>NC_091990.1:132959039-133642318 GCF_044704955.1 Pristiophorus japonicus | reverse complement strand
AGTGGTGTGGCTGTCTTAATTTGAGCATCATCACCACTGAGAAATTCGGTATGTAGGTAAGGGTTTCTAACAGGCCAGCTGCTCGCTGTCCTTTTTAAAGGCCGGGGTTTGCAGCAAGGCCCTGAGGGGAGAAGGAGTTTGGAGCGATGGCTGGTGTAAGAGGTGCAAGGAGAGCCAATGATATGGAGCTGGAGACACTGATGGACGGTGTGGAGGACAGAAGAAGAATACTGTTTCCTGACGTGGGGAGACCTAGCAGACCGCCAGTACATAATGCATGGAGGGAGATTGCAGGGGAGGTGTCAGGTACCTCCATATATTTGAGGACACACCCACCCAGGAGGGTGCTGGCCAGTCTGACCCCAGCCCTTCCAGGATGGCGATGGGTCGACACTTCCTAGCTCTGGGGCGACAGGAATCCTCTTCCTGCTGCGTTTCCTCCTGTGCCTCCTCCTCCTCCACTTACTCCTCCTCCTCCTCAGGTGGTACTGCTGGCTCGACCTCCAGTGGCTGTCCCCTCATGATGGCCAGGTTGTGCAGCATGCAGCAGACCACGACGATTACGGAGACCCATTGAGGAGAGTACTGCAAGGTGCCACCAGAGCAGTCCAGGCACCGGAATCTCTGCTTGAGGATGCCTACGCACTGCTCGATGATGCACTTGATGGCACAATGAGCATCATTGTATGCATGCTCTGGCCCTGTCCTGGGGTTCCGCAGAGAAGTGAGCAGCCAAATGTACAGGGGATATCCCTTGTCCACAAGCAGTCAACCGCAATACTGATTCGGGCCGGTGAAGACGGCGGGCACACTGGTCTGGCGCAGAATGGCTGCTGCCCCCCTTGCCCGCTACCTCTCTGCACGGTGCTGATGGCGACATCTTCTTCTGCATGCCGACCTGCTCCTGAGCAGGTGTACCAGGTGTCGCCCTCCCAACACTCCTCCCATCTTCAGGATGAACCCTGCAGCCCACAGGACTCCACTAAAGAGTCAGACCTGAAAGTTGTACAAAAGTACAGGCGCATGTGCAAACCTCTGAGCAGCACTCAGCAGGTTTAATGGAGCCAAAACAATTAATAAAATTATATCAAAAGATAAACACTAATAATGAATAAAACTATTTGAAAAGATAAATATTTCCACATACTGGGAAATGAAATAAAAATAATAATTAATAAAACTATATCAAAAGATAAGTACTGCGGATGCATGCTGAAAAATGAAATAAAAACAGTAATAAGTAATAAAACTTTTCACCTACCAAAGGGCCCCAGTGGTGTCGCCTTCGAGCACCACATTGAAAACCTTGTGGGGGCACTGCCGGGAAAAGCCCTACCTTTCCCTCGGTGAATCTCGCTGTGGTAGTCCCTTTCCAGCGGCCTGCATGCTGCAGAGCTCACCATCTGGAATCCCTCCTTTACAGCGAGTTCACCGTGCCGTTTCCGGCAGAAGTGCACACCGCTGAAATCCTCCCCGAGCTGAATATGGCTCAAGTAGGGGAAAAGTACCCGACCGCGGCGGCCGATCGATTTTTTTTCCATCGAACGCCCAAACTCCGCGGTAGCCCTCCCTTTGGGGACGGTGAATTTTGGGCCCACTGTCTCAGGCCACTGCCTCTCGGGGCTTTCAGGATCTGATGACGACCATTAGACCTGCCATCCTGCTAATCAGTGGACACACAAGTCCTGAGACCAGTAGAATGACAGCAACTGGAGTCAACCTGCAGTTCCTAGGACAGCAGCAAACAACGAGCATCGGGCCCATCCCCTCAGAGCTCTACACAAGCAGCACATAGGAGGCAACTCCAGACAGAAGTTCCAGTGATATAGCCCACAGCAGGTCCTCTTCAGGACCAACCTGTCAAGCGAGGAGGGCAACCCTGGTCCCATGAACCCTTTGTGTCACAGGAGCAGCCAAATATCTCACACAGTACTAACTCTTGGGTTGCATCTAGGAGAAGGAAAGGCATGTTACCCACCCAGGGGAAGTAAGGTGTAAGGGCAGTAACGGCTGATGTGTAACAGAAGTGTCCATTTAAGATCCATATGGTTTTCTCCATGACAACTCTAATAGATGCAGGTGCCTCACTCTAGCACCCCTTTGCTTCCCTTCTTGCAACGCACAGAGGGATCGTTGTCCAGAGCAGCAAAAACTACGATTTATCATCCAAAAGCTATCGCTAACTTATCTTTCTTCAGAGAACAAGTCAGGGAGGCTAGAATTCCTGAGGGCTAAGCGGTCATGACAGCTTCCAGCAAATTTGACACGGACATGGAGAATTCTTTGGAGCAATTTGAACATTCTGCAAACGGAACTCCTTTCTAATCAGAAATTTCTGTTGGAACATCAAAGCACATCATCCCTCAGAGGGCTTACAGGAGGAGCTTGCAGTACCATTTATTGCACCTTGATTGTTTGAGGAACCCGCTACATGATAAAAATTGGACATGTTGTTGTGATGCCAAATTGAATGAACTCCCCAGCTCTCCTGAGAATGCCATCGGTAACCTGACAAATGCATAGGTGGATGACATTCTGCGTGGTATTATATATTATATAGGTCCCCTGTAGCTGCTGGTAAGGAGCTGGTGGCATTGAAGTTTTGTTCGGCGGTAGCTTTACAACCACAGACTGAGTTGTTTGGCAGATGGTCTTGGCCGCAGATTTTCATGAAAAAAGTTGGCACAGCTCGCCTATAATCTCTTTCATGAACACACTCTTCTCACGCAGAGCTGCTCTGAGAGATCTTCGTAAGATGTGTTTAGCCAATAAACTCTTTGGGGAGGGTAATATTTGGCAGGGTGCAACCTCCTTGCAGTGCTGCCTCACCCTCCTTTCCTCCATCCTGTATTACACCTCCACCTCTGAAAATAGGTAACAAGGAATGTCCTTTGGGTATTCCATTGTGCTGACACAGAACCTCTTACTTTGAGTGGAAGCAATAATGTTACAATGGTCTTTCAACCCTCAAGCTCTCGGAGGCAAGGTCAGCTCTGTACTGGCGCTCTGCAAAAAAGAACAGTGCTCCAAAACAGCTCTTCAAAAAAAGCAATTACTGCTTAAAACTTCTCCAGGCTACAAACTAGAAGCACCTCCGTCAGTATCAGCTGATGCTGCCAATGGCGTCACCTCATTTATTTTGTTCCAACTTAACCTTGGCGCACTGGAAATGCAAACCATGAGATTTCGGCCTGCTTATGATGTTTCCCCTCATTTGCATAAATGAAAACAAGTCCACGCAGTACAGGCACACAGATCGAAGAGTCTTCAGAAACGCTGCTGCAGCAACTACAGCTGGAAACCTGGCATAAGCAGGAGTCGCCCCAATTTTCAGGCGTCACAAAGTAGAAATGCTACTCCAGCGTCAATGTAAATTCAGGGCCTATGGGGCCGATTTTCATCAAGGCCTCCGCCCGCTCATGTGTCACCCAACGTGCCGCCGAGGTACCTGACGGAACTTTGGGCGGGATATTCATCGCCGAGGACCCTCGAAGGTCGGCGGGCGGCAAATGGACGACGTGCGCTGCCAATCTGGGAGGTCTCATTCTCGGCGGCAGAGACGGCTGCTGCCCAAGTGCCGCCGAGGATGGAGTCGGGCCCATGGCGAGTCGAAGAACTGAAAAAAAAAATGCAGCAGTAAAAAAATAAAAAAACTATTGGAAGGCCTCCAGGGGACCTATTGCAGGCAAGTCGCTGTGGAAATTAAAAAAAAAAAAATGTTCACTTACCTTTTATTTCAGGTTTTTCATACTTACCGTAGGGGACAGACCAGCCTCCACGCAGCCGTTCACCCCCGTTCTGCCGCCGAGTCCGCCCGCAGGAATCTGGGAGCTCGGCGGGCGGGAGCTCAGTTGCACCATTCGGCCGTCCGCTGACGGTTCCCGGTGGCTCTCCCCTCCCTCCCGTTCCAGGCCACCTCGAATGTGGCACTGGGCAGATCAAGAAGAGCAATGCCGGCGGCAGTGGATGGTAGTTGGTGGCGGCGGGCGGTGAGGTGATGAATTTCGGCTCCTATGTCTCTTAAAGTGACCTTTAAAAAAAGTCTATTCTTCTTCAAGACCTGCCTTTTCTCTTTTCAGAAACTGACAGGCTTCACATGTACGTCCATTTTATTCTGCTTTCATTTCAGATTCCAGCATTTGCTCTTTTCACTCCGTTCTTGCTGTGTTTACTTTCTGCGAGTTAATTCTCTTGAACTGTGTTCTGCTCTAGTCATTCCCAACTTGGCTGGTGCATGATGAGGAATGCCTTCATTGCACAATCGGGGATTTAGTTGCACCCTGTTATTACACATGACAGAATTTGACATCTAGTGCCCAATTCCTAGCTCTTTAAGAGACCACAATGGATCAGACTGAAAGCAGCAATTTTCTCCACTCCTGACCCTGTAGCATGGCGAGGCCTCATTCAGTGCACGGGAGGCTAAGGCAGCCCTGCCTCTCGGTAGCATTGTCCCCGAGAGTAGCAGAGGCACACCGAGATGTCAGGCAGTGGGACTTTCAAGTCACATCAAGTCAAATGTAAAATGAGGTGTAAAATGCAGCCTGTCAATTTGACAACTCCAGGTCCATATACACACCAATCAGGGTATCTGGAGCTGTGGCAATCACTTCATGTCTAGCGCTGTCACAGACCTTCCAACTCAATTTGAGGGTAGCAACTTAATTTCTGAACAAATAATTTTGTTCACTGCTGATATGCTGTATAAAAGGGAGTAAATAAATGAAGGGTGTGTGACCACTCAGAGATGTAAAGCAGTTTCTGATTTACTGCCCATTTGATCATTCATTTGGCTGTGTCTTCACCCTCATATTTTCCGCAGTTTAGGAGACTAGGGTCTAGTCTCCTAAACTGCGTCATAGCGGCATAGCAATTTTTGGTCATAACGATATTTTTTCACCAAAAATACTGCTATAACTCCGCTATTGCTACGAGGCCTAAAATTCGGGCTAAAATGCGCCCAGCGATAAAAATCGGCACAGCACGAGGATTTGTAGCGCAAACCCATGAATCTTCGGCAACTTTTCTCCGAGGCCGATACCGCTGCCAGTTGGGCCTAGGGAGGGGGGGAAACACCCCAAAAAATTGCAAAAAACAAAAATTCAAAAAATCACAAAACATTTACAAGCCATTTAACTAATTAATTGCTGCAAAAGAATTAAAAAATAAAAACTTTAACTTAACTTTTTGCAAGTCTTCATATGGCTGCAACGCAGGTTTTTCCCTGGCGTTTTTTTTTTCCGTCCTAACTACGGGTGAGCTGTGAGCCAAATTTTTGGTGAAAGTGCTTTTTCCAGTCTTGTACGCTGGCGTTCCGCTCCCCAGCGGTACTTAAAAACTGCCGGCGCAAGACTTCTCCGAATTTCCTGGTTCGTCGTTTTCCGTCAAAAACGGCTAAATATTGCCAAAAAACTGGGCACAAGTTGCCGAATTTCCAGCCCCTAGTAGCCATCTTGGCAGAAATAACATTCCTTTTAAAAAAAAAAATAGCTGTGCGAATAATGTCATTGATGGCCTAATGTTCTAATAAAAGGAAGGTAAGAGTTTCAGAAATCAGTGAGATCAGACGCACTGCTGAACTCTCTACCATCTGATCATTTCTAGATGCAGTTCTTGTACACTTTCTGGTTTTGCACACAGTATGAATTCTTGATAAATATATTGCTACAGCTTTATGTCACAGCTCATTTTTAAATCATTTTCAAAGCACTGTAGGGAGAGGCTCTCAATTTACCCAGACTGCGCAAACAGTGAGAAATAAGTGGAGAAAGTTTATAAAAAACCTTTGTCCTATCACGACACAGTTACCAATTGGCTTTACTATACATGAGAATGTTTGAAATATTGTACACACTGATTGGTGGTAATTATGCTCATTTTATTGATGCAATGAACTGGAAGAATCCTGAGTTGGAGGCATCCTTCCCTTTGTGAATAATCTAATCATTATAATAACATCGTAGGTTAGTCCTTTTCGTCTCTGCGAGCTGGGCATAATTTAGCACAGAATGATGTGACTACAAACTCTCTCTAATCTGCTGGCTGTGGGTAAATGCACAACACAAAATTGTGTACAGCTCGTCACTAATTTGCATTGACGAGACACACAGGATGGCGCATCCTGAAAATGTCACTGCTACAGTAGTGGGTTTGAGGCAGTGTCTTTGAGTACAGTGGGTTTGAGTACAGTCTTGGGTTTGAGGCAGTGTCAGGCCACTAATCTATATTTTCCCTGGCCCACGAGTGCTTGATGCTGACACCAAGGGGGAGAAATTTGCATTGTTTGTTTGTGCCTCCCGTTAGCGCCATTATCAGGGCGTAAATGATTTTTCGCCCGGGGGGGGGGGGTGGGGGGCCTCCAGTGAAATTACGTGGCAGTTTGCGGAAGCACAAACCGGCAGCGTCCCACTCTCACCGGTAGCGCCCCAGGCTGCTGCATCGGCGATGATGACATCATCACCGTGCGCAGCAACCCGTTTTCGCCCTGGAGAGGAAATTAGGAAGCGCCGCGCGAAGCCTCCGCGGGCAATGTTCAACCGGGCCGCACTCTGCTCGTGCGATGAAAAGTAAAGGGGAGGTGCGTGCCGTCATTTTTTTAAATTGCCGACCTTTCGTTGACGATTTTGCAGGGTTCGCGATGATGCAACCCCGCACTCTGCTTCTGTGCTGGACTGCGGCCACGGCACCTCACATCCAAAGTGGTGTAGTGGTGGCCCTTCGCTCCACTGCAGAGCTCACAGCGTGCCCTTTAATGAAGGGGAAGGCCCTGTGTTTGTGCCAGCACTACATGGCGCTCTGTGGCGCTCCGCATCGCACTGGAAGATTCACGCGCTTATTGCCCCGGTCCCGCTCCCAAGAGAAAGTGGAGTGCACGATATTGCGCTCCACTTCCTTTAGGGGGCAGTAACCCCAATTTTGCGACCAGGACGCCTGGCCTTGATTACCGCCCCCAAACGGGGCGTTACCGAACTTCGGCCCCCAAGAGCCTAAAATGTTAATTCCTCACCAGCAATGTCCCTCACTTTGAGTACAAAATTCAGTGAAAATAAAATGACTATGCCAGAAAGTATAGGGTCACATGGTTATTTCAAAAAGATAAAATACAAATATGCAGATCTATCAAGTCACTTGTGCAGACCAACATCAAGGAAATATTAGGAGTGAGATTTGTGATTCAAGATTGACAGGTTTCAAATTCCTTTAAACATGCTGCTCATTTTTAGGAATGAGTTACCTGGAAGATCACATTTGAAAACCAAAGTGAATGAGTCTCAGTTGAAGTGATTTGGAGTTGATGGCCATCCATGTATTTGCAGTGACCCTGGATGTGTGTGAGGTAACGCTTCTGTATTAAACAACAGCACTGGTCTGTTCCTTTCAGTAGGTTTGCTGTCGATTTCATTGTTTATCTCATAAATGCTTCTACAATTATCTCAAATAAGCACGTGCATTAACGAATTTCAACCAAAGACTTCTGACTGAAAGGCAAAACAATATTAGGCAATCCTGATGAACTGCAGGTATGTTCAGATGGTGACAGTGAATTACCAATAACTTGTCTTCATTAACTGATCTTAAATTCACTCTTGGTGAAATTTTCAGCCATATGGTTATATCGAATACCCTGCTGCCTAGGTGTGTAACCAATTTTGTTCATTTATAAATTTGCGCAAAAATGTTGTAGTTATATGACCTACCCATAACCATGGCTAAAAATAATTGTATGTAAAAAAAAAATGTACTTTTTGATAATGTTCCTATGAAGCACCTTGGGAAGTTTTATTCTGTTAAAGGCGCTATATAAATATAAGTTGTTGTTGTTGTTGTTGTACATACAGACGCTTCCACAATGGCCTAGTGGCCAAAGGCACTGCATGGTGCAGCTGTAAGCCATACAGACCAGCAGGTCCGAGGTCTTTGCTGGGGTAGCTGTTCTCAGCTGGAGGAGCAATGACAGTGCTCCAGAAGGCATATTGAGGATGGGAAATATCAGATGTAGTTGCTGCTCTTGATCGCCCTCTACTGACCTCTGCTGGAAAGTGCATGTGAACAGAATTGCATTCGGCCTTGATGCCTCCCACGATTGAATGGCCTGCTGTTCCTCGCAGTCCAGGCACACACATGAAGAACCGTCACTTGGACGAGGTGCCAGAGAGCTGCCAGCACCGGTATAACCATGTCCCAAGCAAAAGTCAGCAACTTTGGGAGAGATGGGGAGAAAATTGATGAGGAAAAAAAACACGCAAACAAGTAATAAAAAAGGTATTTGGAATTTCATAATCAATAATGTTTTAAAAAAATATTAATTATATTTCCCCACTAGTGTTGTGTAAATTAAAGACAGCAGCAACAGGAATTCCCGTTTGTGACAGCAAGTTTAAAATCCACTGGTACCGTTGGTCATCAAGCCCGGTGGCACTCTGGAATTATCTTCTGCTTTCTGATGAGCATCCTCTATGTATTCTGCTGTCACTACACCCATGTGTAGGGTAGCAGTCAAACTCAAGCAAGGCGATAACCAAACCATATTTTTCCAATATAGTCATATTTTCTTTTACTGTAAAACTTTCAAGCTGCCTAATATTGAAGGGAATTTTTTAAAAAGTTTTTGCATCTCTGCTTTGATGACTCCACAGTTTACAGTAACTTTGAACTTGGAAGGGTAGCACAATCTCTCGGGTTATTCATTGAGATGGATTAAGATGCATTCCACAGTGAAAAATTATTTCATGCAACGTTGTCATTGGAAGATAATAGCCTCATATATTTTGCTGAGTTGCCATTTGTTGCTGTCAGTGTTATAAAGAGTTACTTGTCTGACACAGTGTCTGTGAATTATTACCAGAACCGTTGTTTGAATGAAAATCAACAGCGAATGCTGTTTATAATAGTTAAATGCCGCTAAAACACTGAGCACTTTCAAAATCTAAATCAAGATTAATGGGAGTTCAAGAAAGAAATACATTTTATGAGATGTGACGATATCTCAGTAAGTCACAATACATTCCGCTCTGATTTATAACACGCACTCAATAAATAAATGAGTTTTCAAAAATGTTGTTTGTATATTTGTGCTAGCTATTTGCATTAAAATAAATAATGCAGTTGATGTGAACAAATTAAACTTCTGAAGCAGGCAATTATTAAAACATATTTTGTTTCCTTTATTACAACAGCAAAGTAAGAACTCACCCACAGCTGGTTTCTAACAAGCTGTCTCCGACCTGCAGTGAAGCCATTCCGAAGTCCGCTATTCTGATGTTATTCTTTTCATCCAACAATAAATTTTCAGGTTTCAAGTCCCTGTGGCTGTAGGGAAAAGACAGGGTGAGAATTACTAAGGTTTACCCTCACAACCTCCATTTAACTGGAAAGAACCAAGATACACTTGATTTGCCTTCCAGTCTAGTCCTGCTCAAAGTGTTTTACTTTCAATCACTGTGTAACTGTACGCTGAGTTTAGTCGGCTAAACCGTCGACTGTTTTTTTGCATCTCAAGTGGGAAAAGCGCCACAAGATAAATTTTTTTTTAGAAGAAAGAAAATGCTCAAAATACACAACTGGTCAGTCAGCATCTGAAACAATATACTGGTCAACTTTGTGTATTAGACCCTTCATCAAAATTCAAAGTTCTCATAAAGGGCTCCATTCAAAGTATTCAGATACCTTTCTCTTTCAGACGCTGACCGACCCGCTACGCATTTACTTGAACATAGATTCAGCACGGTTGCACTCATTTTATGGGCATAAAGCGGACGTAACAATGACAAATTGAGCCACTAAATTGGTCAGGACCTTTTTTCAGGCAACCCAGGTGCTCGCCAGAAAGAAGCGCAGGCCTCATTTCAATATTGAAATTCAGGTGCTGCATCCATTTCTGGAAAATTCAATAAGACTAGTCGGAGCTTGGATTGCGTGGGCTGTGACTAGTATTTGAGGCTCTATAGTGGCCCAATCAGTAGTCCTTAAAACCAGCAAAGAAGCTGGTAAAGAGGCAAGTCTTTTTTAACCTCACCTCAATGTGGCTCCAGGAGCAGAAGTGTTCCTCCTGCCTCCACATTCATACCATGGGTTACTGCCAGCCCATGTGCACCTCTCAACTCCCATTTGCCTTGCCTTCTCTTCCCATACTCTGGGCATACCTGGCTCGGATGCTCAAAGGGCTTGGATCGGCCGGCGAGATGTGGCGGGTGCCCAACTGGTGCCTGCAGCATGCCAGAGTTATTCCCACAAAGACGAATTTAGGATGGTCCACAGGCCTCCTCCTGGCATGCAAATCCAGCGTGCCGACCACTTCACGCCTGTTATCAGGTGTCGTCGAAAAAAGACCCCACTGTGTTTTGTTTTAATTTCAAATTTTTGCATTCCTTGCTTTACTTCAATCTCTACAGTTTTTTAAAATAGTTTATATACAATATGTTCAGCACCTGATTCCCTAGAAATTCCCCTCCTTTCTGTAGAGCCTTCCCTTGATCATGCCATGAACACAGAGAAAAATAATTCACTTTGTATATTTATTATCCTTTGGTCACCTTTGGTAACCTTTGGTATAGTTCAATGGCCCCAACTTTTCATTTGCCATTTGCTAGCTGAAAATATATTTATAGAAATTCGTGCCACTTAATATTCCCTCCTATCTTAATCACATTTGCTATTTTAGTTCTCCTGACCAGTTTCTTAACCGCCTTTACCTTATTTTTATAGTCACCTTGGACCATCAAGATAGCTTTGTACTTTAGGAAAATGTATTATTTGCCTTTATTCCCTGGATTACTTCTATTGTTGGCCGCAGCGTTTCCCCTCAGTTATGCTTCTTTCCTATAGTTTGTATCTATTCTGTACTGTGTGTGGGGCATTTGTAAACATGATCCACCTTTCTTCCATGCTTTTCTCTTCTCATCATCATCATCATAGGCAGTCCCGCGGAATCGAGGAAGACTTGCTTCCACTCTTAAAATGAGTCCTTAAGTGGCTGTACAGTCCAATATGAGAGTCACAGTCCCTGTCACAGGTGGGACAGATAATCGTTGAGGGTAAGGGAGGGTGGGACAGGTTTGCCGCACGCTCTTTCCATTGCCTGCGCTTGATTTCTGCACACTCTCGGCGATGAGACTCGAGGTGCTCAGCGCCCTCCCGGATGCACTTCCTCCACTTGGGCGGTCTTTGGCCAGGGACTCCCAGGTGTCAGTGGGGATGTTGCACTTTATCAGGGAGGCTTTGAGGGTGTCCTTGTAATGTTTCCTCTGCCCACCTTTGGCTTGTTTGCCGTGAAGGAGTTCCGAAGAGAGTGCTTACTTTGGGAGTCTCGTGTCTGGCATGCGGACAATGTGGCCTGCCCAGCGGAGCTGATCAAGTGTGGTCAGTGCTTCAATGCTGGGGATGTTGGCCTGGTCGGGGACGCTAATATCCTCCCAGGGGATTTGTAGGATCTTGCAGAGACATCGTTGGTGGTATTTCTTCAGCGACTTGAGGTGTCTACTGTACATGGTCCATGTCTCTGAGCCATACAGGAGGGCATGTATTATTATAGCCCTGTAGACCATGAGCTTGGTGGCAGATTTGAGTGCCTGGTCTTCAAACACTCTTTTCCTCAGGCGGCCGAATCTCAATGCTGCTGCTCAATGCAGCTTCTTCATAATCTGCCATTCTAAAGTTGGATGTGCTCATTCTCTTTTCCATTATTAGCCTAACTTCAAACTTTACCATATTATGGTCACTCTTGCCAAAGTGTTCTCTGACTCTGACCTGCTCGACCATTTCCTGGTTGCTACACAAATGTGTGTCTATTTTTCGACTCAGGATAATGCAAGGCAACATATACATAAGCATAGTTCTGACGAAGAGTCATTGACCTGAAACATTAACTCTGTTTCTCTCCACAGATGCTGCTTGATCCATTAAGATTTCCAGCATTTTCTGTTTTTAGTTCAGATTCCAGCATCCGCAGTATTTTGCTTTTGTATGTACATCAGCATTCCAATGTGTAACATTGTATTCATATCATTATAGTGTTAATCATTGTTAATCGTTACATTACAGCAAAATTCTAAAGGGGCAAAGTGTGTTTAAAAAAAACAAGCCTGAAGGCTCTGTGCCTCAATGCAAGGAGTATTCAGAATAAGGTGGATGAATTAACTGCGCAGATAGCAGTTAACGGATGTGATTGGCATCACGGAGACATGGCTCCAGGGAGACCAAGGCTGGGAACTCAACATCCAAGGGTATTCAGCATTTAGGAAGGATAGACAGAAAGGAAAAGGAGGCGGGGTGGCGTTGCTGGTTAAAGATGAAATCAATGCAATTGTAAGGAAGGACATTAGCCTGGATGATGTGGAATCATTATGGGTGGAGCTGCGGAATTCCAAAGGGCAGAAAACGCTAGTGGGAGTTGTGTATAGACCACCAAATAGTAGTAGTGAGGTTGGGGACAGCATCAACCATGAAATAAGGGATGTGTGCAATAAAGGTACAGCAGTAATCATGGGCGGCTTTAATCTACACATTGATTGGGCTAACCTAACTGTTAGCAATGCAGTGGAGGAGGATTTCCTGGAGTGTATTAGGGATGGTTTTCTAGACCAATATGTAGAGGAACCAACCAGAGAGCTGGCCATCCTAGACTGGATGATGTGTAATGAGAAGTAACTAATTAGCAATCTTGTTGTGCGAGGAAAAGTGACCATTATATGGTAGAATTCCTTATTAAGCTGGAGAGTGACAAAGTTAATTCGGAAACTAGAGTCCTGAGCTTAAGGAAAGATAACTTCGACGGTATGAGGCGTGAATTGGCTAGAATAGACTGGCAAACGATACTCAAAGGGTTGACGGTGGATAAGCAATGGCAAACATTTAAAGATCACATGGATGAACTTCAGCAAATGTACATCCCTGTCTGGAGTAAAAATAAAACTGGGAAGGTGGCTCAGCCGTGGCTAACAAGGGAAATTAAGGATAGTGTTAAAAGAGGCATATAAATTAGCTAGAAAAAGCAACAAACCTGAGGACTGGGAGAAATTTAGAATTCAACAGAGGAGGACTAAATGTTTAATTAAGAAGGGGAAAATAGAGTACGAGAGGAAGCTTGCAGGGAATATAAAAACTGACTGCAAAAGCTTCCATAAATATGTGAGGAGAAAAACATTCGTAAAGACAAACGTAGGTCCCTTGCAGTCGGATTCAGGTGAATTTATAACGGGGAGCAAAGAAATAGCAGACCAATTGAACAAATACTTCAGTTGTGTCTTCACGAAGGAAGATACAAATAACCTTCCAAAGGTACTAGGGGATAGTGGGTCTAGTGAGAAGGAGGAACTGAAGGATATCCCTTATTGGGCGGGAAATTGTGTTAGGGGAATTGATGGGATTGAAGGCCGATAAATCCCCGGGGCTTGATAGTCTGCATCCCACAGTGCTCAAGGAAGTGGCCCTAGAAATAGTGGATGCATTGGTGATCATTTTCCAACAGTCTATCGACTCTGGATCAGTTACCATGGACTGGAAGGTAGCTAATGTAACACCACTTTTTAAAAAAGGAGGGAGAGAGAAAACGAGTAATTATAGACAGGCTAGCTTGACATCAGTAGTGGGTAAAATGTTGAAATCGATCATGAAGGATGAAATAGCAGCGCATTTGGAAAGCAGTGACAGGATCGGTCCAAGTCAGCATGGATTTATGAAAGGGAAATCATGCTTGACGAATCTTCTGGAATTTTTTGAGGATGTAACTAGCAGAGTGGACAAGGGAGAACCAGTGGATGTGGTGTATTTGGACTTTCAGAAGGCTTTTGACAAGGTCCCGCACAAGAGATTGTTGTGCAAAGTCAAAGCACATGGTATTGGGAGTAATATACTGACGTGGATAGGGAACTGGTTGGCAGACAGGAAGCAGAGAGTCGGGATAAACAGGTCCTTTTCAGAATGGCAGGCAGTGACTAGTAGAGTGCCGCAGGGCTCAGTGCTGGGACCCCAGCTCTTTACAATATACATTAACGATTTGGAAGAAGGGATAGAGTGTAATATCTCTAAGTTTGCAGATGACACTAAACTGGGTGGCGGTGTGAGCTGTGAGGAGGACGCTAAGAGGCTGCAGGGTGACTTGGACAGGTTAGGTGAGTGGGCAAATGCATGGCAGATGCAGTATAATGTGGATAAATGTGAGGTTATCCATTTTGGGGGAAAAAACACGAAGGCAGAATATTATCTGAATGGTGACAGACTAGGAAAAGGGGAAGTGCAACGAGACCTGGGTGTCATGGTTCATCAATCACTGAAAGTGGGCACGCAGGTACAGCATGCGGTACAGAAGGCAAATGGTATGTTGGCCTTCATAGCTAGGGGATTTGAATAGAGAAGCAGGGAGGTCTTACTACAGTTGTACAGGGCCTTAATGAGGCCTCACCTGGAATATTGTGTTCAGTTTTGGTCTCCTAGTCTGAGGAAGGACGTTCTTGCTATTGAGGTTCACCAGACTGATTCCAGGGATGGCTGGGCTGTCATATGAGGAGAGACTGGATAAACTGGGCCTTTATTCACTGGAGTTTAAAAGGATGAGAGGGGATCTCATAGAAACATATAAGATTCTGACGGGACTGGACAGGTTAGGTGCGGGAAGAATGTTCCCGATGTTGGAGAAGTCCAGAACCAGGGGACATAGTCTTCGGATAAGGGGTAGTCCATTTAGGACTGAGATGAGGAGAAACTTCTTCACTCAGAGAGTTGTTAACCTGTGGAATTCCCTGCTGCAGAGAGTTGTTGATGCCAGTTCACTGGATATATTCAAGAGGGAGTTATGGCTCTTACGGTTAAGGGGATCAAGGGGTATGGAGAGAAAGCAGGAAAGGGGTACTGAAGGAATGATCAGCCATGATCTTATTGAATGGTGGTGCAGGCTCGAAGGGCCGAATGGCCTACTCCTGCACCTATTTTCTATGTTTCTATGTTTAAAAAAATCGGAGTGCCATCACTAAGGCACAAATAGAGTTTTGTAGAAATTATTCCTGCTGCTGAAAATGCATGCTCGGCCTGAACAGAAATTGCTATTATTGACACAAAACAACTATGTAATCTCTACAGGGCCCACATGCTTCCTGCATGTCTCCAAACTGAATGAAGATTGTTAGTGTTGGGCACAGCAGAGGCAGGTGACCAGGAAACAGATGCCTGTATTACCAGCTCCAATGATTGCTCCAGCGAGTGTTTCATTTTTCTTGGACTCGTTGATGTTGGCACTGCTGCAGTTGGAATACCTGCTGGCATTATCGCAGAGTCAGACTCGAGAGTCACACAAGGGAGCCTACCAACTGTTCTGACAATGAGCAACTTTTTCCTTACAGCAGGTACATCAATTAATAAAATATCATATGTGTCGGTGTTTGAAGAAGCAACTTCTGGATTGTGTAGCTACTGGAGCAGAGCATTTAGATTATTGGACCCTTGCTTCTTTATCCAGTTTCTGATGGCTGGAGCAAATAGCCATATGAAGGTCATCCAACTGAGTGATAATAAACTTTATGGTCAGCATCAGCTCTAAGAAGGTTGGTATCTCTGTGGCATTAAGCCTCTAGCCAACTTGATTGAGTGAAGTACAACCACTATTTCTGCGATCTGATGAAACGTTTCAGAAGCAAGGGCCATGTCCAGCAGCATTTCAGATCAATAACAGTTCTCTAAATGGAGGCTTTCAGAACTGGCATGCACTGCAACATAGAAAGCAGGGCAATCCACCATGTCCCCTAATTCAGGTTTCATTTTTGTTTAACCTTCACATTCTACTCTGCCCTCTCTCATATTAGATCATGCGTCATTATGCTATTATCAGTTGTTGTAATAAGAATGATTTTGAGCTCATCATCTTCATCAATGCCGCATTCTGATCTACAGTCCTCACACATTTGCTTTAATCAATGTCACTTTTGTCACATTCAGTTTGACCTTCTTCATCTTTGGAGTTGAAATCATCGGGCAAATTAGGAATGGGACATTTCCAGACTTGATCTTGCCGTACAGTATGTATGAATGGAAAAAATAAAATCACTAATATTAAAAC
The DNA here is from genome assembly GCF_044704955.1 of Pristiophorus japonicus. Classification (NCBI taxonomy): domain Eukaryota; kingdom Metazoa; phylum Chordata; class Chondrichthyes; family Pristiophoridae; genus Pristiophorus; species Pristiophorus japonicus. The sequence continues at coordinate 133,626,273 of NC_091990.1, read as the reverse complement.
CAGCAAAATTCTTATTGGGCCATGTTGGAGCGGATTTTTGGACATATACTGGACTAGTATACGAGACCAAACATTTGTTTTATTTTCCCCTTTAATGAATTTTGTAAGGGACAATACTGATGCATTATGCTCGATATTAAAAAAAACAGTTAGACTTTAAGGTATGCTGGCCTTGAGTTATGGAGATAGGAAAGTGAGATAATGAACACTGGAGAGTTAAGTGCTGGGTATGTTTGTTTATACCGGTGCCAAAAGATCTGCACTTGTTTATACTGCCCTGTCACAATGCAGGATGGTTAATATCAAAAGCTTAGTCTTCGATAGTAACAGCTTTGTAGTGCTAAAGCATGTGTTGTAAAGTGACGTAATTTGTAAGATAAAAGAACTTCACTGCAGATACCAATTTGAGAAGATGGTTCAAAGACAGGGGTCTTTAACACTTCTCCCAAAGCTTTGTCTCCGATTTAATAAACCTCTCTTTATATATTATACAGTCTCGGAAATATTTTTCCACAACAAAATGGCATCACGGGAACAGGATACTGTCCGATCAGACGTGATCACTTAAGACAGTATCTGGAATCTGGTGTTAGAGACTGAAAAGAGAGGTGTACGGGCACGACGGGATAGTGTATAAGATGCGAGTAAACAGATAGTGGGAAGAGGCTGACTAACCAGTTTGAGTTGTCCCTTTAGTAAATAAGGTCGGTGCGGAAGGGAACTGATCGATCCAACCTAGAGCCGAAAACTCCGGTGGTAAGGAAACACGCTAGCTTTGTTGCGAAGACAAAGGGTCTCCACAGAGTAGTCGTGGCCGTGAGCATTACAGAAACAAAGGGAAACGTCCGAGACTGGCGAACATGGAAGGTAAGGAAGGGAATGTAAAATGCGGGCTGCCCGGGTCATTAATTAATTCCTATCATTAATTGTAACTTGCGTAATTACATAATGCCAGAAAAAAAGCTGATAGTGACTATCTTAAGTGACATATGGATCCAGACATGAAGAGAGACTTTTGTGAGTGTCTATTTTGAATGAAGAGAGTACTCAAGTGATTTTGACTGTGGAATGAATGAAAGCCTGTTTTAAGAAGGTGTGGAGTTGCCTGCCTGTTGTAGCTCCACCCACTCTTTCTAAATAGAGTGAAATGTTGTTTTTTTTAACCCTTCGTAGTGTTGTCCTGTATGTGGGAAGTTTAAGAAACTGTGAACCTTATGGTATTACATTTTAAGTTAGAAACGAAGGTGTGGATATATTCGGATGATAAGTTACGGAGCTAGGAAATGCACAAAGGATAGGTTTGTTGAGTAAAAGATAAAAATACATGGTCCCGGTAGTAAAAAAAAAGATTTGACACGCTCACTTACTTGTTGAAAGAAAACATGCAATTGGGTTGAAAGACATAAATTTAGTCCAGGAATGAGATAAAGAATGCCTTTTAAAATGCTCCCATTTTCCTTTATGTAAAACCTTGACACGAAAGCTTCTAGCTCAGTAAAAAAAAAAAAGAGTTTTAAATTTAGAAATACCTTCAGGGATCAGGTCAAACTCCTGGGCGAGTGGTGAGCTATCTGTGAAGGTGTAAAAGGGACTTTTGAAAAAGGCTAAAACAGTAAGCTTTAGCAGTTTAGAAAAGAAAAAGATAAAGCAGGTAAAGGTCTCTGCCACGGGAACAGGAGGAGGGCAGAAAAGGGGGACTTGCCATAATTGTGGAAAACCGGGCCATTTTGCCAGGGAATGCAAAGGGAAAGAGAGTGAAAAGCAATGTACGTATTGTGGTAAGAAAGGGCACCTGGAAGCGACATGCTATGGTAAAAATGGCTATCCTAATAAGGCAAGGACCCTGTCAAAACAGGAATACCAGAAGTGGCAGGCGTACAAAGCCACCTTGTGATGTCCGGCGGCCCCTGTACAAAGTAAAAAGGAGGGAAGGATATATGTGTCTGCACTAGTAGGGGGCCGACAGTGTGAGATGCTAGTGGACACGGGAGCCTCAATATCCATATGCCCCTTCCCGTCACCGACAAGAAGGCTTTGATAAACAGAATAGATGGACGGCCCACACTGGCCTACCTGAGCACCACCCAATTGGTGGAAATTGATAACTTATATATACCCATGAGATTTTACGTATGCAAGAATCGTGAGGGAACAATATTGGGGAATGATGTAATGAGGGAATTTAAGGCCCTGATTGATTGCGGCAAGGGGAAACTGACATGGCTAAAGGCGGATGGCAGTAAGGGAGATTTAGGACAGCTAGCCCACCATGTGGACAGTATAGGTGTAGCTACAGCCACAAAAACTGACTGGCTTATCGGGACTGGAGGGTATGGAGGCATATGTGCCTCTGTGCCCGGGGTCTGGGCACAGACAAAATATGACAGCATGGGGGAGAAGGGGTGTTTGTGATGGATAAAGACATAACTTACTAAATACCAGTTGATATCAGCTGTGAAAAAGATATTGGTTTAATTGAAAAACATTTTTGAAGAGGTAAAAAAAACACTCTCCATTGATAATGATTTTAAATTATTAAAATTAAGTCAGTGCCGCTGGGGCCCGAGACGAACAGATAAGTATTGAGAAACTACACCAGGACACTTCTGAGGAAGAAATAGGTATGTGGACAAAGCAGGGCACAACGCAAGGGAAGGATAACGTTTGGAGACGAAACGACAAGGTAATGGCACCTGAATGCATACAGAATACCTTATTGGAGTTGCATCATGGCCTGTCTCATTCAGGATGAGAGGCCATGACCGGGAGTCTTGGGAGAGATTGGTGGTTGAAAGGGATGGGGAGAGATATTGCCAAATATTGCCATCGATGCGTTACGTGCGCACAATATAATCCAGGCAGGCCCATTAAAATTAAAATGGGACACCAGCCCCGTCCACGGGGGGCCATGGGAACACGTAAAAATTGATTTCACAGGTCCTTTGCCCCCATCCCATGGAAAAAGATATTGCCTAGTGATTATAGATCAATTTACCCGGTGGGTGGAAGCTTTCCCCACACGTGATTGCACTGCCTCAACAGTGGCAAGGATATTGACCGAGCAGGTGATTCCCCGATGGGGAGTGCCTCTTCAAATAGATTCCGACCAAGGCATCCACTTCACCGGAAAAATTGTAAAAACAATATGCCAGCTGATGGGCATAAAACAAAAATTCCACATCCCCTACCACCCGCAGAGTTCTGGGATGGTAGAGCGCATGAACCGTACCCTTAAGAATGCCCTGGCAAAGGCCATGCAAATGTCAGGAAAAACGTGGACAGAAGTATTACCCATTATATTGATGAAGTTAAGAGCCACGACAAACCGACAACCGGATTAACTCCTTATGAACTAATGACAGGAAGGGCGATGCAATTACCAGAGAACATCATAACATGTAGGCCCATTAAAAGACAAAATAAAACGGTATGTTTTGGAACTAAGTACTCAATTAAAAGGGATGCGTAAATTAGTTAGGAACAATCAGGAAGAAAGAGACGCGGAAGCAGAGCTTACAAAGCTCCCTGAAGTTCCGTTGGCGGGAAGTCGCGTTATGGTAAGGGTCCTCCCGGGAAAACCGGGGTTTGCCCCAAAAATGGATAGGACCGTATGAGGTTATAATTAGCAGGGACACTTGTGCCTGCATCGATGTTAAAGGGAACGGACAATGGAAGCATTGGACCCAGCTTAAGGTTTTTGAACCTTATTAGTTGTTGTTGTTTGTCTATTTACAGATTGACAGCGAGAGATTCTTCAAGCAAGCCATACGGCCATTTTGCCTTTGACTATTTGTTAATTATAGAGTAATAAGATGAAACTATATATTGCGATTGGTGCGATTATCATGGTTCGTGTTAGGTCCGGCCTGCTAGCTAGACCGAAACGAGAGTTACATGTGAATACCTTTTTGTACATGTCTTATGTTTATGCGCAAAATGAGAACTTTTCTAGTTGCTGGGTATGTTCGCACATCCCCATACATTGCAAAGGAGGCATCCCTTTGAGGTCAATCTCCCTTAACATCTCGGAAGTAGCAGAGTGAGTAATGCGACAAAACGGTACAGGGGAAGTAAATGATACTTGGAACCAGAGTGGGGATAAAGAAACATGGAGATCGGGGAGGGGTTACCTTTTGGATGCATTTGACGGATGGTACCAGCTGGAATACAATAGGTCGGTACGACCCCCGTTCCTGGTTTTGACCAACACCTCAGGAGTTGGAAGGCCCACCGCTGACATTTGTTTCACTAGAAACCTGACCGGTGAGGAAACAGGTTTTGTAGCAGGATACTTTAACCTCGCCAGGTGGAACATAATAGCCAGCAAAACAATAAACCAGGAGTTCTTTGAAATAGAGGGTTTGAAGAATCAGACAAGTAGCCAGGACTGGGACCCTAAGATTAGGTGGCGACGGGGGCTGAGAGAGAGATTGGGATCGAATCTAACAGCATACAATGGCACTTATTTTGTGTGCGGGCATAAGGCCTACCCCTGGTTGCCTCAGAACTGGAGGGGGTCCTGTTATTTGGGATATGTGGTCCCCTTTTGTCAGACGGGTATGTACTTTAGCAGAAGTACAGACACCAGGTCGACTAAGACGAGATCTTTTGGGGTCATGGTGCTCCCATTTGGGATAGGACGCACCATGGATGAATTACGTAACCTAGAGAGGGTACTGGAACAGATAGTTAACGACACTGCTGAAGCAATGGAGGGCATAACGGCTGAAATGGTAGCCATACGCACAATGTGCCTTAATTGGAGCTGAATGTTGCACTTCTCCCGATAATTCAGAAAACATAACCAACCTCGCTGATCACATAAGAAGGGAGGTAAAGAAGTTATCCACGACAGCAGGAGGATCTGGCTGGTTTGACTGGCTGTTAGGGGGATCCTGGGGGTCCTATCTTATGCATGGAGTAATTATTCTGGTTGTAATAATAATTATTTGCTGTCTGATTATCGGGTGTTTTAATATCTGCTGTAAAGTTATGATGGCTCTACTGATGCCAGTAGCCAGTGTAATCGCCGAAGAAGAAGCACACCTGATGGAAATACCTGAAGACACCATGGATGAAGAAACAGACAACGATGACACCGACCACTATCTTTGAAGGGTAGCCTAGAGCTACAGGCAAGGTGGACATACGGAACATCAGGGAAGTAACATACCCCAAAGGACGAATATATGACAATATGATACTATCATTGTGGTCATCTGGATTTCATGAGCATCATCCAGGACCAAAAGGGTGAATATTGTTGGAGCGGATTTTTGGACATATACTGGACTAGTATACGGGACCAAACATTTGTTTTATTTTCCCCTTTAATGAATTTTGTAAGGGACAATACTGATGCATTATGCTCGATATAAAAAAAACCAGTTAGACTTTAAGGTATGCTGGCCATGAGTTATGGAGATAGGAAAGTGAGATAATGAACACTGGAGAGTTAAGTGCTGGGTATGTTTGTTTATACCGGTGCCAAAAGACCTGCACTTGTTTATACTGTCCTGTCATAATGCAGGATGGTTAATATCAGAAGCTTAGTCTTCGATAGTAACAGCTTTGTAGTGCTAAAGCATGTGTTGTAAAGTGACGTAATTTGTAAGATAAAAGAACTTCACTGCAGATACCAATTTGAGAAGATGGTTCAAAGACAGGGGTCTTTAACACTTCTCCCAAAGCTTTGTCTCCGATTTAATAAACCTCTCTTTATATATTATACAGTCTCGGAAATATTTTTCCACAACAGGCCATATGGAAGGAGAATTTGATCCCTGCATTGGGAAGAGAATTTGATCCCTACATTGGGAAGAGAATCAGATCTCTATGTTAGGAGGACGGGGTGAGCAGTTGATCAATCAGCTCATTTCTGTTCGACACTGTAAGAATGCTGGCAAGTGCGAAGCTGCACTGCTGTGCAGTACTGTCACTGAGTCACGCTCAGGATGCTCAGCAGAACTTAGCAGCCATTCCCATGCTAATATCGCAGTCCTAGCATGGTGAAAAGAATAACTTGCAAATGCTAGAAATCCTGAAACATTAAGTCTTTTCTCTCTGTAGATGCTGACAGACTTGCTGTATGTTTCCGGCATTTCTTTGTATGTTATGAGGCATTGTCAGGATCATTCACCCACTAATTCCTGCAGGTTAACCATGTGTATAGCTGAGCAAAATGTCTTCCTGCAATGGGAGAGTGAGCATTAAACCCAAACTGCAATGATCATTAGAAACACGAGCAATTGTAGAGTATCATATTGCAGTTTTGGAAAGCTGATTTTGACCATTATAAGTGACTATTCACTAGAAAGGGTGATGACTACTTCCAGATTCCATTGAACTACTGATGCATCATCAATAATATTTTGAAATAGATAAGGTGAATACTGAGTGAGGAATTGAGAAATAAAATATTTAGTCGATGAGACTAGATGACTTAATAACACAAGGGCAAATAGTTGGAAAGGCACGTGGGCAGATACAAAAACAGGCAAACACAGATGATATCCAGACACAACGATGCAGACTGATACACAGACAAATGTGCAGGCACTCAAGCATTCATATTAAGTTTATAAATAAGTTTTAACTATTTGTTTATTGAAAGTCTTCATTTGATTACAAACATGTGCTCAATATTGTAGTATAAAACTGACACTGTTTTAACATATTTAAACAAACAGACCATTGAAATTAATTGCACCAAAAATTTTACATTCTAAAAAATGCCATGGTTACACACCAAATACACACCCATTTGGGCACAGTATGTAAAGTTATTTCTTGTATAAGTATGAAATAATTTGCAACTAAAGTAACTGGACATCACTATTTAATCACAAATTTTAGAATCATGGTGTTCAATTACAGCAATAATTCAAAATCTACAAATGTAGTTTAAAATCAAGGGGCATAGTCTCAGGATAAGGGGTTGGCCATTTAGGACTGAGAGGGGGAGAAATTTCTTCCCTCAGAGGGTTGTGAATCTTTGGAATTCCCAGATGCCTGTGGCTGGTCAGTCATTGAGTATATTCAAGTTTTTTGGGCACTAAGAGAATCAAGGGATATGGGAATAGTGCAGGAAGGTGGGGTTTATGTAGACATTCAGCCATGATCTTACTGAATGGTGGGGAAGGCTTGAAGGCCCCATGACTTACTCCTGCTCCTATTTCTTATTTTCTTATGTTCATAACTTCAAACTCAGCAATTTTCCCTTTGAAATCGATTATCTTCATATCAATCTAGTTACTGAAATCACAGCCATAATGATTAAATAAAATGATGTATTTCATCCCAGTTTATACCGGGCATGTTTATGTGATTTGAATCTTTTGACATCCAGATTGTGCATATAATTTAATAGTGTTCAGTGTTGTTGCACTTGAAACCTAAAATCACTTTATTTCAGTGATTTATATCAAACAGTTTCTTGGCTCATAGCATGCTGAATATTTAGACAGCAGTATAACTGATAAGATCTTCTGAGATGTACTGAGTATGCAAAACCCCTAATCAAATTCCTTAATACTGCTTTGTTGAGATCAGAAGGTGTTAATACATCAAGGGCAAGGATTGCACTGACAGCGAGTGGCAGTAACAAAAAATAGAATACCCCATGAGTAAAAGTATATCTTCGATACTATAAAAAAATCTCAGATTCGCTCGTGGACCGAGCCTCAGCTCTGCTCTAGTCCCTCCCAGGCCTGAGTCTGCCAAGTTCACTCACTGACCTGCTTTGATCCCTTGCCAACTCGCCATCGGCATATCTCCTGATCATCGTCCTCTATCCTTGAGTGCCGTTTCTCCTCAGCATCCTCTTTTGCTCCTTCACCTTCAATGTCGACCACTGTTCCAATCCCTCCCGACCCGGTCCTGTCCTCTCTTCTCCTCACACCCAGCCTGCCCTCTTCAGGCCTGTTGCTCAGTTGATGTAAAATCTGTTTCCAGGGCTCAGCCCCAAGACCCACTGCTCATAGGTTCTGACCCAGTTCCTTCACCTGTGCCCCAAGATCCTTTGAGGGTTACAAGGCCTCTATTTATTTATTTTTTTTAAACGGACTAATTAAAAAAAAATGTCCCCATCTTCTCCCCAATCCACGTGTTCCCACATCGTGGCCCCAGGCTGTTTACTCCTCCATGGTCACAGCCACACACCACTGTTCAGCGCTTTGAGTTTCTGATCAGGTTTCCTTGGGAAAGGGGAGGAAAAGGACAGAGTGAGAGACATTTTAAAGGGAAGTGAGAAAGAGTGAGAGACATGCAGAAAGACAGCGGGATACAGACAGAAATGAAGGAATCTGAAGAGAGAGCCGGCAAAAGAAAACAGAAAATTGAAGAAAGAAATCTAAAGAGTTGGAGAGAGAAAAGAAAGGAAGGAAGAAAGGAAGGAAGAAAGGAAGGAAGGAAGAAAGGAAGTGTCATGTATTCAACTATCATTGTAACCCATGTATAAACTGACCTAAGTTGTACACCTTGAGAACATTGACCACAAGGGGCTGAACTTGTGGGAGACACTCCTAACCTGGACTTTCAGGTATAAAAGGGGAAGCGCCACCCACCTTCTTCACTTGAGGTCTTGGTAATAAAGGTAACTGGTCACATAGTGACCTTCTCTCAAGTATGGGCCTCGTGTGCATTTATACTGTATAGTAAGGACATATCAGGAAGAAAGGAAGGAAGGAAGGAAGGAAGGAAGGAAGGAAGGAAGGAAGGAAGGAAGGAAGGAAGGAAGGAAGGAAGGAAGGAAGGAAGGAAGGAAGGGAGGGAGAGTCACTGTAGTAACTTAGGAAGCGCGGCATCCAAATTGCGCACAACAAGGTCCCACAAACAGCAATGTGATAAGTGCCCAGATAATATGGAAAATGTAAAGAGTTACCAAGGTATTGGCAAGAAATGAGGCAGTTATGAAAAACAGGCATAATATTTTTTTCTATAAGCAATGACACAGGAGGCGAACAAATATATACTATATAGTATATTTAAAAATCATCATGGAGTTTAAACCTACAGTGAATGTTGGGCTTTGACTTAATGGCTTGTGAAATCATCTGAACCCTTAGATTGGGTCAAAATCTTGCAACAAACTCCCCAGTTAGCCAATAGGTAGCTGTTTATGAAGCTGTTTATGAAAAGAGCTAACATTAACTGATAGCGATTGTTAATCCATCATCCATTTCAACTCAATCTACTGTAAGTGGAAGTAAGTTGCTATTTAAATAGAAATGCAAACTCAGAGGCTGAAATCTTCACAGGAAATGATCCGTCACAAATTAGGAAATTGTAAGGTTCCAATTTTTATACAAGAAAAACTTAGATACCAATAGTTTGCCATGGGCTAATTAAGAAAGGACTTTGATCTTAGCCCTCAAGTTCTATAGTTCTTTCAAACATTATTAAAACAAAATTGATTATCTTGAATCTATTGCCGTTGACCCTTCATAGGCGAGTAATAAAGAGAAGCATTTACCGCCGGATCCAATGTTAACAGCTCGACTCCCAGCACTTCTGCTGATTAATTTAGATCCTACACCCACATGGGTAGATTATAATTTTCACTGCCTGGGCGGTAACCTGGTGGGGCAGACCATCCACCTGTTGTAGAACCTGTTCAATTAAAATCAATGGAATGAAAATCAGGCCGGTCCCATAACAGGAGGGTGATCTGCCCTGCCAGATTATCGGCCAGTGAAAATGATAATCTACCTCATGAAAAAAATTGCATCTACTTCTACCACTGCGGTGCGAGTGGTTTCATAGTTTAAGTGTTAGTAGCCATTAATGGATCCTGGTCTCTTGAATCTGATGATAACAACTTGCATTTATACAGCATTTTTAACATAGAAAAACATACCCAGGCATTTCACAGAAGCGTAATCATACAAAACTTCACACCGAGCCAAAGAAGATATTAGATGACTAAAAGCTTAGTTAAAAGGGTGGCTTTTTAGAAGGGTCTTAAAGGAGAAGAGGTGGAGGGGTTTATGGAGGGAATTCCAGGATTTAGGGCCTAGACAACTGAAGGCAAAGCATGTGGGGGATTATGATAGTTGATCAACAAACTCCAATGTAAAACTGGTTAAAAAAGGAGGCAGACAAAAAGCAGGAAACTATAGACCAGTTAGCCTAACATCTGTCGTTGGGAACATGTTGGAGTCCATTATTAAAGAAGCAGTAGCAGGACATTTGGAAAGCATAATTCGGTCAGGCAGAGTCAGCATAGATTTATGAAGGGGAGGTCATGTTTGACAAATTTGCTGGAGTTCTTTGAGGATGTAATGAACAGGGTGGATAAAGAACAACCAGTGCATGTGGTGTATTTGGACTTCTAGAAGGCATTTGACAAGGTGCCACATAAAAGGTTACTGTACATGATAAAAGTTAACGGGGTTGGGGGTAATATATTAGCATGGATAAAGGATTGGCTAACTAACAGAAAACAGAGCGTTGGGATAAATGGTTCATTCTCTGGTTGGCAACCATAACTAGTGGGGTGCCGCAGGGATCAGTGCTGGGACCCCAACTATTTACAATCTATATTAACGATTTGGAAGAAGGGACCAACTGTAATGTAGCCAAGTTTACTGATGATACAAAGATGGGAGGAAAAGCAATGTGTGAGGAGGACACAAAAAATCTGCAAAAGGACATAGACAGGCTACGTGAGTGGGCAAAAATTTGGCAGATGGAGTATAATGTTGGAAAATGTGAGGTCATGCACTTTGGCAGAAAAAATCAAGGAACAAGTTATTATTTAAATGGAGAAAGATTGCAAAGTGCTGCAGTACAGTGGGACCTGGGGGTATTTGTGCATGAAACACAAAAGGTTAGTATGCAGGTACAGCAAGTGATCAGGAAGGCCAATGGATGCTTGGCCTTTATTGCAAAGGGGATGGAGTATAAAAGCAGGGAAGTCTTGTTACAGTTATACAGGGTATTGGTGAGGCCACACCTGGAATATTGCATGCAGTTTTGGTTTCCATATTTGCCAAAGGATGTACTTGCTTTGGAGGCAGTTAAGAGAAGGTTTACAAGGTTGATTCCGGAGATGAGAGGGTTGACTTATGAGTAACGGTTGAGTAGGTTGGGCATCTACTCATTGGAATTCAGAAAAATGAGAGGTGATCTTATCGAAACATATAAGATTATGAGGGGGCTTGACAGGGTGGATGCAGAGAGGATGTTTCCACTAATAGGGGAGACTAGAACTAGGGGGCATAATCTTAGAATAAGGGGCCACCCATTTAAAACTGAGATGAGGAGGAATTTCTTCTCTCAGAGGGTTGTAAATCTGTGGAATTCGCTGCCTCAGAGAGCTGTGGAAGCTGGGACATTGAATAAATTTAAGACAGAGATAGACAGTTTCTTAACCGATAAGGGGATAAGGGGTTATGGGGAGCTGGCAGGGAAGTGGACCTGAGTCCATGATCAGATCAGCCATGATCGTATTAACTGGCAGAGCAGGCTCGAGGGGCCTTATGGCCTACTCCTGCTTCTATTTCTTATGTTCTTATGTTATAGTATTGTGTGTCACTAATAAGACTGTAAATATTTATCTCAGGTAAAAAGGGCCGTGGATTGACACTTATAAAAAGTTAAGGCAGCAGCTTTCACATATGCATGTGACTTCCATTTACTTTTGCATAATGTATGTCAAAATTCTATATTAGCAGTTTTTGTAATATCTTTTTAATGTAATACTAAAAGAGATTGTGTCATTATTACATGTCAAAATAGTTCAGTTCATTTGATATGCAATTTTCTATCAAAGAGAATAAGCTTAAAGGCAACCTTTTGTTAACTCTGAGTAAAAGATCTTATGAGAATCCCGCTATTTCAGAGGACATGTGTAACTAAGTCAGTATTCATGAAGTTTTGGGGTCTGAAAAATACCAAAAGACTATTGGGGAGATTGTCTGGGCGAAGCAAATATCAAAAATTAGGCAGATAAGAACACACGTCTCTGAAGGAACATGCATCATTTTCCTCTATTAATTTAAATGAGGAAAAATCAGTTGGGCTCCTTTACAGACGTACATTCCAACTACCTTATTTTCCGATATTTGCTACACCCAGGTGATCCTAGATACAGACCTAGGGAAAATCTCCTCTTATTTTTGTTACGCAAAAACCATTATAGCAATTTGACACTTTATTTGACTTTCCATACTGCATATATGTATCACAAATCAGAAATCTGTAGAGTGTGCCTAGTCTTAATATATAAATATTATATATATAAATATAAATATAAACACGCTTCTTGCGTGTTTTAAAATTTACAAATAAATATATTAGTAATTTTCGCCTATAAACCCTGCAATCTGTGTGGTGTGGTATTCACTCTACTGACATGTCTGGAGATGTAAGACTTGCCTGCATAGTTTTTCATAATTGTCAATTCTGGCCACATGATTTCAGCAAAGGAAAATCTCACAAGAAGCATACTTCAGGGTCATGGAAGAACAATGTGAAATATTGTCCAATTGGTGAGGGAAAATAATAGTATTGTAGAAGTTCAAATTAAAGGTTCATCTTCATGACATTTCAATATTGAAAGGGCACAGAGGCCGACTATTGTGAATAGCGGAATACTGGAATACCTAGTTTATTTATGGCATGAGCAACACCTCCAAGAATTTGTCGTAAGTTGTATGCACTGGCAGAGGTGAGGGCTGGATTTTCGGCTTTTTGCCTTTTCACACGTTTCCGGGCGCAATTCGCGGCAGAGCCAAAAAATTTAGCACCGAATTAATGTTAGCGTAAGAGTGAGGAACTTTTGCCGAATTAAAGTTCATGAAGAGCGGTAGCGTTAACTCCGCTGTTGCACCACAGAATTTTTGCGCCAGAGTCAAAAGTTCCGGCGCTGAAAAATCCGGCCGTTCTACACACGCGCAATTTTTTTTTCCTCCCGCGCTTCTGATCTGTTCTCCAGTCGCAAACGCTAATGCAGGGCGCGGCCGTACGCATGCGCTGTACAAGCGGGGCTGAATCAGCCATTTCACCTTTGGATTTTGATCATGGAGGACAACGATTATAACAACATAAGAAATAGGAGCAGGAGAAGGACATATGGCCCCTCGAGCCTGCTCCACGCCATTCAATAAGATCATGGCTGATCTAATCATGGACTCAGCTCCACTTCCCCTCCTGCTCCCCATAACCCCTTATCCCCTTATCGTTTAAGAAATTGCCTATTTCTGTCTTAAATTTATTCAATGTCCCAGCTTCCACAGCTCTCAGAGGCAGCGAATTCCACAGATTTACAACCCTCAGAGAAGAAATTTCTCCTCATCTCAGTTTTAAATGGGTGGCCCCTTATTCTAAGATCATGCCCTCTAGTTCTAGTCTTCCCCATCAGTGGAAACATCCTCTCTGCATCCACCTTATCAAGCCCCCTCATAATCTTATACATTTCGGTAAGATCACCTCTCATTCTTCTGAATTCCAATGAGTAGAGGCCCAACCTACTCAAACTTTCCTCATAAGTCAAACCCTCATCTCCGGAATCAACCTAGTGAACCTTCTCTGAACTGTCTCCATGGCAAGTATATCCTTTCGTAAATATGGAAACCAAAACTGCATGCAGTATTCCAGGTGTGGTATAGCTGTAGCAAGACTTCTGTGCTTTTATACTCCATCTCCTTTGCAATAAAGACCAAGATTCCATTGGCCTTCCTGATCACTTGCTGTACCTGCATACTATCCTTTTGTGTTTCATGCACAAGTACCCCCAGGTCCCGCTGTACTGCAACACTTTGCAATCTTTCTCCATTTAAATAATAACTTGCTCTTTGATTTTTTCTGCCAAAGTGCATGACCTTGCACTTTCTAACATTATACTCCATCTGCCAAACTTTTGCCCACTCACTTAACCTGTCTATGTCCTTTTGCAGATTTTTTGTGTCCTCCTCACACATTGCTTTTCCTCCCATCTTTTTATCATCAGCAAACTTGGCTACGTTACACTTGGTCACTTCTTCCAAGACGTTAATATAAATTGTATGTCCCAGCACTGATCCCTGCGGCACCCCACTAGTTACTGGTTGCCAACCAGAGAATGAGCCATTTATCCCAACTCTCTGTTTTCTGTTAGTTAGCCAATCCCCAACCCCGTGAACTTTTATCTTGTGCAGTAACCTTTTATGTGGCACCTTGTCAGATGCCTTCTGGAAGTCCAAATACACCACATCCACTGGTTCCCCTTTATCCACCCTGTTCGTTACATCCTCAAAGAATTCCAGCAAATTTGTCAAACATGACTTCCCCTTCATAAATCAATGCTGACTCTGCCTGACCAAATTTTGCTTTCCCAAATGTCCTGCTACTGCTTCTTAAATAAAGGACTCCAACATTTTCCCAACCACAGATGTTAGGCTTACTGGTCTATAGTTTCCTGCTTTTGGTCTGCCTTCTTTTTTAAACAGGGGTGTTACATTTGCAGTTTCCAATCTGCTGGGACCTCCCCAGAATCCAGGGAATTTTGGTAAATTACAACCAATGCATCCACAATCCCTGCTGCTACTTCTCTTAAGACCCTAGGATGCAAGCCATCAGGTCCAGGGGATTTATCTGCCTTTAGTCCCATTATCTTACGGAGTACCACCTCCTTAGTGAGTGTGATTGTGTTAAATTCTTCCCCTCCGATAGCCCCTTGACTATCCACTGTTGGAATATTGTTGGTGTCCTCTACCGTTAAGACTGATTGAACAAATATTTGTTCAGAGTTTCTGCCATCTGCATGTTCCCCATTACTAATTCCCCGGTCTCATCCTCTAAGGGACCAACATTTACTTTAGCCACTCTTTTCCTCTTTATATACCTATAGAAACTCTTGCTATCTGTTTTTATATTTTGTGCTAGTTTACTTTCATGGTCTATCTTCCCTTTTCTAATCATTTTTTTAGTCATTCTTTGTTGGCTTTTAAAAGCCTCCCAGCCTTCTGTCCTCCCACTAGTTTTGGCACTTTGTATGCCCTTGTTTTTAATTGGATACCATTCTTTATTTATTTAGTTAGCCACGGATGGCTATCTTTTCTCTGACACCCTTTCCTCCTCACTGAAATATATTTTTCTTGAGAGTTGTGAAATATCCCCTTAAATGTACACCACTGTTCATCAACCGTCCTACACTTTAATCTATTTTGCCCGTCCACTTTAGCCAACTCTGCCCTCATACCTTCATAGTCTCCTTTATTTAAGCTTAGTTAGAGATCCAACTTTCTCGCCCTCCATCTGAATTTGAAATTCAATCATACTATGATCACTCGCTCCAAGGGGATCCTTTACTAGGAGATTGTTTATTAACCCTGTCTCATTACACTGGACCAGATCTAAGATAGCCTGCCCCCTGGTTGGTTCCGTTACATACTGCTCAAGGAACCCATCCCTTATGCACTCTATGAACTCCTCCTCAAGGCTACCCTGACCAATTTGATTTGTCCAATCAATATGGAGGTTAAAATCACCCATGATTATTGCTGTTCCCTTTTTACATGCCCCCACTATTTCCTGGTTTATGCTCCGACCAACAGAGTTGCTACTGTTATCATCATAGGCAGTCCCTCGGAATTGAGGAAGACTTGCTTCCACTCCTGAAGTGAGTTCTTTGGTGGCTAAACAGTCCAATGCGAGAGCCACAGACCCCGTCACAGGTGGGACAGACATTTGTCGAGGGAAGGGTTGGGTGGGACTGGTTTACTGCACGCTCCTTCCGCTGCCTGCGCTTGACCTCTTCACGCTTGCAGCGTTGAGATTCGAAGAGCTCAACGCCCTCCCTGATGCACTTTCTCCACCTAGGGCGGTCTTCGGCCAGGGTCTCCCAGGTGTCAGTGGTGATGTCGCACTTCACCAGGGAGGCTTTGAGAGTGTCCTTATAAAGTTTCCGCTGCCCACCTTTGGCTTGTTTGCTGTGAAGAAGCTCCGCATAGAGCATTTGCTTAGCGAACTATGTGGCCCGTCCAGCGAAGCTGATCGAGTGTGGTCAGTGCTTCAATGTTGGGGATGTTAGCCTGGGCGAGGATACTGATGTTGGTGCGCCTGTCCTCCTAGAGGATTTGCAGGATCTTGCGGAGACAACATTGGTGATATATCTCCAGCGACTTGAGGTGTCTTCTGCACATGGTCCAGTCTCTGATCTATACAGGAGGGCGGGTATTACTACAGCTCTGTAGACCATGAGCTTGGTGATAGATTTGAGGGCCTGGTCTTCGAACACTCTTTTGCTCAGGCAGCCAAAGGCTGCACTGGCACACTGGAGGCGATGTTGAATCTCCGCATCAATGTCTGCTTTTGTTGATAAGAGGCTCCCGAGATATGGGAAATGGTCCATGTCGAGGGCCGCGCCGTGAATCTTGATGACTGGGGGGCAGTGCTGTGCGGCGAGGACAGGCTGGTGGAGGACCTTTGTCTTACGGATGTTAAGCGTAAGGCCCATGCTTTCATATGCCTCGGTGAATACATCGACTATATCCTGGAGTTCAGCCTCAGAATGTGCGCAGATGCAGGCATCGTCCACTTACTGTAGCTCAACGACAGAGGTTGAGGTGATCTTGGACCTGGCCTGGAGGTGGCTTAGGTTAAACAGCTTCCCACTGGTTCTGTAGTTTAGTTCCACTTCAGCGGGAGCTTGTTGAGTGTGAGGTGGAGCATGGCAGCGAAGAAGATTGAGAAGAGGGTTGGAGCAATGATGCAGCCCGTTTGACCCCGGTCCGGACGTGGATTGGGTCTGCGATGGATCCGTTGGTAAGGATCACGGCCTGCATGTCGTCGTGGAGCAGGCGAAGGATGCTGACTAACGTTTGGGGGCATCCAAAACGGAGGAGGACGCTCCTTAGACCCTCACGGTTGACAGTGTTAAAGGCCTTTGTTAGGGGGCCTATAGACTACAACCACCAGTGACTTTTTCCCCTCATCATTCCTCATCTCCACCCAAACTGTTTCAACATCCTTATCATTTGAGCCAATATCATTTCTCATTATTGCAGTGATTCCATCCTTTATCAATAGAGCCACTCCACCTCCTTTTCCTTTCTGTCTGTCCTTCCGGATTCCAGACAGCGTGCCAGGCGAGTCAGCCGTGAGGCTAATGAAGCTCTAGCGTGGGCTGTGGAAAGAAGATGGCAGGAGTTGCATCATTGGGGTGGATTTAGACCCCTGCCATCCATATTTGAAGGATTTGGAGGG
This sequence comes from Pristiophorus japonicus, assembly GCF_044704955.1. NCBI lineage: Eukaryota > Metazoa > Chordata > Chondrichthyes > Pristiophoridae > Pristiophorus > Pristiophorus japonicus. The sequence goes on along the minus strand of NC_091990.1, from coordinate 133,609,086 downwards.
AAATCGCTGAAGAGGGCTCTGCCTCAGACACTGTGGTCAGGACTGGCACACAGTGTCGAAAGAAGTTTAATAATCTGACTAGGGTCGTCAGAGGGAGTACAATTTTAATTCATGCACTCCTTCATTACTTCAATTATAAATCTGACACAATATTTGTTCTCATGCTGTTGGTGTCCCTCAGCACTCTGTGGGTTACCTCCTAAAATGCATGACACATAAGTAGGCTTTGACCCTATTTGCCATGAATGATCTTTACACATTATTAAGATTGCTTTCTGAGATCTCATAAGATTGCTTCCCACTTCGATGTCCTCCTGATGAACCACGTGCAACTTCCAAGGCCTTTAAACAGAGGACTGTATTACATTCAGACAGTATGGTATAAGTGCTTTGGTGGCTATCTGTGCCACAAGAGCAGATGGACCCTCTTGTAACCACTCCCATTTTCATCTTTGCAGGCCAAGAAGTCTCCTAATCGCCATGGGCAGGTGCGGACTGATGGCGGTCCGTCTCAGACCCTGCCACTCACTGACATTGAGGACATGCAGACCAGGCCTCACGCTGCCATGGACGGGGCAATTTGTGGCCCTGCCTCGACTTATGGCCACCCGATTCCCACCCCGAATTAACATTGGGTTATAGAATTTACAGCACAGAAGGAGGCCACTCCAAGAGAGCTAACCTATCCCCATTCCCTTGCCTTTTCCCCAGACCCATTTACATTTTTCTCTTCAAGACATTTATCCATTTCTCCTTTAAAAGCTATTATGGATCTGGCTTTCAGAATGATTTCTGGTAGGGAATTTCATTGTGTAAAAAATCTCTTCTAACCAATCCTTTGTTTTTTGTGGCGATAATCTTAAAGTTTATGCCCTCTAATTACCGACTCACCAACCAATAGAAATAATTTTACAGATTTACCTATCACACCCCTGATAATTTTGAATACGTCTAACATACCTCCTCTTAACCTTTTCTGTTCCAGTGAAAAGAGCCCGAGTTTCTCTCGTCTCTTCACATGCATGAAGCCTCTACTCCTTGATATCTTCTCAGTAAATCTGCTCTGTGGCCTCTTTATGGCCTTGAAATTCTTCTTAAAAGTGCCTAAAACTAGACAATGCTCTAAATGTTCGCTAACCAATTATTTGTGGAGGCCCCGACCTGCGTGAGAACACCAGCGGCAGGTCGGGGCCATAAAAGAAGCAGCGAGCAGCGGCCTGGGAGCAGCGTGGGGGCCCTGACCTGCGTGAGAACACCAGTAGCAGGTCGGGACCATAAAATGAGCGCCAAGCAGCAGCCTGGGAGCAGCGTGGAGGCGTACTACCTCAGCGAGTAGCACGAGCTGCAACGGCAGCGAAGAATGACACCATCAAGATCCAGGTCGGTGATTGAAGCGTGGGCAGATACAGCAGGAGCGGCGAGGTCAGGGTGAAGGAGCGGCGAGAGAATGTGGAGGGAAGTGATCGGGGCCCAGGAGAGGCGTGCGTTTGGGGCCAGGGGCCTCACGTGTGCGCACGAGGTCCATGCAGCAGAGCAGGTCTCCAGTCATCTTGGGTAATCCTTGCCACTGGACCAAGACCTAACTCTGTCAAGCCCGTGTGGTGGCTGGTGTGCAACAGTCACCACACGTTAAAAAAATCCACGCACAGGCATCTTCCACCCTGCAGGATATAGTTCAGGACCTGGAATTTTAGGTCCTTCATTGGAACACCTGTGAACGTATCCTTTTTTGGCGTGGAAGCAAGTCATCCTCGTTTCGAAGGACTGCCTATGATGATGATGTATAGGTTTAGCATTGTTTTTGTAATCTATGCCTTTATTTTTAAAATTTAGTATGCCATATACTTTTCTTTACAGCTTCACTTATCAACTTGTTTTTTTTTAATTTTATGTTTCTGAATCCCTAAGTCCCTCTACTTATCTACTGCTTTTAATATTTTACCATTTAGTGTATATTTCTTCTCCTCATGTTTTCTACGAAAATGCATCACCTCATATTTCTCTGCATTAAATTTTATCCAACATTTATCTGCCTAGTCTATTAATATATATCCTTTTGAAATCCACCTGATCAGTATCACCCACCTCTACTCTACCTTAGCCAATTTGATGTCGAAAACCTTGGTCACCTCCATACTTGACAACTCGAATGCTTTCCTGCAGCTACAGGGAGAAGGCAAAAAAACAAAGGTGACGTCACAGCCTAGGGGGTAAGTGATTGGCTGGTGATTGGTGAGTAGTTTTTCTTTTTCTTCTTATATTGGTCAGTAACTTTTAACATTGTTATTACCAGTTTAAGTGTATCTAAGGGTTAAGTCATGGCAGGAGAGCTCGGTCGGGTGTTATGCTCCTCCTGTACCATGTGGGAACTCAGGGACGCTTCCGGTGTCCCTGACGACTATGTGTGCGGGAAGTGTGTCCACCTCCAGCTCCTGACGGTCCGCGTTACGGAATTGGAGCTGAAGGTGGATTCACTCTGGAGCATCCACGATGCTGAGAATGACGTGAGTATCACGTGTAGTGAGTTGGTCTTACCGCAGGGAAAGGGTCCACAGCCAGATAGGGAATGGAAGACCAGCAGGAAGAGTAGAGCAAGGAAGGTAGTGCAGGGGTCCCCTGCGGTCATCCCCCTGCAAAACAGATACACCGCTTTGGGTACTGTTGAGGGGAATGACTCATCAGGGGAGGGCAGCAGCAGCCAAGTTCATGGCACCGTGGCTGGCTCTGCTGCACAGGAGGGCAAGAAAAAGAGTGGGAGAGCGATAGTGATAGGGGATTCAATTGTGAGGGGAATAGATAGGCGTTTCTGCGGCCGCAACCGAGACTCCAGGATGGTATGTTGCCTCCCTGGTGCAAGGGTCAAGGATGTCTCGGAGCGGGTGCAGGACATTCTGAAATGGGAGGGAGAACAGCCAGTTGTCGTGGTGCACATTGGTACCAACGACATAGGCAAAAAAAGGGATGAGGTCCTACGAAACGAATTTAAGGAGCTAGGAGCTAAATTAAAAAGTAGGACCTCAAAAGTAGTAATCTCGGGATTGCTACCAGTGCCACGTGATAGTCAGAGTAGGAATCGCAGGATAGCGCAGATGAATACGTGGCTTGAGCAGTGGTGCAGCAGGGAGGGATTCAAATTCCTGGGGCATTGGGACCGGTTCTGGGGGAGGTGGGACCAGTACAAACCGGACGGTCTGCACCTGGGCAGGACTGGAACCAATGTCCTCGGGGGAGTGTTTGCTAGTGCTGTTGGGGAGGATTTAAACTAATATGGCAGGGGGATGGGAACCAATGCAGGGAGACAGAGGGAAACAAAAAGGAGCCAAAAGCAAAAGACAGAAAGGAGATGAGGAAAAGTGTAGGGCAGAGAAACCCAAGGCAAAGAACAAAAAGGGCCACTGTACAGCAAAATTCTAAAAGGACAAAGGGTGTTAATAAAACAAGCCTGAAGGCTTTGTGTCTTAATGCAAGGAGTATCCGCAATAAGGTTGATGAATTAATTGTGCAAATAGATGTTAACAAATATGATGTGATTGGGATTACGGAGACGTGGCTCCAGGATGATCAGGGCTGGGAACTCAACATTCAGGGGTATTCAACATTCAGGAAGGATAGAATAAAAGGAAAAGGAGGTGGGGTAGCATTGCTGGTTAAAGAGGAGATTAATGCAATAGTTAGGAAAGACATTAGCTTGGATGATGTGGAATCTATATGGGTAGAGCTGCAGAACACCAAAGGGCAAAAAACGTTAGTAGGAGTTGTGTACAGACCTCCAAACAGTAATAGGGATGTTGGGGAGGGCATCAAACAGGAAATTAGGGGTGCATGCAATAAAGGTGTAGCAGTTATAATGGGTGACTTTAATATGCACATAGATTGGGCTAGCCAAACTGGAAGCAATACGGTGGAGGAGGATTTCCTGGAGTGCATAAGGGATGGTTTTCTAGACCAATATGTTGAGGAACCAACTAGGGGGGAGGCCATCTTAGACTGGGTGTTGTGTAATGAGAGAGGATTAATTAGCAATCTCATTGTGCGAGGCCCCTTGGGGAAGAGTGACCATAATATGGTGGAATTCTGCATTAGGATGGAGAATGAAACAGTAAATTCAGAGACCATGGTCCAGAACTTAAAGAAGGGTAACTTTGAAGGTATGAGGCGAGAATTGGCTAGGATAGATTGGCGAATGATACTTAGGGGGTTGACTGTGGATGGGCAATGGCAGACATTTAGAGACCGCATGGATGAAGTACAACAATTGTACATTCCTGTCTGGCGTAAAAATAAAAAGGGGAAGGTGGCTCAACCGTGGCTATCTAGGGAAATCAGGGATAGTATTAAAGCCAAGGAAGTGGCATACAAATTGGCCAGAAATAGCAGCGAACCTGGGGACTGGGAGAAATTTAGAACTCAGCAGAGGAGGACAAAGGGTTTGATTAGGACAGGGAAAATGGAGTACGAGAAGAAGCTTGCAGGGAACATTAAGGCGGATTGCAAAAGTTTCTATAGGTATGTAAAGAGAAAAAGGTTGGTGAAGACAAACGTAGGTCCCCTGCAGTCAGAATCAGGGGAAGTCATAACGGGGAACAAAGAAATGGCGGATCAATTGAACAAGTACTTTGGTTCGGTATTCACTAAGGAGGATACAAACAACCTTCCGGATATAAAAGGGGTCAGAGGGTCTAGTAAGGAAGAGGAACTGAGGGAAATCTTTATTAGTCGGGAAATTGTGTTGGGGAAATTGATGGGATTGAAGGCAGATAAATCCCCAGGGCCTGATGGCCTGCATCCTAGAGTACTTAAGGAGGTGGCCTTGGAAATAGCGGATGCATTGACAGTCATTTTCCAACATTCCATTGACTCTGGATCAGTTCCTATGGAGTGGAGGGTAGCCAATGTAACCCCACTTTTTAAAAAAGGAGGGAGAGAGAAAACAGGGAATTATAGACCGGTCAGCCTGACCTCAGTAGTGGGTAAAATGATGGAATCAATTATTAACGATGTCATAGCAGTGCATCTGGAAAATGGTGACATGATAGGTCCAAGTCAGCATGGATTTGTGAAAGGGAAATCATGCTTGACAAATCTTCTGGAATTTTTTGAGGATGTTTCCAGTAAAGTGGACAAAGGAGAACCAGTTGATGTGGTATATTTGGACTTTCAGAAGGCTTTCGACAAGGTCCCACACAAGAGATTAATGTGCAAAGTTAAAGCACATGGGATTGGGGGTAGTGTGCTGACGTGGATTGAGAACTGGTTGTCAGACAGGAAGCAAAGAGTAGGAGTAAACGGGTACTTTTCAGAATGGCAGGCAGTGACTAGTGGAGTGCCGCAAGGTTCTGTGCTGGGGCCCCAGCTGTTTACATTGTACATTAATGATTTAGACGAGGGGATTAAATGCAGTATCTCCAAATTTGCGGATGATACTAAGTTGGGTGGCAGTGTGAGCTGCGAGGAGGATGCTATTAGGCTGCAGAGTGACTTGGATAGGTTAGGTGAGTGGGCAAATGCATGGCAGATGAAGTATAATGTGGATAAATGTGAGGTTATCCACTTTGGTGGTAAAAACAGAGAGACAGACTATTATCTGAATGGTGACAGATTAGGAAAAGGGAAGGTGCAACGAGACCTGGGTGTCATGGTACATCAGTCATTGAAGGTTGGCATGCAGGTACAGCAGGCGGTTAAGAAAGCAAATGGCATGTTGGCCTTCATAGCGAGGGGATTTGAATACAGGGGCAGGGAGGTGTTGCTACAGTTGTACAGGGCCTTGGTGAGGCCACACCTGGAGTATTGTGTACAGTTTTGGTCTCCTAACTTGAGGAAGGACATTCTTGCTATTGAGGGAGTGCAGCGAAGGTTCACCAGACTGATTCCCGGGATGGCGGGACTGACCTATCAAGAAAGATTGGATCAATTGGGCTTGTATTCACTGGAGTTCAGAAGAATGAGAGGGGACCTCATAGAAACGTTTAAAATTCTGACGGGTTTAGACAGGTTAGATGCAGAAAGAATGTTCCCAATGTTGGGGAAGTCCAGAACCAGGGGTCACAGTCTGAGGATAAGGGGTAAGCCATTTAGGACCGAGATGAGGAGAAACTTCTTCACCCAGAGAGTGGTGAACCTGTGGAATTCTCTACCACAGAAAGTAGTTGAGGCCAATTCACTAAATATATTCAAAAGGGAGTTAGATGAAGTCCTTACTACTCGAGGGATCAAGGGGTATGGCGAGAAAGCAGGAAGGGGGTACTGAAGTTTCATGTTCAGCCATGAACTCATTGAATGGCGGTGCAGGCTAGAAGGGCTGAATGGCCTGCTCCTGCACCTATTTTCTATGTTTCTATGTTTCTATGTTTCCCATCCACAACCCTCTATAAACTCTAACTTGCCCAATGCACATATTGTGTTGTGTACCGCCTCTTGATCACTAACCTACACTGACTCCACACACCTCAAATCTAAAATCCTCATTCCCATCTTTAAATTATTCCATGGCCACTCTATCTCTGAAGTTTCCTCCAGCTCTATAATCCCACCCGCCCTCTGAACTCACCATTTCACTGAGTCTGGTCTCTTGTACATGCGCTTTCCCTTCCCCCACACCATTGGCATCACAGCTATCAGCTGCCTGGATCTGATTTACTGGAATTCCCTCCTAAACACGCCCCACCCCCACTTCTCCAAGTCTCTCTCCTCCTTTAAAAACCTTCTTAAAATCCTTCTCTTTGATCCATCCTAAGCTCACTTTTCCTGGCTCAGCATTTTTTTTAACACCTATCTAAAAAGCATCTTGGGGCATTTTTTTTAAACACTGTATAAAGGCAGGTTGTTGTTTATAAAGTCACTTGCAGTCCTCTTCAGAGTTGAGCATGTTTTCTACTTCTGTATCATTTGCAACTTTGATATCATGCCCCCTACATCCAAATCCATATCTGTTATGTCTTTGGATGCTCTGATAATGACTCCACGAGGCAATGTACTGTACTTGAACTGTAGTGACCTTAGTTCATTTAATATAACTCCAGTGTGAGGATCACACATGATGGCCTGCCTTTTATACTAGGTCTGACCCACCTGTACATGTAACCTACAAGTCTTCCACTGCAGTGCCCTCTGGTGGCACACCTTAGTGATCATACAGCTGGTGTACAAGTTTCCCATAGTAGTGCCCTCTGGTGACACATCATATGTAATAGTACAGGTAGTAACATGTCTAGATACATGACAATTTCATTCCTATGGAGAATATCAATTGTCCCAACACTGAACACTAGGGAACACTATTATTTAACACCCCGCTCGTCAGAAAAATATTTGTTAAGAATTGCTGTATTTTCTGTCCTTTAACCAACTTCCTTTCTATGCGGCCAGATTGCCTTTAATACCATGCACTTTAATTTTGTGAACAAGCCTTTAATGTGACACCTTATCAAATGCCTTTTGAAAAACCATAGACACATCATCCACTGCATTTCTTTTATCAAAACATGTCATTATTTCTTCAAAGAACTCTAGTACATTTGTCAGACTTATGGAATGTATTTGTTTCTGTTCTTATTCCCAACTTTATCAGTGCTAGCTGTTTGCTCATATCATTATTCATTAAAACAGAACAAAAAATCTGATGGACAGCAAGAACCTTTCCGAGTGCTCTTAGATCCTCCCTCTCCAAGTGTTCCTGGAACTTTGGGACCCCTCTCCCAGTGCTCCAAGACACTGGAAGCTCACCTCATAATACTGCTAGATCCCAGGGCCGCCCGCAGTGCTGAACATAAAAAGTTAGGAGCAGGAGTAGGTCATTTGGCCCCTCAAGCCTGCTCCACTATTCAATGAGATCATGGCTGATCTACCTTAACTCCACTTTCCTGCACTCTCCCCATATCCCTTGATTCCCTTAATATCCAAAAATCTATCGGTCTATGTCGTGAATATACTCAAAGACTGAGCCTCCACAGCCCTCTGGGGTAGAGAATTCCAAAGATTCACAACCCTCTGAGTGAAGAAGTTTTTCCTCATCTCAGTCCTAAATAGCCGAACCCCTTATTCTGAGACTGTGACTCCTGTTTCTAGACTCCTCAGTCAGGGGAAACATCCTCCCTGTTGAGCCCTGTAAGAATTTTGTATGTTTCAATGAGATCACCTCTCATTCTTCTAAACTGGAGAATATAGGCCTAGTCTACTCAATTGCTCCTCATAGGACAATACCCTATCCCAGGAATCCGTCTGGTGAACCTTCGTTGCACTCTCTCAATGGCAAGTATATCCCTCCTTAGGTAAGGAGACCAAAACTGTACACAATACTCCAGGTGCGGTCTCACCAGGGCCCTATATGATTGCAGTAAGATGTCTTTACTCTTATGCTCAAATCCTCTTGTAATAAAGACCAACATACCATTTGCTTTCTTAATTGCTTGCTGTACCTGCATGTTAACTTTGTGATTCGTGTACAAGGACACCCAGGTCCCTCTTAACACCAACATTTCCCAATCTCTCACCATGTGCCTTAGTTTCAAATTTTCTGTTTTGTCTTGTAACACTGTTGTGAAGCACCTTGGGACGTTTTACTACGTTAAAGGTGCTATATAAATAAAATTTATTATTTAAAAAATACTCTGCTTTTCTATTTTTCCTACCAAAGTGGATAACTTCACATTTCTCCACATTATATTCCATTTGCCATGTTCTTGCCCACTCACTTAGCCTCTCTATATCCCCTTGGAGTCTTTTTGCATCCTCCTCATAACTTACATTCCCACCTAGCTTTGTTCTAGATTAGAATCTATGTTGCTGGTAATACTAATTTGCAACATACCCTTGTTTTTATAAATCTTTGATTCATCCTTAGCAATGCTGTGGGAAGTTTGCTTGTATAATTAAAAGATTTAAGACATTTATTTTGTTCAATATACACTTGACGAAGTCTATAGGTCCACAAATGGCAGTATCAGCCACAAGAAACACCAAAGGAACAAAATGATTTTTATGAGTTTGTAAGCTCATAACAGAACCCAACCACAATTGGGAATATTTATAGTAACTGTGTGCAAATGGATATGGATTTTCACAACACAATTGAAAATATAACTATCATTTTGTATATGGAATAACTCAATATGTGATTAAAGGACTGGTTCAGAACATTTAAAGTTTAATCGCACAATTCATTTTGCTAAAGTACTATCAACTGTAGAGAAAGTGATGCTGTCACCTGAGGCTGTCATTCAAATACTGCGGGAAAAATTATTTATTTTCAAGTGATTGTTCTCAGTAGCACGTTATCCAACATGAAGTACCTCCCCACCCACCCCTTAGTTGTTAGCTTTTTGACCCTTTCTCTCCGAAAGATTCCATTGGTATCAGCCATTGTCTTGTCAACTCAGCTAAGTCACTATTCTTCACAGCAACATGGCTTCGACAGTGAGTGTTGGCAGGCTTTCTGATTGTGGAGGGTATCACGATCAATCCTTAGCTAAACCTGAGCTGACATCCCCAGGCATTTTCCTGCAAGGATCGCTGGGCAGCTATTAAGTGAAGGGACATTGGCCTAAAGATGCTGAGGCCAATTGTAATACTTGCACTGAGATCAGTAACTCAGCAGGCACAAGGGGTTAACATGGTCTGTGCCAGACCACACACTGCATTTACCCACTGAGTCTTGCTGTTCCTTCTGATCACCTGATGTACAATCCAAAGATGTCACAGAAAACAACCACATCCAATTTCATAGAATCATAGAAATTTACAGCACAGAAGGAGGCCATCCGGCCCATCATGTCCATGCCGGCCGACAAAGAGTTATCCAGCCTAATCCCACTTTCAGCTCTGGGTCCGTGACTCTGCAGGTTACGGCACTTCAAGTGCATATCCAAGTACTTTTTAAATGCTTTGAGGGTTTCTGCCTCTAGCATCCTTTCAGGCAGTGAGTTCCAGATCCCCCACCACTCTCTGGGTGAAAACATTTCTCCTCAAATCCCCTCTGAACCTCCTACCATCTACTTTAAATCTATGTCCCCTGGTTATTGACCTCTCTGCTAACGGGAGTCGGTCCTTCCTAACCACTCTATCAAAGCCCCTCATAATTTTATATACCTCAATTAGGTCTCCCCTCAGTCTCCTCTGTTCCAATGAAATTAACCCCAGCCTATTCAATCTTTCCTCATAGCTAAAATTCTACAGTCCAGGCAACATCCCTGTAAATCTCCTCTGTATCCTCTCTAGTGCAATCACATCTTTCCTGTAATGTGATGACCGGAACTGCACAGAATACTCTAGCTGTGGCCTAACTCATGTTTTATACAGTTCAAGCATAACCTCCCTACTCTTATATTATCATCATAGACAGTCCCTCGGAATCGAGGAAGACTTGCTTCCACTCCCAAAGTGAGTTCTTTGATGGCTGAACAGTCCGATACAAGAGCCACAGATCCTGTTACAGGTGGGACAGACATTCGTCAAGGGAAGGGGTCAGTGGGGCTGGTTTGCCACGCATTCCTTCCGCTGCCTGCGCTTGGCCTCTTCACGCTCTTTGCGTTGAGACTCGAAGAGCTCAACATCTTCCCGGATGCACTTTCTCCACCTAGGGCGGTCTTCGGCCAGGGTCTCCCAGATGTCAGTGGTGATGTCGCACTTTACCAGGGAGGCTTTGAGGGTGTTCTTGTAACGTTGCAGTCTACAGCTTTCTTCTTCATTATCAACCACATGGCCAATGTTTGTATCATCTGCATACTTCTTAATCATACCCCTCTACATTCAAGTCCAAATCATTGATATGTACCACAAAAAGCAATTGACCTAGTACTGAACCCCACTGGAAACAGCCTTCTAGTCACAAAAACACCCATCAACCATTACCCTTTGCTTCCTATCTCTGAGCTAATTTTGGATCCAACTTGCCACTTTGGCTTGGATCCCATGGGCTTTTACTTTCGTGACCAGTCTGCCATGTGGGACCTTATCAAAAACCTTGCTAAAATTCCTATACACTACATCAAATGCACTACCCTCATCGATCCGCCTTGTTACCTCCACAAAAAATGCAATCAAGTTAGTCAGACATGACCTTCCCTTAACAAATCCATGCTGACTGTCCAGCAAAATTTGCATCTTATTACCTCTAAAGCAAAATGGATTTCTGTGCATATTAGGCTGGAGCTACATATTATGGTGTGTAGCATTGATTTAAAAAATTGTGGAATTATGCGAGGTCATATGTTGTGCAGAGAAGCAGAAAATGGTATAACGTGGGACATAGCCGCGGCCCTTTCTGTCTCTCAGTTGGATTTTATTTGCATCTAACAAATTGTCAAATGAAATAGTTTTTTTAATAAAATATTTATATCCATGTATATCCCGTGACAACTTCTGCTACTAACAGAAGGTCTAATAATACCGCTTACGGCTTCTTTTTATTGCTCTCTGCTGTGTGTTCTTCACTTGTGCTTCTAATGGCTACAGAATTAGCAAGCTCCATTTATCACAACAGAAATAAGGGCCTGAAGATACAGCTGAAAGATGGCCTTGCACCAGGAGAATGTGACCAGATGTCTCCAGATTCAGTCCTTTATCACAACCTACTGATAATTTACCCAAACCATGCAACAAAACAAAAACCTGCCCACACTTTAGTCCACTCTGTGTGGGTCATGGAGAAGGTGAAATAGGCAGTCATGAAAAACAGAAAGGAGAGGAAGCTGAAAAAGTGCTGTGCACCACACAAGAAACAGAATCAGAAATTTCCAAGCATAAAAAAGCATCAGTAAGAGTCTTTCTGTGTTCCCCTCTCACCAAACACACGCAAAAGTGCAAGAAATACACAAATCTACCAGGATTATCAATAAACGAACACAGACAAACCCCCCAAATCACAGCAATTAATGCATTTATCAAATGTAAAGAAAAATAATTCTGATTAAGAAATAACTATACCATTACACCAGTGATATATTTATTACATTTACAGTTCAGGAGATGTGAGGATTAAATTCAACAAAAATGTAAAGGAAAGAAACTGGACATAAGGCGGCTAAAATTCCTTTGGGTTCCACCGATCTCCCACTGGAATCTCCAGACAACAGCAGAGAGCCACTTTCCATCTTTTGCTGTTGAACCTTGTTTTGTTGCAATATTTCTTGTTCTTTTTTATGCTTTCATTGGATTTTTTCTGCTGGTTTTGTTTGTGACCTAGTTTTTGCATTTGGTTTGGATTTTTTTCACCTTACTTTCCATCTTTGGTTTGTCAAAAGCTGTAATTTAAGTTGCCAGACGCACAGTTCTGAGGATGTCCATCCTGCTGGGTATAACTCTCCACTTGCAGGTTTTGGAAGAGGAAAACAAGGAGCAGACATGAGACACCTGTTGTGCCCATACTTATCTGACCGACTATATCAACAGACCAAGTTACACCACTAGTCATGTCTGAGCAGAGATATCTTCATCATTTACACTTCAATAGGGAGGCAAGCACAGGGATATGCTGTCTGCTTGAGCCAGGCCTTCAGGCAATTTCCTTGACCGGAAGGTTATGCCAGTGGTTATAAAAGTGACCACCTCCGTAAACTTATACGTTGTTTTCATGCAGTAGCATGAGAGGAAAGCCTAATTTTCTAACCAGAAGTGCAGTGATGCATCAAGCATAATTACCAGGGCTAACTCTTTCATTCATTTCCTACATAGAAAGCAGTCAGCTGCATGAGAAAGCACTGTATTTTTCCCCCTTTGACGGCTTCCCCAAAATGCAGGGTATTATTGACGGCATGCAAGTGGCTATCCAGGCTCCATCCCCAAATCTTCATGAACAGAAAGGAGTTTGTCTCCATTCTATGTTCAGCTACAGCCACAACATTTCATCAGGATGTTGTAACAATGATGCCTGGTCAGGTAAGCAGATATTACACTACAGACCTGCTCAAAGATCACTGGAATCTGTTGCTTATTGCACAACCTCACAGTACAGAAAGAGATGCCCATGGGGCGGATGGAAAAGTAGGATCATTGAGTCGCAGAAATGAAAGCCAAACTTTTCTAATCTGCATTATTTCAATGCTGGTGTTAACCTGTTTAAAATAAATGGGTTAATGTTGGTATTAAAATAGCTGAACTGATTGGAAAAAAATCTCGGCTGAAAACCCTTAAAGGCAGGCTTTAATCAGCAAGACTATTACTTAAGCATCCTTTCTGGCCAATGCATAACCAGTCATATCCACATGTGTCAAAATGGATCAATACACCATCCTCACCATCACTCTGTGGCCGCCACCAATAACCATGGATACCAATTCATTCCTCTGCTGCCATCTTATCCCACTTCATCCCACATGCCGTCTCAGCACAAAATTGAAATAAAATCCACCCATTTTATTCTCCGCAGCTGTGAGGTGCAGGCATGTTTAAGAACATAAGAACATAAGAATTAGGAACAGGAGTAGGCCATCTAGCCCCTCGAGCCTGCTCCGCCACTCAACAAGATCATGGCTGATCTGGCCGTGGACTCAGCTCCACTTACCCGCCCGCTCCCCATAACCCTTAATTCTCTTATTGGTTAAAAATATATCTATCTGTGATTTGAATACATTCAATGAGCTAGCCTCATCTGCTTCCTTGAGCAGAGAATTCCACAGATTCACAACCCTCTGGGAGAAGAAATTACTTCTCAACTCAGTTTTAAATTGGCTCCCCCGTATTTTGAGGCTGTGCCCCCTAGTCCTAGTCTCCCCGACAAGTGGAAACAACCTCTCTGCCTCTATCTTGTCTATCCCTTTCATTATTTTAAATGTTTCTATAAGATTACCCCTCATCCTTCTGAACTCCAACGAGTAAAGACCCAGTCTACTCAATCTATCATCATAAGGTAACCCCCTCATCTCCGGAATCAGCCTAGTGAATCATCTCTGTATCCCCTCCAAAGCTAGTATATCCTTCCTTAAGTAAGGTGACCAAAACTGCACACAGTACTCCAGGTGCGGCCTCACCAATACCCTGTACAGTTGCAGCAGGACCTCCCTGCTTTTGTACTCCATCCCTCTCGCAATGAAGGCCAACATTCCATTCGCCTTCCTGATTACCTGCTGCACCTGCAAACTAACTTTTTGGGATTCATGCACAAGGACCCCCAGGTCCCTCTCCACCGCAGCATGTTGTAATTTCTCCCCATTCAAATAATATTCCCTTTTACTGTTTTTTTTCCCCAAGGTGAATGACCTCACATTTTCCGACATTGTATTCCATCTGCCAAACCTTAGCCTATTCGCTTAACCTATCTAAATCTCTTTGCAGCCTCTCTGTGTCCTCTACACAACCCGCTTTCCCACTAATCTTTGTGTCATCTGCAAATTTTGTTACACTACACTCTGTCCCCTCTTCCAGGTCATCTATGTATATTGTAAACAGTTCTGGTCCCAGCACCGATCCCTGTTGCACACCACTAACCACTGATTTCCAACCCGAAAAGGACCCATTTATCCTGACTCTCTGCTTTCTGTTAGCCAGCCAATTCTCGATCCATGCTAATACATTTCCTCTGACTCCGCGTACCTTTATCTTCTGCAGTTTTGTAGTCAGACCTTCAGAAAGAACGCATTTAATTTAAAGTAAGCCAACAGTTAAAGGGTTAACAGGCTGTATTGTGAAGACAGTTTTGTAAGTTGACCAGCCTCAGTATGAACTTGATGACCACGGCCCCACCAAGTCTGGAGTGATTGCCTCATCCTTTTGAAATGCTAATGCCGACCTTGCTGCAGGAGTGAAAACCCATTATAGACCCGAAACTTCCCATCAAAAACACTTTGCATGTTAACGGTTGAACATCGAAAAAGTGATCTCTCTCTTAGGCAGTCCCTTGGAGTCGAGGGTGACTTGCTTGCACACTAATGAGAGTTCTCAGGTGACTGAAGAGATCAATGCAGGACCTACAGTCTCTGTCACAGGTGGGGCAGACGGTGGTTGAAAGGACAGGTGGGTGGGGTGCTTGGGTTGTCGTGCCTTTCTTCCACCGTTTGCGCTTGGCTTCCGCATGCTCCCGGCGAAGAGACTCGAGATGTTCGGCGCCTTCCCGGATGCTTCTCCTCCACTTTGAGCGGTCTTGGGCCAGGGATTCCCAAGTGTCGGTGGGGATGTTGTGCTTCTTCATGGAGGTTTTAAGGGTGTCCTTGAAGTGTTTCCTTTGCCCACCTGGCACTCGCTTGCCGTGTCGGAGCTCGGGGTAGAGCACTTG
Source organism: Pristiophorus japonicus (assembly GCF_044704955.1). Classification (NCBI taxonomy): domain Eukaryota; kingdom Metazoa; phylum Chordata; class Chondrichthyes; family Pristiophoridae; genus Pristiophorus; species Pristiophorus japonicus. The sequence goes on along the minus strand of NC_091990.1, from coordinate 133,593,881 downwards.
TTGCTGGAGTCTGGTATCAGGCATGCGGACGACGTGGCTCGTCCATCGGAGCTGATCAAGCGTGGTCAGTGCTTCGATGTCGGCCTGAGCGAGAACACTGACATTGGTGCGCCTATCCTGCCAATGGATTTGCAGAATATTGCAGAGGCAGCGTTGGTGGTACTTCTCTAGGTGCCTGCTGTACATAGTCCATGTCTCTGAAGCATATAGGAGGGTGAGTGCCACTACTGCTTGGTAGACCATGCCGGGTTTGAGATCCTGGTCTTTAAACACTCTCTTCCTCAGGCTACCAAAGGCTGCACTAGTACACTGAAGGCGGTGTTGAACCTCATCATCGACATTTGTCCTTGTTGACAGTAAAGCTCCTGAGGTATGAGAAATGGTCCACATTGTCCAGGGCCTAGTCATGGATTTTGATAATCGGGGGGGCAGCACTGTGTGGCGGGGGCATGTGGGTAGCGAACCTTTGTCTTATCGATGTTTAATGTAAGGCCCATACTTTCTATGCTTCGGTAAAGATGTTGACAATGGTTTGGCGTTCTACCAGTATGCAAGCGTCATCTGCATACTGTAATTCAATGACAGAGGATGGGGCGACCTTGGATCTGGATTGGAGGCGACGGAGATTGAACAATTTTCCATTTGTTCTGTAGATAAGCTCCATTCCAGCGGGGAGCTTATTGAAGGTGAGATAGAGCACTGCAGCAAGGATGATCGAGAAGATTGAGAAGAGCGTTGGTGCAATGACACAGCCTTGCTTGACCCCAGTTGGCACATGTATTGGGTCTGTGGTGGATCCATTGGTCAGGATCATGGCTTGTATGTCACCGTGAAGCAGGCAGAGGATGGTGACAAACTTTTGAGGGCAGCCAAATTTGAGAAGGACACTTCATAATCCTACACAGTTGACAGTGTCGAAGGCCTTTGTGAGGTCAAAGAAGGCCATGTACTGGGGTTTGTGCTGCTCCCTGCATTTCTCTTGAATTTGAAGCACGGTGAAGATCATGTCCATTGTGCCCCTTAGTGGGCGGAATCTGCATTGTGACTCTGGGAGGAGCTCTTCAGCCACCGGGAGAAGGCGATTGAGGAGGATTCTTGCAATGACTTCCCCTGTGGCAGACAGCAGGGAAACTCCTCTGTAATTACTGCAATTGAATTTGTCTCCTTTCTTGAAGATGGTCATGATTACAGCATCTCTGAGATCCCCTGGCATGCTCTCCTCCTTCTAAATAAGAGAAATGAGTTCATGGATTCGCACCAATAGTGATTCTCCGCCATGCTTTAGTGCTTCAGAGGCCTTGTTTTTCTTCAGTAGTCAGATGGCCTTTTCAACCTTGGGGCTGGGGTTGTGCGGAGGTGGTGGCGGGTAGCATGCTGCGGGATGGAATCGAGGACACTCATGTCAAAGACAGAGTCTTGCTTAAGGAGATCTTTGAAGTGCTCCTTCCAGCAGACACTGACTGCCTCTCTGTCCTTGATGTGTACCTCTCCATTCTTGGCCCTCATTGGGGTAGGACCTTGGGCCATAGGTGGTCTTGACTCCACTAAAGAATCCACGCACGTCGTGGTTATCGGCTAGTTGCTGGATCTCCTGCGCTTTTTCCACCATCTATTATTTAGGTCAGGAGTTTTATGTTGAATCTCAGCCTTCAGATGTCTGTAGAGCTGCTTTCTTGCTCTCGAGCTGTGTTGCTGTTTCAGTTCAAGAATGCCTTGCACTTGCAGCTTATAAGCTCCTGGATCCCCTGGTCCTCATCGAACCAGTCTTGATGTTTCCTAGTGGAGTGACCAAGCGTCTCTTCATAGATACTAATTATGGAAGCCTTGAGGGCAGGCCAGGCACTGTGGACACTCAGCGTCTCCAGTTCACTGGAAGTCGTCAGGATGCTTGAGATGCTGGCTGCATAGGGCGTCCTTAGCAGGATCTTTGATTAATTTTCCTGTGGCGGTATTTCTGTTGCTGCCGCTGTTTTGGAGTTAGATTTATGGAAATGACAGAGCAGATTAGGCATTGGTCAGTCCAGTAGTCGTCAGCTCCTGTCATGGCGCAGGTGATGCGGACGTCCTTGTGGTCCCTTGCTTGGATGTAGTCTAGCAGATGCCAGTGCTTGGAGCAAGGGTAATAAAGTGAGAGACCCGAAACACCCCATCAAAAACAGTTTGTGTGATAATGGACTATTAGAAACATAGAAACATAGAAAATAGGTGCAGGAGCAGGCCATTCAGCCCTTCTAGCCTGCACCGCCATTCAATGAGTTCATGGCTGAACATGAAACTTCAGTACCCCCTTCCTATAGAAAGGATGAGAAAATGATCAAATGATACATCAATTATTTATTGTCACAGGTAGGACCTTTGTATTATAAAAGGGGTGTAGTTAGGGATGAACCTTGGCAATTTGCAAGATAACTGCGGGCGGTCTTGGTCAACCACACACATAGAAACATACTTCCCTGAGTGACCGCTGGGGTGAGTAGAGCTTGAAGGTAAAGAGAGTTACTGTTCGAATTTAAAGGGGACAGTGCACCATCCCACCGACATCTGGGAGTCCCTGGCCAAAGACCGCTCTAAGTGGAGGAAGTGCATCCGGGAGGGTGCTGAGCACCTCAAGTCTCAACACTTTGTGTGATAATGGTTGAACATTAAAAAACTGGAGATCCGAAAGTCTCCATCAAAAATACTTTGTGTGATAATGGTTGAACAATCAAACCGAAGGAGGACATTTCTTTATGTGATAATGAAGGCAAAAGGCAGAGAAGCATTGTGTGTACCATGTCCTCATGGTCCGGGAAGTTGCTACAGCGATTGTTTAAAAGACGGAAAAAATAAACATTTCTGTGAGTCTATGAAGGTAAAACCAACACCTAAGCAGCCAGCTTTTGTGCCAAGACAAATAAAACCTGGAATTTGCGACTATGGATGTTTGCGAAGTAATGGAACGTCTTTTGTGTGAAAGTCTGTCTTTGTAAAATGTAGTAAAGTTTTGCTACTCTGGATGTTTGAGAGGTCATTGAAAGTCTGTGTAAAAAAAGTATCCGTTACGTTTGTTTTAGCTCCACCTACTTTTCTGTGCCAAGTGTTAATTAAAATGGGTGGTTTCATTTTAAATCAATTTGAATTGTAACAAAGCACTGCCTACTTAATTTGGTTACTAAAGTTTTCTTGAAATTATAAATTGGAGTTATTGAGGTTGATTAACCGATCAAAACCAGACTTTCATTGTGGCCACAATGAAATTTTGGTTATTTTAAATTACGTGGGGGTCTCTCATTCCGGACATGACGCTTTCACATTGTGAGGTTTTCACATTGTGAGGTTTTCACGTTGGGAAAATGAGGAAAGAAACAGGTCCAATTGGTCTAGCGGCAAACCCTACGTTTTGGGAGGACTTACAGGAAATACGCTGGCTGGGATGGCATCAAAACCTCTTCGCAGAGTCAGAAATGCCAAGAGCACAAGAAACTTAGAAACATAGAAAATAGGTGCAGGAGTAGGCCATTCGACCCTTCGAGCCTGCACCGCCATTCAATGAGTTCATAGCTGAACATGCAACTTCAGTACCGCATTCCTGCTTTCTCGCCATACCCCTTGATCCCCCTAGTAGTAAGGCCTACATCTAACTCCTTTTTGAATATATTTAGTGAATTGGCCTCAACAACTTTCTGCGGTAGAGAATTCCACAGGTTCACCACTCTCTGGGTGAAGAAGTTTCTCCTCATCTCGGTCCTAAATGGCTTACCCCTTATCCTTAGACTGTGACCCCTGGTTCTGGACTTCCCCAACATTGGGAACATTCTTCCTGCATCTAACCTGTCTAAACCCTGTAAACGCATGTAAATTCTGTAAATGAATAAGCTACTTTTTCTTTTAACCAATCGGATCTACATGACCTGGATATTAGGGGCCAACGCAGAGCGAACCTTTGTTTATTTTATTTTACAGGAAATAAGAGAGAGGAAAAAGGAAGAAAAGATGAAGGACTGGATTTTCAGCTTTCGGGGATTTTCGGTGAAAATAGTAGCGATACGTGAAACTTACCGTTTTTGCTGCACTACTGTTTTGAGGCCAAACTTTCGGCCTTTATGCCTGCATCGGTAAGGGAGGCGGTGCACAAGCATTTGCGGTGCAAAACACGAGTTTCGGCAACTTTAGTCCGGGGCCGGGAGCGCAGTGAGAGAAGCCTGGGGAGGGGCGGGGGGGGGGGAACCCTTAAATATTTAATTGCTGCAAAAAAATTTTTAAAATAAAATCTTTAACTTACCTTTTTTGCAGGTTTGTGTACTTACTGCTGCTGGCAGGGCTGCACCGGTATTTTGGGCGCGGCGTACAGGTTGGGAGAGTGCCAAAACTCGGACACAAATGCAATCCGAGTCGTTGCAAGTCGGCACACCTCTCCTCGGCGGTACTTGAAAGTGCCGCTGCAAGTCGGTACCCGAGGACCCCGCCCGGGCTCTACAACCAGGTTTTTGCCACAGAGGGTCAAATCGCAGCGAAAACCTGGTCGCAAACCTGCCGAAAATCCAGGCCACAGAGTGTGTTAGTGCTTCACTTGGGAATTGTGTGCTGCGAAAGTATAACCTCCGAAGTAGATGGGTGCTCATTCAACTGTATTTTGCATGTCCTTTTGATAGCTTTGAAAAAGGGGCAATGGGATGCAAGAATAATTTAGCTTTGGTAAAGGCGAGAGAGGTAAAGGAAGAGAGACGAATTTGCGTAAAACATACCTAAATTACGTAATGCCACAGACGTAGTGCTGCTCACACCAGCACTGGGAAAATCGAGTATGGAAAGGTTAAATGTAGAACCGGCTGCATCTCTATGATTGCACGAAACCAATCACTCTGTGAATGATGGTATAGTCCACTTTTGGAATTGGAATAAGCAATACAAAGGCAGATATTATTGTGAGCATAGTGGGAATAGTGCAACAGGAAAGTGTACGAGTAAAGAGAAAGTAAATCATCAAACTATGATAATGTATCAGTTAAATACGGCACCAAAGAAAACGCCTGAATTAAAACACCAAAAATCTTCAGAATGTCCAAAGCAAATACCAGGACCCAAAAATGGCCTGGTATTGTTCCCAAACAATCAGATTTTATATCAGATAATTCCAGTTATTTTGAATTTGACCAAGGCAAGATGGCCGTGCTGGTGTAAAAGAGACACCTGAAAGATTATAGCTAAAATGCGGCAACAAGTAGTTAACGATTTTTGGGGGGACACTGGAGATTCATGGGAATCCAAAGATTTGAAAAATCATTAAGAACATAAGAACATAAGAAATAGAAACAGGAGTAGGCCATACGGCCCCTCGAGCCTGCTCCACCATTCAATAAGATCATGACTGATCTGATCATGGACTCAGCTCCACTTCCCTGCCCGTTCCCCATAACCTCTTATCCCCTTATTGTTTAAGAAACTGTCTATTTCTGTCTTAAATTTATTCAATGTGCCAGCTTCCACAGCTCTCTGAGGCAGCGAATTCCACAGATTTACAATCCTCAGAGAAGAAATTTCTCCTCATCGCTGTTTTAAATGGACGGCCCCTTATTCTAAGATCATGCCCTCTAGTTCTAGTCTCCCCTATCAGTGGAAACATCCTCTCTGCATCCACCTTGTCAAGCCCCCTCATGATCTTATACGATTCGATAAGATCACCTCTCATTCTTCTGAATTCCAATGAGTAGAGGCCCAACCTACTCAACCTTTCCTCATAAGTCAACCCCCTCATCCCCGTAATCAACCTAGTGAACCTTCTCTGAACAGCCCCTAAAGCAAGTATATCCTTTCGTAAATATGGAAGCCAACACTGCACGCAGTATTCCAGGTGTGGCCTGACCAATATCTTATATAGCTGTAGTAAGACTTCCCTGCTTTTATACTCCATCCCCTTTGCAATAAAGTCCAAGATTCCATTGGCCTTCCTGATCACTTGCTGTACCTGCAAACTATCCTTTTGTGTTTCATGCACAAGTACCCCAGGTCCCGCTGTACTGTGGCACTTTGCAATCTTTCTCCATTTAAATAATAGCTTGCTCTTTGATTTTTTTCTGTCAAAGTGCATGACCTCACACTTTCCAACATTATACTCCATCTGCCAAATTTTTGCCCACTCACTTAGCCTGTCTATGTCCCTTTGCAGATTTTTTGTGTCCTCCTCACACATTTATTTTCCTCCCATCTTTGTATCGTCAGCAAATTTGGCTACATTACACTCAGTCCCTTCTTCCAATTCATTAATATAGATTGTAAATAGTTGGGGTCCCAGCACTGATCCCTGCGGCACCCCACTAGTTACTGATTGCCGACCAGAGAATGAACCATTTATCCTGACTCTGTTTTCTGTTAGTTAGCCAATCCTTTATCCATGCTAATATATTACCCCCAACCCCGTGAACCCTTATCTTGTGCAGTAACCTTTTATGTGGCACCTTGTCAAATGCCACATCCACTGGTTCCCCTTTGTCCACCCAGTTCGTTACATCCTCAAAGAACTCCAGCAAATTTGTCAAACATGACTTCCCCTTCATAAATCCATGTTGACTCTGCCTGACTGAATTTTGCTTTTCCAAATGTCCTGCTACTGCTTCTTTAATAATGGACTCCAACATTTTCCCAACCACAGATGTTAATCTAACTGGTCTATAGTTTCCTGCTTTTTGTCTGCCTCCTTTTTTAAATAGGGGCGTTACATTTGTCATTTTCCAATCTGCTGGGACCTCCCCAGAATCCAGAGAATTTTGGTAAATTACAACCAATGCATCCACAATCCCTGCCGCTACTTCTCTTAAGACTCTTGGATGCAAGCCATCAGGTCCAGGAGATTTATCTGCCTTTAGTTGCATTATCTTACTGAGTACCATCTCCTTAGTGATTGTGATTGTGTTAAGTTCCTCCCCCCCTATAGCCTCTTGACAATCCACTGTTGGGATATTGTTAGTGTGCTCTACCGTAAAGACTGATCCAAAATATTTGTTCAGAGTTTTCCATCTCCATGTTCCCCATTACTAATTCCCCGGACTCATCCTCTAAGGGACCAACATTTACTTTAGCCACTCTTTTCCTCTTTATATACCTATAGAAACTCTTGCTATCTGTTTTTATATTAAGTGGAGAAGTGGTATAGTCCACCATTACAGTGGTCACGATCCAAAGCCCATGAGGAAAGAGCGAGAAGGAGTTTGATTAATGATATAGTGACGGAGTCAATACACAGGAATGGCTTATAATAGATTAGATTTAGTAACAATGAATAATGAATTCAGAAAAGCTAAGCAGCAAATCAAAAGTATCTTACAGCAAAGCAATAATTTAACCCAACTGCAACTATACGAGGACGTGATAATGACTCTCCATTTAACAAAAATAACTAATCCTATTTTAGATACTGCTGGAAAGGTGGATCAAATCATCAAGGAAACTGGAAATGGTAGCACAGAGTCAGTTCAGAATGACGTGTGCATGATGTATGGGAGTTAGTTAGTAGAACAAATCCGCCATTATTTAGAGAAATTAGAGGGATACATACCTGATTGGATTAGCGATGCACACTTAACACATTTGATAGATTATGAAATTTCACCTAATGTGAGTATATGTAAATTAAGAAGGTTGATTAAGGCTCAAGTAGTTTATCACAAATGTGATAGTCCTGCTAATGATGCAGTGGTAGGAATAGTGTTGAAATTCCCTCTCATAACTCCAAACCACCTCTACTGTTTAGAGTCGAAAACATTGGACATGTATTGTATGGGACACAAGTTGTAACGGAGCACTGAAACAATGCTCCTTATGTAGCCTATAACCCCTCCTCGGGTGGACGGATAGGTGGATTCCCACAGATCTTGGGGGATGTCAGTAAGTGTGAGAGACAGTAATTTGTCCCTATAGACTACATGACCATGAAAGATCAGCATGTGGATTCTCTGGGAAGAGGGCAAATTGTACAATGAAATCTACATCAGGAAGACATGGAGTTGTTAACTTTGCTTACAAAGAGAATGGAATGTCTTGTGTAACCACAACTGTAAAATCTTTTATTTATGGAAATAATTTGACATACTAAGTTTTGTATTGAGCCTGCTCATGTGGTATTGATAGGACATCGGATCCTACAGCCCTTACACCAAGGAAAGGAAACTGGTATCGATGTATCAGACCCACCCTCTTATTTGAACATGGAAAAATTTGTTAGACTATGATGTAGATTTACTTAAACCTGAAGTTCAGGCTAAAATAACTAAATGATTTTGATGCAACCCAGCATGTATTGTGGGAATTAAAACAAAGACACAGTGAAGTGGGGAAAGACATACAAAATATTAAATTTGTCCCATGGTGGAAACAATTATGGAATTGGGGAACTACAGTTGAAATAAATCCTTGGATAAGAATTATGTCTCATGTGTTGATCATGATCTATGTTCTATGTCTGGCGATGGCGGTGAAAAGACGGCGGAAGAAGACAGCAAAAGTTAATGTGTGAGGTCTCGGCTCACCAAGTGTAGGAGAAGCTGATTTAAAGGTGACTTATTTCCTGAGGAGTCAGAACATCAGTCACTTGGAAGTGGACTCTGTAGTCAGACCTTCACGAAGAACGTATGTAACTTAAAGTAAGCCAACAGTTAAAGGGTTAACGGGCTGCACTGTGAAGACAGTTTTGTAAATTGACCAGCCTCATATGAACTTGATGACCACGGCCCCACCATGTCTGAAGTGATTGCCTCACCCTTTTGAAATGCTAATGTTAATCTTGTTGCAGGAGTGAAAAACCTATTATAGACCTGAAATGCCCCATCAAAAACACTTTGCGTGATAATGATTGAACATTAAAAAGCTGGAGACCCAAAAGTCTCCATCAAAAACACTTTGTGTGATAATGGTTGAACAATCAAACTGAAGGAGGACATTTCTTTATGTGATAATGAACTATTCACTGACCCAGGATGGGGAAGTGATCAAATGGTACATCAAAGGGGAGATTGTGTCATTCATTGTCATGGGTAGGACCTTTGTATTATAAAAGGGGTGCGTTTAGGGATGAACCTTGGCAACTTGCAAGGCAACTGCGGGCGGTCTTGGTCAACTGCATACATGGAAACTTACTTCCCCGAGTGACCGCTGGGGTGAGTAGAGTTTGAAGGTAAAGAGAGTTACTGTTCGAAGTTAAAGGGGACAGTGCAGTGATGTTTGTTATCCGTAGTATAATAAACAGTTAAAAGAATACTGAGTTGTGAGCCTAGACCATTTTATCCCATCCAGATGGGTTCAGGTCGGATTCTGGAATTAGAGGGAAGGAAAAGGTACGGGTTCACCTACCTCCAGTTTTACCCCAATACTCTACTTTGTGAAGGTGATGTGTGTATTGAAATCAATTCATCGGTTTCCTTTCTTTTTTTTATTGGAGGCTTTTGATGCCTGCTCAGTGATCATTAGTTTTTTTTCATAAATCTTTCATAACTTTTCATTGGTAGTTTATGCATCCCTTTTTACTTGGTATATTTCCCAACTGTTTAGTTGTGACTTTTCGCAACTTTGTGAATATTAAATTTCAGCTAAGCCATTGTAACTATAAAGCATAATTTGCTTAGCAAATATAGACGGTGAAATGTTGACCCAGAGGCAAGAGCGCTGCCAACTGATGCAAGGTGACTCACAAAAGGACAATCTAAAAAGGAAAATGTTGCTGCGAGTGGCTTTGAAACAAAGGACTCAATTTTACCCAAGCCCGTTTTCTGGCATATTGCCAAAGTTACGTCTGTTTTTCTAGACCAGAAATGCGGCAGAAATATTTTGCCAAAGTTTCCCCAATGTATAATTCAAATTTGCCGCCGCGCAGCGTGTCCAGTCACCTCGGGGGGTGGAGCCTGCTGTCTGCGCCAAAAAACAAAGCTGCACCTTCTATGCATGCGCGAAAAAAAGTGACGTTTTTGACGTTATTTCAATGGATGCACATGCTCAGTACAGCTCCGGGTTGGTAATTGGCAAGGACCAAGAATTTCTTACAGGATGAAGTGGAGACACTAGTTACTGTGATTGAGAACAGATGGCAGGAGCTGGACACCAGCAGAGGTCACATGAAAGTTCCACCCAAAGAAATGAAACGCTGGAACCAAGTTGCAGAAGATTACTGTGCAATGGTGACCACCACGAGATCTGGAGGCCGGTGTAAAAAGAAATGGCAGGACCTTGGTCAAGTAGTTAGCGTAAGTAATATTTTCATTTATTCAATGGAATTGCAATTGTAAATATGACCAGCTGTATATATCCCACCCAGCAGAAAGAGACCCTCTCTAAAAAGTTGCATTTTCATCTTTGCAGAGGAAGGTGGCACATAATAAAAGGGAAAGAACTCAAACAGGAAGAGGCCCGGCAAATCTGCACCCACTGACACCCTTGGTAGACAGGGTCATTGCTTTGATGGGTCCTGCCTGGAGAAAAGCAATCACCACTGCACAAACTGGGCCCACACTCGAGGGAAAGGATAAGTCCTGCAAATTCCACAGTCTGGCTTTGCTAAATGTTAAGGACTGTGCGGGCTAGCTGTGCTTCGGTTCATGGGGATGTCTCTGTCAGTTACGCTTCGGTTGATGCAGTGTGCTATCATTCGTTGTGGTCCTTCAAATCAGCCTGCTGCCTGTGCTGTGTGAGCCTACTCATGCCACCCACCCTGTCCGCTCCTCTGCTGCTAACCATTTGTCTGTGTTCTGTTATATTTTGCAGAACTCGAGGCCGACCCTGATGATGCAGAAGAAGATTCAGACAAGGACGAGCCTGAAGAGGAGAACATCTTCCAATCCCACCCTCCAGACTAAGAGCATGGGGGAGAGGGGGAGGGGATGGAGATGGATGAAGCCCCCACTATTTTACTGACATTGGTGGAGGTGCAGGTGCCGCCCATTGAGGTGCCAGCCCCTTCCGTGACAAATGGTTTGAGTGTTGGTGGGACATTCCATGGTTTCCTAATGTCCGAGGCTGCAGGTCCCAGTGGTGTGGTGCAGCAAGGCACACCCAAAGCCCCACCTTCTGAGGCTGTGGGGCTCAGTGTTGGGGTGCGAGCCACACCCGTGGGGAGGAAGGTGAAGGAGAGCTCGACCATGCTCTCCTGAAGTGCAGGATCTAACAGATGTGGTTCAGATGATGTAATTGAATGGGGAGAGCATTGACCTTACATGATCACTTCTGGACACCATCAGTGGGGTGGGTGATGAGGTAGCGGGATTGTCGGGAGAAATAACATCAATCTCACGAGAAATGGGAATGATGTCAGTGACCATGAAGGAGAGAATGTCACAGATAGCTGACGAGCTGTCAGTGAACATCAGGGAGGGATTGTCAGAGATGGTGCTAGCACTATCATTAAACATGAAGGAGGGAATGGCACAGGGAGTTGAGACAGGTGGTTAAGACACTGTCAGGGCGCATGAGGAACGACATGTCGGAGTTAGCTGCTGCAATAAGGGAACATGCCCAGATCCCGCGCCCATTGACAGAATCAACTACCACTCCCACACCAGCCTCTGAAGAGCCCCAAGCCGAGCCCTCTACATTGCCGCCTGCCCAACACACCCACCCACGGCACCCCCCCCCCCACCCCGCCAAAACAGGTGTGCATTACCCGAGATCTTAGAAAGAATAAGCTTGGTACCAAGCCCAGAAACACCGCCTGCGGGCAGGGGTGTTGGAATGTCCAAGACCAAGCGCAGCGGGCGCTCTTAGAATAAGGGGGAGGAGAGATGGGTGCAGCCTTTCTTTGCTGCTGTTGTTGTTATTATTGTTACTGTTGTAACTGTTGTTCTCAAATTAAAAGATTTTTTATAAGTTATGTAAATTTACAAGTTTAAAAGTTAATAAATGATCTTAAAATATATTTTACATGAAATCTGAATCATTTTCATGATTGGTTCCATTATTAACACAGCAGGCAGGACAAGTTCTTTGTTCTCTCTCTCCAAGGTCTGTATGGACGAACTTCTATCAATCCCGTCCCCCCGCCCCCCGCTCCCACAACTCATTACAGTTTTGTGACTTCTCCCGTTCTCGCCCCCGCCCCCATAGCCCCTCCACCTCCCCAACAAAGACTGTGAAGACAAATCCAATCCATCACTATAAAGACAAGAACAGCGCCTCCCACTGTCAATCAAAGGAGCATTTCACAATTTTCAGTTATTACGCTACAGATACCACACAAAGACTGTTCACCGAGCTTACACTTTGAATTTTGGTACAACTGACAGAGTTCAAGATGGCATTTTGAGTTAATGGAGATGCAGCAACACAAAAGACGAGAAAACTTAAAAATCATAAAATGCATATATAAATATGCATCAAGTATGGACATGTAACATGGTGTATATAGACTGTTACCTTTGAGAGATATACAAAAGTGCACTGAAGTTAGAGCTGTGAATATTGAATATTTTAGACAGTTTTTTTAATTAATGGGGAACGCTGTAAATAACTTTAGTTGTATATTAGAGACCAGTAGGCAGGGATCACAGTAACTGTGTGACTTTTGTTTCAAATCAGCATTGTAGTAAAGTTAAGGATGGGATGAGATGTCACAAGGAATCGAGTAATTAGTCAATCTGTCATTCGTTATAATTGGGCTTCCCACTGACACCACAAAACTTTGCCATGGGTTTCTACATTCTGTAACCTCCTGCTGTCTGTCCATCATTATTCCGTTCACATTTTCCAGTACACATACATCGGTTTTGGCCTTCTATGCTGGGGCAGAGATCACCTCTTACAAAAGATTTGTACTGCAGGGAATTCAAGGCCAGATGGGTCAGAAAGGAATTTCCCAAATATTTTCCCTCAAATTGGTCAAGGTTTTTATCTGGTTTTTCGCTTCTCCCAGGAGATCACATCGTTTTGGCTGGGGTGGGAAGTGTATATATTTTGAGGGTCTTTATCTGTCCGTTATTGCTCATATGTCTGCATTGTGGTCTTTTCACAGCAGGGACCCATTCCACTATATTCCAAGAGTACTGAATGTCAGCCATAAGACATACGCAGCACGTTGCAAATATCTTTCTGTAACATCATCATCATGGGCAGTCCCTCGGAATTGAGGAAGACTCCCAAAGCATGCGCTCTACTCGGAACCCCTACATGGCAAGCGAGCCCCAGGTGGGCAGAGGAAACCCTCAAAGTCTCCTTGATAAAATGCAACATCCCCACCGACACCTGGGAATCCCCGGCCAAAGAAGTGAGTTCTCAGTGACTGTACAGTCCAATATGGAAATTACAGTCTCTGTCACAGGTGGGACAGACAGTTGTTGAAGGAAAGGGTGGGTGGGGAGTCTGGTTTGTCGCACGCTCTTTCCACTGCCTGCACTTGTTTTCTGCATGTTCTCGACGACGAGACTCAAGGTGTTCAGCGCCCTCCCGGATACTCTTCCTCTGCTTAGGGTGGTCTTTGGTTTCACTGTCCTTCTAGCTGATGCCAAATATGTTCCAAAATACTCTGCTCCTCTGCCTTTGTCACACGCACACTCCTTTTCAAATGCCATCGTACATCTCTCTTCCTCCAGAGTGGTTTCCACAGTCTTAAAAGAATGCTTCCAGCTCGAATAATGAATTTCCCCATCTCTTTATCACATCTCCCTTTCACTTAGATGTCAGACTCATCCATCACTTCCACCTCCTTATTATCAGTTCCCACTCCCTTGAGTTTTCCTTCATTCTTCAGTGCCGTTTTTAATATGGGTTTTCAGAAGCTAAAGTTGATGCCCCATTTCTTTCATTCACCATCCCACTCTAATGTCACAAGATGACAGTAACCAGTAATGCAATGAGAATGGCAATAAGATTGATACAATTCAGATGCTTTAGCATGTAATGGCCTACTCTGACACCTTGAGACCAGGATCTCTGCTTCCTGTTGCCTTGCTTGTGATTTGGATGGAAAATCATAACCTGCAATTTCTTCAGATGTGCTCCTTGTAAGACCTATGGTTGTGCTGGATCCTGGAATCATTAAATGCTGATGTTTCTGCAAATACTTAACTTTAAATACAAAATCTGCGAATTCCATAAAAAAATACTATTTTTTCCTTCCCACTATCTCCTTGAGCTAGCGCTGTGGCCCAATCTGCCGTCCCATGATTGCCAACAAGAACAGTCCTCCTCTGACATAGGCTTTCTCCTTCCAAGACAATTGGAGTGATTCTCGTCTCTGTTGCACCCTGTAAACATCAACATAGCCTCAAAGCGGAGGGGGTAGCAGAAGCAGTGCCACAGAAAAGTCAATGCCGGGGCACTTAAAGACCCAGCTAAGAGAGCCCTATACAGTCAGCGCCTCACTGCTAACCTGGCATGCCTTGATGACCCCGATACGCAGAATGCCCACATCCTTGGACTGCCCTCCAGGTCTCCATTACCAGTGCCTGTGAAGTGACGCTCGGTCACTCAACCAGGAAACACCAGGACTGGTTTGATAAGAATGATCAGGAGATCCAAGAGCTAATAGATCGCAAGCGCAGGGCATTTCTGAGCCTTAAACAAAAACCCAACTCCGGAGCAGCAAAGCAACATTACAGATGGCTTAAGGCTGATGTCCGACAAAAAACTCAGGACCTAAAGAACAGATGGTGGATGGAAAAAACACAGGAGATACAGCAGCTGGCCGACAACCATGATGTGCGAGGATTCTTCATTGCAGTCAAGGCCACCTACGGTCCAAACTCCCAAGGCCCCACCACACTGCTGGCCAAGAATGGAGAAACACTCATCAAGGACACCGAGGCAGTCAGGGCCTGCTGGAAGGAGCACTTCAAAGATCGCCTCAATCGAGACTCTGCCTTTGACTCAAGTGTTCTCAACTCCATCCCGCAGCATGCTACCCGCCACCACCTCAGTAAAACCCTAACACTGCACGAGATAGAAAAAGCCACAAGACAGCTTAAGAACAACAAGGCTACAGGAGCGGATGGAATCCCTGCTGAGGCACTGAAGTATGGTGGAGAGGCACTGCTGGCACTACCTCATCTCTCTCATCTGGAGCGAGGAGAGCATGCCGGGAGATCTCAGAGATGCAGTGATCGTGGCGATCTTTAAAAAAGGGGACAAGTCCGACTGCGGCAACTACAGAGGAATCTCCCTATTATCAGCCACTGGGAAAGTCGTCGCTAGAGTCCTCCTCAACCATCTTCTCACTGTGGCCGAGGAGCTTCTCCCAGAGTCACAATGCACATTTCGTCCCCTACGGGGCACAATGGACATGATTTCTGCAGCACAACAGCTGCAGGAAAAATGCAGGGAGTAGCGCCAGCCCTTATACATGGCTGCCTTCGACCTTACAAAGGCCTTTGACACTGTCAACCGCGAGGGTCTATGGAGCGTCTTCCTCCGTTTCAGATGCCCCCAAAAATTCGTCAACATCCTCCTCCTGCGCCACGACGACATGCAGGCCGTGATCCTTACCAACAGATCCATTACAGACCCAATCCACATCCGGACCAGGGTCAAACAGGGCTGCGTCATCGCCCCAACCCTCTTCTCAATCTTCCTCGCTGCGATGCTCCACCTCACAGTCAACAAGCTCCCCGCTGGAGCGGAACTAGGCTACAGAACCAGTAGAAACCTGTACAATCTTCGCCGTCTCCAGGCCAGGTCCAAGACCACCCCAACCTCTGTCGTTGAGCTACAGTACGTGGATGACGCCTGTGTCCACACACATACAGAGACTGAACTCCAGGTCATAATCGACGTATTTACTGAGGCGAACGAAAGCATGGGCCTTACGCTAAACATCCGTAAGACAAAGGTCCTCCACCAGCCTGTCCTCGCCGCACAGCATTGCCCCCCAGTCATTGCCCCCCAGTCATCAAGATCCATGGCGTGGCCCTGGACAACGTGGACCATTTCCCATAGCTCTTATCACCAAGAGCAGACATTGACGACGAGATGCAACACCGCCTCCAGTGCGCCAGTGCAGTCTTCGGCCGCCTGAGGAAAAGAGTGTTTGAAAACCGGGCCCTCAAAACTGCCACAAAGCTCATAGTCTACAGGGCTGTAGTAATACCTGCCCTCCTGTGTGGCTCAGAAACATGAACCATGTACAGTAGACACCTCAAGTGGCTGGAGAAATACCACCAATGATGCCTTTGCAAGATCCTACAAATCCCCCGGGAGGACAGACGCACCAACATTAGCATCGTCGACCAGGCCAACATCCCCAGCATTGAAGCACTGACCACACTTGATCAGCTCCGCTGGGCAGGCCATATCGTTCGCATGCCAGACACAAGACTCCCAAAGCAAGCGATCTACTCGGAGTTCCTTCACGGCAAATGAGCCAAAGGTGGGCAGAGGAAACGTTACAGGGGCACCCTCAAAGCCTCCCTGAAAAAGTGCAACATCCCCACTGACACCTGTGAGTCCCTGGCCAAAGAGCACCCTAAGTGGAGGAAGTGCATCCGGGAGGGTACTGAACACCTCAAGTCTCATCGCCGAGAGCATGCAGAAATCAAGCGCAGGCAGCGGAAAGAGCGTGCGGCAAACCTGTCCCACCCACCCTTTCCCTCAACGACCATCTGTCCCACCTGTGACAGGGACTGTGGTTCTCATATTGGACTGTTCAGCTACCTAAGGACTCATTTTAAGAAGCAAGTCTTCCTCGATTCTGAGGGACTGCCTATGATTGATTGAAAGTGTTCCCTCATCCTAGGTGCTTGGTCCCTTCAATCTATGATTACTACCATCTATTCCATGGATCCTGGCAGATTGTGATGGTAGGATCCAAAGAATTTAGCTACCACTCAGCACCATGCATTCCTCTTGCAGTAGAAGACAGTTCACACTGCCGGGGAAAGCCTGATCACTGGGGAAGAAAGTGCAAAAATTCAACATTTACCATCACATGAAGAGGAACCAATGGCAATCATTGGCTGCAACTCTGGCCTGGAAGCTGGGGATGGAGATATGCAGATACTCGGCCTACGGTGGTTTCATGAGAATGTATAACTTTTCTTATATAATATTTCTATGTATTCTTCAATCTCTCCACTAGCTACCACTCTTCTCATAAGAGATCCACAAAGTAGCTCAATAATACAAGAACTTGCATTTATATAGCACCTTTAATTATCTCGCAGTGTCCGAAAACACTTCTCAGCCAATGAAATACTTTTGAAGTGTAATCACTGTTGATTAAGGAAACACACAGACAAAGTGCACACAATAAAGTCTCATAAACAGCAATGAAATAAATTACCATATAATCTGTTTTTTCTTAAAGAGAAGTTGTTTGAGGGATAAGTATTGGGCAAGACACTGGGACTGTTCCGCTGTGGGATGCTTTATATCCAGCCAAAGGCAGATGAGGAGTCGCAGTTTGTTTCATCCAAATAATGGCCTCTCTGACCAATGTTCCCATAAATTTCTTTTGGGTGCGCGGCACATTCAAAACACCGCACACGAGCAGTTTTACCAATTTAAAAACCCTTGAGCCAGTTGCGCAGGAACAGCAGAGTGCTACGCAGCTTACAGAGAACATTACCTGTGACAGTGCAGCACTCCTCGAGTGGGTCAAGCTAAGTAATGTGCCCATGCTTCTGGAGTGGGCTTAAACCTAGTCGTCATCATAGGCAGTCCCTCGGGGTCGAGGATGACTTGCTTCCACACTAAAAACAAGTACTCAGGTGACAGATTAACTCATTTTAAAAGGTGGAAGATGCCTGTGAGTGAATTCTTTTAATGTGGGGTGGCCGTTGCACACCAGCTGCCACACGGGTTTGAGGGAGCAAGGTCTTGGTCCAGTGGCAAGGGGTCCAAGACGACTGGAGACCAGTCTCTGCCGCATATGCCAATACATACACACAAAACCTAGTACCCTCTGACTCAGAGGTGAGAGTGCTACCACTGAGCATGGACTGACACCTAAATATAGAATACTGAAGTATAAAAGCATCCTGGCAGATCAGTGTGAGTTCATGTGCATGAAGCTGTGATTGTCATCACAAATTACTTCCACATTTAGGAAATGGAAATCTTTGCAGTTCATATAAATGTGGAGGGTTCCATTTGAGGCATACAAAAAATCACATGATTGCAACCAATAGCCCCCACAATCATAAAGAATCCAGCCATTCTGAAAACTTTGATGGTCTTCTCACTAATCTGTTGCGAGCATTATCATATTGAATAAACTGAGATGCCCTGGCAAAGAAGCCATTGGTGACTTGCCTTAAAGAGAAGTGCACAGCAAATTGATTGATCTGGCAAAGGTCCTGTACCCGCTGAATCAGCCTGTGACATCAAAAGTTGCAATCAGTGATCACTTTCTCTGCACAGTCAGAGCTGTGAGTGCTGTGGGCATTGCTTGCAGATCAGGCTGCAGCAATGAACAGTGCTCCTCAAAGCTTGATGACCGAAGATCAGCTTTCTGAGACAGAGCTACTGGGAAAGGTCCCAGAAAGTGCACCTGGGGTTATACATCCTGCTGGAAGGATAGTGCCTGGATGGTCTGACTCTTCTGGTCCAACCTGATTAATCTGGCTTCCCTTAAGTACTCCTTCGAGATCACGTAAAACGAGGTTTCCATTAGGAAGCCCAGTGTGCAGCCTTGAGATACTAGCTCAGCAATTCACTTGAACTACAATAATTTCCGATTTGGAAAGTGAGGGAGGGCTTCCTGAGCATAAGAGTGAAAAAAATTATTCCAACAGCTGCAATGAGTCCCAAGATGTCTCCACAAGCAACCTCAGTTCAGCAATATTTTCTTAACCAAGTCGTCACCATTATCATAGGCAGTTCCTCGTATAGAGGATGACTTGCTTCCACATCAAAAAAGGATGAGTTCACAGGTGTTTCAATGAAGGACCTAATATTCCAGGTCCTGAACTGCATGTTGAAGGGTGGAAGATGCCTGTGCGTGGAATTTTTTAACGTGGGGTGGCCGTTGCACACCAGCCACCACATGGGCTTGACAGAGCTAGGTCTTGGTCCAATGGCAAGGGTTAAGCAAGAGAACTGGAGACCAGCTCTGCTGCACGGGCCTAGTGCGCACACATATCACAGTGTGGGCTGGCCCGTGCTGCCCCTGGGACCTTGCATCTTCTGGCCCCGAACCCGCACCTCTCCCGGGCCCCGATCACGCCCCGGTGCAATCTCTCGACGCTCCTTCGCCCCGACCTCGTCGCTCCTGCTGTATCTGCCCACGCTCCAATCAGCGACCTGGACCTTGATGATGTCCCTCTTTGCTGCCGTCACCCTCCTGCACCAGCTCGCGCAGTACCTTGCAGTGGTATGCCGCCACGCTGCTCCAGGGGCCGCTCAACGCTCCTTTTATGGCCCCGACCTGCCGCTGATGGTCTCTCGCAGGTCGGGGCCTCCACGCCACCACCACTTCCACCTTGACAACAGGCCCTGACCGGCTACACTTGTTAAATAGGGGTGCATCTTCTCAAAGGTGGATGGGAAGGCAGAAGTCATGTTAGTTAGGATGGGTATGTTAAAATCTAATATTTCTTGCTCCTTTTTCTGAGCCAACTGGATCTTAAACTTCTGGTGGCCTCATCCTGAGCCACTTGATCCAATTTCCAGGAGGCATGATATAGGTGTGCAACAGTGATTCAGTGATTCTCCCTGTGACCTCCCTGATCTTGTGGGAGAACAGTAGTCAATAGCCAAAAATGGTCACATTATACCAGAAATGGAAAGAAAAAGACTTGCATTTATATAGCGCCTTTCACAACCACCGGACTTTACAGCCAATTAGTACTTTTGAAGTGTTGTCACTGTTGCAGTGTCGAAAATGTGGCAGCCAATTTGCGCACAGCAAGCTCCCACAAACAGCAATGTGATAATGACCAGATAATCTGTTTTTATTATGTTGAATAAGGGATAAATATTGGCTGTGACACCAGGGATAACTCCCCTGCTCGTCTTCGAAATAATATCATGGAATCTTTTACATCCACCTTAGAGAGCAGGCGAGGCCTCGGCTTAATGTTTCATCCGAAAGACAACACCTCTGACAGTGCAACGCTCCCTCAATACTGCACTGGAGTGTCAGCCTAGATTTGTGCGCTCAAATCCCTGGAGTGGGACTTGAACCCTCAACCTTCTGGCTCAGGGGTGTGTGCTAACCACTGAGCCACAGCGACACTGTGGAAAACTAGAACATAAGAAAGCATGAAATGTGAAAAGGCCCATTGGGCTCAGATCAGAGTTGTCTTAATATAAGATAATAAAATCCTGTTATTAATATGTGAAAAAGCATTTTTGAAAGTATAGGGTGATACAATATCCTATATCTAACCTAATATACTGCAACCATAGTTTGATATTGCTGACCTCAAATGTGCTGATTTAAATCGTTCTCATGCACAGTTCTAAGTGTACAGTTCTCACCCGATACTGCAGTGTACAGTTCTCACTGCGATACTGCAGTGTACAGTTCTCACTGCGATACTGCAGTGTACAGTTCTCACTGCGATACTGCAGTGTACAGTTCTCACTCCGATACTGCAGCGTACAGTTCTCACTCCGATACTGCAGTGTACAGTTCTCACTCCGATACTGCAGCGTACAGTTCTCACTCCGATACTGCAGTGTACAGTTCTCACTCCGATACTGCAGTGTACAGTTCTCACTGCGATACTGCAGCGTAGTTTTCACTGCGATACTGCAGTGTACAGTTCTCACTGATACTGCAGTGTACAGTTCTCACTGCGATACTGCAGCGTACAGTTTTCACTGCGATACTGCAGTGTACAGTTCTCACTGATACTGCAGTGTACAGTTCTCACTGCGATACTGCAGCGTACAGTTTTCACTGCAATACTGCAGTGTACAGTTCTCACTGATACTGCAGTGTACAGTTCTCACTGCGATACTGCAGTATGCAGTTCTCACTGCCACTGCAGTGTACAGTTCTCACTGATACTGCAGCGTACAGTTTTCACTGCGATACTGCAGTGTGCAGTTCTCACTGCCACTGCAGTGTACAGTTCTCACTGCGATACTGCAGCGTACAGTTCATAGAACATAAGAATATAAGAAATAGGAGCAGGAGTTGGTCATATGGCCCCTTGAGCCTCCTCTGCCATTTAATACGATCATGGCTGGTCTGATCATGGACTCAGCTCCACTTCCCTGCTCGCTCTCCATAGCCCCTTAATCTCTTATCGATTAAGAAACTGTCTATTTCTGTCTTAAATTTATTCAATGTCCCAGCTTCCACAGCTCTCTGAGGCAGCAAATTCCACAGATTTACAACCGTCAGAGGAAATTTCTCTTCATCTCAGTTTTAAATGGGCAGCCCCTTATTCTAAGATCATGCCCTCTAGTTCTAGTCTCTCCCATCAGTGGAAACATCCTCTCTGCATCCACCTTGTCAAGCCCCCTCATAATGTTATGGATTTCGATAAGATCACCTCTCATTCTTCTGAATTCCAATGAGTAGAGGCCCAAACTCCTCAACCTTTCCTCATAAGTCAACCCCCTCATCTCCAGGATCAACCTAGTGAACCTTCTCTGAACTGCCTCCAAAGCAAGTATATCCTTTTGTAAATATGGAAACCAAAACTGCCACAGTATTCCAGGTGTGGCTTCACCAATACCCTGTATAACTGTAGCAGGACTTCCCTGCTTTTATACTCCATCCCCTTTGCAATAAAGACCAAGATACCATTGGCCTTCCTGATCACTTGCTGTACCTGCATACTAACCTTTTGTGTTTCATGCACAAGTACCCCCAGGTCCCGCTGTACTGCAGCACTTTGCAACCTTGCTCTATTTAAATAATAAGTTGCTCTTTGACTTTTTCTGCCAAAGTGCATGACCTCACACTTTCCAACATTATATTTTATCTGCCAAATTTTTGCCCACTCACTTAGCCTGTCTGTGTCCTTTTGCAGACTTTTTGTGTCCTCCTCACACATTGCTTTTCCTCCCATCTTTGTATCGTCAGCAAACTTGGCTACGTTACACTCAGTCCCTTCTTCCAAGTCGTTAATATAGATTGTAAATAGTTGGGGTCCCAGCACCGATCCGTGTGGCACCCCACTAGTTACTGGTTGCCAACCCGAGCATGAACCATTTATCCCAACTCACTGTTTTCTGTTCATTAGCCAATCCTTTATCCATGCTAATATATTACCCCCAACCCTGTGAACTTTTATCTTGTGCAGTAACCTTTTGTGTGGCACCTTGTCAAATGCCTTCTGGAAGTCCAAATACACCATAT
Source organism: Pristiophorus japonicus (assembly GCF_044704955.1). Classification (NCBI taxonomy): domain Eukaryota; kingdom Metazoa; phylum Chordata; class Chondrichthyes; family Pristiophoridae; genus Pristiophorus; species Pristiophorus japonicus. The sequence continues at coordinate 133,571,680 of NC_091990.1, read as the reverse complement.
CCACTGGTTCCCCTTTTTCCACCCTGTTCGTGACATCCTCAAAGAATTCCATCACTCCAATACTGCAGTGTACAGTTCTCACTGATACTGCAGTGTACAGTTCTCACTGCGATACTGCAGCGTACAGTTCTCACTCCGATACTGCAGTGTACAGTTCTCACTGATACTGCAGTGTACAGTTCTCACTCCGATACTGCAGTGTACAGTTCTCACTCCGATACTGCAATGTACAGTTCTCACTGCGATACTGCAGTTAACAGTTCTCACTGCGATACTGCAGTGTACAGTTTTCACTCCGATACTGCAGCATACAGTTCTCACTAATACTGCAATGTATAGTTCTCACTCCGATACTGCAGTGTACAGTTCTCACTGATACTGCAGCGTACAGTTCTCACTCCGATACTGCAGTGTACAGTTCTCACTGCGATACTGCAGTGTACAGTTCTCACTGCGATACTTCAGTGTACAGTTCTCACTGCGATACTGCAGTATACAGTTCTCACTGCGATACTGCAATGTACAGTTCTCACTGATACTGCAATGTACAGTTCTCACTGCGATACTGCAGTTAACAGTTCTCACTGCGATACTGCAGTGTACAGTTTTCACTCCGATACTGCAGCATACAGTTCTCACTAATACTGCAATGTATAGTTCTCACTCCGATACTGCAGTGTACAGTTCTCACTGATACTGCAGTGTACAGTTCTCACTGCGATACTGCAGTGCACAGTTCTCACTAATACTGCAGCGTACAGTTCTCACTGATACTGCAATGTACAGTTCTCACTCCAGTACTGCAGTGTACAGTTCTCACTGATACTGCAGCGTACAATTCTCACTGATACTGCAGCGTACAGTTCTCACTGCGATACTGCAGTGTACAGTTCTCACTGCAATACTGCAGTGTACAGTTCTCACTGCGATACTGCAGTGTACAGTTCTCACTCCGATACTGCAGTGTACAGTTCTCACTGCAATACTGCAGTGTACAGTTCTCACTGCGATACTGCAGTGTACAGTTCTCACTGCGATACTGCGATACTGCAGTGTACAGTTCTCACTGCGATACTGCAGTGTACAGTTCTCACTCCGATACTGCAGTGTACACCTCACTGATACTGCAGTGTATAGTTCTCACTCCGATACTGCAGTGTACATTTCTCACTGCGATACTGCAGTGTACAGTTCTCACTCCGATACTGCAGTGTACTGTTCTCACTGATACTGCAGTGTACAGTTCTCACTAATAATGCAGTGTACAGTTTTCACTGATACTGCTGATACGTCCTTACTATACAGTATAAATGCACACGAGGCCCATGCTTGGGAGAAGGTCAGTCTGTGACCTGTCCTTTATTTCATAGCACTCAAGTGATGGAAGTGGGTGGAGCTTCCCCTTTTATATATGAAGGTCTAGGTTAGGAGTGTCTCCCACAAGTTCACCACCTAGTGGTCAGTGTTCTCACAGTGTACAACTTAGGTCAGATTATACATGGGTTACAATGCTGGTTGAATACATGACATCACCTTCCCCCCCCCAAAGTCTTATCAGGATCACAGGTTGAGTCTCTCTGGTGGTTTATGCTCCCTTGTAGAGCGCCTGAGTTGGGGCTCCGGTTGTTGGCCGCTGGCCTGAGTGTCTGCTGTTTGCGGTGCCTCAGGCCTGTCTGGACTGCCCACAGTGACTGGGCTCTCCTCCCTTTGTTTCCTGTGTTCGGTCACCTGTGGTGGAGTGAACTCTACATTGTGTTCTTCCTCTGCTTCTTCTATGGGGTTGCTGAACCTCCTTTTTGTTTGATCCACATGTTTGCGGCAGATTTGTCCATTGGTAAGTTTAACTACCAGAATCCTATTTCTCTCTTTGGCAACCACAGTGCCTGCGAGCCATTTGGGCCCTGCAGCGTAGTTGAGGACAAAAACAGGGTCATTTACATCAATACATCGCGCCCTCGCATTCCTGTCATAGTAGTCATATTGTGAATGGCGCCTGCTCTCAACAATTTCTTTCATGGTGGGGTGTATAAGGGATAACCGGGTTTTGAGCGTCCTTTTCATTCGCAGCTCTGCGGGTGGAACCCCTGTGAGCGAGTGTGGTCGGGATCTGTAGGCCAACAGAAGGTGTGATAAGCGGCATTGTAGGGAACCCCCTTGGATTCTGAGCATCCCCTGTTGATTATCTGCACTGCTCAGTCTGCCTGGCCGTTTGAGGCCGGTGCCGTTCTAACATGGTTAATTCCATTGCCTGCCATGAAGTCCTGGAATTCAGTGCTTGTGAAGCATGGGCCATTGTCGCTGACCAAGATGTCCGGTAGACCGTGGGCAGCGAACATTGTCCGTAGACTTTCTACCGTGGCAGAGGATGTGCTTGAATTTAAAATGTCACACTCGATCCATTTGGAGTAGGCGTCTACTACAACCAAAAACATTTTCTCCATGAAAGGACCTGCGTAGTCCACATAGATGCGTGACCAAGGCTTGGCAGGGCCGGACCAGGGGTTAAGGGGGGCTTCCCTGGGCGCATTGCCCAGCTGGGCACACATGTTGCACCTGCGAACACAAAGTTCCAGATCTGCGTCTATCCCTGGCCACCAAACGTGTGACCTGGCAATTGCCTTCATCATGACAATGCCCGGGTGCCCATTGTGGAGTTCTCTGATGAACACCTCTCTGCCCATCTGGGGCATGACTACGCAGTTTCCCCGCAGTAGGCAATCGGCCTGAATCGAGAGTTCATCCTTGCGTCTGTTGAATGGTTTAAATTTCTCAGGGCATGCCCTGTACATGGCTGCCCAGTCCCCATTCAGGACACATTTCTTGACTAGAGACAATAACGGGTCTCTATTTGTCCAGACTTTAATCTGACGGGCTGTCACGGGTGAGCCTTCGCTTCCGAAAGCTTCAACAGCCATGACCATCTCAGCAGCATGCTCGGTAGCCCCCTCAGTGGTGGCTAGTGGGAGCCTGCTGAGTGCATCGGCGCAGTTTTCAGTGCCCGGTCTGTGCCGAATTGTGTAGTCATAGGCGGCTAACGTGAGTGCCCACCTCTGTATGTGGGCCGATGTGTTTGCATTTATGGCCTTGTTGTTGGCCAAAAGGGACGTTAGGGGTTTGTGATCTGTCTCCAGCTCAAATTTCCTACCAAACAGGTACTGGTGCATTTTCTTTACCGCATATACACATGCGAGCACCTCCTTTTCTACCATCCCGTAGCCCCTTTCTGCCTGTGACAGACTTCTGGAGGCATAAGCTACCGGCTGTAACTGACCCTTGGCATTGACATGCTGCAACACGCACCCAACACCATAGGACGACGCATCACACGTTAACACAAGTTTCTTACATGGGTCATATAACGTTAACAGATTGTTGGAACAGAACAAATTGCGTGCTCTATTAAAAGCCCTTTCCTGGCTGTCCCCCCAGACCCATTCGCGACATTTGCATAGGAGCATGTGTAGCGGCTCTAGCAGCGTGCTCAATTTGGGAAGAAAGTTACCAAAATAGTTCAGGAGCCCCAGGAATGAACGCAGCTCCGTCGTGTTACGGGGTCTGGGTGCTCTCTGGATCGCTTCCGTCTTGGACCGAGTAGGGCTGATCCCATCTGCTGCTACCCTCATCCACCAGGAATTCTACCTCTGGAGCTAGGAAGACGCACTTCGCCTTTTTCAGTCGCAGCCCTATCCGGTCTAGTCTGCGTAGCACCTCCTCCAGGTTGTGGAGGTGTTCTTCAGTATCGTAACCCGTAATGAGGATGTCGTCCTGAAAAACCACCGTCCCTGGAATCGACTTGAGCAAGCTTTCCATATTTCGTTGGAAGATCGCGGCGGCCGAGCGAATCCCGAACGGACATCTGTTGTACTCAAACAACCCCTTGTGTGTCGTGATGGTGGTCAGCTTCTTCGCCAGCTCCTGGTCATGTAAGCTGAGGTCAGGTCCAATTTTGAAAAAAGTTTGCCACCGGATAGCGTCGCAAAGAGGTCCTCCGCTCTCGGTAGCGGGTACTGGTCTTGGAGTGACACCCGATTGATGGTGGTCTTGTAATCGCCACATATCCTGACTGACCCATCCGCCTTGAGCACCAGCACAATCGGGCTCGCCCAGTCACTGAATTCGACTGGTGAGATGATGCTTTCCCTCAGCAGGCGGTCCAATTTGCCTTCCATCTTTTCCCGCATCACATACGGCACCGCTCTGGCCTTGTGGTGTACTGGCCTGGCGTCCGGGTTTATGTGAATCACTACCTTGGCCCCCATGAAAGTGCCAATGCCGGGTTAAAATAATGAGTCAAATTTGTCCAGGATCTGTGAGCATCATACTCGCTCCACAGAGGAAATTGCATTGACATCGCCCCATTTCCAGTTCATGACAGCAAACCAACTCCTCCCCAGTAGTGCGGAACAATCCAGAGTGGCAGTCTGTTCTCCGAATCTTTGTGGGTCACGACTACCGTGGCGTTGCCTAGCACCGGAATGATCTACTTTGTGTAAGTCCGTAGCTGTGCGTCAATAGGCGATAATTTTGGCCTCCTGGCCCTGGACGCCCACAACTTTTCGAACTGTTTGATACCCATCAGGGACTGGTTGGCCCCCGTGTCTAGCTCCATTGATGCTGGGATGCCATTGAGGAGCACTTTCATCATTATCGGTGGCGTCTTGGTGTATGAACTGTATACATGCTCCACATGAACTCGCTGAACTTCAGCTTCCAGCGATTACCCCCAGCGTTCATTTCTGCAATTTCTGCAGGTATTTTGCTCACCTCTGCAAACTCCGGCTGAGTGTGTGCCTCCACGGCTCCAGCATGAGCTGCTGTTTGAAACAAAAGGTCCCTTGCCGTCGATCGTCCCTGACTGCCCCTGTTATTGCCCTTGAGTGCGCCATTAACAGGTGTTGATGGCCCCATTACTGGCCGCATTGTCCCTTGCAATGGCGTGAATCGCCGTTCAGCTTGCCATTGTCTCAGTCGAACTCCCCCTCTGGGTTCAACTACATGTTGGGGCATGCCCGACTGCCCTTGTCTGCCTGGAGAACTGTGTGCTGCTTTAACAATGTTAAATCTCTGTCCCAACCATTTCTTAACACAGTACCTCTCGTCTGTTCTGCTAGTGGCCATGCTCGCGTGGTTTAAATCCCAGATTCTTGTTGCCATTGATACGTCCTTACTATACAGTATAAATGCACACGAGGCCCATGCTTGAGAGAAGGTCAGTCTGTGACCTGTCCTTTATTTCATAGCACTCAAGTGATGGAAGTGGGTGGAGCTTCCCCTTTTATATCTGAAGGTCTAGGTTAGGAATGTCTCCCACAAGTTCACCACCTAGTGGTCAGTGTTCTCACGGTGTACAACTTAGGTCAGATTATACATGGGTTACAATGCTGGTTGAATACATGACAACTGCAGCGTACAGTTCTCACTCCGATACTGCAGTGTACAGTTCTCACTGATACTGCAGTGTACGGTTCTCACTCCGACACTGCAGTGTACAGTTCTCACTGATACTGCAGTGTACTCTTCTCACTGCGACACTGCAGTGTACAGTTCTCACTGATACTGCAGTGTGCCGTTCTCACTCCGATACTGCAGTGTACACTTCTCACTGATACTGCAGTGTACGGTTCTCACTCCGACACTGCAGTGTACAGTTCTCACTGATACTGCAGTGTACGGTTCTCACTCCGACACTGCAGTGTACAGTTCTCACTGATACTGCAGTGTACTCTTCTCACTGCGACACTGCAGTGTACAGTTCTCACTGATACTGCAGTGTACTCTTCTCACTGCGACACTGGATAGTTATGTTTTCTCTAAGAAGCAGCAGGTAGCTGTCGACATGTTTTCACTTTAGTCTAAGTTCAAGCCGGTCTTTGCCTCCTAAACTGACACAGCGCAAGCCACACAAATTCTGCCTCGTTTGGATACAACAGTCAATTTATTCCAAAAGCATTCGTAAACCTCAAAGGGAGCAGAAAACAGACAGTAAGTGAATCACGTTAAATGCGACAAGGAGGAGGTAAAATCAGATGTTTACACCAGAAAGTGATGTTTGCACATCCTTTTGTTCTGTACCTCATCCTTCACATGGTCATCAACTTCCTGTCTGATTTGCTTCATGAAGTTTTAAGTTCAGCAATCCATCTTTGTAAACCTAATCCTTTTTTATTCTCGATTTTTTACCTCAGGAGCTATGGAAAATATTTTTTCAGGCAAAGTGCATGATTAAACCAACATCCCATTTGCACCCTGTATGAAAATCACCTTTAGCAAGATACACTTGAATGCCTCGGAACAATTCATGTAACACCAGCTTTTCATTCTTAGCCCTATTTTTTGCCAAAGCACTTGCAGCAAGACTATTCTTTATAGCTCTTCAATGACTTTTCACTTCTAATTTCATTCGCAATAACTGATATTTTGAATTGTGATAAATCATGTTATCAACCATCCTTGATTTTACAATGATGCTTTTCATCATAGTTGTCGACTCCTTGCCACTTACTGTGAAGCTGTGTTTCTGATGAAACGCTTCATTGGTCCATTGCATTTGTGTCAAATCTTTTATTGTGGCATTCATATCCATTGTGAACTTAAGTTTCAACAGCTTATGATTTTTGTGTTTCTGGTTTCTCTCCGTCTCCTCCTATCTGGAAAGTGTTAGCTCCTGTTGGGAGTCGCTTCCCATCTGCTGTTTGCCCTTTGGTATTTTGTCCAAATGATAATTCTTCTTATGTGAGCCTGCATAAGTATTGGCAGGCTATCCAACGGTTTTTAATGAGAAGGGGTGCATGTCACAGCCAAGCCTGATCGTGTACTCATCCAATATCCACTTCTAGCAGGGCTTACTCGAGAGCAATCCAGAGAGGGAACTCGGGAGACGATTTTTCCCTTGAAAAACCCTGGGACCCGCAGCCAATTAAAGACCCCATAATGCCATAATGCCATCCTGGCTAGAGTCAGCTAACTCAGTATGCATCAGGGATTAAATGTGGGACCTTCTGGAGTCAGCTATATGTTGAGTTTACCAGATGAACTTTTGTGACAACTTTTCTGAATAAAAACATTTTTCGACCCCCGCACCCCGCCCGCCCCCCCCCCCCGCACCCCGCCCCCCCCGCACTCCGCCCCCCCCCTGCACCCCGCCCCCCGCACCCCGCCCCCCCCCCCGCACCCCGCCCCCCCCCGCACCCCGCCCCCCGCCCCCCCGCACCCCGCCCCCCCCCGCACCCCGCCCCCCCCCGCACCCCCGCACCCCGCCCCCCCCCCCGCACCCCGCCCCCCCCGCACCCCCGCACCCCGCCCCCCCCCCGCACCCCGCCCCCCCCGCACCCCCGCACCCCGCCCCCCCCCCCCATGAAGTTTAAAAGAAAAGACTTTTTGAAACTGTGGGGATGGTAAAACAGAAACAGAAAATACTGGAAGTGTACCACAGGTTAAAAGATATTTGAAAGAAAAATAGAGTTCCGATCGAGACCCATCATGAGAATTCCATTAGAACTTTGTTGAAGGGCTGTAACCTAAAACCTGTCTTTCCCTTTCAGATATTGACATGCTCGGTGTGCATTTCCTCAATTTTGCTCCAGTATTTGGGGCCCAAGTTTCCACATGATTCGCGCCTGATTTTTAGGAGCAACTGGTGGAGAGCGGACTATTTTAGAAATCGCAATTCTCCACATTTTTTTTTCTGCAGCTCTAGTCAGGTAGAACAGTTCTAGTTTAGAACAGAATTTTTTCTTCAAAAGGGGGCGTGTCCGGCCACTGATGCCTGATTTGAAAGTTTCCACAGTGAAAATGTACTCCAAACTAAAGTAGAATGGAGCCAGTGAAGATTTTTGTAGAACTGAAAAAACCTGTTCTACACATTAAAAAATCAGGCGCAGGTTACAAATTAGGCGTCCAGAACGAGGTGGGGGGGGGGGGGGAGGAGGGAACTCATTAAATTTGACAATAAATCCTTATTTATACTTCTACAAATATTATACAAATAAATCCAACCTGAATAAACATTTATAAGCCAAGAAAAGATTAAATAAACCATCTTCCTACCTGTGTGAAAGTGCTTCAGCCAGGGAGAATTCTGCAGCTGTTCGTGCTGCTGAGCGAGAGAGGGAGGGAGAGAGAGGGAGAGAGAGAGAGGGAGAGGGGGGGGGAGTGGGTGTCGGGTCGGGGGTGGGGGAGCGGGCCTCGGGTCGGGGAGCGGGACTCGGGTCGGGGCGGGGTGGGGGGGGGAGCGGGTCTCGGGTGTCGGGTCGGGGCGGTGGGGGGAGAGCGGGTGTCGGGTCTCTGTCGGGACGGGGGGGAGCGGGTCTTGGGTCGGGGGTGGGGGGGGAGAGCGGGTCTCGGGTCTCTGTCGGGGTGGGGGGAGTGGGTCTCGGGTGTCGGGTCGGGGCGGGGGAGGAGAGCGGGTGTCGGGTCGGGGCGGGGGGGGGGAGCGGGTCTCGGGTCGGGGCGGGGGGGGGGTGTCGGGTGGGGTCTGGTCGGCGGGGGGGGGGGGGGGGGAGCGAGTGTCGGGTCTGGTTGGGCGGGGAGCAGGAGCTGGCCGTGGGAGGAGCCTTATTCACGCAGCCCCAGTGAGGCCGTTGGGCCAGGGCTAGGGGCTGCGTGCTTCGGGCCCCTCCCACACAGTTCGGCGCCTGGAGCTACTGCACTTGCGTGCCGACTGTAGCGCGCATGTGCAGAGGTCCCGGCACTGTTTTCAGCGCAGGGACCTGGCTCCGCCCCCCCCCCCACAACTCGTGCCGGCTGCGCCGAGTGCCACAGGACCTGTAAGTTGGTGGAGAAAAACGGGCACCCAGCTCGGAGGGGCGCCCGTTTTTTTTCTTGTGGAAACTTGGGCCCATAGGGTGAGGATCCTGCCACTCAGAGCATAGCGGGACTTGCTGCTTTTAAGCAGTGTTCCCTTTAAGCGGAGTGGCTGCATAGCACTCTGGAGCCCCCGTGCAGCCGCTCACGGGAAAACCGTGCATGCATGTTATTGTGAATGGGCCGCGCACCCACCCCCACCCCACCCCCAAAAATTAAAGGGAACATTTTCTTTTTCTCCCTCCACTTTTCAAACTAATGATGGCAAAGTTTAGAAGCCTGACTGAAATATTTTTCTGTATTAAAATCAAAACAACATAAACCAAAAACATTTGTACTTTTGATAGCTATATATTGTAAATAAATATATATAATGGAATGTTTGTTTATGTCTTTTATGTTTGATCCCTACAGAATGAAAATATTGCAAGTACTATTTGATGCTGAGATGAGGAGAAATTTCTTCATTTAGAGGTTGGTGAATCTTTGGAATTCTCTACCCAGAGGGCTGTGGAGGCTCAGTCGTTGAGTATATTCAAGACAGATCGATAGATCTTTAGATATTAAGGGAATCAAGGGATACGGGAACAGTGCAGGAAAGTGAAGTTGAGGTAGATGATCAGCCATGATCTCATTGAATGGTGGACTAGGCTCGAGGGGCCGAATGGCCTACTCCTGCTCCTATTTCTTACATTTCGGCGATGTGCTGTTTAATTTTTAATAACACAGACACTATTACTGAGTATGTAAGAAAACGGGAAAGGCAACAAAAACAATAGAACAACACTCGGGCATCACCGCATCTGCTATTTGCTATCACTAGAAAAAAGGGGAAAAATCCTTGATTTCAGATTGCCACAGGTTATGTTACTATGCAGCTCTCTAGTAAACTATTTCAGCAATTCCAACATTTCTCACATTACAGCTGAACCATCAAGCATCACGCTTAGTTGCTTTCACCCAGGCCACTGGGATGATTCAATGCTTTGACACAGGCTAGGGCATATCCTAGCTGACAGTTCAACACCAGCTTTAGCAGCATAAGAGAGAAACGAGGGCATTTGCCCTACTAATAATGGCAGGACTTGCATGTGATTTAAAACGTGTGCACACTGCAGTCCAGGGACCTGACATGAGCAATGGAAAATAGGTGAACCAAGTAACCCATTTCAGGAAACTCTATCGTGGCAATGTCCCCTGGGTTAGCAACCAAATCATCTGCCCATCTGTTCAGCCAGGGAACATATGAACAATGAAAGCAAGTAGTAAAACAAAGACTGAGACCTGGAAATTGGCCTCCTTAGCTCCTCCCGTTATCGGGGGTGATAACGGGGTATTAGCGAGATGATCGACTCCCGTCAAGTTTGCGGGAGGTTTGCGGCAGCGGTACGGCGTTGCGCCCCAATCTCCTTCGCCTGGAGATGGTGACGTCATCGCTGTGCGCATCGTCCCGGACCCGAACTTCGGTTCCGCCCCTTGCAGCATCGCCGGGCAAAAACACCGTCTGCTGCAGGAGGCGTCCATCAGGAGGCGGGCACTTTGGGGGCGATGCTTAAAGGGAAGGTGGCCGAGGTAAGGGGAAAATGTTTTAAAATTTTATTTTTCAATTTTCTGCATTCTTCTTCTGCCACGATCCATCAACCCGGCACTCTGCTGCAGTGTGTCGGGCTGGACCGCGGCTGCCATCGGGGACCAATGCAGAACTTACAGTGATGGCCCCTCCCTTTCAGGGAGGGAAAGAGCCTCGGACCGCGGCAGCGCTGCACGACAACCACCCCGCCTGCGTCATGGAGCGCAATCACCGGATTTGTTTTTAAACATTCGCGCTTGGCGCCAATTTTTTCAACTTTTAAAAGTGCCTCAAATGAGCCGCTGCTGAATTTTTCCCCCTGAGATTCCAAGAGCTCGTTTCATCTCAGGCTGCCAGCAGGTTTTATGGATAGATAGAAATGAGCTAACTATTGTGGGCGCGGCGGCCCCGACCTGCAAGGCCCATCAGCAGGTCGGGGCCTTCAAGGTACAGCGCGTACTGGGGAGCGACGGCTGTGAAAAGGGCGACTGGATTGGACGTCACCAAGGTCCAGGTCGCTGATTGAAGCGTGGGCAGGTACAGCAGGAGTGGTGAGGTCCGGGCGAAGGAGCAGTGAGTGATCATGGAGCAACGTGATTGGGGCCCAGGAGAGGCGTGAGAAGAGGTGAGGGCCCAGGGGCAGCACGGGCCATCCCACACTGTGATATGTGTGCGCACCAGGTCCGTGCAGAAGAGCAGGTCTCCAGGCATCTTACTTAAACCTTGCCACTGAACTAAGACCTAGCTCTGTCAAGCCCATGTGGTGAATGGTGTGCAATGGCCACCACACATTAAAATAATCCACGCACAGGCATCTTCCACCCTTCAACATGTAGTTCGGGACCTGGAATATTAGGCCCTTCATTGAAACACCTGTGAACTCATCCTTTTTTGGCGTGGAAGCAAGTCATCCTCGACAGGAGGGACCGCCTATGATGGATGATGATGATTGTGGGCTGGATGTGAATGCAAGTTATAGTGGAATGCCTAGCAACATAGCCCATAAGCTGCGATTTAGAAGCAGGAGTTAGATGTGACATTAAAATAATTATGCACAAAAGATTAATGATCCCACAACTGGTTCTACTGAGATGAAAACTCCTGCAACAATCAGAATTTAGATTGCAATATTCATAAAAGAAAATAGACTTTCTGAAAAGCTGAGTACAGGCCACAATTTTCTTGTCCCTGTGGTGGTTGTGGTTGTAGCTTTTGAGAAAATAAAACATTGCTTGTAAATAATAATCTAAAATGATTTATACATTTTTGGGGGAGGGGGGGGGGGAAATAATTAAGTTGTGATTTCCATTAAAATAACTTTTCACCTAATAAAAAATACAGAGAACATCGGGGACCAGAGGCTGTCACAACCTAGTGTGACCTTCACCTGCGATAGTTAAATACAGGTCTGGTTCAAAATCTTGCATTGCACACGTCAGCAGGCCTAAAACTATAAATGCTATAAATCTAAAATAAAAGCAGAAACTAGTAGAAATACACAACGGGCTCATCAGCATCAGTTAAAGAAAGCTAGGACCAAGTTTCAACTAGGATTCCTTCCTCAAAACTCATCAGTTCTAATGGAGTGAAACGATAAGCTTTCTTTCTCTTTTACATGCTGATGAACCTGCTGCATATTTATAATGATTTTTGCTTCTATAGTATAATGTATTTAATTTGTCTCCCTGCTCCTCCACATTAGGAATTCAAACCTGAAACAAATAACCAATCAGACATAAAGCGCCACCTTCGGAAATCCCCAGAGAAGGTCGGCAGGGAATAGTCAATACACCGAAGCATTTGGCAGGTTCTTTGAACAATGCCCGACAGAAAACTTCAGTAAATATTTAAAGCTGCTTCGTGACTGCATTTGTTTTCGTGGGTCAGTGTTTCAACAGATTCTCTTCCATTGAGAAAAAAAGAAAAAAATAATGCACGCGTAGAACAACAAAAAGGAAACCATACCTTACTGGGATAGCAGTCTTTAACAGGGCTACAACATCTTCAAGGTAGCGTGTGTACGTCATTCATGTCGCTCCACGGTCACTTGCCGCTCCTTTGCCTTGACCTCGCTGCTCCCGCTGTACCTGCCCACGCTCCAATCACCGACCTGGACCTTGGTGACGTCCAATCCAGTCACCCTCTTCACTGCCGTCGCCTCTTGCGCCAGCTCGCGCTGCTCCCTGAAGTGGTATGCCGACATGCTGTTCCTGGGGCCGCCCACCGCTCGCCTTTTATGGCCCCGACCTGCCGCTGGTGTTTCCTCGTGATCGGGGCCCAGGAGAGGCGTGAGTTCGGGGCCCAGCAGAGGCGGGTCAGCCCACACTGAAATATGTGTGCGCATTAAGTCTGTGCAGCAGAGTTGGTCTCCAGTCGTCTTGGTTAACCCTTGCCACTGGACCAAGACCTAGCTCTGTCAAGCCCGTGTGGTGGCTGGTGTGCAACGGCCACCACACGTTAAAAAAATCCAAGCACAGACATCTTCCACCCTTCAATATGCAGTTCGGGACCTGGAATATCAGGTCCTTCATCGAAACACCTGTGAACTCATCCCTTTTTGGTGTGGAAGTGGGTCATCCTCGATAGGAGGGGCTACCTAAGAAGAAGTAATACACCACTTCACCACACACAACACACCAATCCCTAGCTTTATTTACTGGCGAGTGGGACGGGGATAGGAATGTCTATATTCTTTTATATGCGAGGTAAAAGATCTAAGCACACAAAATAGCCACATTGTATTAAAAATAATACAAAGTGATAATTGCCATTAACACTAAAGAGATGGTCTCAAAGTATGGAATGCAGATCTAAACTTCCCTTTTGAGACTTCGTTATGCCTAGCAAGGCGAGGTTTCCAGTACTGGCATCAAGCACTGGATACAGCACAGTCCTGACCGGGAATAAAGCTCCCGTTATTCTGCCTCAGCAGCATGCTTTACCTCCAGCTTCGGAAGGCCCCCCACTCCATGTGAATTATACTTTGCAGCCATCCTTGAGGCCTGTGCAAGATTGGCAGTTTTGTGCCAAAATGTACTGAACTGTGGGCAGTGTTTGCGGTATGCCGACATGAATTGGGTTGAGGGAAGCCAAACGTATTCACATAGGACCCGTTCATCCCATCCCTTTCATCCAGGAGTCAAATTTTGATCCCAGACGTGAATAAACAGTATGTTGATCCATTGCACCACCCAGCCAGCTAGATAAATATTTGACTTCCCAGCTGGTGACAGCCGCCTCAGACTGATCTTGGTACGCTCCCCTGGCAATGATAGACAACTGCTACAAGTGGAAGTGAACCTGTACACCCATTAAAAATCATATTTTCATAGAGCAGTGAATCACAGTCTATGGGATGCTTTTGCTTTGGATCACATCACAATAACTTCTCTGTCATCAGAACTTGAATATTTTTTGTAATCACTTTTCTTCCCAACCCTCCTCAAGGCATTGATTGTGTGTTGGGGCATAGCTCCATGAGCACGGTGGCCTCCCTGGCCGCATTCAAGTGACCACTATTCATACACAAGGCTCGACAGTGAGAGTTGGCAGGGTACTGGACCCCAGAGGGGCATGACAGCTAAGCTTAAATATGTTCTTATCTGTGCCAACAAATGCTATTTCCTGGGGGGGGGGGGGTTGATGGCTTGATGGCTTCTGTTATTGAACTAGAACTATGAGGTTTCAGGCTGAACTGCTCTTCTTACTTTAAAAATCACCACTCAAATACCGGAGATCTTGTATCATCCTTCAAACAACACAAATCTGAGAATCAATGTGCTACTGGCGTTGAGGTTAAAGGTCAGTGTGGTAGTAAGGCTTACAGACCACAAGGCCCAATATTACATCCCTAGTCTGTGCGGCGTTAGCTGATTTCAGCCGGGGCAGCTGTTAGGGTACTACAATTGGCTGCAGCATCCCCGAGTTAGGGAGGGAGATAAAAATCAGCCAGGGTTCCTGCTCCTACTCACTGTCCAATGGCTTTTACTGCAGATTGCCCAGTGTGGGCATCAGGCTTGAACAGAACCAAGCTTGCCTTTGATGCATCCACCACATGCGCTGACACTTATTGTCTGGGCTCCTGCACAAAGAATGGGCATGTCAACAAAGTACCAGAGGGTTGACTGTGGAACCAGAGCCCAGACATTTTTTTTGAAAAGGGGAAACAGGAGAGAACATTAGAAATAGGGAAAAGAATACAAGCCTAATTTTTCTTTTTTTTTAAAAACCCATGTAATTTCTTCAGAAGTTCTCATTTTTAATTTACATTTTTAAATATTGAAAAAAAATCATCATACCCTTGTGTTCTCTGTGTGCATGGCAGCTCCAGCAGATAGCTACTGAAGTCTACCACTAGGTGGCACTCCAAGCATACAGTTTTCTATATAAGTGAGAACCCAGATATAGGGTCAAAGCCCATATATAGCTCAGGACACAACGCCAAGGTGAATCAAAAAGTCACAATTAGGTGATGCCAAGTTTGGGTATTCAAAGCTGTAGATTGTAGATGGAAGGGAAGACTGAAACATAGAAAATAGGTGCAGGAGTAGGCCATTCGGCCCTTCGAGCCTGCACCGGCCATTCAATGAGTTCATGGCTGAACATGCAACTTCAGTACCCTATTCCTGCTTTCTCGCCATACCCCTTGATCCCCCTAGTAGTAAGGACTACATCTAACTCTTTTTTGAATATATTTAGTGAATTAGCCTCAACAACTTTCTGTGGTAGAGAATTCCACAGGTTCACCACTCTCTGGGTGAAGAAGTTTCTCCTCATCTCGGTCCTAAATGGCTTACCCCTTATCCTTAGACTGTGACCCCTGGTTCTGGACTTCCCCAACATTGGGAAAATTATTCCTGCATCTAACCTGTCTAAACCCGTCAGAATTTTAAACGTTTCTATGAGATACCCTCTCATTCTTCTGAACTCCAGTGAATACAAGCCCAGTTGATCCAGTCTTTCTTGACATGTCAGTCCCGCCATCCCGGGAATCAGTCTGGTGAACCTTCGCTGCACTCCCTCAATAGCAAGAATGTCCTTCCTCAAGTTAGGAGACCAAAACTGTACACAATACTCCAGGTGTGGCCTCACCAAGGCCCTGTACAACTCTAGTAACACCTCCCTGCCCGTGTACTCAAATCCCCTCGTTATGAAGGCCAACATGCCATTTGCTTTCTTAACCGCCTGCTGTACATGCATGCCAACCTTCAATGACTGATGTACCATGACACCCAGGTCTCGTTGCACCTCCCCTTTTCCTAATCTGTCACCATTCAGATAATAGTCTGTCTCTCTGTTTTTACCACCAAAGTGGATAACCTCACATTTATCCACATTATACTTCATCTGCCATGCATTTGCCCACTCACCTAACCTATCCAAGTCACTCTGCAGCCTCATAGCATCCTCCTCGCAGCTCACACTGCCACCCAACTTAGTGTCATCTGCAAATTTGGAGATACTACATTTAATCCCCTCGTCTAAATCATTAATGTACAATGTAAACAGTTGGGGCCCCAGCACAGAAACTTGCGGTACCCCACTAGTCACTGCCTGCCATTCTGAAAAGTACCCATTTACTCCTACTCTTTGCTTCCTGTCTACCAACCAGTTCTCAATCCACGTCAGCACACTACCCCCAATCCCATGTGCTTTACCTTTGCACATTAATCTCTTGTGTGGGACCTTGTCGAAAGCCTTCTGAAAGTCCAAATACACCACATCAACTGGTTCTCCCTTGTTCACTCTACTGGAAACATCCTCAAAAAATTCCGGAAGATTTGTCAAGCATGATTTCCCAAGCATGATTTCCCTTTCACAAATCCATGCTGACTTGGACCTATCCTGTCACCTCTTTCCAAATGCGCTGCTATGACATCCTTAATAATTGATTCCATCATTTTACCCACTGCCGATGTCAGGCTGACCGGTCTATAATTCCCTGTTTTCTCTCTCCCTCCTTTTTTAAAAAGTGGGGTTACATTGGCTACCCTCCACTCCATAGGAACTGATCCAGAGTCGATGAAATGTTGGAAAATGACTGTCAATGCATCCGCTATTTCCAAGGCCACCTCCTTAAGTACTCTGGGATGCAGTCCATCAGGCCCTGGGGATTTATCGGCCTTCAATTCCATTAATTTCCCCAACACCATTTCCCGATTAATAAGGATTTCCCTCAGTTCCTCCTTCTTACTAGACTCTCTGACCCCTTTTATATCCGGAAGGTTGTTTGTGTCCCCCTTAGTGAATACCGAACCAAAGTATTTGTTCAATTGGTCTGCCATTTCTTTATTCCCCGTTATGAGGTGAGGAGTTTCAGAAGGAGGCCTTGTGACGTGAGTTGGAGTTGTAGACTTGGTCAGTCTTGATTCCAACATAGTAAGGATGAAGTGAGAAGGAGGATTCTTTAGAGTGAAGTGTAGGTGCAATGACCACAGCATTATTGATAAAATAAAGAGAGACAAGATAACTTACAATGAATAGAGAGAGTTTGTATTTGAATGATGAGAGGATTGCTTGCCAGCTAACAGGTATTTTCTTAATATCTGTCCAGGAATGCAACAGGATTGTTAGAAGAGCTTTTCAGGATCTGGGATCAGTACTCATGTCTTGAATAGACTCAGGCTTTATGGAGAGTTAGGAGGTCAAGGCCAGCATTTATTGCCCTCAGACAGGTGGTGGTGAATACATCTTGAGTACATCTTGAATATATCTGAGTGGCTTGCTAGGTCATTTCAGAGGGCAGTTAAGAGTCAACCACATTGCTGTGGGTCTGGAGTCACATATAGTCCAGACTGGGTCACGACAGCAGATTTCCTTTCCTGAAGGACATTAGTGAACCAGGTGGATTTTTAAGACAATCCGGTAGTTTCATGATACTAACATTTTTTATTGCAGATTTTATTTAATTGAATTTAAATTCCCCAGGTGGGATTTGTACTCATGACTCTGGATCATTAGTCCGGGCTCTGAATTACTGGTCCAGTAACATAACCATTATGCTCCCATTGCAGAGGGGACAATAAGTTTTGGCACAAAAGAGGTAAACAAGTTGTTTGGAGGCAGCTTTAGAAATAAGGAAGTGAGAATTCCAGATAGTGATGCCCAAGAATTTCAATAAATGATGAACTACAGATGGTGCCATCAAAAGTAAGAAGCAAGTGGTTGGGCTCAAGAGAGCGAGAGAGAGAGCGAAGGAAACTTTAGATGAACACAACATTTTCATTGCTCTTTGAAGGACATGGAGGAGACCCAAATGTAGTGATTCAGTTCAGTGAGAAAAATGAAGGTTCCGTACGCTGAGGATGTGCGAGCTGAGGGAAGTTGATGAATGTGGAGTGACGTCATTAGCAAAAAGGTGGACCGGGTTGAATGATGAGTGCAGGAGGTGACTGAAGGAATGGAGCAGGAGAGCAAGGCCCTGGGGAATTCTTGAATCGATGGAAAAAACTAGTCAAAGGATGAGCTCTCAACTACAGGTCAGATTTAAGAGGAAACTAGATAGTGTGAACAAAGCATTGAAGAAAAAGAAGAAAATGACAAACAGTATTCCAAAGCAGAGTTGCAGGTACACAGCCCACATCACCAAGAAACGGTCATGCTAAAAACAATACTGGCAATCAAAGGTAAAGCCAGAACCTAGGTGGTGTTGAAAAACAGCAGCTTCCAGAATTTCAGACGGTACTGCCAAGATTCTCCATTCAGGTTGCGCCTGGGAGCCGGTATAACTTCAGTCAAACGTGGGGCGAAATTTGCTACAAGTCATTCCACCAGCTCTCTACGTGACACAACAGTTTGTGGGATTTCCTACTGGAGGTGACAGGGCTGTAGAATGTGTCCCCCAAATATGGGCAGCAGGCACATTCAAACACTATGCAAATGACAGAATTACATCAACCAATCCAGAAAAGATTTGGAAAGCCCATGTGCACCTGTGTCCAGCTACTCCTTCCATGGGTGTCTAAAGTATATAAAACTATTGTACACATATACACATGTAGACCAGAAATTTTAAAGCAATATGGGATGAGCTAGTCAGAAATGATAGATTGTGGAAAATATAAGCCTCTGGAAAAACCCTTCTACCATCCCAGTAAACGTCCCAGCTTTTAACTGGAGCTCTAATAATAAATAGTTAAAAAAAAAAGGTGCAAGTTCTGAACATAACGGGTTGGATTTTCGGCTTTTGCGATTTTGGGGCGCTAATCGCAGCGGGGCATTAAAAATAGCGTCTGAACATAGTTTGCGCCCTCGACTGCAAGTTTCAGCAAAAAATGTAACTTGGAGGAACGTTGGCATTGTGCAATGAACTTTGTGTGCCCGAGTCGAAACTTGCAGTGGTAAAGAAGTTTAATTGTTGTTTCATGCCCTGCAACATAACATTGTAGATTGTATATTGTATGGTTTTATTTTGGTGGGAGAAGCCTTTGTGACTTTGTTTCAGTAAAATATATGAATCATTATTTGCCATTGGAGTCTTGTGGATCATTTCACATTCATCGGAGATGTGTCTTTATCTGCCATTACAGTGCCCTTACAACTTCAATGAGAGAATTTAATGGGGGCATTACTAGTTCGCCAGTGTATCATGCTCCATGCTATTGCCAGGCGGCGTCAAGCTAGAAGAAGGGCTCTTGGCCATGTTGGCCCACGGATGAGAAGAGGCCGAATACATCCGGGGAGGAGGCCTCACCCCCCACGGGTTTACAGGCACCAACACTCCTACCTCCAGCTTTCCGAGGAGCAGTGTGTGAGAAGGCTGCGCTTCCAAAAGGAAATGCCTAGTATTAGCTCCATCCCTCCGTTTCTGTTGTGTCTTTGCACCTTGTTTAAAGGTAAGGAGCTCACTCCCTGTGGTCAGGGTGTGCATTACAAGGGTACAGGTACAGTATGCATGAGTTACAGTTACATACTTATAGTCATTGCAAGATGGTGAAATACATCACATCACCTCCCCCCTTAGGTCTTTTAGTTTCAGAGGTTATGTCTATCGGGTGGTCGGCACTCTCTCGTGGAGTGCCTCAGTTGTGGCTCTGGTGGCTGAGCCTCAGCACGCGTCTCTGTCACTTGAGGTGATTCCGGCCTGTCCGGGCTGGCCGCAGGGACTGTGCATGCTGAGGGCTGTCTTTGTTGCTCATGCGCTGGCAGTGGTGTGGGTGCTATCTCATCATGCTCTTCTTCTGGCTCCTCCGTGTCTGCACTGAACCTAGTCTTTACTTGGTCCAAGTGTTTGCGGCATATCTGCCCATTGTTTAGGCTGACCACCATGATCCTGTTTCCTTCTTTGCCAATTACGGTGCCCTCAAGCCATTTGGGTCCCAAAGCATGGTTAAGAACAAATACCGGGTCATCTATTTCTATACACCTCCCCCTTGAGCCTCGATCATGGAGCTCGGTTCGGGACTGACGCTTGCCCTCAACAATGTCTGCCAGGGCTGGGTGAATGAGGGACAGCCGTGTTTTGAGCGTGCGTTTCATGAGGAGTTCCGCTGGCGGGACTCCCGTGAGCAAGTGCGGCCGGGACCTGTAGGCCAGCACGAGGCGCGATAGGCGGTACTGAAGGGAGGGTCCTTGGATGCGTAGCATGCCCTGCTTTATGACTTGGACCGCCCGTTCCGCCTGGCCATTGGAGGCCGGCTTGAATGGCGCTGTCCGGACGTGCTTGGTCCCATTGTCCGACATAAAAACTCCTGGAATTCATGGCTGGTAAAACACGGGCCATTATCGCTGACCAGGATGTCTGGCAAGCCGTGGGTCGCGAAAGCCGTACGCAGACTCTCCACAGTGATGGATGTCGTGCACGAGTTCAATATGATGCACTCGATCCACTTCGAGTATGCATCGACAACGATCAGGAACATTTTTCTCATGAACGGGCCCGCTTTGTCCACGTGAATAAATGACCATGGCCTGGTGCACCTGCGAACCCAGTGTTCTAGGTCTGAGTCAATCCCCGGCCACCACACGTGTGACCGGGCAATGGCCTTCATTAACACGATGCCAGGGTGCTCGCTGTGGAGTTCCCTGATGAACACTTCCCTTCCTTTTTGGGGCATGACTACCCGGCTGCCCTATAACAGGCAGTCGGCTTGGACGGAGAGTTCATCTATCCGTCTCTGAGACGGCCTGACTTCCTCGGGGCACGCCCTGTGTGCGGGTGCCCAGTCCCCAGTCAGGACACATTTCTTTATTATGGATAGGAGGGTGTCCCTGTTGGTCCAGAGTTTGATCTGGTGGGCTGTGATCGGGGAGCCCGCAGTGTTAAAAGCCTCAACGCCCATGATCATCTCGGCGCTCTGCTCCGACGTCCCCTCGGTGATGGCCAGTGGGAGCCTGCTGAGCGCGTTAGCGCAATTTTCGGTGCCTGGCCGGTGCCGTATGGTGTAGTCATACGCAGCCAGCATGAGGGCCCATCGCTGTATGCGAGCTGACACATTAGCGTTGACAGCCTTGCTGTCGGACAACAGGGATGTTAACGGCTTGTGGTCCGTCTCTAGCTCAAAAAGGTACTGGTGCATCTTTTTCACACCATACACACACGCGAGTGCCTCCTTCGCGACCATGCCATATCCACGCTCTGCCTGGGAGAGCGACCTGGAGGCGTAAGCCACCGGTTGGAGTCGGCCGTCATCGTTACCCTGCTGCAAAACACATCCAACCCAGTAGGATGACGCGTCACATGTTAAAACCAGTTTTTTTTTTTACAGGGGTCATACAAAGTCAACAGTTTGTTCCTCACCTTATTGAAAGCCTGTTCTTGACAATCCCCCCAAGACCATTCACAACCATTACGGAGGAGCATATGTAACGGCTCCAACAATGTGCTTAAGTTCGGCAGGAAGTTCCCAAAATAGTTCAACAGTCCCAGGAAGGATCGCAACTCCGACGTGTTGCCGGGCCTGGGCACCCGGCGAATCGCCTCAGTTTTTGATTCAGTGGGCCGGATCCCGTCTGCGGCAACCCTCCTTCCCAGGAACTCGACCTCTGGGGCCAAAAACACGCACTTGGCCTTTTTCAGCCGCAGGCCCACCCTTTCCAATCGACATAGCACCTCCTCCAGGTTGCGGAGGTGTTCCTCAGTGTCTCGACCCGTTATAAGGATGTCGTCTTGGAACACGATCGTTCCAGGGATGGACTTGAGCAAGCTTTCCATGTTTCGCTGAAAGATAGCCGCTGCTGAACGAATGCCAAACGGGCACCTATTGTAAACAAATAATCCTTTGTGTGTCGTGATGGTGGTCAGAAACTTGGATTCTTCAGCCAGTTCCTGAGTCATGTAGGCCGAAGTGAGGTCCAGCTTCATGAACAGCTTACCACCTGCCAGCGTGGCAAAAAGGTCCCCCGCTCTCGGGAGCGGGTATTGGTCTTCCAGCGACACTCGGTTGATGTTGGCTTTGTAGTCGCCACAAATCCTAACCGAGCCATCTGCTTTGAGGACGGGAACAATGGGACTTGCCCAGTCGCTGAATTCAACGGGCAAAATTACGCCCTCTCTGAGCAGCCTGTCCAGTTCACTTTCAATTTTTTCATGCATCACGTACGGCACCGCTCTGGCTTTGTGGTGCACTGGTCTCGCGTCCGGAGTGATGTGTATCATTACTTTGGTGCACTTGAACGTTCTGACACTGGATTGAAAGAGTGATTCGAACTTTTGCAATACCTGCGAGCATGAACTTCGCTCCACGGATGAAATGGTGTGCACATCCCCCCATTTCCAATTCATCTTAGCTAGCCAACTCCTCCCCAAGAGTGCGGGGCCATTTCCCGGAACAATCCAGAGTGGCAGCCGGTTCTGTGATCCATTATGCATTACCACCAAGTTTGCACTGCCCAGCACTGGGATGATCTCTTTGGTGTACGTACGTAGCTGCATCTCCATGCGTTCCAATTTGGGCCTGTTAGCTCTGTGTGGCCATAGTCTCTCAAATTGTTGGGCGCTCATGAGTGACTGGCTAGCTCTGGTATCCAGCTCCATGTGCTGGATACCATTCAGTAAGACTTTCATCATCATGGGTGGCGTTTTGGTGTATGAGCTGTGGATGTCAGCCACATGAACTCTCTGAACTTCAGCATCCATGGTTGTTCCCCAGCCCTCATCCTGCATTTCAGACCCCTCGTCTGGTTCATCTGTCTCGCAGACTAGTCTCGCTACTGCCTTTTTGCACATCCTGGCAAGGTGTCCCTTGACATTACAAATCCTACAGGTGTAAAGTTGTAACCTGCAGATTTTTGCAGTGTGTCTGCTCCCACATCTCCAACATGAGCTGAGATTGCTGTTAACAAAAGGACTATTCCCAGGCACTCCTCTCTGATGGCCCTTTTGGCTGTTTCTAAGCTTTCTGATGGGGTATGTTAATTGTCCCATCACAGGATGTATTGTTCCTCGTGATGGCGTGAATTGCCAATCCCCTTTCCATTGTCCCTGTTGCCAGGCGCTTGTTGCTACCTGGGTGGCGTCGAATTGCCCTTGCCTGCCTGGACGGTGTCGAATTGCCCTTGCCTGCCTGTGGGGTTCTGTGTCATTTTTATAACATTGATTCCCTGGTTCAATGCAACTTTAAAACCAGGGCTGTGTACGTAGATTAGCTTGGTCTCCTCTTCCCCTGCCATAAACGCCGCCCCTTCTAAAGTCAAATCCTTAGTCTTTATGAGCTTCCTGAAAATGCCGCCATGATTAATGCCCTCGATGAAAAAGTCCCTTAACATCTCCCTCCTGCAGGCATCGGAGAACTTGCAGAGACTGGCCAAACGCCGCATTTCCGCCACGAAGTCCGAGATGTTTTGATCCTCCCGATGCCGGAGAGAGTAGAACCGGTGCCGGGCCACGTGTACGCTACTTGCCGGCTTGAGATGCTCACTGATCAGCTGGCTGAGCTCTTCGAAGGACTTGTCCGCTGGCTTTTGGGGTGCAAGCAGATCTTTCATCAGTGCATACGTCTGTGGATCACAGCTGGTCAGTAGATGCGCCCTCCGCTTGTCAGCCGCTGCCTCTTCCAGCCGGTCCTTTGTGACAAAGCTCTGCTGGAGTCTTTGCACAAAGTCGTCCCAGTCCTCACCCACACAGTAGCGTTCCTCTGGCTGTCGGTGGCCATCTTCGTGGTTCGGTGATTCCCGTTTCTCGTCGCCAGATGTTGTGTCTCTGCACCTTGTTACGAACTCACATGAGGCATGGATATATCAGACACGGTCACTCTGTGACCTTCACTTTATTCCCAGGACTCAATAGTGCTGATCCTGGGTGGGACCTCCCCTTTTATACCTGGAAGCCCAGGTGAGGAGCTCACTCGCTGTGGTCAGGGTGTACAAGGGTACAGGTACTGTATGCATGAGTTACAGTTACAAACTTATAGTCATTGCAAGATGGTGAAATACATGACAGTTTCTGCCATTTAGGAGAGTTGGTCCATTAAAAGCTGGCGACGCGCTACTCTTGGACTGGTAGCATCTTCATGCTGCCTCCCCTGTGGATGGTGTGGCTATCCATGGGGGCGTCGCCAAGCTCCTCTTCGTCATCCACCTCCTCCTGAGATGGGCCTGCAATCCCCACTGGCAATGCCTGGCCCCTCATGATGGCCAAGCTGTGCAACATGATGCACACCACAATGAATTTGGATACCTATTGAGGGGAGTATTGAAGGCTGCCTCCAGAGCGATCTGTATGTAGGAGATGGCGTATGTCTGTCAGCACTTCCTTTTGGAAGCACAGCCTTCTTGCACACTGCTCCTCAGAGAGCTGGAGGTAGGAGCGTTGGTGCCTGTAAACCCGTGGGAGGTGAGGCCTTCTCCCTGGATGTCTTCGGCCTCTCCTCATCCGTGGGCCGACATGGCCAAGAGCTTGATGCCACATGGCAATGGCATGGAGCATGATATGTTGGCGAACTAGTAATGCCCCCATTAAATGTTCTCACTGAAGTTGTAAGGGCACTGTAATGGCAGATAAAAAAGTAAAGTCGGCAAGTCGGAGCTTCACGCAGTGTTATATGCACAACTGTTGCAGTCAATGTGACCCTGCGATGAAGGAGCCTCATCCCTCCATTTAATAATGCTGCCAATACCGCAATAGGTGTTCGGCCCAAAAATTGCGTCCGGGGCCCTATCGCAGCGTTGCACGCCGATTGACATTATAATCACGGTCACAACGGAAGGCGGAGTGGTAAACTTTTGCGCCGGCGCAAAACCATTGCCCAAACTTCTGGCCGGGCGCCAATTCCTGGACGGCCCGCTTCACGCCCAGAAACAGCATTTACCGCCCCACCGGGGCACAAAACAAGGCGCAAAATAGCCGAAAATCCAGCCCAACAAATATGTATGTCAGGAATGTGTAGGAGTCCTCAGTTGGTTTTAGGCTTATATGTATTCTTATAGCTGAGCCAGTTATGCACAGGCTGGCCCAAACCCAGCTCAAAACTGTCTGCTCCTTCCTAATGTACTCCAACCTACCACTGGTCTACATAATCTTTTTCTAGGATGAAGGATAATGCTGTATCTCGAGGCTTATAAAATGGATCAGTTTTAAATTAAATGATCAAATTTGCATTTTTACATCTCCTTGTTAGGTAGTAAAATTCAGTCATCCTACCCTTGGTTTAATGGACCATTCAGGAAAAATATGCTTGATGTGTCATCCATTTAACCCTCTACTAACCCAAATCCTATTTAAAAACAAGCAGCAACATTTGTGTCAACAATGCGGGGAAATGTTATACCTATAAGAGTGTCTCGTCTTCGCAGAGCCCAGGATTATTGACATTGCACATCTTCCACAGTCCTGGCCACTGCTGTTACATTACATCAATGTAATCCTGAAAATAGTTAACTGTAAATATTATATATGTTTCATCAGCAAAAAAACTGGGAAAGTTTTAACTTCAACAAATAAAATGTCTCTGCTTCATCTCCCCTGGACTGATCAGTAAAATTGAGATTCATTAGCTGATCTAGATTCTGCAATTTTTAAATTATTCATTATTATTATTTTTTTAATTATTAATTATTGAGGAATCAAGGTAAAGGGCTAATGCCCATAGTGCAGGACACCATTAAGGTTCAAAAGAGTTGGCGAGATAATGAAGTCAATCAGTCTGTTATCGATGACACCAAGCTTGGGTTTTGCAAAGCCTGTAGACTTGGGGAGAATGGGAAGAGTGAGCAACTCTCTCCAATTACAGCAGGCTTCTAAGAAAAACAACTATGTTGCAGAATCCATGCTGCGAAAAGCTCAGGATCATTAAAATGCTATTATCAATGAAATGGTGCAATAAACAGCTTATTCAACTTGTGAAGCTCGACAAACTGTCAAGTCACTTGTGAATTATGAAGGTTAAATTTGCGTATAAAATGGAAACTATTATTCCAATGGTTCCTCCTTGTGTATTTGAATTTTTGATTTCTATATCGTATGAACTGGATTACAGACTAAAAAGCTCAAGTCTGCCAGCATTTCCTGTCAACTTTTTTTCCATTGTAAATTCCTATGCCCACATTGTCGTGTATGTAGGCACCTTTAGTAATGACTCCACGAGGCAGGGTATGATACTTAAACTGTGTAGACTTGAAGTCCTTTATTTGCAGCTCCTGAGTGCCGACAACAAGCTGTGTGTTCTTTTTTATACTGGGTTACCTGCAGTGTGCAGGCAACCCTTAGGTCTCCAGCAGCAGCACCCTCTGGTGTACAGGCAAGGTGTGTACAATGTAAGGGTACATTCAGTGTTGCATAACAGTGTTACAGACATCACACAGTAAACAGGCATGCATACACAACACACATGAACCACTCTCAGCCTCAATAGTCCTGCTAAACTGCGTGCATGGCCGGGCAGTAATCTGAAAGGTCCCGTGCAGGCCGCTCACCGGCTTTCACATTGTAAATACCATGCATGCGCAGAAATTTAAAGGGACCGCGCATTTAAAGAAACAGGCTGTGCAGAACAAAGCACAGCTTACAGGGAACATTGCTGCTCGCCCCCTCTATTGAGCAAATACAATGGCATGCCCCAACCACACCGACATATCTTTGGCATCAACAACCCCACTACTGAGCAAAGGTTGCCTCCCACACTGAGCAGGCATTATGTCCTACCTCACACCTAACAAGTAAGGTTTTTGGCATAAATTAGGATGCCCAAGGACAAACTGAAGAGCAGAATCAAAGATAACGAAGGAGTGACAGTGTGCAAACTGCAGCTTAACTATCTTGTATTCACTATGAACCAAGTAAACAACATTGAAAACCTTGGGCAGATGAAGCAAATGGAAAACCCTCCATACATACCCCACAACTCAGCAGAGATTACATCCTCCTTTACTCCAAAAAGCACAATCTCCACTTCCCAGTGAGCAAAAACGCATGGCACGATCTCTCTCATCGAGCTGAAATCAGAAACAACTTGTGCCTCTTCCAATCCCTCGCCCAGAAGCAACTTAGCACCATTCCCACCCTGTGCTGAAAACCTCCCCTCTGTAATGACCTGCACACGAGAAGCAAAATAATATCCTCTCCTTCCTCCATCATGGAAATGAAATTGGGCCCTGGCCCTGTCTCTCACAAAATTTCCCTAACTACAATTTGCCATCCTCTCACCTCTTCAACACTTGTACTTCACTCTCCCTTCTGCTCCTCATCCAATTCCCTTCCCTTTCCCACTCCGTCTACCCCTCCTCCTTGTATAGTAATGGCCACGCACCCCTTCAATGTCTTCTGTTGCTCCCCCTCCTCTACCCTTGTCTCCTCTAACTCCCCCCTCCCCCGCCACTCCTCCCTAGGTCCAGTTATTCCATTACTTTCCAGCCTGCTTGACCTGAATATGGGACGAAGGGGGTAATTTTAACCTAACACGCCCAGCGGAAAACTGACGAGATTGGGTTGGGCGTCCATTTTACACCCCGCCCGATTCAATGGAAAGTAAATTCACTGGGGTCTAAAATGGGCGGCCGGTCAGATCCCATCAGTTTTCCATGGGACAGATTAAGTTAACATTACCCCATTCATCGTGACTTCCTATGTGCAATGGGAGATGGACTAGAAAATGAAATTTTATACAATATGAAATGTTATTGGTTCTCTATTCCAGTACCTCGCATGCTATAGCAAATATAGTAGGACTGACAATTTTATTGCAAAACTGCATTGGGATCACAGCAGCTTTGTTCAGTCAAAAAGTAGCTTAATACATCCATTCAGGATCTTATAGCTTTCACTGTTATGAACAGGCAAATTTAATATATTAGTACCAGTACGCTGTAGGAACATTACATTCAAGCCAGTATGGTTCAAGTGATAGTTAATTGTCACCTTAAACTATTACCACCAATGACAGAATTGCTGCCATCAGTAGTTCATCCACACGTTATAAAACACAATGGGCCCAAGTTTCCACATGATTTGCGCCTGATTTTTAGGAGCAACTGGTGGAGAACGGACTATCTTAGAAATCGCAATTCTCCACATTTTTTTTTCTGCAGTTCTCGTCAGTGAGAACAGTTTCACTTTGGAAAATAATTTTTTCTTCAAAAGGGGGCGTGTCCGGCCACTGACGCCTGATTTCAAAGTTTCCACAGTGAAAACGTACTCCAAACTAACTTAGAATGGAGCAAGTGAAGATTTTTGTAGAACTGAAAAAACCTTGTCTACACATTAAAAAATCAGGCGCAGGTTACAAATTAGGCGTCCGGAACGAGGTGGGGGGGAGGGGGAGGGGGGAAGTCATTAAATTCTATAATAAATCCTTATTTATACTTCTACAAATATTATACAAATAAATCCAACCTGAATAAAAATTTATAAGCAAAGAAAAGATTAAATAAACTATCTTCCTACCTGTGTGAAAGTGCTTCAGCCAGGGAGAATGCTGCAGGAAGCCTCACAAGTTGAGGCAGCCGTTCGTTCCCGCGGGGTGGGGGGGGGGAGGAGGAAGCTGTTCCCGACGGCGGGCGGGGGGGGGGGGGGAAGGAGACAGTGAGAAGACTGCAGGAAGCCTCACAAGTTGAGCAGCCATTCCCGACGGCACGGGGGGGAGGCCGTCGGGAAACGGCTGCCTCAACTTGTGAGGCTTCCTGCAGCCTTCTCACTGCTGCAGGAAGCCTCAGTGCTGATGTGCTGATGGCAATGTGCTTTTATTAAAAAATGTTCAAAAATTAAACAGCTACAAAGAACTACAAAAATGGCCGAGTGCCAATGTTTCCTTCACACTGCGCGTGTGCGAACGCTCCAACGCGCACGCGCAGCGTTGCCGGCATGAAAAAAACTAATTTAAATGGTACCCGCCCCCTCCCACTTACAAAATCGGCGTGAGTGGTTGGCTCTGCCCCCCTGGGCGCCGCGCCAAGCAGACATGGAGCTGCAGGGCGCTCCAGAATCGCGCGTTTTTCTTCCGGCGCTGTTTTCGCCGCGAAAAACGGGCGCCCAGCTCGGAGGGGCGCCCGTTTTTTATCATGTGGAAACTTGGGGCCAAAGTGTTATCTCTAGATACAGTCCACATTTAGAAGGATATATTCTATAAGTGTGCTCCTGAGTGTTTTCCACTATTCAAGTGCACACAGTACAAACATTTCTACACCATCAGGAACACAGCAATAGGAGTACAGAATTTGGCTCGTTGAGCTTGTTCCACCATTTTGTTGGCCATAGCAGTTCTGCCGCAATCCTGATTCTCTGGTTTTTCTCAGTATTCTTTATTTTCCAAGAAAGGATCTATTTCCCTTTTAAATTTCAATTAAGTTTGCATTTGTGGCTTTTTTGGTCAGTGGACATCACATTTTCACAACCTTACCACACCACGTGGTAGGGTTGTGAGAATGAGATGAGCAATTCTGTAAGGAATGAAGTAGTAATGAGAGACTCAATAGTTATTGGAGTGGACACTTTCATTTTGTCTACACTAAAGAATGCTGAATGTTGCTGGGGTAAGAGGCACTTCAGAAAGAATGGAAATTATTATGAAGGTTGGGGGTTTGCGGGGGGGTTGGGAGGGGACGGAAGAGAGCAGCCAGTTATCAGGAGCCAACAATATAGGAAAGGAAAATCCTGAAGTTCTGTAAAAAGAAAATTAGGAAACAGGTTTAGAAGCAGGACTTCAAGGGTGGTAATTTCCAGATTGTTCCACCAGTTACAAGTTAGAATAGGGAAGGATACGAAGATCAGGGAGTTGAACACATGGGTTAAAGGAGCGGTGTCATGTGCCATTACATATGTAATGTAGCCAAGTTTGTTGATGATACAAAGATGGGTGGGAAAGCAAATTATGAGGAGGACACAAAAAATATGCAAAGGGATATAGACAGGCTAAGTGAGTGGGCAAACATCTGGCAGATGGAGATTAATGTGGGAAAATGTGAGGTTATCCACTTTGGCAGAAAAAATAGAAAAGCAAATTACAATTTAAATGGAGAAAATTGCAAAGTGTTGCAGTACAGAGGGACCTGGGAGTCCTTGTGCATCAAACACAAAAAGTTAGTATGCAGGTACAGCAAGTAAGTAGAAAGGCAAATGGAATGTTGGCCTTTATTGCAAGGGGGATAGAGTATAAAAGCAGCGAAGTCCTGCTACAACTGCATAGGGTATTGGTAAGGCCACACCTGGAGTACTGCACACAGTTTTGGTCTCTGTATTTAAGGAAATATATGCTTGCATTGGAGGCTGTTCAGAGAAGGTTCATTCGGTTGATTCTGGAGATGAGGGGACTGACATATGAAGATAGGTTGAGTAGGTTGGACCCATACACATTGGAGTTCAGAAGAATGAAAGGTGATTTTATCGAAACATATAAGATAATGAGGGGGCTCGACAAGGTGGATGCAGAAAGGATATTTCCACTCATAGGTGAGATTAAAACTAGGGGACATAGTTTCAGAATGAGGGGCTGCCCGTTTTAAAACTGAGATGAGGAGGAATTTCATCTCTCAGAGGGTTGTAAATCTGTGGAATTCTCTGCCCCAGAGAGCTGTGGAGGCTGGATCATTGAATATATTTAAGGCGGAGATAGACAGATTTTTGAGCGATAAGGGAGTAAAGGATTATGGGGAGTGGGCAGCGAAGTGGAGCTGAGTCCATGATCAGATCAGCCATGATCTTATTGAATGGCAGAACAGGCTCTATGGGCCAAATGGCCTAATCCTGCTCTTATTTCTTACGTTACAAGAGGATTTCCATTTTATGATGTTTTGGTACCAGTTCTGGGGGAAATGGGATACATCTGAATAGGAAGGGAGCTAATGAACTGCCAAAACCGAGAAATAGGAAGGTGAAGGCTGATTTAAACTAAGAAGGATGAGGCAGGGAAAATAAAGACAAGCAGAAACAGCAATTAGAGAAGGTAGAAAAAAAATGATGTAAATGTACAAATAAAAGAGAATTTAGCATAAAGGAGAGCATGCAAAATGAATAAAGGGATTAGAGGAGGTTAATCAAATCAACAAGTTGGAAGCATGGAAAAGACTGCAATAAAGGAACAAGATGCTGACAAGATAAAAGAAAATCAAGTGAAAAGGAGTAGTGTTAAGGATGAACAAAAAAAAGAGAAAGTGCATGTACTACAATGCTCAGAGAATGTGAAATATGAGGGGGAATTAGAAGCAATTATGTCATAGGAAGATGTAGATTTAATAACACTAACACAAACGTGGCTGGAAATTGGGCAGGAGAAGAAAATAAATATATCGGGCGATAGCATTTTTAGGATGGACAGAATAAGTAAGAAAGAATGAGTGACAATATTGGTGAAAGAGGGAATACATGCTGTACAGAGGACTGATGTACACAAAAGAGGTTCAAGCAGGGAATGGAAGAGGAAATAGATAACTAGATCAGGAAGCGGTGTCGGAATAAAAAAATATTGTTCTAGGAGATTTGAATTACTCTGTGATTGGGACAGGGAGGGAGGTTGTAGAGAAAAAGGGAATGGAATTCCTAGAATGTGTGCAGGACTCCTTCTTCAAGTATGCCTCAAAGGGGAGATTCATTGCTAGGTCTAGTTATGAGTAACAAAACAGATGATTTAAATGTGGATGAGCACCTCGGAAGTAGTGAGCATAATATAAGGTTCAAGGTCGAAATAGAAAACAGTTAATACAAAACCAAAGGCACTAGGCTGGAACAGGGCACACGTTAGAAAGATGAGGAGTCAGCTAGCTGAGGTGAAGTGGTAAAAAAAATGGCAGATAGGACTGTAAGATTGATAAAAAAAACATTTTTAAAGGAGATTGCTAAGGTGCCAAAAAATATATATCATTAAAAAGATATACTTTTTCTAGTTTCAGAATGCCATGGATAGCATTTAGAAATAAACTAAAATTAAAGAAGCAGGCATATGATAAAAATAAGAGGGGTTGCAAGAAAATAAGGAAAGAGGTAAAGAAAAGGATAAGGAAAGCAAAGGGAGTATGAGGAAAAATATTAAAAAGAACAAAGTGTTTTATAACTATATCAGTAAAATGTGAATTGATAAATGTGAGGCGGGATCCCTGAAAGCAGAGGATAGTGAGCGAGTGGAGGAGAAGGGGAAATTGATGGACTTACTTCACAAGTACTTTGCTTCAGTGTTTCCAAAAGACAAAGATATTGGGCAAATGATGAATCTTGAATTGGTTAAAAATGAGGGATATTATCAAAGATAACGTGAAACTATTGGAAAAGTTAGATAAGTTAAGGGAGGAAAAAGACTCATTGTGGAATGTATCCAAGGATGCAAAGGGAAATGGGGAAAGATACAATGGAGGATTTCAAGGTGTGTGATTGGGTGTGTGATAGGGAACTACAGGGAAAATTTTGGAATCTTTAATTAAGAACAAAATTACTATGGAGCTGATTTTAACTCGGGATCGGAATCAGGAGTATGGGAGGGGGGGTGGGAGCTCAAAGCGAGTGCTAACCATCCCTCTCCTTGGAGCGTGAGGCTTGGGAGATTTTAACTCCCAGGCCTCATTTGCATGCCTGATGAGTCCCACCGGAAGCCAGCAGGAACGATGTCACAGCTAGTGTGCAGGAAGTCAGCCGTCCCCCCAGAGACCCACTGAAAGGGTCAGATTTCACTATAGCAGAAAGTTAAACACAGCAAGTTATTGTTAAGCTTGAACCTGAAATTGTGCATGTGTGTTATGTTTTAAAACTTTGCCCATGTCTAGGGAAATTGGCTCCTGTTAAGTGTTTAACAAGCCGGTTAATTTTCTGTTAAGGGTCTAGTTTTGCAGTCAATTCCCCTTATTCTAATCACTATAAATGTCGATCTATTAATTATTCATCTACTTAATGGAATGTAATTAGTGTAAA
This sequence comes from Pristiophorus japonicus, assembly GCF_044704955.1. Classification (NCBI taxonomy): domain Eukaryota; kingdom Metazoa; phylum Chordata; class Chondrichthyes; family Pristiophoridae; genus Pristiophorus; species Pristiophorus japonicus. The sequence continues at coordinate 133,539,047 of NC_091990.1, read as the reverse complement.
TGCACTGAACGGCCCTATTATTCTATAGGACTCACTATTCCCTCACATGTATTGCAATAGGGATGTCTCAACTAGCCCAGGTGCTGAAGTTGAGTTTCATTCAGATCAACTCCTCCCCTACCCGCTTACACTACAGCTTTGCTGCCACTTCCCAATAAACATCAGCACCTGAAGTCCCAACAAGTGTAGGTCTGCAAGAATGGGGATCTTGCAGATCACAAATATTCCCGTATCTGTGATTTGCATGATTATATATGAAAAACTGCATATTTTTGGATGTATGCAATCACTATGCCCATCAATTATGCACAGAAGGAAAAATAGCGGAAACATTCTTAGCCAATTTCAGTTCATACTTGGTTCAGTCTAGTTGGAATTCTGAAATTCGGAAAAGTTTAGATTCCAATTTCTGTTTCAGTTGCATTCCTTACTGGGATGCTTGAAAGTCTAAATATAGTCATACAAAAGCACTTATATAATCTTCCAGACCAGTATAGGGCTGCTTCATGTTCAAATTGATCCCATGCATCAGCGCCACAGTGATGCGATCTTTGAAGTTTGATCATGGACTAGCTGACCATGGGTTCACTCTGGTCATCTCTACCCCACCCCATTCCTTACATGTTGAATTCCAAACTGGAGCTGCTCTGCTGTGTAGAGAGGTGGCAAGCATGTCCACCCCCCCTCCACCCACCCCCGTTCCCCACCCCACCACCCCCCCCCAGGGAAGGAGAAAGAGAGAAATGGCAAGATTTGGCCACTACCAGCCTTCCCTCTATAAGGGTGCCTGTTACACAAAGATGTTGGTGGCGAACTAGTAGCAGGTTAGCTCCAAGTGATATGAGGCATGGAAATAGCAGCAAAAAGGATAAAAGGGGGAGGGAGTTTAAACAAATAGGAAAATACCCGCTCAGCCTGAAAAAAAAGTCCTGTAAAGGGAACTTCAAACCATTCAAGTTCAAAGCAAATTACTGCTTCTATCTTGTTCTGACTGCTTTCAACATATTAATCCACAACATCTTAATCCACATTAAGTGAAAGAATTTTAAGAAAGCATAAATCTATATTGTTGGGTTTCATATGGCTCCAACAGAATGAAAGCATATTGCATTAGCTACACTGTGCAGATGCACGGTTCCCACTCCCCCACCGGGGCAAATGGTTTTATTGAGAAAAGCTATTGATGATATATCACATTAATATTCTGAAAATGCTCAGCACCAAAATTAAAACTGTGATAATTACTTTACATTTAATAGAATATCACAATGTAAATGAAATTAATTTGGCCTCCATCCAATTGATCTTGCTCACTCCTTATCAACAATAACACCTTGTATCATCTATGCCTGGAACTCACAAAAGGGTCATCTTCTATTTTATGAACAGACACTTGAGGTGCCTCATTACACCCAGCTCCTCTGGAATAGTAACACTCAACATCATCCACATCCTTTGCACAAAACACTGTCCAGAAAGAGAGATGAGGTCATGGCTCAGGAAACCAGCTTTTTCAAAAAAAAAATTTATTGCAACAGAAGTTATTCACACATACACCTGGATTTTGCGGTAGGAATAACGGGGAGGCTATCAGCGTTCACTGCTATTCAGGAGTAAATCTTTTTTCAGCAACTTCTGGCGTCCACACATGCGCAGTTAAACACAGAAATCCGTAAGCATGCTTCTCCAGAAGCTGGGCTGTACCTCGCCGAGAGATTTGGCATTGAAACACATAAAGGGCATGACGTTACGGTACTTACTCGCTAGATACCCACTAAACATGCCAGAATAAGTTAGGGCTTGTCCATTCAAGCGTAAGTGAATTTTGAATGGCGTGTTAAGTCTTCATTACTACCAAACAACCTCTCTGGCACTAAAAGTTTACCTTGACAAGTGTGGAGTCTTATTCCTTCAGAATGTAGTTATTGTAAGATATTTTTAAAAATTTTAAAATTAAAATAAAAAATGTTTTTATTATTTTTTCTTTCTGTCTCTTATCTCCCTCTCTTAATCGCATCTTTCTTTCCCTCTCTATTTTGCATTCAGTACATGATTTTGTATTGAATTTAATATTCTAACTTACACTTCCTGGTTTAAACTCTGCATGTCTCAGTAAGGATTCTTCAATCTGATTGGTTGAAGAGACACAGGGCTAAAAATTCGCCAACCTTGCACCCATTTTTTGGGCAATATGTCGCCGTTTTTAGTGACAAACTACCTGGCGGGAAATTCGGAGAATTCTTGCGGCGGTGGTTTTTAAGTACCACTGGGGAGCGGACTGCCATGGTGCAAGACTTAAAATAGTATTTTCGGCAAAAATTTGGCTCAGCGCGCACCCGTATTTATCATGAAAAAAACGGCAGGTAAAAAGCTGCATTGCAGCCCTTGGAGCAGCAGCAAGTATGAAGACCTGCAAAAAAGGTAAGTTAATGTTTTTATTTTTTCATTCTTTTTCAGCGATTTGATAGTTAAATGTCTTGCAATTTCTTTTTTGGTATTTTCCCCCTCCCAAGTCCTCTCTCGCAGCGGTATCGGCGTCAGAGTAAAGTTGCAGAAAATTCGCGGTTTGCGCCACAAATCCTCTTGCAACACCAATTTTTAACGCTGCGCAAATTGAAGCTTGAATTTTAGGTCTCGTAGCAGGAGTGGAGTAAAAGCGGTATTTTTGGTGAAAAAATACCACTTTTGTCAAAAGACAAATTATCTAGCCCTTACTGCTGCTTTCCCTGTTCACACAGGTCTCAGATCCCCTGTAGAGGGCGTTGCGGTTTGTCCGTAAGTTGCCACACAAAATCCCGTGAAAAGTCTGTGGGCAGCTCTAAACATAATGAACGGCGGGCAAAATAAAGTCATAAACGATGGTGTTATTGCTGTCAGATCAATGATACCAAACACCTTTAGATAAAGATATCACCGGAGACAGTTTCACCAAGTTGGATGAATCAATTAAGAATTGAGTCAGGTCAGGAGCTGTAGCTGTACCATGTCAGAATGCCCTGTAGAAAACAGCTTGCATTTATATAGCACCTTTAACATCGAAAAACTTCCTCAGACACCTCACAGTGGGGTGTGAAAAAACAGATGTTAAGCGAAAGATAGATTAGGAGGTGTGAACTCCGTGGTCAAGGTGGGTTTTAAGGAGATGAGGAGAGACAGGTGGGTTTAGAAAGGACATTCCAGTGAGCGGGACCGAGATAACTGAAGGCATCAGCTGCCAATGGTGGAGTGAAAGGAGCAGGGAGGAGTCAGAGGAATTCCCCACGAGGACTGTTTAAGCTTCCATTCCTCCAACTGTAGCCTCTTGCGCATCCCTTCATTCTTTTGCTCCAGTAGTGGGGACCGATGCGTCCAGCAGCCTAGGCCCCACTCTCTGCAAGTCCCTTCCTAAACCCCTCCGCTTTCCTCTCTAACTTTAAGAATCTCCTTAAAATCCACTTCTTTGACTAAACTTTAAGTCACCCCTCGTAATATTTCCTTTGTTCACTGAACATCCATTTTTTTCCTGACCACACATCTGTGAATGTCTTGGGATATTGTTTCAATTATTTTGATGTTCTGATTTAAGATTTACCCATAAGGCAACGACGTCAAAGACAGCGGGGGCGAGGCTGGTCTTCAGCGAAAGCACGAAATGGCCGATGGTGAATCGACAGCCATCTTACGCCGCACCCAATTTACTTCGTACTTTTGGCAAAGGCAAATTTCACCCCCACACTTTATACACTTTTCCAAATATTTGGGCCTATTAAATTCAGATAGGATAAACTAGCAACAAAGGATATATACGCAAATAAGACGGAGTTGCACGGGCCAGATAGCTCGGGTTTTCTGCGTGCCTCATTCCATCTGCAGGAATGCAAGATGCACTGGCACCATGCCTCAGCAAGGCAGCTGCAGAAGGTTACTGCCCACATGGGGAACACAAGCTTGCATCCTGACACTTTGTGGTGCAATTCATTGGGTGCTCCAATTAACTTTGTGCTGCCCTTTTATTGACAATAACGTTGTAACCAATGATATCTGGAATACATGACAGGTGACACTTCTTAATAATTCATCCAGTGTCTGTGTTGCTGGCTGTTCCAGAGAAAAGCCACAGACTGTCCTTCCCGTCCTTGATTTGTGGTGATGAGCAACAGCTCTAAGGAATGTGGAGCAAGAAGATGAAGAGAGTGGTAAAGGAGAAGTGGATATAGAATACAATTTCTACAATTTTTGATATAAAAAATAACATTAGAAAGTTGTAAAAATGAAATAAATACAGAAAATATATAAAATGCAAAGCAAATTAGTCAGCATCTGAAAGGATGGGTTCATGTTTTGAGTATATAGGGATAAAAATGCCACATTTAAGAATAGCACCGTTTTTTGATGCTATTTGCGAATAACAGACAATTTTTATGCCGAAATAGTGGCAAAAAAATGTTGGCGTGGCGTTAAAATACTACCGTTTTTAAAGGATGGAGCTAAATTTTTTCGCATTAAAAATAATGCCCGTTCTGTGCATCCGCAAAAAAAAAAAAATCGCCTGTTTTTCATGTGATGCGTGTGCCCGCGCATGCGCAATACACTTCCTGGTCTGGATCAGCCAATTTTAAAGACCATTGTAACTTTCAGGAGATTTGTAAGTACTTCCACACAGGAGCTGCAAAACGAAAAATGGAGTCTGATTTGGAAAGGAAAAGGGCCAGGAAGTTTAACCAAGACGCCAATGAGGCCCTGGTAGGCGCTGTGGAGAGAGGATGGCGCCAGATTGGCAACAAGGGTCTTGGTAAACTTAAACCAGCAGCAATAGCTCAAGCTTGGCAATGCGTTGCAGAATAGGATTCCTCAGTGTGGTCCATCAAGAGGACTAGCCAGCAGTGCCGAAAGAAGTGGCAGGACCTTTGCCAAGCAGTTAGAATAAGTAATGTGTTTATTTATGCACTACCATTATTTGAATTGTAAACGTGGCAATCTGTGTGTGTCACAGCAGCAGAGGACCCGCTCTTAAAAATTTCTATTGCCATCTTGGCAAAAGAAGGTGTCCGACAACCATTGAGAGCAGACGAAAACTGGTGGAGACTGTGCCACTAACAGCCTTGGAATGCAGAATTGCAGGTATTATTGGTAGGTCCCAAAGATTGACCACCCATGCAGATGCTGGGTCCAGGTTGCAGAGAGAGGATAAGTCCTGCAAAATCCAGCCTGTGTTAGTACAAATGGGCAACTCTTCGGTTTATGTGATGTACTCTCCGTTGGCTATGCTTCGGTTTAAGCGATGTACTATCATTTGTTGTGGTCCTTCAAATGAGTCTGCGCTATGTGAGCCTACTCATGTCACCCTGCCCCCTCCCCTGCTGCTAACCATTCGTCTGTTCTGTTATATTTTCCAGATGTTTCACGGACATCCAATAATGAAGGAGAAGACCCCGTCACCTTGCCACAAGCATTAGTGGATTAGCCCGACGACCTCGGCCATGCTGAACAAGTTCCACAGGGCGATCAGGAGGAAGATGAGGAAGAGAATGAGGAGGAGCAGGGGGCCGACAATATTTTTCATGGGGGGGGGGGGGGGAAAGAGGGGGAGGAGGATGATTAGTCGGTGAAATCGCATTTGCAGAAGGTGCAGGCCACGGATGCACCAAGTGTTTTCAAGAGCTCTACACACGAGGGGACATTTCTGGGTTGTCTACCCTCCGAGGTCGTGGGTCCCAGTAAATTGCAGGAAAGCACACCCAGGGCAGCAGCAGCCTCGTCTGTACGGAGGAGGAGGAGACCTGAACAGCGCTCTCCTGAAATGCAAGTTCCACAGGAGGTGGTAGAGCTCATGGGAAAGAGTGGGGAGAGCGTTCAGCTTACAATATCGCTGCTTGAGGCCGTGGGTGGGATCAAGGGAGAAATAGCAGCACTATCTGCTGACATTAGGGAGGGCATTTTAGGAGGAATAGCACACTATCTGCAGGCATGTCGGAGATAGTTGCTGCAACGCGGGAACACACCCAGGCTATCATTGCCCAGCGGCAATTGATGGTATCAAGTGATGCCACATCCACTCTAATCCCACAGGTTGATCCACAGGCCAAAGAGGCCGAACCCGGGCCTTCCAGATTGCTGTCTCCTGGGTCGGTCCCTCAACAAGCAGAGCGCCGTACACGAGACACTAATAAGAAGCTTGGGCTCACCGGGAGTAGGGCTAAGCCTGCGGTAACGGGCATGGCTAACGGTAAGGTCAAGGGCAAGAAGGGCAGGCGGCTCGGCGGTGTTTAAATAAGGGAGTGGGGGGAGAGGTGGCTGCAGCTAAAGTTTGTTTTCTGCTGTTGTTGATGTTTTGCTGTTCTTTTGTTCTTCTTTTGTTGTTATTTAAGTAATGTTAATTTAAAAGTTTAAAGTTTAATATAAATTTTTAAATTAAAGTTAAGTACAAGTGTACAAATGTTTAATGAACTGCAAATTATTTTTTCAACGAAACCAAACTTATGTAGAGTCTCATGATAATGCTATTGACTAAGCCTTCTTCTATGATAATCCAGGATAACATAAGCACTAGCCCCCATTCCTTAAATGTCCTTAGATGCCCTTAAATCTCTTTAAATGTCCCTAAAAATGCATTATAAACTCTCTCCAAAGAAGCTCCGTTTTCCAAGATGGACGCCGATTTCGCTCCGACTCGACCAGGTAGGGCAAGCTTTTTCAAATCGGTATTTAGCACTGTTCTTAAAAATGTGTTTATTGGCGAAACTCTCAAAAACGGCGTTATCGTTGCTTCTGATGTCGAGTGACGTCACAAAAACGGTTCTCAAAAAAAAATCAGTCCTTATTTAGTTACCTTTTTTAAGGACGGCATTACACCACTGGCGAAACTAGCAAAATGTCCCTAAATTTATTTAGCTCCAAAAAAAAATTTTAGCTCCAAAAAATGGAGCTAAATTGATCCTTACGAATTTCTAGCCCTATATAGGCCCTTCATCTGAAGTTTTACCTGAAACAACCTGTCTTTCGTCTTTTTAGATGCCGGCAGATCTGTTGTGTATTTCCAGCATTGTCTGTTTTTACTGCAGTACTTTGGTGACCTGGTAGAAATAATCCATATGATCCCAGAGAATTACAAATCAGATCCTCATGCTGCATTATGCACGGTAATGATCCACATTTATTTACTTCCAACAATGACAATCAACAAACTTAAGCAATGGGGTGTTAATTTTATGCAACTAACGTATCACTTTCCTCCCAAACCCTTCTCTGTAACACTCATTTTCAGAAATTTTCACACGATCAGTGCTGTGGCGAGAAACAAGGTGCAGGTATTGAAAGCTAGAAAAGGACTTTCAAGGGTTAATCCGGGAAAGGATCACCTATAGCAATAATCCCATATAGAATATTATTTATCATACAAACATACAATGTTGTGCCCCACTATGATGGTATTAAAGTACAGGCGAGATATGCAGAAAGGGATGCTCTCTGTTTTATTAATGTGCAGAACTTTGCAGTCACATATTTCCCTGTGATCTCCCCGGACATATATTTATAACCGGTAACGTCACCTTCTCTCAAAGTGATTAATGACAGCAACGAGGCCATAGTAAGGCTCACTTAAGCTTTCAATATTAATATACATAGTTCCTGTCTAACGCATATTCATATTTTATGAATCAGGAATACCCTGCCATTTAATCATTACTGCACAAGATCTCCAGTCCTATCTGTTAGGCAGATCATGGGAAAAATGGCTCCGTTTACAAGGGCCGACACAGAACACTGAAGACATTGCTCAGACGCTCTCCAATCAATGTTCATACGGAACCCTTTCTTTAAATACAAAGCAACAACATTGAACATCACTACTGCCCAGCACATCAACTGTTATCCATTATGTGATTTTTTTAAAAATAAAGTTTTAACAGGCAGTGTTTTCTGTCCAAGTGAAATAACTGCATTGACAATAAAAATGAAACAACTAATAATATATTTGTGTCACATGCTAATCCACAGTATGTCCCATCTCGGCAATTGTTCAAATAGCCTTTTCTAATGAGTGGCCTTAGGCTTTTTCTGGGAGATTTCTCCTGTGAAAGGATCGCACCAATGCTTTTTCTATATTTGGGGACAAGGAATTCCCAAAGGTCTCGTTGCCCAATACTGTTTTTGATTAATATTTTACATTTGCTCAATTTCCTTTTTTAAAGTATTCCAGCTTTTCAGTCTGGCAGCCCCTTTGATTCTGCAAACTTTTTTTTTAAAACCAAGCAGTGGTAATAAAGAGGAAAATAAAACCAGAGCAGCAATGTCCTCAGCCCCACTGATATCTTCCATCTTTGAATGATGTGTGTAACAGAGTGATGTCAAGTTGTGTTGCAACATTTCACATGATTATGCAGAGACATGTCATGATATTTCCATCAAGGGCTATGAGAATCCAGCCAGAAAGATCTTATCGTCCTGACTTGAGCTGCACTATTTTCCAGTTCTAGTGTTGTTTGATTTTACCCCTATGCAATAGAGGAATAAAGTGAAACCAGTAATCCAGCTCTATTTCAGAGAACACCAGCCAATGCATGAATGCAGGTTTAGTTTATGAGTCACTGATCATTACTTCTGGTCTCCATGTTTTCGTGCTGAACACAGATCACATTAAGAGCAATACTCCAGAGACTTGGGTCTGCCAAGCTCACTTCATCATCGATTCACTACCTGGCAAGGACATGCTCATAATAACAGCCAGACCATAGCGCAAGCATTTTTACTTAATAAAACACACGAGGTACCCAATATGAAATAAATAAATATATCAGTGCAGGAACATGGCTAAAACAGTCTGTTTTTAGCAGCTCTCTCAAGGATAATATGCCCAAGATACATGAACTTTAGGATAACTTTGGAATCAAACCAGCACAGTAATCACATTCGTGGCATGCACCATGGGTCTGGAATTCCTGGATGTGAATCAAGATAACAGTCTTCCTATTGTTAGACTGCTTGTTTATAACAGCAAATTCAATGTGATCGGTTCATGGAGTAGGATTCTCTAGCTCAAGCACATATCAATCTGAGTCAGTGCCCAGCTGCACACAAAGTTAGCCTACCCACACTAAAGAGGAAATATCTAGATGTCAGCAATAAATCATCAACCCTGAATCATGTGCATTGCAGGAGAGGAGTAGAGTAATTAACTAAAAAGAAGCCGGAATTTTGATGCTTTTATCACCTATCGCTCCTGTCCTCGTTGACCTATGTTGGTTCCCAGTCCCCCAATGCCTTAAATTTAAAATTCTCATCCTTGTGTTTAAATCCCTTCGTGGCCTAACACCATCCCACCTCAGTAACTTCCTGCAGCCCTACAACTCGCCCCGAACTCTCCACTCCTCTGACTCTGGCCTCTTGTCCAACCCTCTTCTTTTGCCCCACCAATTGGTTAGGCCCCAGGCTCTGAAATTCTCTCCCTAAACCACTCTACATTCTTCTCCGCCTTTAAGACTCTCCTTAAAGGTCATCTCTTTGACCAAGCTTTTGGTAACCTCTCCTAATATTTCTTTCTGTGGTGCAGCATTCATTGGTTCTGATCATACCTCTATGGAACACCTTGCGACATTTTTTGATGTTTAAGGCATTATATAAATGGAAGTTGTTGATTTAGATCATAGAGTATTTACGTGTAAGGCAACCGTTTAACCAATACTTTTTTCATAAAGGTGATGTCCGTTCAAAGGCTTGTTGATGCCTGGAAACTGGCATATCGGTCATTTTATCAGACTAGTGAACAATGGCACTGTTGATCATTTTTCCAGTTGAAAAGGTTTAGTTTGTATCTTGCAAATTAAAAACAGAAAGCAACAGCGAGTCACATTGCACAAGCACGTAGCAGCATCTGCCGGACAAATGTTTCCTGACAGCCTAACACAGAAGTATTTTAGAGGTTTTCAGGGCAGACTGCTGTGCAATTGCTTACAGGGACTGAGCCTGGCCAAAAACTTACTAAAGCAGTGCTATACTGAGAGAGTGCTACATTGTCAGAGTCACCATCATATCTGCCTGCTCGGATAAGCAATGGGACTATTCAAAAAGGAGCAAAAAGTTCTCCTGGTATACGGGTTAATGTTCTTCCCTCAACCAACACCACCAAAAATAGATTAACTGGTCATTCATCTCATTGCTGTTTGCGGAAACTTGCTGTGCACAAAATGGCCGCTGTGTTCACCTACATAACACTGATTACACTTCACGTAATTCACTGTAAGTGGAACATGTGATGAGGCACTATATAAATACAAGCTTGTTCTTTCTGAATAATGCTCCTTAAGTCTGCTATACAGAGGCAGGAGGTTTTGCTCTTAGCTGATTGAGAATCCTTCCTCTGCATTATTTCCATTTAATCTATCTGTAAGTGTGATTCACAAAAGTTCCTGACAATGACCAAATGCTTTTTTATTTATGGGAAGCTCCAGTACCGAATGGCCCATAACGATCAAAATTAGGTTAACTTTTGCTGATGACATAGTCAAGATAATATTTTCCATGGTATTAATCACTGCCAAACCATATGGAGCTAACAAACCCCATTTAGTCACAGTGACTTATTTTCCAAATCTCCAAGTCTCAGATGCAAATTTCCATTTCTTGATACTTTAACCCCGATTCACAAGGTTTTTTTCCCTTCTCTCCTCATTATCTTCCCTTTTTATCACAAACCATTCCCCAGTCAAAAGAGCTGCCAGGCAATCGCCTCCCATATCAGTAAATGTTCCTCATCAATCATTATTTTGTGCTCCTCACTGGGACTCAGCTAAGTTCCTTGTCAATCCATGCTGTTCTGGATCATCAACCTCGGAGCTAGGTAATTATTAACGACTTGAGTCGCAGACCAGGATCAAAGTTTTTCTGGTTTTTTTTTTCCTGAAAAATGTTCTCCCCTTCTGAAGGCTCATGCTGGGATATGGTTCCATGAGCACCGGTAGTTTTGCTTTAACTGGACAGTAAGTGTAATAAGGGTATTCTTCCACGGTGGGGTGGGGAGAGCAGTGAAATATCACAGTTGAACACAATCTGGTCCTTACCGAGGGTCACTACCTAATATCATCATGGAGCACAAGGATTGCAGCAGTTCAACAAGGCGGTCCACCACTACCAGGGCAACTAGAGATGGGGAGTGATTGCTGTCCTGCCACTGTTGCCGACATCTCAAGAACAAATTACAGAGTTAGAAGCAGGTGTAAGGGCACTGATTGATTTTTCACCTTCCTAGCCTGGGCACTTAAGCCAACTCCGTGTCCTTATTGCCATCATACCTGCGATCACTCAACTCAACAGGGATCAGGAATAGAAGTTGATGCCTACCTGGTCAGTATGGCTTTGTACCACATGGAACATTTGCAGACACACAGCCATCATGGGCTACAGCGATTTCCCATGGTCCTGAGTTCATGTTTATACTTTGCAGAGTTATTGGAACAGAATTCAGTAGCTCTCAGTCTTGGAGTGATCTTGCACGTACAACAGCAACTTGCATTTATATAGTGCCTTTAACGTAATAAAATGTCCCAAGGACCTTCACAGGAGTATTATAGACAAAACATTTGAAACTGAGCCATGCAAGGAGAAATTAGGGCAACCAAAAGCTTGGTCAAAGAGGTAAGTTTTAAGAGTGTCTTAAAGGAGGAAACTTACCAATTATTCATTTTTTATTTTATTTCCCAAAATCTTTTCCTTTTTTTCTTTCATTAACAGAGTTAGGCATATATTGCACGAGCCAAACTCTGTGAATTAAAGCATGTTTCATGCTGAAAGTAGAACAGGCAATACAAACTGAGAGAACAATCCTATTTCTAAATTACATCAAATTCTCAGCATAGTACCCCCAAAATCCGTCAATCACAGAACCCTAGCAATGAGGTAAAATATAAAAATTCTGAGTAGAAAGATGATTTAAATTTGTCATTCACAATGACACATCGAAAGTCAACCCTAAGATTGTGAATTCTGCAACACATAGGGCCCATGCTGCTACTTGAGGGAATAGCAAGTGAATGCTTTATATAGATCAATAAATTTCAGAGTTCTTCACAAAAAGAATGTAAATGACATTCTTGTTTTCTTCTTCTAATCAAAAAGTCTTGTTATGGACTACAGAACCACATCTCTTTAGCTGATACAGCAAAAATGATATTCGTAGATTATTCTATGTCTGACATACAGGAATTCAAACCCTCTTCAGATGTGTGATCCGACATGAAAATTCTCCAGACTTTTTAACAAACACATCTCCATTAGATAGTAAAGGAATTTTCTGCTGTGTTTGAAAACACATTTTTTCCATTAGGTTCTCATTAGGTTTTTTGAAGGAGATGACTTAACTGAAGGTACTGCAGTTTTTATTGTGTTTTCTAAGATTGTGTGGTTCAGCAATCACAAATTGAGCAGTGACCATTTTATTTTTAGACACCCCAGACTTGCCCATCTTTCACAAACCTCTATTCCCAATGAATCACCAGTGTGTGCTTTCAGGCCCCTTCATAATGTATGTGCGAATGTGATCCGTACATTTCACACAACTGTTTGTCATTCGTTGATTATGACTCATTCCTGCTTCTTGTAAACACAAAGTAAATCCATCAAGTTAATGGCAAAGATTGCCGCATGAAATTTGTATTTCAGATCAACTTCCAACGGCTGTAATGCCATCAATTGTAAAGGAATCACACAAATGTATTAGGCCCGACCCATCATTTCACATTAAAAAAGCAATCCAACAAACTGGTTTTTGCTCTATTTTGGCAGTATTTGCATTGCGTTCGGTTAATAGAGTCCCTCTGGAAATGCTTGTATTATGCATCCCTTCCACTGAGATAGGAAAGCATCCTTTATTTATAGCAAGAGGCACATCATTCCCACACGAGCAACAAAGAATTAAAGGAAAAATTAAAAGGGAAAAATAGGAATAGTTCACAAAAACATGAAAACATAAACAATAGAATGGAATGCACTTGGATCAATTAAGTGGGATGTAATCTGGATCTACTGTAAAAAAATATATACATTCCCTTGCTGTGAAGAGGAAAGTTTCTGTGTGTGGGCATTTTTTTTTTAAAACAAGGATGATGCCAGTTTGTTACGTGTAGGTTACAGCTCCTTAAGTGCACATCCAAGTACTTTTAAAAATGTGATGAGGGTTTCTGCCTCTACCACCCTTTCAGGCAGAAAGTTGTAGACTCCCACCACCCTTTGGGTGAAGAAATTCTTCCTCATCTCCCCTCTAATCCTTTGCACCTACAGCAATGTTGATGAAGTTGATACCTTTGCCAATTGAGATGGAAGGGTATCAGGAAAAGACGATCAGGCTGGACCTCTTTTCTCTTGAAAAGAGAAGGCTGAGGGATCTTTACAATTATGAAAGTTCTTGATAAGACGTTTCCACTTGTGGGGAAGAGCAAAACTAGATACCATCAATGTAAGATAGTCACCAAGAAATCAAATAGGGAATTGAGAAGAAACTTCTTTACCCAGGGAGTGATGAGAATGTGGAAGTTGCTACCATAAGGAGTAGTTGAGGTGAATAGCATAGATACATTTAAGGGAAAGCTAAATAAACATATGAGGGAGAAGGGAATATAGGGTTATGCTGCTAGAGTTAGATGAGGAAGGATGGGAGGAGGCTCAAGTGGAGCATCAATGCCGGCATGAACTGCTTGGGCAGAATAGCCTGTTTCTTTGTATATTCCATGTAAATCTGTGTAAATTTATGAAAACAAATAAATACCAAAGGGTCAGAAATTTCCTGCACTCTTCATTTATAGTTGCATAAAGCCCCTGATATTTTATTAGAAAGTTTCTGAGAAATCTAATTACTGCCACTACTGATCTAGGAGTAACAGTCGGGCATGACTCCCCATTCTATTTTCTTTCCTTGCATTTGGGAAAACACTTTCATAGAAGCATAGAAAATTACAACACAGAAGGAGGCAATTCAGCCCATCGTGTCCGTGCTGGTCGAAAAAGAGTCACCCAGCCTAATCCCACTTTCCAGCACTAGGTCCATAGCCCTGGAGGTAACGGCTCCTTAAGTGCACATCCAAGTCCATTTTAAATGTGATGAGGGTTTCTGCCTCTACCACCCTTTCAGGCAGAAAGCTGCAGCCTCCCACCACCCTCTGGGTGAAGAAATTCTTCCTCATCTCCCCTCTAATCCTTTGCACCTACAGCAATGTTGATGAAGTTGGTACCTTTTCCAGTTGAGATGGAAGGGTAACACATGTTTTAGTTTCATCATGATGGTCGTGGCTCTAAGCATGTATTGTAATGACCCTCTAGACAAACCTAGTGACAGAAAATTTAGATTGCTAGAACTTAATCATTAATATCAACATGTGAATTCTGCTCAAGACCAATTTCAATTTCCCAGGAAAAAAATTAATTTGGGTAGACTTCATCAAATTAAGAAAAAAAAAAATAATGCTAAATATCATCGGCTGTCAGATCAAGATAACATTATTCCCTTGCAGGCTGAGGAGGAACAAATAGCGCAGGAGGAAAACAAAGCCTGATTGTTCAAATTAAAAAGATTTAAACAGTCAAATAGAACCTTTGAGCTTGTTCAGAAAACATTGGGCTGGCTTTTGTGGTAGGAATAATGATGAGGCTATCAGCACTCACCGTTATAATGGAGCAAAGCAGACAGCAATTTCCGTTGTCTACACGTGTGTAGTTAAATGCAGAAATCAGTTGCTGTCCCAACTGCCCTGTCCCTGCACATGCTGCGCTAGAACATTACCAGACTCAGCATTGAAATCCATGTAACGGTGAGAAGTTGCTGCACTTATCCACTAGTTAAACACGAAACACGCTAGAAAAATTTAGGGCTGGTGCATTCAGGTGTAAGTGAATTTTTAATGACATGACAAGTCTTAATTACTGCCAAACAACCTTTCTAGCACTGAAAATTTAAATTTACAAGTGTGCAGTCTCATTCCTTTGGAATTTATTGTTCGAGATTTTTAAAAAGTTAAAAATCAAATAATTTTAACAACATTCTTTCTGTCTTGTTTCTCGCTCTCTCTTAATCCCATCTTTCTTTCCCTCACTTTATTTTGCTTTCTGTACATGATTTTACAATGAATTAAATATTCTAATATATACCTCCTGGTTTAGACTCTGCGTGTCTTAGTGAGGATTCTTCAATCTGATTGGTTGAAGAGCCACGTTGTTGCTTGACCTGCTCACACATGTCACAGATGCCCTGTGGAGGGCACCCTACTGAAAAGGATCTCTAGTAACTAAGTTGCTGCGCAATAACCCGCAAAAAGTCTGTGGGCAGCTGTAAGTGTGAAGAACGGCGACTGCTGTTCCTTTGGAGGTGACCGCAAAATCCGGGCCACTGAACCCGGACTCCCATCAAAGATATGTAACAACCAAAATACAAATACTACATCAGTAGAAACTGAGTTAAATTTAAATAGAATCTAAAAGTAATTAGAAGCAATACTTAAATCCTAATTCATAAATTTTGTGCTCGCCAAAGAAAATTGAGCAACTATTCTGTGCAGAGGGATCAAATTAATGAATCCAAAGATGACAATGGCTTGAACCTTCATGTGCTTGTGCTGGAAGGTGATGTTAAAAACTTGGCACAATGCAAAGCAATGATTTGGGGATTAGGTCACACTGGAACAAAATTGGATGCCTTCATAAAAAAAAAATTATGGGCAAAATGAGATTTTATAAATGCTACTATCTCTCCTGGGCCCAGACAAGGTGTTGAAACTGACAGAGAGCACTGCATTAAATGTCACCATCTTGACAGACAATGTTCTCATCACTAGATATCTCTGAGTGCAGGACAAACTGATGATTCCTGCATGTTGTTGGAAAGGCAGCAGACTTATTTTGTCAAAGGTCAATCTGAGGAAATGCCTGATTATTTGGCCGATATGCAGTGCGAGCAAGGGTGTCAATGGCACAACTATCAAGTGTACCTTGCCGAGGGATCAGCATTCCATTAACATACGGTTTGGATTAGTAAGGCTTAAATCAAAATTCTAAAATGAAATGGTTTCCACAGCAGTGGGCAGAGTAACCCCAAGCTGCGGGGAAAGAAAGGCATATAAAACTATTGCCAATCAACTATTGGAAATCAGATGTATTCTCCCGAGCAACTAAGTCACCAAATTAGTCCGATACATTTACCCAATAGGTCGGAAGGGTAACTGAAGCAAATCATGACAAAGCGTGGAACCAGAAAAATCCTATCACAGTATATCCGACCCATTTAATCTCGGAGGGAAAACTGATCATTTTTTTCTCCGACTCCCAAAGATAAGTGAGAAAGACTTCACATCATCTTCACAGGTTCAATTATAGAAACTATTGGATCCTATGGAGTATTTAATCATCTGTGCCCAACCAAATCCTTATACCCTTCAGTCCCATTTCTTAAATATATTCATTCAGCTCAGTTATAAGGGAGCTAATCATTATACATTAACCATATTTGCTGGGAGTCTATTCCGCATATCCATTACTCTGTGAAGGAAAAGCAGTATTTATGATCTGCAGTTCCACTTGTTAGTTTTGTATTCGTCCTCTAGTTCATCCACGGTTGAATAACTTGCTTATACCTATGCAATCCATACCTCTCTGATGTATGACACTTCATGCTGCTCCATAAATACTTCGTCCACAAGACTACCCACTCTGCTGTAGATGCTTTGTGTAATAATAACTTACTGCCGTGTTTAGGGCCTTGCATGGAATGCCATGTTTCACTGAGCACAACAATATCCTTCTGCAATCTGTCCAAGTTACCTCACTGTCATAACTTGCAGGTTACTTTTTTCACTAATTAATTTTGTTCCCTTTCTTGTTCAGCAAGTCATTTATTCTTCTCTCACTGGGTTGATTTTTAGTTATTGAATGGTTACATAGACATCAATTGCCCTCTGGGTATTTCTCTCGAGGGGCCATTACTCACGTATTCACCCTAACCCTATGTATTAATGCGATATGTGTGCGCACTAGGTCCGTGCAGCAGAGCAGGTCTCCAGTCGTCTTGGTTAATCCTTGCCACTGGATAAAGGCCTAGCTCTGTCAAGCCCGTGTGGTGGCAACGGTCACCACACGTTAAAAAAATTCATGCACAAGCATCTTCCATCTCCTCAACTGGAGTTCAGAACTGAACATCGGGTCCTTCATTGAAACATCTGTGAACTCTCGTGGAAGCAAGGCATCCTCGTTCGAGGGACCACCTATGATGATGGATACCTCTCCTCATTTGAAATACCTAAGATCATGGCCCTTCCCAATTTTCTTTTCTCGAATGAAAATAAGCTTGCCTCTGTCAGTTTCTTCTCAGCCAAAATGTCGGGACTCTTGATTATCTGTCAATTTCCATTATCTACTGGCAGACCTTTTCCATTATAGCAGATAATCGAGGTTCTGCTGTCAGATTAGCCTTCTTGATAACAACTTCCTATTGGCCGGATCCTTTCAAGATATGGTCAATAATTATAAACAGGCTGGACTGCCAGGAAGATTAAACAATTACTAAACAGCTTGCAACAAGTTTGGGTTGGCATTAGATGCTTTCTCAGATTCCGTGGTGTCAGGCTTTTCCTTAACCGGTCTTGGCATCTTACTTTAATGTGAGTTGGCCCACACGGCCCTATATATACTTGAACAATACAGGAATGCAACAATAGCAATCCCTTGTGAATGGGACTGGATACACGTGTTTTGCGTATGTTCATTTCATGAATCTCTCCAAGGACAGACCAATTTAATGCTAGGTAAGGCAAGGCAGGGCTTTGAATCTTTAAACTGTTCTATTGTACAGCAAGGAGAAATATACAGAGCAACAGTTCCGATCAGATACACTTTCAATTGGTACAACTTATATTCATGCAATGATACAAAATAGAGAATACATCACACTTTCCCAATGCATCACTTTATTTGATCTCAACAAAAGGTCTTCTCAATGCCCTCCAGCATTTCTAATCTCTTCATCTGAGCGAAGGCCTTCAGTTTTCCCTTCAGCAAAACTGATTGCTCTTGCATCCTTACTGCTTTAAAACCTTCTACCTTATGATACCCCACTTCATAGACTTACAAGAATTAAAGGAATTTCCAATAGAGAGGATGAGAAGCATTTTCCAAATACCCAAACGAGTTGAATCATCAAGTTACCTCGAGACTACAGCACAGGTGCAGACCATTGAGTCCAACTGGTCTATGCCGGTGTTTATGCTCTACAGAATCCTCCTCCCACCTTACTTCATCTAACCCTACCAGCATATTCCTTTCTCCCTCATGTGCTAATCTAGCTTCTGCTTAATGCAACTATGTTATTCATCTCCTTGTGGTAGCGAATTTCATATTCTTATCACTCTTTGGGTAAAGAAGTTCTCCCGAATTCCCTATTGGATTTATTCGTGATTATCTTATATTTATGATCTCTAGTTTTGGTTTCCTCCACAAGTGGAAACATTTTCTCTATGTCTACCCTATCAAACCCTTTCATTATCTTAGAGACCTGTATCAGGTCACCTCTTAGGCTTGTTATTTCTAGAGAAAAGTGCCCCAGCCTATTCAGTCTTTCCTGATAGTTATAACCTCTCAGTTTCTGCTATCATCCTTGAGAGTCTTGTTTGCACCTTCTCCAATCACATTGTTTAGTCTCTGGGAGAAACAACTTTTCACTTAGCCATCTTTTATCGAGATGGCTTTTGAAAAAAATTGTATGAATACAGATTGCTTAAAAAAATTGTATTAAAAGTAACTCTTTCCAAATCTTTTCTGTACAAAAATGGTCAAAAACATCCCTGAAATGTAGCACAACTCTTAGATCAAACTTTGTATAATGACTACAGTTTAAAAAAAAAAGAGAGTATTGATTGCTTTGCTTTCACTCAAAGACAAAAACAAATCAATGAATCCGTGTGTTGGAGGAAAGGATCTAAAATGGGAGAAATGGTATAAGGGACACAATCCCAGATTACAACACTGTAGATATGGATGCAACTCAATGCTTTGCTAACTGAAAACAATAGAGTCGTTCGTCTTATGAGAGAAATAGAATGATGTTGAACATGCGGAGAAAGTCGGGCGTCTACTGAATCATCGGCTGTGAAAGCCAAGGGTGTTTCCATTTTACCAGGCATAATACAGACAGATGGCACTGCCCAACTGACCCAATGGCTATATTATTACATTTAACAAATTTTACTATCTACAGGTTTTAGACCAGCACTAAGATACTTGACATGAAATCATTTTTTTTTTAGTAGTTCTCAACTTGGCACTGTCAGCACAGAACAGAGGAAGTGCCCTTTCTAGTAAAAGAACATGAAGAACCAATTGATAACTAGTATGGGACAATTCTTCAGGGCACACTGCTGCAGATCTCAATTCAATAAGGTGATAACAAACAGCATGCGTTACTTTAGGCCCTTGGTAACTTTAATGAGAAATGGAATATTGGAATTTACATCTTTACTGCCTTAAAAAAAAAGGAAAGACTCACATTTCAGTATAATTTTGATAATGCAATGCTTGCAAAAATATTTGCCAAAGTTGCTGGCAAGAAGAAAATTAAGAATATCCTCACTAGAGTTACACACTCTCCATCTTACTGTTTAATATGCCATTGGGACAAATTGGGCTGTACCATTCAGAATTAATGTGTGGTAAATGGGGTTGTTATGGACTCACACCTGTATAAAATGATCGTTTTTGTAGACAAAGCTCTGCTTCTTATGTCCGACTCATTGGATTCCACATTTTCTCTGTTGGAGATAACTTGCATTGCGAGCCAGTTACAAAATTAACTAGGACCCAGCGAAGGTAATCCCACTGTCCATAAATGATAGTGGCCTATGTTCAACCCATCTGCCATGATACAAGAGAAAACCTCCAGTTAGTTTACTGCTTTCATGATACCACGGCCTTCTCTGAAAATGGAAAATAACAGTATTGCAGCAGTTTTCCACCCTTGGCTGGCACAGGTGTTAGGAAGTTAACATGCAAGATCTGGGCAAATGGTGAGCTCTAAATTGAGCTGAGGTCCTTATTCTGAATATAGCATTAAAATTCTTCCCCCCCCGCCCCCCAGCCCCCCGCACTCTCCTAAATCTAACCCCCACCTGGTCCATACTAAATATCTGCTGGATTTGCACACAGATAAAAATAAGACTTAATTCTGCACCATAACAGGATTTACTGGTTGAGGGATATATAGATATATAAATAAAAATAGACTACTGACAAATAGTGTTTTTCTTTATTCATTCATGGAATGTGGACATCACTGGCAAGGCCAGCATTTATTGCCCATCCCTAATTGCGCTCGAGAAGGTAGCGGTGAGCCGCTTTCTTGAATCACTGCAGTCCATGTGGTGAAGGTACTCCCACAGTGCTGTTAGGGAGGGAGTTCCAGGATTTTGTCCCAGCGACGATGAAGGAACGGCGATGTACTTCCATGTCAGGATGGTGTGTGACTTGGAGGGGAACTTGGAGGTGGTGGTGTTTCCATGCGCCTGATGCCCTTGTCCTTCCAGGTGATAGAGGTCACGGATTTGGGAGGTGCTGTCAAAGAAGCCTTGGTGAGTTGCTGCTGTGCATCTTGTAGATGGTACACACTGCAGCCACGGTACGTCGGTGGTGGAGGGAGTGAATGTTTAAGGTGGTGGATGGGATGCCAATCAAGCTGGCTGCTTTGTCCTGGATGGTGTTGAGCTTCTTGAGTATTGTTGGAGCTAAAGTCCTCCAGGCAAGTGGAGAGTATTCTATCACATTCCTGACTCGTGACTTGTAGATGGTGGAAAGACTTTGGGGAGTCAGGAATTGAGACACTCGCCGCAGAATACCCAGCCTCTGATCTGCTCCTGTTGTCACAGTATTTATGTAGCTGGTCCAGTTAAGTTTCTGGTCAATGGTGACCCCCAGGATGTTGATGATGGAGGATTTTATGATGGAAATGCCACTGAATGTCAAGAGAACTCCTGCAGCAATGTCCTGGGTCTGTGATGGTTGACCTCCAACCTTCCTGGGGGGGGGGGATAGTTTAAGAAAATGACAATTTAGCTTAGAGGGGCAAACATATATGAATTTCTTCTTTGCCAAGGTCACCACGAGTGCTTATGTGTTCTCTCATTTCTTAGCACAAGATTTAAATATTTATTTGTGTGTGTAACAGGAAACATATTACTTCTGCATGTATGTAGAAGAGGCCATCTGCACTTCTTATTTTTCATTTGTAGAGATGAACATGGCATCTTGAAAATAGCAAACTACCTGGAGTTTTTGTCTTGGATATCACTATGCCTAACATGAGGATCGTCAAGTGATTTTGATGAGCTAAAAAAAACATGTTGGAGCTCATCCTGAATAAAGTCGCAATGGGACAAAGACGGTGAGTGAATAATAAATGGAAATTTCTCCTTTGAAGCTTCGTAACTCTAATTATACTCTACTCAAAAAGGCAATGCAATGTCTGCAAATTTTCACTGAATATAGTGGGATTTCCAGAAATATCTAATTTGGAAAGGATTACCAAACTCAAAGTGGACTACCCCACTCATTCAATGCAAGGTCAGTAGAAATCTTGAGGAATGGAATTTCTACAGATGCTGCCAAACTTTTGCACAGCCAGGAGTACTTTTGTTTTATCCCCTCTGATACACTCATAATAAAGGATGAAACTGAGTATTGTGAACAATGATCAAGTGTGACCTTAGCTCCTTTAATAAGAGTCCAGAGGGCAGGTATCTTATATATAGTGCTCCCAAGGGATGCTGGGATCCCTTGGGACTCCAACAGGTACGCCCTGTGGTAGTAGTGTGATACAGGTTGCAAGGGGTTAAATACATAACACCCTCAAATTCTTTATGTCCTAAACTTTTAAATAAACATATCTGTATCTGCATCAGGCTTTCCATTTTGAAATTTGGCTCCTTTCTGTTTTCGCTTTGTCTCACTTGCTGGTTATTGGGCACAATGGCCCTGATAGTCCTCTCTTCCTTTACCTGGGAGAGAGGGAGGATGATTGCAGCCAAAGTTTACAGGGCCTGCTCAGGCCTTAAGAGTGCCCAATTTGGTTGGGTCAATAGCATGGTCCAGTCATACTTCTGGCAGGGCCTTGCATTGGGAAACAAGAGGCAGGATCACAGGCTCTTCTACAGGGTTTAGAGGCCAACAGCAGGTCATTAGCCTCGGGGGGGGGGGGGGCCTTCTACCAGCTGAAAGCCCCAGGCCCAAAGATCTAATGGCTCCCTGCAACAAAAAAAAGACTAGGCCACTCATCTTTTTGGGCCTTTTTTTGACTTGGTGCCTAGTTGTCTCAGATCCTTTGAACTGAGGGTTACCAAGCACAAGGCTCATTGCCAGCTTTTTGGGGAACCCTTGGTTGCAGGAAGAAGAAATTCAACTGCCCAAAGGGAGGGAACCAGCTGGATGGTTGA
Source organism: Pristiophorus japonicus (assembly GCF_044704955.1). Lineage (NCBI taxonomy): Eukaryota > Metazoa > Chordata > Chondrichthyes > Pristiophoridae > Pristiophorus > Pristiophorus japonicus. Next base: position 133,516,620 of record NC_091990.1, on the reverse strand, counting down.
TAAATAAATAAAGCAGTGGCAGGTGTAGTCGGAGCAAAAAGTATTTACATTTTTTTAGGGTTTTAAAATGATCCAAAATAATATAAAAATATCAAATACATTGACAGAAATTACAGTCTAAAAACTTATCTACACAAGAAACAGGAAAGCATCTCATCTGCGAGAAAGAGTTCCTATTTGGTTCACAAAGCCACCCAGTGGCCAGATTGTACAATGACAGAATTACGTACATCATATCTGCAGCACAGAAACAAGGTCATTCGGCCCAAGCGACCTATGATGGTGTTTATACTCCACGTGAGCCTCCTCCCATCCAGATTACCTCTTCCCACCCTGCCCCCATATCCCTCTGTTCCCCTTCTCCCGCATGTATGCATCAAGTCTTCCTTTAAATGTGTCTATCACATTAAGGGGAAAATCCTATTATGGTAGGAGGAGACATTAGCAGATGTACCATAGTTGTGGACACAGTTAACAGTGAAATCTTCCCAAGGAATATTGATTGTTGATAGGATATACCAATGTGAATAATTATGTAGGTATTCCCTCTCCAAGTTTCCCAGGCCACACATCAACGGTTCTCTGGGGTTTCCTTACATCTATCACTCACCCTTGCATAAGCTGCTAATTTATTCAAAAGCAGTCACCATTCTGTCACTACATAATTCCCACTTCAGTTCCATTCTCAGTTATTAACACCTCTCATCTACTGTTAAATTCAATTCATCGCAGACACATTTAATAGTTTTTATACGCATACATGCCAACCAGCAGTGCTTCATGCAGATGTCATTGTTTTGGGACCCGAGTCCATGTGCTGACATGAGCACAGACCAGGGTATTATGGCCATACAATTGCCCATGAGGCCTGAGCCAGTCAGGGGCCCCTAACGGATCCAGTGAAAAGGACGCATACAGTTCACGGGACACGCTGACGTGCAATATAGATATAGCACTGAGCGCAATCAGGAAGGTCATTTAATTTTTCTTTCAGTTCGTTGTCATGTTTCATTCAATAGGCAGCCTGCCTTTATATAGATTTTTAAAAATCTAATTGCCTATGGTAAAGGAAAGAGAATCACTGGTACTCGGTCCCACTGGGAGTCTGTCCCAGGAGGAAGCCCTAATCTTCAGATCATGGACGAACTTTAGGCATTGATTCCCGGAACAGACTTTCACTTTAGGCTGGTGTTGCTGCTCTGCTAGAGAGTGTAGGGGTCTGTCTCTGGGGTCCTGAAGAATAAAAGGGGGAGGAGGGAGTGGAATCAAGTCAGTAGAGAGAGAGAGGGAGAGAGCGAGAGAGCGAGAGAGAGAAAAAGAAAATGCAAAGGAGTGTTAACACTTTGCACCATGAGGTCGTGGGTACAAGCCTGTCTCACCCTGGATTCCCTCTCCCCTCCAGTAAAGGGGGTGAGTGAATAGAAACATAGAATGGTTACAGCACAGAAGGCGGCCATTCGGCCGTTCGAGCCCGTGCCGACTCTCAGCTAGTCCCACTCCCCTGCCCTTTCCCCGTAGCCCTGCAAATTTTGTTCCTTCAAATACTTATTCAACTCCCTTTTGAAAGATAAGATTGAGTTCGCCTCCACCACCCTTTCAGGCAGTGCATTCCAGATCTTAACCACTCGCTGCGTAAAAAAAGTTTTTTCTTAAGTCGCCTTTGGTTCTTTTGCCAATCATCTTAAATCTGTGTCCTCTGGTTCTCGGCCCTTCTGCCAATGGGAACAGTTTCTCTCTATCTACCCTGTTCAGACCCCGCATGATTTTGAACACCTCGATCAAATCTCCTCTCAATCTTCTCTGCTCCGAGTAGAACAACCCCAGCTTCTCCAGTCTATCCACGTAACTGAAGTCCCCCATTCCTGGAATAATTCTCGTAAGTCTTTGCTGCACCTTCTCTAAGGCCTTCACATCCTTCCTAAAGTGTGGTGCCCAGAATTGGACACTGTACTCCAGTTGGGGCCAAACCAGTGTTTTATACAGGTTCATCATAACTTCCACACTTTTGTACTCTATACCTCTATTTATGAAGCCCAGGGTCCTGTAAGTCTTTTTAACTGCTTTCTCAACCTGCCCTGCCACCTTCAACAATTTGTGTACACATACTCCCAGGTCTCTCTGATCGTGCACCCTCTTTAGGATTGTACCATTTAGCTTATATGTCCGCTCCTCATTCTTTCTACCAAAATGCATCACTTTACATTTTTCTGCATTAAATTTAATTTGCCACATGTCCACCCATTCCACCAGCCTATCTATGCCTTTCTGAAGTCTATCACTATCCTCCTCACTTTTTCTCATACTTCCAAGTTTTGTGTCATCTGCAAATTTTGAAATTGTGCCCTGTACATCTACATCCAAGTCATTAATATATATCAAGAAAAGCAGTGGTCCTAGAACCGACCCCTGGGGAACACCACTGTATACCTTCCTCCAGTCCGAAAAACAACTGTTCACTACTGTTTCCTGTCACTTAGCCAATTATGTATCCATGCTGCCACTGTCCCTTTTATTCCATGGGCTTGAATTTTGCTGGCAAGCCTATTATGTGGCACTTTGTCGAACGCCTTTTGGAAATCCACGTACACTATGTCAACTGCATTGCCCTCATCAACCCTCTCTGTTACCTCATCAGAAAACTCAATCAAGTTGGTTAAGCACAATTTGCCTTTAACAAATCCACGCTGGCTTTCCTTAATTAATCCAAACCTGTCCAAGTCCCTATTAAGTGTAAGAGCATGCGAGTGTGTGAGCTTGAGTGTGGTGAATGCGTGAGAGAATGAGTGACTCAGTGAGAGAGTAAGTGAATAAGGGTAAAAGTGGCCCGTTATTGAGTGAGAGAGAGAAAAGAGTGAGTGAGAGCAGGGATAAGTGAGTACCAGTGAGAGTGAGAAAGTGAGGCAAAATGCGATTGAGTGATTAAGTAAAACACTAAGTGATAGAGTGAGAGATGGACGAAGGTGAGAGATGGAGAAGACGTAATTAAGTTCTTACAAAATATAAGTATCACTCGACTACTCATATAGTATACAAGATCCCGCTACAGCCAAAGCACGAAATGCTCGATTCTGAGGTGTCATACAGCTCATATACTGAAATAAGATCAGCGTCTCAAGCCCTTTCTGGTCGTTCGATATCATTTACTCTTGTGTTAACTCTCGCTTATTTTGTATGTTTATATTGCCTATTGCAAATATGCCTTTTCATGATCGCGTGTGTATGGTTTTGACACCAGATTAAGTAGATAGTATTAAGTATCATTGTATCAAAGGTAATGGCCCTAAATTTAACCTTTGCACAAGGCCACGTAAGGCAAATGCTACCCTCAGTACTTTTTTCACCTTTATTGGACTGGGTTCCAAGATTGTACGGTGTAGACAGGAATTCTCCTGAGCACAGAAATACCCATCGACTGTACTTGCTGACCAGAATCACTTCAAGCAACGGGAGTCAGGCTGTGGTGGTGGTGAGGGCAGGGGGAAATAGATTGCAATAAAGGTAAGACAGGAGAGAGAAATGGGTGACGGGGATGGAATGAAATGCAGTAAGTGAAGTAGAAATGAAGGGAAAAGATAAAGGAATGGGATGGGAACAGGGAATGGTGCTGAGGGAGAAAAAGGAGAGAATGTGGGAGAGATACTTTGGGGTGGAGGAGGGAGGAGTGTACCAGCATTAATTAGAGGGGGTGGGGAATAGTGGGGGCTTGAACAGGGTGGGGAAGAAGAGTCAGCATGAATTTTGGAGGGGCAACAGTGTCAGCTTGAACTGAGTGTGTTGGAGGGGAAAAGAATTTCATTTTGAACTGAGGAAGACTGCCATCTCGAGAGGGAGGATGGGAGAAAAATATCAGCTTAAAGTGGGTTGGGGGGGCGGAGGCAGAAGGGTACTCGGTTTAATTGAGGGGAAGAGTGTCAGCTTGCACAGAGCCAGAGAAAGAGTGCAAGGTTGAACAGATGGCGAAGAGAGATTACCTCTGTAGAAGGGCCATGAGTTGGATGTGGGACAATGGTCCTGAAATCACAGCCTACCCGGTTCCGTACGGAGTGTGTATGGACCCGGGAAAGCATCGCAAAAGCCGGTTTTCGGTCGCAATGCGCATGCGTCAAAAACCGGCTTTTCCTATCCGCCAAGTTTTAACTTGACAGATTGCACGCATCTCGGCAGCAAGGACATTCGCGTGGGCAAGACTGCGCCATCTGCCCATCTCTTGCCCAGCGAATGTCCTTAAAACTCTTGCGCCTGGTGTATAGCCTACTTTTACCAGCATAAGCATTTTAAAACATACAAAAACATATCAAAATAAAATTTTAAAAATTTTAATGTTAAAAACCCTGCCCACTGAGGTAAGTTTATTTTAAACCATAATTAAAAAACACTTTAAAAAAAATCAGAAAAATATATATATTTCTGACATTTGCCAACTTTAATTTAAATTAGTTAAATATGTGATTTTTATCCCCTATTTTTTAAATTGGTGTTTTGGTGTTGGGGGGTGTTTCTCAATCGTAATAATGAGGACTCCTACTTACAGAATTCCCATTATTATGAATGAGAAAATACTTTACCTGGATTGGCTGCCCAGTGCCACACGACTCCAGTCCAACTCAATATCCGTGCAGATGTGCACGCGCTCCGATGCGCAGGGAGAGGAGGCCTCAGGATCAGGATCGCTGGTGGGGGCAGCAGCAAAAGGTAAGTGTGCATCTTTTCTCTAGAGTTGAGTCGAACGTCCGCGGAAAGAAGAAACCGGGATTTCAGGGCCATTGTCTCTTTGAGGTGGGTCAGGAGGGGGTAGAATGCTTGTGAGTTGGGGCAGGGGGGGATTGGATTTAGAAGAGTGACCTATGAAGTAACTTTTGAGGGATGTGATGTTCTGCTTGAGCTGTTGGAAATCAAAATGCTGCTGAGATATCATGGGGCCAACATTCAGTAACACCCCATTGGGGCGAGGTGGTACTTCCTGCGTCCGGCATGGAAGTCCTGACCCAGCCGCGAAATTAGGGTTACCGCCCCCGACAGGAAGTGGAGCATCATGTCGGGCGCTCCACTTCCTCTCGGGGACAGGGCCAGGACGCGAAACGCAGGAGGTTTGCAGTACTACACGGAGCGCCGTGTAGCGCTGGCGGGAGAACAGGCCCCTCCCCTTCCGTTAATGGGGAAGGCCGCTGTGAGCCCTGCAGTGGGTCGAGGGGCCACCACTTCTCCATCGGGGAGTGGAGTGCCATGGCAGCAGCTCGCAAAATCCCCGCAAAATCGTCAAAGAAAGGCCAGACTGGTAAGTTGGCCACCGAGACAAAATGGCAGCATGCACCTACCCTTTAATTTTCACCCCACGAGCGGAGTGCGACCCTGTTCACGACCTGCAAGGCTGGCGTGAACACTGCTCACAGCGGCCTCACGGGTCGCTACTCAATTTACGCTCCGGGGCGAAAACGGGTCGCTACTGGCAGGAGCAGGACGCTGCCGGTTTGTGCCTCCGCTAACTCCCACGTAATATCACGGGAGGCGGTTGTGGCCCCACGCCCCGGGCGAGAAATCGTTTGAGCACGTTGAAAATGGACATCAAAAGATTTTAAAAATAAAATTTGAGTAACACTTTCTCGGCACAAAGGGACTCACACATGAGTGTCCTGGCCTCCTGCTTCATCCTTTGGCATCTTTTATGCCCAGAGGGTGCGATGTACTGTATATTGTTTAAATCCATTCCCATCTTTGGATGTCAGTTAGCTTTAGACCCTCTTCACGTAATGTAAACCTCCAGTTGGAGACAGGTTAAAGATCTGAGTTGTTAGACACGTAAAGGACTGTCAGGCATGTGGCATATAACTCCCAATGGGATTTGCTTGACAGGAATGATGGGATAAAGGGTAAGTTTTGCTCACCGCAGACATGATCCCAAAAGAGGTTTCTGCTGCATCCCCGAGAACAGTTTCAGCCATCATGCATGAAAATAGCCGTAACGCTGATGTCAAAAACCATGTCAAAATATACAACCTATGACATGAATTATTGAACCTGCTTTGGCAGTACATTTATGTTTAATGCATTTCTACATTTTCATTACATGTGGTTCTGGCTGTGTTGCATCAATAACAACTGATATAACCCTGATGTAAAACCAATTGAAGAGACTAAGAATTCACGGCATTAAATGTGCTGTGGATATATTTTCTGAACCGTCTCCACAAATGTGTTGCTTCATTTTAAAAGGAGAGCATTGCTTACTTACAGACAGAGTATAGAACACATGCTGTGTCAGAATTCACCTGCTGAAACTTTTAAAAATAATTTCAAAGACCCTCCTTTCCTTTGCACTGTAAGAAGACATTATTCATCAGCCAAGTGTACAAAAATAAAATGTTATAAAATGCTAATGCCTGTAGGGGTTTTAGAATAGCATAACAGATCAGGCACAGGGTGCCCCAATAGCAGTGGAAATGAAATTGCTGATAATGATGCTCACCCTCATTTAGCCTGCTTCCCTTCTTGCATTACACCTTGCCCACTTTCTCCAGACTCCTGTCACTCTGCACTTCAAACTGAGAGATTCAAACTCGAGACTCTCTGTGCAGCGTACTTGCGGGGCGATAGATAGAGCAAAACTATTTCCTCTGGTGGGCTAGTCCAAAACAAGGGGGCATAATCTTAAAATCAGAGCTTGCCCGTTCAGTGCTGATGTCAGGAAGCACTTCTTCACACAAAGGGTTGCGGAAATCTGGAACTCGCTCCCTGAAAAAGATGTTGAGGCTGGGGGTCAATTGAAAATTTCAACACTGAGATTAATAGATTTTTGTTAGGTAAGGTTATTAAGGGATATGGAACCAAGGCAGGTAAATAGAGTTGAGATACAGACCAGCCACTGAATGGCAGAACAGACCCGAGGGGCTGAATGGCCTACTCCTGTTCCTATGTTCGCCGAGAATAGCAGTCAGAGTGGATCCAATTGACCTCTGCCCCGTCACACTTTCAGCAGGTTAACCAGCTGGCAAACAACAAACCTCGCTGCACTTTAGTAACAACTAGAGTCTACAATCATTGAGCACATCATCAGTTGCTGAACTCCTCTATCAACTAAGTAACACTGCCATTTCTACCCCACCTGCACAGTTTTCCTTAATGTTCCCCAATGAAAAGGAACCATGGCATTCCCTAACCCAGCTGCTTACAAGCCAAGAGCTGGACAAACGTAATGTAGGGTACAACTTCTCTAAACCTCCCTCCCTATGGTTAAGTTTCCTTTATGTGGATCCTACCCCCAGCACCACAGTAATCGCCAGAAATCTGTCTGCCAATTGTTTGCATGAACATATATCTTAGTCTAGGATGGTGTGCTGAAGCATCAATGTACTGTGCTTCTGTATCACAATTAATATTTCTTTAATATTGCCGCTAAACAAAACCAAATTAATAATTTTAATTCTGAATTCCTTTCTTAGGAAAAATGATGCAGCATTACAGTTTTTCTTCTACCTTTTGGGGCCAAGTTTCGGCCGGAGTTGCTCCTGTTTTTTTGGAGCAACTGGTTTAGAATGGAGTATCTTAGAAATTGCAATTCTCTGCATTTAGTTTGCTCCAGTTCTAGTCAGTTAGAACAGTTTCACTTTGGAACAGAATTTTTTTTTCAAAACGGGGCGTGTCCAGCCACTTGCGCCTGTTTTGAAAGTTTAGGCAGTGAAAACTTACTCCAAACTAACTTAGAATGGAGTAATTGTAGAATTTTGTACGCTCAGAAAAACCTTGCCTATACTTTACAAATCAGGCATAGGTTACAAATCAGGCGTAGGTAAATAGGGGGGGGGGGGGAAGGGAAGTAATTAAATTCTACAAGCATTCAACAGTATTACTTATACAAATAAAGAGCTATCTTGAATAAAAAATTATAAACAAAACAAAGCAAAGACAAAATATTCAATGTTCCTACCTGTGTGAAGCAGCAGCAGCCTTCGAGCGGCGGTGCTTCAGGCAGGCCTTCTATGTTGGAGACAGGGATGGCGTCAGTGGCTCGACGGCAGCCGAAGAAACAGCAAACATGCAGCCTTCGAGCTGTGAGGGGGACTGAGGCCATTCGGCCACGAGATAGGGGCATCGTCAGTGGCTGGACGGCAGCCAAAGATACAGCAAGCAAGCAGCCTTCAAATCAACAAGTCCCTTTAAAAATGGCCGAGTGCCAATGTTTATGCGCTACTGCGCGTGCGCTCCAACACGCATGCGCAAGGCTGCCGGCATGACGTTGTCTCATTTAAATTAGCCCCGTCCCCCACCACTTCTAGAATCGTCACGACTCCCTTGCTCCGCCCCCCGCTGCTCTGCGCGCGCCGTGCCAAGCTCCAAAGAACCTGCAGGGAGCCGGAGAATCTGAAGGTATTTTTTTGATGCACTTTCGGGCGCAAAAAATGGGCGTCCAGGTCGGGGCTGCGCCGTTCTAGGCGCGGCCCGAAACTTCAGCCCTTTATTTGTAGAAAATCTAAGCAATCTTGTCAAAAGCATAGCCATAACTATAAAAAATGAATGATATTAAGGCATATGACAGAACTTATGTTAATACCTGGTTATACTATACTAAACAGCAAACAACTCACATTATTTCTATCAAACTCTGCTTCTGATTTTGGGATGCTAAATAAATTATATCTTCAAATTCTGTTCAATTACATAGGTAAGATACCATTTAATAGTGTTTATTTTTGGAGTAATTTTGAGGGAGAAATTTTAACTAAGATTATCAGTAAGTGAATGATCTCTAGAGAATGAGAACTCAGGCCAAGCAACACATATTATTTTGTGTAAATGGGAAAATAAGTTAATTATATTCTTACTCCCATCCCTCTGGCTGATGTTGGAGAAATTGCTGCTCTTTGATCCAGACACTGGAATTGCGAAAACCAATTAGTATGACTTCTGTGATGGAGAGAAAAATGACTGAATATGAATTTTTTGCATTCACCAATGCTTTCTTATAACCCTGACCCACTATTCAAGTTAGTAAACAGTTAATTATATTTTAAACAATAAAAAATACTATCAAATGCCTATTTGATGATAAAGGGCTCAATTTTCCCCAATGCTGTTTTTTTGCCTGTTTCAAGAGTTACACCAATTTTGTTTTGGCCCCGACTGCTCCAAAAAAATAAGTTGCAAGTTTCCCCGTTCTAATTTTTTTAATTGGCGGCGCACAGCCTGTCCTTGAGCTTCAGGGCTTGGAGCCTAATGTCTGCGCTGAAGAAATGATGCCCCCGCCTTCTGTGCACGCACGGAAAAAAAATTAAGTTTTTTATGTGGTTGCTATTTGCGCGCATGCCCAGTACACCTCCCGGTCTGCATTCGGCCATTTTTAAAGAGCCAGTTGTGTGAGAGAACTTTAATTCTCATTGGAAAAATCGGATCTGCAATATGCAACGCAGCTCAAGGGCCAAGAATTTCTCTCAGGATGAAGTGGAGGCACTAGTTACTGTGATTGAGACCAGATGGCATGAGCTGGACACCAGCAGAGGTTACATAAAAGTTTCACCAAAAGAAATGAAAAAACCCTGGAACCAACTTGCAGAAGATTACTGTGCAATGGTGACCACCCCGAGGTCTGGAGGCCAGTGCAAAAAGAAGTGGCAGGATCTTGGTCAAGTAGTTAGTGTAAGTAATATTTTCATTTATTCATTGGAATTGCAATTGTAAATGTGACGATCTGTATATGTCCCACCCAGCAGAAAGACACCCTCTCTAAAAAGTTATATTTTCATCTTTGCAGAGGAAGATGGCAAACAACAAAAGAGAAAAAACTCGAACAGGAGGACGCCTGGCAAATCTGCATCCACTGACTCAGTTGGAAGACAGGGTTGCTGCTTTGATGGGTACTGCCTGGAGAAAAGCAATCACCACTGCACAAGCTGGGCCCACACTCGAGGGAGAGGGTAAGTCCTGCAAATTCCACAGTCTGGCTTTGTTAAATGTTAAGTACTGCACAGGCTAGTCATGCTTCTGTTTATGGGGATGTCTCTGTCAGCTTCGCTTCAGTCGATGCAATGTGCTATCATTCATCGTGGTCCTTCAAATGAGCCTGCTGCCTGCGCTGTGTGAGTCTACTCACGCCACCCTGCCCCCTCTTCTGCTGCTAACCATTTGTCTGTTCTGTTATATTTTGCAGAACTTGAGGCCAGCCCTGACGAGGCTGAAGCTGATGCAGAATAAGACTCAGACGCCATCGAGCCTGAAGAGAACATCTTCCAATCCCACCTTCCAGACCAAGAGCATGGGGATGAGGGGGAGGGAGAGGGCCAGGGGAGAGGGATGCTGAAGCCCCCACTCTTGTACTCACTCTGGAGGAGGTGCTGGTACCGCCTATTGAGGTGCCAGCCCCTTTCCTGAGCGATACGAGTGTTGGGACATTCCATGGTTTCACACAGTCTGAGGCTGGGGGTTCCAGTGGGGTGCAGTGAGCCACACCCAGGGCCCCACCATTCAAGGCTGTGGGTCCCAGTGGGACGCAGCGAGTCACAGCCAGGGTGAGGAGGGGCAGGAGAGCTCGGCAGCACTCTCCTGAGGTGCAGGATCTAACAGATGTGGTTCAGATGATGGCAATGAGTGCGGAGAGCATTGACCTTACGCGATCACTCCTGGACACCATCAGTTGGGTGGGTAATGAGGTATCGGGACTGTCGGGAGAAGTAACAACACTCTCATGAGAAATGGGTACACTGTCCGGGAACATGAGGGAGGGAATGTCGCAGGTAGTTGAGTCACTGTCAGGGCACGAGGGAGGGAATGCCGGAGTTAGCTGCTGCAATAAGGGAACACGCCCAGACCCCGCGGCCAGAATCAACTGCCACTCCCACTCCAATCCGCAGACCTTCCACATTACTGCTTGCCCACGCCCCCCATCAAGAAGTGCGCATTACCCGAGATGCTCGAAAGAATAAATTTTGTACCCACCCGAGAAACGCTGTGGCACCACCTGCAGGCAGGGGTGGAGTCACCAAGACCAAGCACAACGGACCGTCTTAGAATAAGGTGGAGGAGAGATGGGTGCAGCCTTTCTTTGCTGCTGTTGTTGTTACTGTTGTAACTGTTCTCAAATTAAAACATTTTTTGTAAGTGGTGTAAATTTTACAAATTTAAAAGTTTGTAAGTGAATTTAATGTTTGTAAGTGATCTTAAAGCTTGTAAGTGATCTTAACTGAAAACTTTAAAGCTTGATACAAGAATATTTTTATTAAAGTTAAGTACAAACAAGTGTTAAACTTTTGAATAAAATATATTTTAAATTATAAATGAAATCATTTCCATTATTTGTTCCATTAACACAACACAAAATTACGGAACAGGTCCAAACAGTAAACATGGTCCATGTGGAATAGTTGTCACTGAGCCTTCAGGCAGCAAAGCGTTCACGGATGAGCTGCTGGCGCAAGGTTTGAGCAATCGTTAAAGGGGCATGACGGCCCGCCCTCCTCCGCCGTCTGGGTTCAGGTAGTTGTATGACTTCTTCCTCCTCCTCCTCCTCCTCGTCATCTGCATGTTCCTCCTACTCATCAGCCACTCTCACTTCAGGTGGGTCTTCTACTGCCAGGTGCTGCTGCCTCATGATGGCTAAGTTATGCAGCATGCAGCACATAACAGTGAACTGACCGACAATCTCAGGGAAGTATTGCAAGTAGCAATATTATGTTGTGCGTCGCAATGTGCGACATGTTGTATTCCTGGTCAGCTTCCGTCCGGGTTACACGTAGAGGCATCATAGAAACATAGAAACATAGAAAATAGGTGCAGGAATAGGCCATTCGGCCCTTCGAGCCTGCACCACCATTCAATAAGATCATGGCTGATCATTCCCTCAGTACCCCTTTCCTGCTTTCTCCCATACCCCTTGATCTCTTTAGCCATAAGGGCCATATCTAACTCCCTCTTGAATATATCCAATGAATTGGCATCAACAACTCTCTGCGGCAGGGGATTCCACAGGTTAACAACTCTCTGAGTGAAGAAGCTTTTCCTCATCTCAGTCCTAAATGGCCTACCCCTTATCCTAAGACTATGTCCCCTGGTTCTGGACTTCCCCAACATCAGGAACATTCTTCCCACGTCTAACCTCTCCAGTCCCGTCAGAATCTTATACGTTTCTATGAGGTCCCCTCTCATCCTTCTAAACGCCAGTGAATAAAGGCCTAGTCTCTCCTCATATGTCAGTCCAGCCATCGCAGGAATCAGTCTGGTGAACCTTCGCTGCACTCCCTCAACAGCAAGAACGTCCTTCCTCAGATTAGGAGACCAAAACTGAACAAATATTCCAGGTGAGGCCTCACCAAGGCCCTGTACAACTGCAGTAAGACCTCCCTGCTCCTATTCTCAAATCCCCTAGCTATGAAGGCCAACATACCATTTGCCGCCTTTACCGCCTAATGTACCTGCATGTCAACTTTCAATGACTGATGAAACATGATACCCAGGTCTCATTGCACCACCCCTTTTCCTAATCCATGAGCCAGCTGGCGAGGCATTACCCTTTGTCTCCCAGCAGCCAGCTCTGCCCTTCTGGCTGCTGCTGAACCATGGCAGATATAGTGCTCTCACATAGGGTGAACGCATCATGGTTGCTCCCAGGGTATCTTGCAACAACTGACATGATGCAATGCATGTTGTCACAGATGAGCTGCACATTCACGGAGTGGAAGCCTTTTCTGTTTCTGTGCATCTCGGAATCCTCCAAAGGTGCTCGCAAGGCGATGTGGATACAATCAATGCAGCCCTGTACCTTAGGAAACCAACAATCCTGGAGAAGCCCACAGCTCTGTCATGCATTGCCTGGGCGGTCATGGGGAACTTTATGTAGTCATTCCTCCGAGCATATAGTGCAGCAGTCACCTGCCGAATGCAGATACGTGTTGCATGTTGAGAAATGGCGCACATATCCCCAGTTGTGGCCTGGAATGATCCAGATGCATAAAATGGAAGTGCAGCTGTAACCTTCACTTCAACTGACAAAGCAGTCCTCCTGATGCTTCTAGGGTTCAGGTCTGCTTTTATTAACTCACAGATCTCAGTACAACTTCTTTGCAGACAAGCAGCCTTCTCACACAGTCTGCATCACTCAGGTGCAGGTATGATATACCCGATATATCCGATGTGGGTAAGGCCTCCTGCCCATCATCCTACATGCTCTGAGGTTCCTCATGCGATGATGTCTAATCAATCGTCTCCTCCTCAGCACCATCATGCAGAAGGCTTGCACGAGGTATGGCATTGTCAATATTGCCCCCATAATTAAATTGTAGCTTTGCAAGAAGCTCAAGAAAGCAGGACAAAAGACTTAAACCTTCTTTCCTCTTTCTGTCTCCCCAAGGTCGATGCCATAATATGGACCACACCCTGGTCTGCGCATGCACAATAGGTTTGCTTAGAATGGGAAGCTAGGCATTCAATGAAGATATTTGGGGCAACGAAGTCTAATGCAATTCTTTAATTTTAGATTTTTTTCAAAGTGCCACCCCACCACTGACCGAACGTTTCTTCACCGGGCTCAAGGGTCGGCCGGCAGAATCGCTCCCTCGCCCGGACACAGGGGCTCGGCATCCACCAGCCCCCCCACAGACTTCTTTTGAAGCTGAGCCCGGTGAGGAGACGTTCAGTGGTGGGGTGGTACTTTGAAAAAAATCAAAAATTAAAGAATTGCATTAGACTTCCATTTTCTCCCTTTTGATTGTGAAAAAAATTACGCTTCATTAAGCATATTCTTTGTCTTCTTGACTCCCTCCAAAACTTTACATAGAAACAATGGCGTCTTTCTGCGCCGATTTTTTAATGTGCGCTGGTTTTTCTTGCGCCTAGAAGGTTTTTTGGGAGTGGTCACTGAGTTACGCTGGTGCAGAAACTTTGGGGAAACTTGGATATTTTACTTTACGCCAAAAAAGCAGTGCACGCCAAAAAAAACGGCGCAGATAACTGAGGAAAATTGAGTCCATTAGGTGTAAACTTTTGATAAATCTGTAAATCATTCTTTAAAGTATCTTCCAGTTATCATGCAGGAACAGTTATAGGATAGTTGGATTCTGGTGCATTAGCCTAAATCAAGCTTACGGCTACTGTCCAGAACAGAAACTTCAGGAAAAAAAAAATCTCGAACTCTGATTTTCCTTCCCCCTTGGACTGTGTTCGCAGTCGCTTCACAGCAGAATGTCAGAGATTGGAAACTTTGGGGATTAAATCTACCATGCCCAATCCACTTTTGATCCAGTAGTTGAGGCGCACAAACTATCTACTGTGAGGAAGTGCGGAGTCTATCCTTGACACACCCCTTATAGTCTAGCCATGATTAGGTACACAATATGTTGAAAAAAAATGACACATAGCTCTGACTCAACCATTGTCTCAGGTGATGATGTTTTGGAAAACTTCCTGCATGATATGTTATATAATTATTTTTTCCTCAATTTTGCACCACATTTTAATCTCATCCACTCCTGAAAATAATATTTTCTGTTGCCATACAGTTTTGTGGGTACTGACAGCCAACCTATATCTCACCCAAAGAGCCATTTTTCAGGTTTGAGCCTAAACAGTGAACCATTTCAGATTATTCAACTGTGGAGTGCATCACATCTGAGCCAGATCTTGTCAGCTCCAGTGTTCACACATGTACACTTTTCAAGAGGGAGTGTGATAGGTGGGAGAATTCTGTTTTTTCCTCCCTGGCATGATATTCTTCAGTCAATTATCCATTCTGCTGTTAACCAAGCTAAGATAAGCCAGCTCACTATTGACAGGGGATCAAACCTGGGACGTTCTTGGTTTACATGACTCAATAACTCACTGGGAAGCACATTCACTCAATGAGTCATTTGAGGAGTGCAAATTGTTAGTGTTTTTAATTGTAACTTTTAAAAATGCCAAGTCTATCAACTGTAAAGAATTGCAGATTGAACACTGCGATTTACGTTCATTCCTCTTGGTTGTTCCTGTTAAAATTTGCTATAAAAGTAAAATGTAATATTTAATGTGGTTTTGAATATTCATTTAGCCGTGCTAACCTCCACTCTGCATTGCAAATGAACTATTTTTCCTTTTTGCTCCATGATATTCATGACTCAGCTTTGTGCCAGCTATCACAGAAAAATTATTTATCAAATCAAAATCTTTTAATTAGTATTTCTTAGTAAATTTGGCAGAGGATGCATGTCATGAAACCACTGAACAATGAAGACTCTATATTCCAAAAATGGCAATTTAATTATGTCAGGCATAATACAACTGTTTCCTAATGTGCAATCTATTTATAGTGTGCCTTTTGGTGGTTTCTGCAATAAGATAACATTTATGAAACTTTTTTGTTAAACTTGAGTAGACTTGGTATTGTGGATGTATTCATATGCTGTGACAGACATGTTTTTGGGCTGCTAGATGATTTGTCTTTGCAAGACTTTGAATGTAGCTCCATTGTCTATTAGTCTGCATGCTGCAGAATGACAATGCACTTGTGTACTATTAATGTCCTGGATAATCTGCGCGGCCTGCGAGCACCACTGGAGCAGGTCAGGGAGCAGAAGGAGCAGCGTGGTGAGGGCGACTGGATTGGATGTCACCAAGGTCCAGGTCACTGATTGGAGCGTGGGCAGGAACTGTAGGATCAGCGAGGTCGGGGCGAAGGAGCAGTGAGAGATTGCAGAAGGATGTGATTGGGGCCCAGGAGAGGCGTGAGTTCGTGGCCCAGAAGAGGCGAGGGCCCAGGGGCAGCACGGGCCAGCCCACACCGCAATATGTGTGCGCACTAGGTCCGTGCAGCAGAGCTGGTCTCCAGTTGTCTTGGATAATCCTTGCCACTGGATCAAGACCTAGCTTTGTCAAGCCCGTGTGGTGGCTGGTGTGCAACGGACACCACACGTTAAAAAAATTCACGCACAGGCATCTTCCACTCTTCGGGAATTAGTTCGGGACCTGGAATATTAGGTTCTTCATTGAAACACCTGTGAACTTTTTGGGGTGGAAGCAAGTCATCCTCGACTCGAGGTACTGCCTATGATGATTGCAGTTGCTAAGTAATTACCACTGATATCATGCTAACCATTTGTCGAAAAACAGCGCAGTGTATTTTCACTAGCTAGGTTAGTAAGTGAACTGTCCAGTGTGGAATTAAACTATCTAGAGAGGGATAGTCCCATGCTCAATCCCCAGATTGTGCTAAATTATCGGATCTCAGACAGATTAGCTAAACTGGAGGTGGTAGACGTGTTACAATAGGCCTTGGTACCCCTAGCCTATAGAAGTAAAAAAAACCCTCTGATTTTTATCTGGACAGCTCATACCACATAAAAATAGATTCAAATTCTCTAAACACAAAGGGTGGTAAAAGTTTGGAACTATCTTCTGCAAACGGCAATTGATGCCAGATCAATTGTTAATTTTAAATCTGAGATTGATAGCATTTTGTTAATCAAAGGTATTAAGGGATATGGGCCAAAGGCAGGTATATGGAGTTGGATCGCAGATCAGCCATGATCTCATTGAATGGTGGAACAGGCTCGAGGAGCTGAATGGCTTACTCCTCTTCCTATGTTCCTATAAGTTAACTTTCAGTCAATATTGATGTTAACAAACTTTTGGAAAAATCCCAAATGAAGCAATTAGGTTCCATTTTGTTCCTTATTTAGCCAGTACATACAGGGATAAATAATACAATTATTGAGCACGGAGGTCTGAGGGATACTCTATTCCCGATTCACCTAGTCCATCAATGTGGTTGTTGTGCATAAAATGTGTGGAAGGCTTATTAAGGTCCAGAAGTTATTTTAATTGGGGGAGGTGGCGGAGGGGGTGGGCTCCCCATAATTTGACTGGGGTGCCTGAGCAGCACTTTCGTCATTGAGAGGTCATTTAGAGTGGAGGGAGGCCCATTCCAACAAATGAAACTTTTATTCCTGGGTTGTTCTCTCTTTATGAGGGGGTTAGCTTTCACGTCAACACTCCCTATAACTTTGTCAGCAGTGGCCAATATTTTCAACAAAGACTTTGTTGTCTATGGTATGCAAAAAATAAAAAGTTGGCATAGTACACCAGACTTTTCAGCCTGCCTGATATGGTGCTCCCACTACATCGTGCTCTATGCAGCAGAAGCTACACTAAACTAGGTAATTAACTTGACCTTGCATTCTGGTGCAATGTCAACTTGGCATGGCAACTTGTGTGTTTTATTATTATCTCTCAATATTTTTTCTATGTGGTTAATAAAAGCATTTAAATTATTCATTATTCTTCCCTTCCCCAAAAGATAAAAGATAGTTCAGTGTTTGCTTGCACCTCTGCTAATGTTTACTTTTCCTATTTTGTGCACCAGACAGCACTAGGTTGTATGAAGGGTTAAGTGACTGACACAGCAACAAATACTGCGGTACAGGAGTTTCATTGCCTTGGAGGACAGGTAACTCGGGTAAAAGAATTTGACAGCTCAGTGACAGTAATATGCCTAATAAAGCCTTGCCAGAAAACATAGCTTCAGAATTATCAACACTCTTCGCCTCCAGCAGTTTTCTAATGAACCCGTCCTGTGCCTCCACCATAGCCACTACCTTCCAACAGATGATGCACAAAGTGGCATCAATCAAGCCTGGAACAGAAGTGTGTCCTAATATTGTGAGTGCTTTCGAGGGACAAAACAACATTTACACTGTGGTGTCAATGGAATATGCTCCTGGTTTTCTTTGCCATGGACAAGTGAACTAAATATCACAGCACATTCAGAATCACACTTACATTTCATATTCCTTACAGTCTTTTCGTACCCATTAAATACTTATACATATTGTCTAGATTCACAAAGATTTGTAAAGATTTGAAGTAACCTTTTAGGAATAAATCCGTTATATTCTACAGATCATCCTTTTTTGCGGTTATAATTTTACTGTCTTCCTAATCTTCTCTGCTGTCGATATTATCTCAATAAAGAGGAAAGTATGATCCAGGCATGATCATCCATATCATTAAATGACGAATGGTAAATAAAGCAGAACTTATGCTACTCAATTGCATTTCAGGTCACTTCATACAATGGTCCGCAGACTCTGGAGGTGGTTAGATTAAGTTTGGTCATCCTGCATTGTCTCAAGTACAAAGGAAAAGAATAGAGCTTTTCTTCCATGCAGTAGTCCTTGAATAAATCCAACAGAAGGCAATGCTGAGTGGTGCAGGAAAGGAACACTACCTCACCTGCATCCCCAAGCAACCTCAGCTATAGAGCAAAACTCCTCCATTACGAGAAGCCTAAGTGCGATTGTCAGTCAAAACTGAAATGGGAATTCCTCGACCCCCCCCCATCCTCCTAGTTGGCAGTCCAAATACACCAGTGCTGTCGCTCTGGGCAATCCAAGCATGCTTAACTATTAGAGCTAACAGCAACCTAAATGGACACCAGTAATCTGCTGCAATTACTGTGACATGATGAGTGATTGGAGATCTGTAATTAGGAATGGAACGGAGAAGGTTTTGAACACGGGGGACTTTTAACTGGGAAGAAGTTACAAAGAATGGCTGGCACAAAACCATCAGCTTTTTAAAAAATAAAGTAACATGATTTACTTTTAGCAGCAGAAATTACTGTAAATGTATGCACTAAACTAAACAAGCAAATTACCAAAATACTGGTAGCCCGAGGGAACAATGGATTAACAAGATAAAACAAATACTGAACACAGCACAAGACTGAGACACCCTACATCATCATATTTACTCGCAAAATTATCAAAACAGATCATAATCATAAGGAGCACGTGCAAAGTGTTTTCATTACACTGTAAATTGAGCAATTTACCATAGCTCATGCTCATTATAGTGGCAGAAAAATATATTTTTCCCCTAAATGTTTAGAGCATCATGGTGAGGGACTTTAGTGCTGGGAAGTGGAATTCTCTCTCTCTCAGGCACCCAATGTGAACATCAAGTTCTGCCAGCTCAGGTATCGCATAACCAGATGTGAATAAAGCCCCTCTACTCGGTCCCAGCAACGTTTCCCAACCTCAACCTCAGACAAGCAACTCTAGTGCACCAATGTGCCATTTTTTCCCATTTCCCACAACAGCCATATTCTGGTCTTTGAGCAAAATTTCTGATCAGGGCCAAATTAGGGACAATTTTGTGCTAAAGGCCCATGCTCACTAAGACGTGAATTGTGACTACCCAAACTCATTGCACATAGGTTCCTTACAAGCAGCAGGCAGGGGACCTCCATTCCATCAGCTTGGGCTGGATTTGAACCCGGGTAGCAGAGGCAAAAACCTATGTCGAATCTACTACACCAGGCTGTTCTTTTAAGTGTCAGGAAAACAAAGTTACCTCAGGTTAATACATATAGATGGTGGATTGGTCTGGTTATTACATGGAGAGCAGATTACTAAATAGAACTCAGAAGGACAGAGCATAGGGCATCCATAGACAGATCAGGTTGGTATTTCCATGAGAAGGAAAAGCAGTACCTGTATATATAAGATTCCCTCTCTGTGTTGTGTGTAGCAACATTGTAAATGTAGTCATAAAGCATGCATTTTGAATTTTACTAAACATAGCACAGAGGATATCTTCCCCCATATAGAGTAGAATTAGCCAGTTACTGGGGCTTACAGCACAGAATATGCTGACGCTTTGCTAGAATAATGAGAAACTAATCCCACTACCCTGATCTCTTCCCATCTTCGTCTACTTCAATTTGCTTCACGCAAGCTGCGCTCCCCATTGGGTGTGCCCACATCACCTCGATAACATGAAGGATGAGCTCAACCAATTTATCTCAGCAGCTTTTCTGTGTTTCCATTAGATCAAATCAGTGATATAGCTCCTAACGGCACTGGCATCACTTGATTTTGACATCCATATAGATTGATAAGACTGTTACCTAGAGGATAGCTCATTGGCTGGAATGTATCACAAAAGCCAGACATTAGAAACGCAAATAATCTCATAAGCCCCCAGGAATGAAGCCAGGGCATTCTAATAAAGTCTTCTGCCCTCCTTAAAATATTGCTGCCTTGAAACAAACTCTTATGCTTTGCTCTGCAATATATACAGCAAAAGTAGCTTAGCTTTTGAAATGGCATCGGCCTCTCCGAGAGAAGTGTTGTTGTGAGCTGATGGCAGGCGCCCGTGATTTAATTATACAACTCAAATTAAACAAACTTGTATCATAGATTGAGACTGCAGTGACCCTGAGTTTTATTTCAAAGCATGCGACGGGTAATGTAAAGAAACCTGCAGAGTTTATCAGCATCATCTGATGTACTCGAAATCTGATACTGCTTGAAAAACATTCCTACACGAATATTTGATTCTTTTTAAACATAAAAATACCTAGAGGAACAAGCAATTTGGAAACATAAGAACATAATAGGAGCAGGAGTAGGACATTTGGCCCCTTGAGTCTGCTCTGCCATTCAATAAGATCATGGCTAATCTTCTACCTCAATTCCATTTTCCCACATTGTCCCCATATCCATTTATTCCCTTAGTATCATAATCATAAAGTGATCGTGGCCCAGAGGAGGTGCGAGTTCGGGGCCAGGGGCAGCATGGGCCAGCCCACACTGCGATATGCGTGCGCATTAGGTCCGTGCAGCAGAGCTGGTCTCCAGTCATCTTGGGTAATCCTTGCCACTGGACCAAGACCTAGCTCTGTCAAACCCGTGTGGTGGCTGGTGTGCAACGGACACCACACGTTAAAAAAATCCATGCACAGGCATCTTCCACCCTTCAGGATGTGGTTCGGGTCCTTCACTGAAACACCTGTGAACTCGTCCTTTTTTAGCGTGAAAGCAAGTCATCCTCATTTCGAGGGACCACCTATGACTGATCATAAGGGATAATAACTGAAAAGCAACAAAATGCAGTACAGGTTGCACCTCTCTTATCCAGTACTCCTTCAACCGGCAAGCTCCCTTGTCTGGCATCATTCCCGGCCTTGGGGGGCACCTGCGCAGAACATGGTCGGGTCGTTGACAGCAACGTTGTCAGCATTACCCAGTCGTCACCGTTTAATACAGCAGCTGCTTTCTGTTTAAATCTTTCCTCCTCTCTCTGACGCTCCTGTACAGTCAATCCTATACAGTTCAGGAGGACGGTAATCACCGATTTTCATTCGTCCACTACTGGCGGCTGTGCCTTCAACTACCTAGGCCCTATGCTCTGGAATTCCCTTCAATCATTTCCACGGACAACAGAGCCAAAAAATCCCAGCCAAAGTAAGTTTGATATTATCCACAAAAATAATCTAAGCTGCTGCCACCCCGGAACCCCTCCTTCCGTGATCAAGACCCACCTTGTGGACCTCTCAAACAGACTGTAAGAGATGGAACATTTCCATCAATAATAATTTAAATAATAATTTGTATTTCTAAAAGTTTTAAGGCTAGATAACAATAAGAGCATGAGAAAATATGGAGCAAGAAAAAGCCATTTCTTTAGACAGCTTCCTATTGACAGCATTCAACCGCAACTGTCATTAATGCTTCCCCCAGGAGAGCTGAATAACTGCGAGTTCTTTCAGCCCTCATAATAATCCAGTAAAGATTTCAGGGTATGAGTCGAACATTGAAGCCCTCGCTGGGCCCGAAATGCTGTGCAGTAGGCTTCTGCATAACGTCGTTGTCAGCAGTGGCCAACCATCATCGCGTGAGAGAGAGGCCCGAGATTTCAGCATGGTGTTTTCCCACACTTCCTGGCTCTGTCGAGAGCTGCTGCTTTGTGTCGGTGGTGTCCTGGCAGCGCGGAGAAGGAGCATGGCGGGAGTTTTGGAGCCGGAGCGTGGCGGAGGCGGTCAGGGGCACCAACGCGGTCATCAGGGCTGGGTGAGTTGAGGGTCGGCATGACCTCCCCACGTCCGGCAAATCCTCTTATCCGGCACAGGCCAGGTCCCGAGGGTGCTGGAGAAGAGAGGTTCCACCTGTACATCACGTAACTCAAATCATGGTCAGATCAAATACAGACAGAGAAAATGCTGGAAATACTCAGCGGGTCGGACAGCAACTGTGGAGAGAGAAACAAAGTTAATTTTTCAGGTCGATGTCCTCTCGTCAGAACCTTTTGTCAGGTCATCGACCTGAAACGCTAACTCTGTTTCTCGCTTCACAGATGCTGCCTGAGTATTTCCAGCATTTTCTGTTCTTGTTTCAGATTGCCAGCGTTTGCAGTATTTTGCTTTTGTGTCACGGTCATATCGGGTTTACTTTACCATTTCACAGATGGGAATACCCTCAACGAGAATTATATAAAATACAGGGAATAACCAAGAATTTCAGAGGTTTTTTTTCCAATGATATGCGGAACGTTTCTTTCTGTGTTGGGATATGAGTGAAATGATCTTCATCATAGGCAGCCCCTCGGGTTCGAGGATGACTTGTTTCCACACTAAACATTCGTACTCAGGTGACAGATTAACTCATTTTAAACAGTGGAAGATGCCTGTGCGTGAATTCTTTTAACGTGGGGTGGCCGTTGCACACCAGCCACCACACGGGCTTAACGGAGCAAGGTCTTGGTCCAGTGGCAAGGGGATCCAAGACGACTGGAGACCAGGCTCTGCCGCATGTGCCAATACATACACACAAACTCCAACTGTCCTCCTTCCTTCCTCCCTCCCACAGAACCTCAGTCAGAGGAGCAGTTTGGAGCACGAGACTGGAGCTGTGGGCAAATCAAAAAAAGCCCGACTTCATGGGACAGTCAGAGGAGCAGTTTAGAGTGTGGACTGCTCTAAACTCTAAACTGCTCCTCTGATGGGTGAAATGATGGAGTAAGTGACTCACTTCATTCCTTATACCAAGCAATATTTTAGTGGGACTTTTGCACCACTCTGTCATTACACAGGTTGACAACAGTGAGAAGGTAATTATCATAGCTCCGCCCCACTCATTACAATCAATGATGATTGCGATTTTCCATGATTGGCGCCGGTTTTCACGCCAATGGCACTTCGATTTAAAAATGATAGCGCTAGAGACTGGCAGCGACTTGATTAATTGACTTTGAGTGCATTCTCTGATTGCATTTAAATGATGTGCTAATGGGGTTGCCGAATGGGACACTGCTGTGTTTGCTGATTGGACTTGTTGAAAGACAGGTTCTTACACATTGCTATTTGATTTTTTTGAAGCATTTGTTGTTGCTAATCTGCTACTTCACAAGTTTGTTTAGCCAAAAGGTCCCTGAAGAATAAATAAATGCCCAGAAGTGACAATTCAACAACTAAGTATCGATGGGTGTACAAATGATTAATCCGTGGCAGACAAAACCAAACATGGACAGGGCAGTTTAAAACAAAGGTATCAGGAATCGTCTATGGAGTGACGGAAAGTACAATGGTCAACGGCTGTGCCGCTTCCGATTCGCCTCTCTGCTTGCTGCTAATTAGAAATTCAGGAAAATATGGAGTAAGTTATCAACAGCGAGATTGGCGCAATGGACGGCGAAATTTGTGGTACAATGATGCCAATCTCACTGTTCTCGTTAGTGTCCTCGATCAGGCCAACGTCCCCAGCATCGAAGCACTGACCACACTCGACCAGCTCCGTTGGATGGGCCATGTTGTCTACATGCCCGACACAAGACTCCCAAAGCAAACGCTCTACTCGGAACTCCTACACGGCAGGCGATCCCCAGGTGGGCAGAGGAAACATTTCGTGGACACCCTCAAAGCCGCCTTGCTAAAGTGCAACATTCCCACCAATACCTGGCAGTCCCTGGCCAAAGACCGCCTTAAGTGGAGGAAGCGCATCTGGGAATGCTGAGCACCTCGAGTCTCGTTGTCGAGGGCATGCAGAAAACAAGCGCAGACAGCGGAAGGAGCGTGTGGCAAACCAGACTCCACACCCACCCTTTCCTCCAACCACTGTCTGTCCCACCTTTGACAGAGACTGTAATTCCCGTATTGGACTGTACAGTCACCTGAGAACTCACTTTGAGTGGAAACAAGTCTTCCTCGATTTCGAGGGACTGCCTATGATGAGGGCGTTAAAGACAGTAACAGCGGCCAGTAGTCAGATGACATATGCAAAACTGTTCAAGCTCTGCTCTCCTAGTTTATGGCACCCTTGCAGCTCCCCACTTACTTCCTGTCTATTTTTTACTCTATGTTCAAAGCACAGAGCCACCCTAACAAAAAGCACAAACATCAAATTAGATTTAAAGTTAATTTAAAAAGCCTGAGGCAGAGATTTATGATACGATTTATTACCTACAATAATCAGTGTTTGGTAAGAAAATACCGCTTCCTAAGTGCGCTAATATGAATTTCAGGGTAACAAAATATTTGCACAAATTTATAATCCCATCCATGTAGCTGAAAATTAGGCTCTTCAAATATTAGCAAATACTTCATGTATTTGTATGAAATTCCTCAGTCTACTATTTTAACAGAAATGCTAATCCATTTAAATTAAATGGGTTAACAGCTCCATAAAAATACCAGACAGAGAACTTTTATCGAATGCACCAAGCATTCATATGCCAATATTCAAAGAACCCAATTTCAAGGCAATAGTTGATTTAAAAATAGTCGTTTTTTGCAACAGATTCTATAGATGTGCAAGACAATTCCAAATTTATACAGATGATATCAATGGAAGCAGTCTGTAATCTATACATCCCGATAGTTTGCTTTATTTTATATCCCAATCGTGGTGATGGCTATAACTCACTCCCCAGTTGACATTCACGAGATTTCAGGTCAGGCCATTCTTGGGATGTAAATTATATATCCATGGGTCCTCATCATTTATCTTCTACTTATAAACTGGGATCCTTCAAGAGTGGCAAAAATGTTTATCAGTTATTTTATTGACCAATTAAAGGAGCTTTGTTGTTACAATATATGAAGTTTGATCCAGCATAAACTGAAGCAGTCAAACAGGTCTAATAAGGCCACTTCTGACATGCTTCCTGCAGGCAGTAGAGTGTAGATTGTAATAAAACAGGAGAAGTGAAGGAGAACTAAACAATGGTTCGTAATAAAATTTAACCTTTCAGAATTGACAAGCCACTAATTTATCCATGCATGGTT
Source organism: Pristiophorus japonicus (assembly GCF_044704955.1). Classification (NCBI taxonomy): domain Eukaryota; kingdom Metazoa; phylum Chordata; class Chondrichthyes; family Pristiophoridae; genus Pristiophorus; species Pristiophorus japonicus. The sequence goes on along the minus strand of NC_091990.1, from coordinate 133,491,605 downwards.
GCAGTTTTTACAGGCAAGCTATATATTGATTCAGCCTTCGTATTAGACACTTCTATTCAGTTAACTGGAGACTATGGATTTTAGTTCATCACTCATGCAGATGGTTTCTTTTATAAGGAGATAGTTTTTTTCTATGCCATTTGGACAAGGCTATAACAGAGAGCTGAAGAAAACTTTTAAAATAGATAAAAGGAAAACCAGTTACATATGTAACAATAATGGAGTTTATGACAAAGTCAGCCTCAAATGTGTTAACCTTGGTTCAGTGGTAGCTCTCTTACCTCTAAATCGGAAAGGTTGTGGGTTCAAGCCCCACTCCAGATACTTGAGCCTAAAAGCGAGGCTGAATCTTAGGTGTAGCATGGGAATGCTACACTATCAGAGTTGCCATTTTGCAGATGGGATATTATATTGAGATCCTGTCTGGCCTCCTAGATGGATGTAAAAGGTCCTATGGCACTATCCAAACAAGAGAAGGGGAGTTCTCCTAGTCAACCTTAATACCTCAACCAACACTACCAAAAAAATGATTATCTGGTCATTTATCTGATCGCTGTTTGTAGGACTTTGCTGTATGCAAATTGGCTGCCACATTTGCTAACATTGCAGTAATAACTACACTTCAAAAATACTTTTGGTCAGCCATTTACAGGAGTCTTGTAATTGAATGGAATGGCGTGTCTTTTTCTTGGGAACTCCACTGATCTGTTGCAAACACTTTGAACAATCTGTGAGATGAGTTATCATCCAAAGAAAATGGCTAGCAAACAACCATGCATATCAGTGTCTATGACACACCAGATTGTAATACTGAAATAGATAGCATTAATCAATTTTAACCCTACATTTGCTGAAATCAGCCAGAATGAATCCAATAATAATCCATCATATACAAAAAGGCTTCATTTTTATCACAGCATAATTTATTTGAAAAAGCGATTTCATATTTTATTACAAAAGGATGCTTTCAGAGTGCTTACAGCTCAGCTATGTTTCCATTAACTGGGCCGGCAAAAAGTGATTAATGATATGGCCTCCGTAATGTTGACAACGCCACAATAGAAGAATTCTGGAGATGGTACTAGTGGGCGAGCCAATCATGGCAGTATGTCAAAAAATGAAAATGAAAGAAAAATATATATTTATGAGTAATTAAAAAAAAGGCTATGGAAATTTTTTTAATCACAATTTGCAAATACTGCATATTTTTGGGGGGTTTAATACCTTAGAGTTTAGTATAATCGAAAAGACTGAACCTGATAAATAATAGCTGCAGGTATCAGGGATCAGAATGTACCATGAATGTATTTGATAAAGAACCATCGGTCAGAGGAATGCAACATTCTGTGGAGCGGTATTACTGGAAATCAAAGTATCATTTCACCAATCAACGACATAACCATGGGAACAAATGATAGGTCAAAATGGTACTGGCTTGGATGTTTAGTGCTGTTGAATGGCTACTGTGAAGTCCTTTTTACAAAGTGATGCCTCTCAGGCCCTCATCTGCCTTGGATAGGATAAATGACGATTGTTAATTAAGGCAGAACGCATGTAACTAGATTGCGTTCACTGTCAGTTCAGATAATGGCTTACGCGCACTGGAAACTACTGGTGTAAGTTTTGAGCATTCAGAGTTGTTTCAGGCACAAAGAAAAGGAATAATAAAAAGCAGTTTTATGCGACGAAGGCAGGAAGAAGAACAGGTGCTAATGTAATATCCAAAGGCAAGCATTCATTGAGATGTTCAAAAATCTTAATAGTATAATCACTGTGAGGGAAACAGAGTTTACATTTAAACTGTACCAGGACAGCAGTAAAGACATGCAAAATAAATTACTCGCCCATGCTGAATGTGTGTGTGAGGCAGAAATGGTATCCTTAGAGATAAGCTTGAGTGTGGGCAGGTGGTAGGACAGTTTGTTTATTATTGAGCTTAAACTTGTCCCTGGGTAATATATAAAATCTCGATCCAACAGATCACCAGTCTTGATACAGTCGCTAGAATATTGGTGCGTGTGCAGAGTGAGCCTATCCTGGCCAGTTCTCGTCCCTTTCATTATATTAAGTTATATGACTAACAATTGCAAACTAATAAAAAAAAAATATCAGGAAAATTCATAGACTCAGGGCCAGGTGAAAACAGCAGCACTGGGACTCCAGAAAACGGCTTGCTTTATTAAAGCCATATTTCACTGAACTCAGACAATCCACAACTACCAAAAGCAGCAAGGAAAAGGAATGAAACTGACTGAGTTTGCAATAACACAATGCTGGCAGATCATCAAGGCTTAACCGAATTCCTTAAAATATAATGCCTATTGCTCCTGAAAGCATCTCAAAATCAGGTGGTTCATTTGAGTCAGCTGTTGATGCCAATATTTGGAAAAGGTAAAAAAAAAGGATTGTAAGTACAGGTATTATGAAAGCTTAGCTGTTCGTGAAGAATGACATAGAATTTACAGCACAGAAACAGGCCATTCGGCACAACAGGTCCATGCTGGTGTTGGTGCTCCACACGAGTCTCCTCTCACCCTCCTTCATCGAACCCTACCGACATATCCTTCTGTTTTCTCTGTCTAGCTTTCCCTTAAAGGCATCTAACTCTGCTGTCCATCAGCACACTATTATGTCAGCAATTACCATCGAATAACTCCACGAGGCCTTGTACTGTGAGTAAGAGTTGTGTGACTTCAGTCCATTTAATATGACTGCAAAGTGAGGGGCAGCATGGCTGGCTGCCTTTTATATGCCCCTGCACACCAGGGCAGGAAACCCCTGGGGCCTCCAACAGCAGCGCCCTCAGGTGGTACATCGTACATAGTTGCACAGTGAATACAAAGAGTTTGCATACATGACACACACACGATTGAAATGGAAGAAATTTCAGCAGCTTGAAGTCAGCCAATTTTAATTTGAAAAACTCCTGGCCAGCTGCCTCCCAATTGGCGTCCAGACTTGGAACTGATTTCAATGAACATCACACGCTAATGAAGACACTTGCTGATGGGTATTGTAGCTAATGTCAGCTCCCTGTTGAGTTCAGAGACTATAAATTAAATTAAATCTGATAATTTCTTACTAATTTTTTTTTAAACAATGTTTGTTACTCTCTTATTTCTGGCAGAGTATTTTACATTGAAAATATTCCTCCTATCTTTACACAAAAGCAAAATACTGCAGATGCTGGAAATCTGAAATAAAAACAAAATGCTGGAAGTGCTCAGCGGGTCAGGCAGCATCTATGGAGAGAGAAACAGAGTTAACATTTCAGGTCGGTGACCTTTTGTCAGAACTGGAAAAAGTTAGAGATGTAAGATTTTAAGCAAGTGTGGGGGCAGGGAAAGGGGGGAGGGGAGGAAGGAACAAATGGGAAGGTCTGTGATAGGATGGAAGGCAGCAGTGACAGGAGTGATTAAATGGCAAAAGATATGACTGTACAAAGCACAAGGAGATGGTAAAGGAACAAGTAAAGAAACAAAAGATGGGTCTAGAAGAGGTGTAAATGTGACTAGCAAAATTATCAATAGCTGCCATCTGAAAAAAAGAGGCAGAGGTTATGATCTGAAATTGTTGAACTCGATTTTGAGTCCAGAAGGCTGTAAAGTGCCTAACTGAAAGATGACTTACAGTTCCTCAAGCTTATGTTGAGCTTCGTTGGAACAGTGTAAGAGGCCGAGGACAGAGAGGTCTGAGTGGGAGTTGGAATGGAGAGTTAAAGTGACAGGCGACCAGAAGCCCACAATCATGCTTGTGGATTGTACGGCCGTGTTCCGCAAAGCGGTTATCCAATCTGCCTTTGGTCTCCCCAATGTAGAGGAGACTGCATTGTGTGCAGCGAATACAGTATGCTAAATTGCAAGTAGTACAAGTAAATCGCTGTTTCACCTGGAAGGAGTGTTTGGGGCCCTGGACGGTGGAAAGGGAGGAGGTAAAAGGGCAGGTGTTGCATCTCCTGTGTTTGCACGGTACGGTGCCGTAGGAAGAGGATGGGGTGTTGGGGTGATTGAGGAGTGCACCAGGGTGTCACGGAGGGAGCAGTCCTTTCCGAATGCTGAGGAGAAAGGAAGACATATCGGATCTACTAGTATAGAAGGTGGTATCGTCAGAACAGAGGCGACGGAGACGGAGAAACTGGGAGAATGGGATAGAGTCCTTACAGGAAGCAAGGTAGGAGGAAGTGTAGTCCAGGTTGCTGTGGGAATCAGTGGATGTTTGTCGATTGGTATTCACAGAAATGAAGACAGAGATATCGAGGAAGGGACGGGAAGAGTTGGGGATGGACCATGTGAAGGCGAGGGAAGGGTGGAAATTGGGAGCAAAGTGAATGAAATTTTTCAGTTCAGAGCGAGAGCAGGAAATGGCACCGATACAGTCATCAATGTATCAGAAATAAGAGGAGAGAGGGACCTGAGTAGGACTGGAACAAAGATGTTCCACATATCCTATGAAAAGGTAAGCATAGTTAGGACCCATGCAGATTCCCATAACAACACCTTTTTTTACCTTTCTCTTGAACATGGAAGAGAAACTTTCCAACATTTTAAAGAAAAAAATGCCTTGTGCTTTGCAAGATGAGATTCATTTGAGCATCTGTCCCTAAAGCTGGACTTGTGTGAACAAGTGAATCAACTGTCCTGAGTTCTGCATGATCTCCTGCCTTAAGACTATACCTCAACTTCATGCAGATGGGAGATCATGCAGAACATAAAGTGAGAAAAAGCAAGGCACAGTTATCACACTGCATTCATTGTGGTAGAAAAATCCTATTAAAAAAGTAAGCCCTATAGTTTTAACAGAGGACTTGCATAATTGCTATGAATTCTGAGATATTCACGCCCCCATTCCTGTTTCTTGTTCCTCTCGCTCTCCGATAAAAGAAATGAGGGGAAAACATTCCCACATCTCACAGCCAGGCTGGATGTGAAAAGCAATAGGTTAAAAGAAAAACATTGAAAGGGAGGGAAAAGAATAAAAAAGGGGAGAAGAAAAATATTTAAAAACCACTTGGCCATTCTTCCTAGCCCATGTGACAAATGTAATTTCTTGTTCTTAGCCACAATTTCATATTTTAGGTATGCAGCGTACAACTGAAAATTTCACAGCTAGGATTCGTCCCAACATTGTCAGCTCAGGTTAGTGAGGTTATTCTCATTCTCTCTAAAACTGGACTATGGTTTGTCAGCTTTTTTGTCTCAATAAAGCTGGAATGCAATCAATGCAATTCTCTCTTTCTAAAGTTGGACAATAGCCACTGTGGTTCTCTCATTAAACCTGGACTATAGTTTGTGCAATTTTTTCTCTCTCTCTCTAAAACTTGAGCATAGTTTGTGAGGTAGTTCAAAAACTGGACCATAGTTGGTGTGGTTTTCTCTCTAAAGCTGGACTATGGATGGAATGGTTTTCTTTCACATTGAAACAGCTCAAAGGGCACAATACAATGAATTATTTTTGAAATGCAGCAGCTGTTATATGGGTAACTATGAGGTGAACAGAGGCAGTAAGAGACCCCAAGAAACATCAAGTGTTGTCTAAAATCAGCGTACAAGGCTATGAAATTCAATTCTAAATTTGGGGGAGTGGGGGGGGCGGGGGCAGTGGAATGGTGACTTCACAACAAATACAGTCCATGGAAAATGTGCAGCCACCACTTCTGATAGATATAGATATGGTTGTCATACTCAGAGTAATTATAGGATTAAAAACAGAATTCTAGAAATATATAGGTGATTTGTCAGCATTTGTAAAGAGAAAAGGTAGCTTCGGGTGGTGAACCTTTGTCAGAAATCAAATTAATTTGGACATTCTGATGACGATCCGGCATCCAAAAGGTTCAACTGTCTTCTTCTCTTCACAGATACCGACAGACCTGCTGTGCATTTCCAGCATTTTATATTTTTTGTGTCAAATTTCTACCATTTGCAGTTCTTTTCTTTTTAGTTCACATGCTGGGTATGTTCCCTGAGCTTTGATTCTTGAAATCTAGAGCACAGGAGGAATACTAGAATGGTCTGAAAACTGAAGCTTGAAGACTGGTAAATGTATTGTAAAACTGGAGTGCATCAAACAATGCGGGGAAGTAGCAATATGAGGCCAAATGCTTCCTTATGTAGAAGGAAACTATCAGGCCTCTTTCACATCTCAATGTTCCCAACCATTGCATGCCCTCTGGGGCAGAGAATCATGTGTGGCCTGGGAAAGAACTTAAACAGGGAGGGAATAAAGATTTAAAAATATATGCAATATATCAAAATAAAACTTTGCAAAAGAGAGAATTCTAGGGTTGACAGCTTTTTAAAAGAAATAATGAATCCAATCCAATATAAAAAGTATGTTCCTTCACGTAGGTTTTCTTAATTCACGTGCCCATCTTCCTGGAAAAGCACTGTGCATCTTTGCCAGTGTCCAGATATTTCAAGTCCCTTAGTCTCCATAAGGCTGTTCTGTTATGTATGTAAACCTGTAAATACCATGTCTAACCATCAGAGGGCTTATCCCCTGGAGTCCCAAGGAATCCCATAATCCCTTGGGAGCACCTGTATACAAGGAGGCCTCACAGGCTGAAGAGGCACTCTGAGATCTGTAATAAAGGACTACGGTCACACCTTACTTTGAGCTTGCAGTATCTAGTCTGACTCTTTATTCAAGACATAACAACTGGCGATGAGATACAGATGACGAACCCCACCTCAACAATGCAGAGAACTGTGGGCATCCTGGAGAAATTTTCGGAAGGAGATGATTGGGAAACCTTCGAGGAGTGACTTGACCAATTCTTCATGGTCAACGAGCTGGAAGGAGAAGCGAACGCTGCCAAACGAAAGGCGATCCTCCTCGGCCTTTGTGGGGCATCAACGTATGGCCTCATGAAAAACCTGCTCGCTCCAGTGAAACCCACAGACAATGAGTTGTGCACACTGGTCCGGAAGCATCTAAACCCAAAGAAAAGCGTTCTGATGGTGAGAGGTCTGAAGGCCAGGAAGTGGCGCGCTACATCGCCGAGCTAAGGCGCCTTTGCAGGACATTGCAAATTTGAAGGACACTTGGAGCACATGCATAGGGTCTTCTTTGTACTTGGCAATGGCCATGAAGTAATACTTCGCAAACTAGAGACCCCAACCTTGAGTAAAGCCATAGCGTTAGCCCAGGCGTTTATCTCCACCAGTGACAATACCAAACAAATTTCTCAGCAACCTAGTACTGTTGCAAGTGCTGTGAACAAAGTAACGTTGTTTTCGAATCGAAAGGTACAGGACAGGACTTACATGCCTGCAGCTGCACGTCCGCAGATGACTCAGAGTCCATCAAGGGTGGTGAATACAAAGCCATTAACATCTTGTTGGCGCTGCGGGGGTCATCATCATTTCCATTCATGCCACTTCAAAGGATACGTTTGCAAGGGCTGTGGAACAATGGGACACCTCCAACGCATGTGCAGGCGAGCTGCTAACCATGCTAATCCTGCAAACCATCATGTTGCAGAGGAGGACAGATCCACGGTGGATCATGACGAACCAGAGCCTCAGACGGAGGAGGCAGAGGTATATGGGGTGCATACATTTATCCCTCGATAATGCTGAAGGTTGAATTAAATAGACGCCCAGTGTCCATAGAGCTGGACACGGGCGCAAGCCAGTCCATAATGAGCAAAAAGACTTTCGATAAATTGTGGTGCAGCAAGGCTTCAAGGCCAGTCCTGACTTCCATTCATACTAAACTTAGAACGTACACAAAGGAACTAATTCCCGTAATTGGCAGTGCTACCGTAAAGGTCTCCTACAATGGAGCGGTGCACGAGTTACCACTCTGGGTGGTACCGGGCAATGGCCCCACGCTGTTCGGAGGAGCCGGCTGGGAAAGATATGCTGGAACTGGGACGACGTCCCAGAGCTTTCGACCATCGACGACACCTAAGCCAGGTCCTAAGCAAATTCCCCTCGCTATTCGAACCAGGCATCGGGAAGTTCCAATGAGAAAAAGTGCAGATCTATTTGATTCCAGGGACACAACCCATCCATCACAAGGTGAGAGCGGTACCTTACATGATGAGAGAGGGGGTGGAGAGCGAACTGGGCAGGCTGCATCATTTCGCCGATCGAATTCAATGAGTGGGCCAGTCCGATTGTTCCAGTCCTCAAGGGAGGTGGCACCTTCAGAATCTGTGGTGATTACAAAGTAACTATCAATCGTTTCTCACTGCAGGATCAATACCTGCTACCAAAGGCAGACGACCTATTTGCGACACTGGCGGGAGGGAAAACATTCACGAAGCTGGACTTGACCTCAGTCTACATGATGCAGGAGCTAGAGGAAACATCGAAAGGCCTCACCTGCATCAACATGCACAAAGGTCTCTTCATTTACAACAGATGCCTGTTTGGGATTCGATCGGCCCCAGCGATATTCCAGAGGAACATGGAAAGCTTGCTGAAGTCGATCCCGCACACCGTAGTCTTCCAGGACGACACCGTTGAGCACCTGCGGAACCTGGATGAGGTTCTTAGTCGGCTTAATCATGTGGGGCTCAGGCTAAAATGCTCGAAGTGCATTTTCCTGGCGCCTGAAGTGGAGTTCCTGGGGAGAAGAATCATGGCGGATGGCATCAGGCCCTCCGATTTGAAGACGGAGGCAATCAAGAACGCACTGAGACTACAGAACGTGATGAAGCTGCGGTCATTTTTATTTTGGTAACTTCTTACCGGGTCTTAGCACATTGTTAGAACCCTTGCATTCTTTACTGCATAAAGGAGATGAATGGGTATGGGGTAAAAGCCAAGAAAATGCCTTTGAGAAAGCTAGGAAGCTGTTATGTTCAAACAAATTGCTTGTGTAGTACAATCCATGTAAGCGTTTGGTACTAGCATGGGATGCGTTGTTGTATGGGGTCGGGTGCGTATTGCAACAAGCTAATGAATTTGGGAAATTGCAACTGGTTGCTTATGCATCCAGAAGTTTGTCTAAGGCCGACAGGGCCTACAGTATGATCGAAAAAGAAGCATTGGCGTGTGTTTACGGAGTAAGGAAAATGCATCAATATCTGTTCGGGCTCAAATTTGAATTGGAAACCGACCATAAGCCGCTTATATCCCTCTTTTCTGAAAGCTTCGGCCCGCATCCAGAGATGGGCGCTCACCTTGTCCACATATAACTATGCCATCCGCCACAGGCCAGGCACAGAAAACTGTGCCGATGCTCTCAGTAGGCTGCCATTGCCCATCACCGGGGTGGAGACGGAACAGCCCGCAGACTTAGTTATGGTAATGGAAGCATTCGAGAGTGAACAATCACCTGTTACCACCCGACAGATTAGAACCTGGATGAGCCAGGACCCCTTACTGTCCTTAGTAAAAAACTGTGCGCTCCACGGGAGTTGGTCTAGTGTCCCGTTAAGAGTTGCAGGAAGAAATAAAGCCGTACCAGCAGCGCAAAGATGAAATGTCTATACAGGCTGACTGCCTCCGATGGGGTAATCGGGCAGTTGTGCCAAAAAAGGGCAGGGACACTTTCATTAGTGATCTCCACAGTACCCACCCAAGCATCGTAATGATGAAAGCGATAGCCAGATCCCACGTGTGGTGGCCCGGTATCGATGCAGACTTATAGTCCTGTGTGCACAAATGTAATACATGTTCCCAGTTAAGTAATGCACCCAGGGAGGGGCCACTAAGATTATGGTCCTGGCCCTCCAAACTGTGGTCTAGGGTCCATGTCGACTATGCAAGCCCATTCTTGGGAAAAATGTTTTTAGTGGTTGTAGATGCTCCCGAACAGCACTGTGGGAGCACCTTCACCACACGGACTGCAGCGGTTCAAGAAGGTGACTCACTACCACCTTCTCAAGCTATGAGGAAAGATTGGATAGGCGGAGGTTGTTTTCTCTGGTACAGAGAAGCCCGAGGGTAGACCTGATTGAGGTGTATAAAATTATGAGGGGCTTAGAGTGGATAGGAAGCCTCTACTCATTGAAATTCAGAAGAATGAGAGGTGATCTTATCGAAAGGTATAAGATTATGAAAGGGCTTGACAAGGTGGATGCAGAGAGGATGTTTCTACTGATGGGGGAAACTAGAACTAGGGGGCATGATCTTAGAATAAGGGGCCGCCCATTTAAAACAGAGATGAGGAGAAATTTTTTCTCTGAGGGTTGTAAATCAGTGGAATTCGCTGCCTCAGAGCGCTGTAGAAGCTGGGACATTGAATAAATTTAAGACAGAAGTAGACAGTCTCTTAAACGTTAAGGGAATAAGGGGTTATGGGGAGCGGGCGGGGAAGTGGAGCTGAGTCCATGATCAGATCAGCCATGATCTTATTGAATGGCGGAGCAGGCTCGAGGGGCCAAATGGCCTAATCCTGCTCCTATTTTTTATGTATGCGTACTCCAAATGGATTGAATGTGTGATAATGTCGGCAAGCACGTCCACTGCCATCATTGAAAGCCTACGGGCCATGTTTGCCATGCACGGCCTGCCTGGTGTCCTTGTAAGTGACAACGGGCCGTGCTTTACCAGTGCAGAATTCAAGCAGTTCATGATCCACAATAGGATCAAACATGTCACGTCTGCCTCGTTTAAACCAGCATCCAATGGTCAGAAAAAACGAGCAGTTCAAACAATCAAGCAGAGCTTGAAAAGGGTAACTGAAGGCTCACTGCAGACTCGCTTATCCTGCTTAATTACCGCACAAGATCCCACTCGCTCACCGGGGTTCCTCCCAGTGAACTGCTCATGAAAAGGGCACTTAAGACAAAGCTCTCGTTAGTCCACCCTGATTTACACAAACAGGTAGAGAGAGCAGGCGGCTTCAACAGAATACACATCATGATCGCGCAAATGTGTCACGCGAAATTGAAATAAAAAATGATCCTGTATTTGTGTTGAACTATGGACAAGATCCCAAGTGGCTTGCTGGCACTGTTTTGGCCAAAGAGGGGAGTAGGGTGTTTGTGGTCAAACTCGCAAATGGACTCACCTGTAGGAAACACTTGGGACAAAACCAAACTCAGATTTACGGACTGTCCAGAACAACCCACAATAGACTCTACCTTTATCGACCCTCCAAAACACACACGTGGCAACCGACCCAGCAGTCGACCACAAAGCAGCCCAGCAGGACTCACCACCCCCAGCAGCCCTGCAAGGCCAGCTGTGCAGCAGCCCAGCGAAGGCCCAACAAATGACTCACCAACACCAGCATTTGCACCGAGACGATCAACCAGGGAAAGGAAGGCCCCAGATCGACTCACATTGTAAATAGTTACACTATTGACTTTGCGGGGGGAATGTTGTTATGTCTGTAAACCTGTAAATACCAGGTCTAACCACCAGAGAGCGTATCCCCTGGAGTCCCAAGGGATCCCACAGCATCTGTATATAAGGAGGCCTCACAGGCTGGAGAGGTACTCTGAGATCTGTAATAAAGGACTATGGTCACACCTTACCTTGAGCTTGCAGTATCCAGTCTGACTCTTTATTCAATACATAACTGTTATATACCAAGTTCTTATGTATATTCAGATCAAAATTGTAAAAAGATAGGGTTACCTTATTTACAATACTGGATACTGCTGAATGGGTCAACAATCCTCGAGATCCTAGTATACTAATCCATTTGTTGCTGTCCTTTTTGTGTAGGCTTTTTTATATTGTTCTTTTTCTTGTATTTGTCAAAATACACAGTCACCAGCCTGTAGGAATTCAACACTTCATAGTATTTGTAATGTGTGTACATAAGGTCTGCCCATCAACAGGAGGCACTACCGTCGAAGGTCCTAGGGTCATAGGTACACTCATGCTGGGCCTGGTATATAATCTGAACTTCACCTTTGTATCTTCACTTCTGGAAGCCATTGAAGACTGATCAGGTTACACCTGGTCACTGGCTCACAGGCTCACAGTACGGAGTTCATTGCATCATTTCATACACCACAGTATTCACCCATGCTTAATATACTCACCACTCATATATTTAAAGTATGAATATAAAATTTAAAAAACATTGTTCTGATGTCACTGTCAATTGCTACTTTGCTGCCTAGCAACTGCAGGAAGGTTCTAACAAAGCATTTTGAGAACAGAATTTGAGTGGGCGACGACTCACCCAGCATGGGCAATGGATTAAGTAAATGAATAGAATATTAAGATCAGTTTATTTCTTAAATCATGTTGGCAATGCTTTTGAAGATCTAAATTTAGCACTGCAGGAGTTTCTGAAATTAGCCACGTTGGTTACTTACTTTAATTTCCTGTTTCTTACATGTCATGATGTTGAAATGTGTGTAAAAATTGTGCAACTCCCCCAGGTTCAGCAGCGGGTGCTGCTCTGTGCTTGGGGTTAAGACCCCTTTTCTGGACAATTGCAAAAGCAGTTTATCTTTCCACCTGGCCTGTATCAGGCTCAAGGGGCCAAACCACCTACTCCTGCTCCTATTTCTTATCAGAGACTTATCTATAAGTAGAGTAAATTATATCCATTATGGGACCAAGAGAAAGCTCCTGTATATTTATGTGTATCCCACATGAGGTGCAGGGGGTTGTTGATTGACCTTCACATAGGATATGAGGGTGATGTTATCGTTCCTTGCCACAATTATTTTCCATTGCTTTCTCCACTCTATCACTGATGCAGAAAAAGATGAGAGATGCAGAAGAGAGAGCTAAAATGGTTGCTGCACATTAGTGACCCTTCCAATTGATACTCAGTGTGAACTCACTTTTATTTTTGTGCACAGGTAATATCATTATTTTCAAATACATAAACATGACACATATTGTGTATGGCAGTCTGTAAAATTCCAGCACCAGTGTACATAAGGCGGCTGCAAAATGACAACTTATTCCACATAATCTAAATATAGCTGTTAACTCTTTTTTGTGTCTTGCTATGCGTTGCAATTGCAGTTGGTTATTTTTTATGTTCTTATACTCTAGTGGAATCAAGGAATATGGGGATTGGGTGGGAAGGTGGAGTTGAGGTTAAAGATCAGCCATGATCTTACTGAATGGTGGAGCAAGCTCGAAGTGCCCCATGGCCGAGATCGAGAGCCAGCGGCAGTTGGTGAGAGGGGAGCGACCTGTCAAAAGCCCAGCGGGAGATCGAGAGCCAGCGGCAGTTGGTGAGAGGGGAGCGACCTGTCAAAAGCCCAGCGGGAGATCGAGAGCCAGCGGCAGTTGGTGAGAGGGGAGCGACCTATCAAAAGCCCAGCGGGAGATCGAGAGCCAGCGGCAGTTGGTGAGAGGGGAGCGACCTATCAAAAGCCCAGCGGGAGATCGAGAGCCAGCGGCAGTTGGTGAGAGGGGAGCGACCTGTCAAAAGCGTACCGGTGCAGCTACAGCGGGAGAGAAAGCAAAATAGAAGTAGAAAGTAATCAAAAAGTGACGTCACAGCCAATGTGGTAAGTGATTGGCTGGTGATTGGTGAGTAGCTTTTCTTTTCTTTTTTATATCAGTAAGTGAACTGCAACATTGTTATTACCAATTTAAGGGTATCTAAGGTTAAGACATGGCAAGAGAGCTCGGCCATGTGATATGCTCCTCCTGTACCATGTGGGAACTCGGGGACACTTCCGGTGTCCCTGGGCGCTACGTGTGTGGGAAGTGTATCAGCCTCGAGCTCTTGACGGTCCGCGTTGCGGAATTGGAGCTGAGGGTGGATTCACTCTGGAGCATCCACGATGCTGAGAATGACGTGAGTATCACGTGTAGTGAGTTGGTCTTACCGCAGGAGAAGGGTCCACAGCCAGATAGGGAATGGAAGACCAGCAGGAAGAGCAGTGCAAGAAAGATAGTGCAGGGGTCCCCTGTGGTCATCCCCCTGCAAAACAGATACACTGCTTTGAGTACTGTTGGGGAGGATGACTCATCAGGGGAGGGCAGCAGCAGCCAAGTTCATGGTACCGTAGGTGGCTCTGCTGCAAAGGAGGGCAGGAAAAAGAGTGGGAGCGCGATAGTGATAGGGGATTCGATGGTGAGGGGAATAGATAGGCGTTTCTGCGGACGCAACCGAGACTCCAGGATGGTATGTTGCCTCCCTGGTGCAAGGGTCAAGGATGTCTCGGAGCGGGTGCAGGACATTCTGAAATGGGAGGGAGAACAGCCAGTTGTCGTGGTGCACATTGGTACCAACGACATAGGTAAAAAAAGGGATGAGGTCCTACGAAAAGAATTTAAGGAGCTAGGAGCTAAATTAAAAAGTAGGACCTCAAAAGTAGTAATCTCGGGATTGCTACCAGTGCCACGTGCTAGTCAGAGTAGGAATCGCAGGATAGCGCAGATGAATACATGGCTTGAGCAGTGGTGCAGCAGGGAGGGATTCAAATTCTTGGGGCATTGGAACCGGTTCTGGGGGAGGTGGGACCAGTACAAACCGGACGGTCTGCACCTGGGCAGGTCCGGAACCAATGTCCTAGGGGGAGTGTTTGCTAGTGCTGTTGGGGAGGAGTTAAACTAATATTGCAGGGGGATGGGAACCTATACAGGGAGACAGAGGGAGACAAAAATGAGGCAAAAGCAAAAGACAGAAAGGAGATGAGGAAAAGTGGAGGGCAGAGAAACCCAAGGCAAAGAACAAAAAGGGCCACTGTACAGCAAAATTCTAGAAGGACAAAGGGTGTTAAAAAAGCAAGCCTGAAGGCTTTGTGTCTTAATGCAAGGAGTATCCGCAATAAGGTGGATGAATTAACTGTGCAAATAGATGTTAACAAATATGATGTGATTGGGATTACGGAGACGTGGCTCCAGGATGATCAGGGCTGGGAACTCAGCATCCAGGGGTATTCAACATTCAGGAAAGATAGAATAAAAGGAAAAGGAGGTGAGGTAGCATTGCTGGTTAAAGAGGAGATTAATGCAATAGTTAGGAAAGACATTAGCTTGGATGATGTGGAATCTATATGGGTAGAGCTGCAGAACACTAAAGGGCAAAAATCGTTAGTGGGAGTTGTGTACAGACCTCCAAACAGTAGTAGTGATGTTGGGGAGGGCATCAAACAGGAAATTAGGAGTGCATGCAATAAAGGTGCAGCAGTTATAATGGGTGACTTTAATATGCACATAGATTGGGCTAGCCAAACTGGAAGCAATACGGTGTAGGAGGATTTCCTGGAATGCATAAGGGATGGTTTTCTAGACCAATATGTCGAGGAACCAACTAGGGGGGAGGCCATCTTAGACTGGGTGTTGTGTAATGAGAGAGGATTAATTAGCAATCTCATTGTGCGAGGCCCCTTGGGGAAGAGTGACCATAATATGGTGTAATTCTGCATTAGGATGGAGAATGAAACAGTTAATTCAGAGACCATGGTCCAGAACTTAAAGAAGGGTAACTTTGAAGGTATGAGGCATGAATTGGCTAAGATAGATTAGCTAATGATACTTAAGGGGTTGACTGTGGATGGGCAATGGCAGACATTTAGAGACCGCATGGATGAATTACAACAATTGTACATTCCTGTCTGGCGTAAAAATAAAAAAGGGAAGGTGGCTCAACCGTGGCTATCTAGGGAAATCAGGGATAGTATTAAAGCCAAGGAAATGGCATACAAATTGGCCAGAAATAGCAGCGAACCTGGGGAATGGGAGAAATTTAGAACTCAGCAGAGGAGGACAAAGGCTTTGATTAGGTCAGGGAAAATGGAGTACGAGAAGAAGCTTGCAGGGAACATTAAGGCGGATTGCAAAAGTTTCTATAGGTATGTAAAGAGAAAAAGGTTAGTAAAGACAAACTTAGGTCCCCTGCAGTCAGAATCAGGGGAAGTCATAACGGGGAACAAAGAAATGGCAGACCAATTGAACAAGTACTTTGGTTCAGTATTCACTAAGGAGGACACAAACAACCTTCCGGATATAAAAGTGGTCAGAGGGTCTATTAAGGAGGAGGAACTGAGGGAAATCTTTATTAGTCGGGAAATTGTGTTGGGGAAATTGATGGGATTGAAGGCCGATAAATCCCCAGGGCCTGATGGACTGCATCCCAGAGTACTTAAGGAGGTGGCCTTGGAAATAGCGGATGCATTGACAGTCATTTTCCAACATTCCATTGACTCTGGATCAGTTCCTATCGAGTGGAGGGTAGCCAATGTAACCCCACTTTTTAAAAAAGGAGGGAGAGAGAAAGCAGGGAATTATAGACCGGTCAGCCTGACCTCAGTAGTGGGTAAAATGATGGAATCAATTATTAAGGATGTCATAGCAGCGCATTTGGAAAATGGTGACATGATAGGTCCAAGTCAGCATGGATTTGTGAAAGGGAGATCATGCTTGACAAATCTTCTGGAATTTTTTGAGGATGTTTCCAATAAATTGGACAAAGGAGTACCAGTTGATGTGGTATATTTGGACTTTCAGAAGGCTTTCGACAAGGTCCCACACAGGAGATTAATGTGCAAAGTTAAAGCACATGGGATTGGGGGTAGTGTGCTGACGTGGATTGAGAACTGGTTGTCAGTCAGGAAGCAAAGAGTAGGAGTAAATGGGTACTTTTCGGAATGGCAGGCAGTGACTAGTGGGGTACCGCAGGGTTCTGTGCTGGGGCCCCAGCTGTTTACATTGTACATTAATGATTTAGACGAGGGGATTAAATGTAGTATCTCCAAATTTGCGGATGACACTAAGTTGGGTGGCAGTGTGAGCTGCGAGGAGGATGCTATGAGGCTACAGAGTGACTTGGATAGGTTAGGTGAGTGGGCAAATGCGTGGCAGATGAAGTATAATGTGGATAAATGTGAGGTTATCCACTTTGGTGGTAAAAACAGAGAGACAGACTATTATCTGAATGGTGACAGATTAGGAAAAGGGAAGGTGCAACGAGACCTGGGTGTCATGGTACATCAGTCATTGAAGGTTGGCATGCAGGTACAGCAGGCAGTTAAGAAAGCAAATGGCATGTTGGCCTTCATAGCGAGGGGATTTGAGTACAGGGGCAGGGAGGTGTTGCTACAGTTGTACAGGGCCTTGGTGAGGCCACACCTGGAGTATTGTGTACAGTTTTGGTCTCCTAACTTGAGGAAGGACATTCTTGCTATTGAGGGAGTGCAGCGAAGATTCACCAGACTGATTCCCGGGATGGTGGGACTGACCTATCAAGAAAGACTGGATCAACTGGGCTTGTATTCACTGGAGTTCAGAAGAATGAGAGGGGACCTCATAGAAACGTTTAAAATTCTGACGGGTTTGGACAGGTTGGATGTAGGAAGAATGTTCCCAATGTTGGGGAAGTCCAGAACCAGGGGTCACAGTCTAAGGATAAGAGGTAAGCCATTTAGGACCGAGATAAGGAGAAACTTCTTCACCCAGAGAGTGGTGAACCTGTGGAATTCTCTACCACAGAAAGTAGTTGAGGTCAATTCACTAAATATATTCAAAAGGGAGTTAGATGAAGTCCTTACTACTCAGGGGATCAAGGGGTATGGCGTGAAAGCAGGAAGTGGGTACTGAAGTTTCATGTTCAGCCATGCACTCATTGAATGGCGGTGCAGGCTAGAAGGGCTGAATGGCCTGCTCCTGCACCTATTTTCTATGTTTCTATGTTCCTAATGCTTATGTTCTTATAATCTGCTGACGATATTTATGCATTAGAAATGCTGTTGAAATATGGCTCATACTTAAATGCTTAAAGACCTGCTATTTAACCTTTCTGACATTCTCCCATTTGAAGGTATAAGGCGTGAATTGGCTAAGATAGATTGGCGAATGATACTTAAGGGGTTGACTGTGGATGGACAATGGCAGACATTTAGAGACCGCATGAATGAATTACAACAATTGTACATTCCTGTCTGGCGTAAAAATAAAAAAGGGAAGGTGGCTCAACCGTGGCTATCTAGGGAAATCAGGGATAGTATTAAAGCCAAGGAAGTGGCATACAAATTGGCCAGAAATAGCAGCGAACCTGGGGACTGGGAGAAATTTAGAACTCAGCAGAGGAGGACAAAGGGTTTGATTAGGGCAGGGAAAATGGAGTACGAGAAGAAGCTTGCAGGGAACATTAAGGCGGATTGCAAAAGTTTCTATAGGTATGTAAAGAGAAAAAGGTTAGTAAAGACAAACGTAGGTTCCCTGCAGTCAGAATCAGGGGAAGTCATAACGGGGAACAAAGAAATGGCAGACCAATTGAACAAGCACTTTGGTTCAGTATTCACTAAGGAGGACACAAACAACCTTCCGGATATAAAAGGGGTCAGAGGGTCTAGTAAGGAGGAGGAACTGAGGGAAATCTTTATTAGTCGGGAAATTGTGTTGGGGAAATTGATGGGATTGAAGGCCGATAAATCCCCAGGTCCTGATGGACTGCATCCCAGAGTACTTAAGGAGGTGGCCTTGGAAATAGCGGATGCATTGACAGTCATTTTCCAACATTCCATTGACTCTGGATCAGTTCCTATCGAGTGGAGGGTAGCCAATGTAACCCCACTTTTTAAAAAAGGAGGGAGAGAGAAAGCAGGGAATTACAGACTGGTCAGCCTGACCTCAGTAGTGGGTAAAATGATGGAATCAATTATTAAGGATGTCATAGCAGCGCATTTGGGAAATGGTGACATGATAGGTCCAAGTCAGCATGGATTTGTGAAAGGGAGATCATGCTTGACAAATCTTCTGGAATTTTTTGAGGATGTTTCCAGTAAAGTGGACAAAGGAGAAGCAGTTGATGTGGCAGCAGAGGCGGGAGTCGAGAGAGGCAGCGGCCTACAAAAGGCTCAGCAGTCCGGGGAGTCCAGAGAGGCGGGAGTCGAGAGAGGCAGCGGCCTATAAAAGGCTCAGCAGTCCGGGGAGCGTCGAGAGAGGCGGGAGTCGAGAGAGGCAGCGGCCTACAAAAGGCTCAGCAGTCCGGGGAGTCCAGAGAGGCGGGAGTCGAGAGAGGCAGCGGCCTATAAAAGGCTCAGCAGTCCGGGGAGCGTCGAGAGAGGCGGGAGTCGAGAGAGGCAGCGGCCTATAAAAGGCTCAGCAGTCCGGGGAGTCCAGAGAGGCGGGAGTCGAGAGAGGCAGCGGCCTACAAAAGACTCAGCAGTCCGGGGAGCGTCGAGAGAGGCGGGAGTCGAGAGAGGCAGCGGCCTATAAAAGGCTCAGCAGTCCGGGGAGTCCAGAGAGGCGGGAGTCGAGAGAGGCAGCGGCCTATAAAAGGCTCAGCAGTCCGGGGAGCGTCGAGAGAGGCGGGAGTCGAGAGAGGCAGCGGCCTATAAAAGGCTCAGCAGTCCGGGGAGCGTCGAGAGAGGCGGGAGTCGAGAGAGGCAGCGGCCTATAAAAGGCTCAGCAGTCCGGGGAGTCCAGAGAGGCGGGAGTCGAGAGAGGCAGCGGCCTACAAAAGGCTCAGCAGTCCGGGGAGCGTCGAGAGAGGCGGGAGTCGAGAGAGGCAGCGGCCTATAAAAGGCTCAGCAGTCCGGGGAGTCCAGAGAGGCGGGAGTCGAGAGAGGCAGCGGCCTATAAAAGGCTCAGCAGTCCGGGGAGCGTCGAGAGAGGCGGGAGTCGAGAGAGGCAGCGGCCTATAAAAGGCTCAGCAGTCCGGGGAGCGTCGAGAGAGGCGGGAGTTGAGAGAGGCGTACCGGTGCAGCTCCAGCTGGGAGAGAAGGCAAAAAAGAAGTAGAAAGAAATCAAAAGGTGACGTCACAGCCAACGTGGTAAGTGATTGGCTGCTGATTGGTGAGTAGTTTTTCTTTTTCTTTATTAGTCAGTAACTTTTAACATTGTTGTCGGCAATTTAAGTGTATCTAAGGGTTAAGTCATGGCAGGACAGCTCGGTCACGTGATATGCTCCTCCTGTACCATGTGGGAACACAGGGACAACACCAGTGTCCCTGACGACTACATGTGCGGGAAGTGTGTCCACCTCCGGCTACTGACGGTCCGCGTTGCGGAGTTGGAGCTGAAGGTGGATTCACTCTGGAGCATCCACGATGCTGAGAATGACGTGAGTATCACGTGTAGTGAGTTGGTCTTACTGCAGGAGAAGGGTCCACAGCCAGCGAGGGAATGGAAGACCAGCAGGAAGAGTAGTGCAAGGAAGGTAGTGCAGGGGTCCCCTGTGGTCATCCCCCTGCAAAACAGATACACCGCTTTGAGTACTGTTGAGGGGGATGACTCATCAGGGGAGGGCAGCAGCAGCCAAGTTCATGGCACCATGGCTGGCTCTGTTGCACAGGAGGGCAGGAAAAAGAGTGGAAGAGCGATAGTGATAGGGGATTCAATTGTAAGGGGAATAGATAGGCGTTTCTGCGGCCGCAACCGAGACTCCAGGATGGTATGTTGCCTCCCTGGTGCAAGGGTCAAGGATGTCTCGGAGCGGGTGGAGGACATTCTAAAAAGGGAGGGAGAACAGCCAGTTGTCGTGGTGCACGTTGGTACCAATGACATAGGTAAAAAAAGGGATGAGTTCCTACGAAATGAATTTAAGGAGCTAGGAGCTAAATTAAAAAGTAGGACCTCAAAAGTAGTAATCTCGGGATTGCTACCAGTGCCACGTGCTAGTCAGAGTAGGAATCGCAGGATAGCTCAGATGAATACGTGGCTTGAGCAATGGTGCAGCAGGGAGGGATTCAAATTCCTGGGGCATTGGAACCGGTTCTGGGGGAGGTGGGACCAGTACAATCCGGACGGTCTGCACCAGGGCAGAATCGGAACCAATGTCCTCGGGGGAGTGTTTGCTAGTGCTGTTGGGGAGGAGTTAAACTAATATGGCAGGGGGATGGGAACCAATGCAGGGAGATAGAGGGAAACAAAAAGGAGGCAAAAACAAAAGACAGAAAGGAGATGAGGAAAAGTGGAGGGCAGAGAAACCCAAGGCAAAGAACAAAAAGGGCCATTGTACAGCAAAATTCTAAAAGGACAGAGGGTGTTAAAAAAACAAGCCTAAAGGCTTTGTGTCTTAATGCAAGGAGTATCCGCAATAAGGTGGATGAATTAACTGTGCAAATAGATGTTAACAAATATGATGTGATTGGGATTACGGAGACGTGGCTCCAGGATGAGCAGGGCTGGGAACTCAACATCCAGGGGTATTCAACATTCAGGAAGGATAGAATAAAAGGAAAAGGAGGTGGGGTAGCATTGCTGGTTAAGGAGGAGATTAAGGCAATAGTTAGGAAGGACATTAGCTTGGATGATGTGGAATCTATATGGGTAGAGCTGCAGAACACCAAAGGGCAAAAAACGTTAGTGGGAGTTGTGTACAGACCTCCAAACAGTAGTAGTGATGTTGGGGAGGGCATCAAACAGGAAATTAGGGGTGCGTGCAATAAAGGTGCAGCAGTTATAATGGGTGACTTTAATATGCACATAGATTGGGCTAACCAAACTGGAAGCAATACGGTGGAGGAGGATTTTCTGGAGTGCATAAGGGATGGTTTTTTAGACCAATATGTCGAGGAACCAACTAGGGGGGAGGCCATCTTAGACTGTGTGTTATGTAATGAGAAAGGATTAAGTAGCAATCTCGTTGTGCGAGGCCCCTTGGGGAAGAGTGACCATAATATGGTGGAATTCTGCATTAGGATGGAGAATGAAACAGTTAATTCAGAGACCATGGTCCAGAACTTAAAGAAGGCTAACTTTGAAGGTATGAGGCGTGAATTGGCTGAGATGGATTGGCGAATGATACTTAAGGGGTTGACTGTGGATGGGCAATGGCAGACATTTAGAGACCGCATGGATGAACTACAACAATTGTACATTCCTGTCTGGCATAGAAATAAAAAAGGGAAGGTGGCTCAACCGTGGCTATCAAGGGAAATCAGGGATAGTATTAAAGCCAAGGAAGTGGCATACAAATTGGCCAGAAATAGCAGCAAACCTGGGGACTGGGAGAAATTTAGAACTCAGCAGAGGAGGACAAAGGGTTTGATTAGGGCAGGGAAAATGGAGTATGAGAAGAAGCTTGCAGGGAACATTAAGACGGATTGCAAAAGTTTCTATAGATATGTAAAGAGAAAAAGGTTAGTAAAGACAAATGTAGGTCCCCTGCAGTCAGAATCAGGGGAAGTCATAACGGGGAACAAAGAAATGGCGGACCAATTGAACAAGTACTTTGGTTCGGTATTCACGAAGGAGGACACGAACAACCTTCCGGTTATAAAAGGGGTCGGGGGGTCTAGTAAGGAGGAGGAACTGAGGGAAATCCTTATTAGCCGGGAAATTGTGTTGGGGAAATTGATGGGATTGAAGGCCGATAAATCCCCAGGGCCTGATGGACTGCATCCCAGAGTACTTAAGGAGGTGGCCTTGGAAATAGTGGATGCGTTGACAGTCATTTTCCAACATTCCATTGACTCTGGATCAGTTCCTATGGAGTGGAGGGTAGCCAATGTAACCCCACTTTTTAAAAAAGGAGGGAGAGAGAAAACAGGGAATTATAGACCGGTCAGCCTGACATCGGTAGTGGGTAAAATGATGGAATCAATTATTAAGGATGTCATAGCAGTGCATTTGGAAAGAGGTGACATGATAGGTCCAAGTCAGCATGGATTTGTGAAAGGGAAATCATGATTGACAAATCTTCTGGAATTTTTTGAGGATGTTTCCAGTAGAGTGGATAAGGGAGAACCAGTTGATGTGGTATATTTGGACTTTCAGAAGGCGTTCGACAAGGTCCCACACAAGAGATTGATGTGCAAAGTTAGAGCACATGGGATTGGGGGTAGTGTACTGACATGGATTGAGAACTGGTTGTCAGACAGGAAGCAAAGAGTAGGAGTAAATGGGTACTTTTCAGAATGGCAGGCAGTGACTAGTGGGGTACCGCAAGGTTCTGTGCTGGGGCCCCAGCTGTTTACACTGTACATTAATGATTTAGATGAGGGGATTAAATGTAGTATCTCCAAATTTGCGGATGACACTAAGTTGGGTGGCAGTGTGAGCTGCGAGGAGGATGCTGTGAGGCTGCAGAGCGACTTGGATAGGTTAGGTGAGTGGGCAAATGCATGGCAGATGAAGTATAATGTGGATAAATGTGAGGTTATCCACTTTGGTGGTAAAAACAGAGAGACAGACTATTATCTGAATGGTGACAGATTAGGAAAAGGGGAGGTGCAAAGAGACCTGGGTGTCATGGTACATCAGTCATTGAAGGTTGGCATGCAGGTGCAGCAGGCGGTTAAGAAAGCAAATGGCATGTTGGCCTTCATAGCAAGGGGATTTGAGTACAGGGGCAGGGAGGTGTTGCTACAGTTGTACAGGGCATTGGTGAGGCCACACCTGGAGTATTGTGTACAGTTTTGGTCTCCTAACCTGAGGAAGGACATTCTTGCTATTGAGGGAGTGCAGCGAAGGTTCACCAGACTGATTCCCGGGATGGCGGGACTGACCTATCAAGAAAGACTGGATCAACTGGGCTTGTATTCACTGGAGTTCAGAAGAATGAGAGGGGACATCATAGAAACATATAAAATTCTGACGGGGTTAGACAGGTTAGATGCAGGAAGAATGTTCCCAATGTTGGGGAAGTCCAGAACCAGGGGTCACAGTCTAAGGATAAGGGGTAAGCCATTTAGGACCGAGATGCGGAGGAACTTCTTCACCCAGAGAGTGGTGAACCTGTGGAATTCTCTACCACAGAAAGTTGTTGAGGCCAATTCACTAAATATATTCAAAAAGGAGTTAGATGAGGTCCTTACTGCTAGGGGGATCAAGGGGTATGGCGAGAAAGCAGGAATGGGGTACTGAAGTTGAATGTTCAGCCATGAACTCATTGAATGGCGGTGCAGGCTAGAAGGGCCGAATGGCCTACTCCTGCACCTATTTTCTATGTTTCTATGTTTCTATGGTATATTTGGACTTTCAGAAGGCTTTCGACAAGGTCCCACACAGGAGATTAATGTGCAAAGTTAAAGCACATGGGATTGGGGGTAGTGTGCTGACGTGGATTGAGAACTGGTTGTCAGACAGGAAGCAAAGAGTAGGAGTAAATGGGTACTTTTCAGAATGGCAGGCAGTGACTAGTGGGGTACCGCAAGGTTCTGTGCTGGGTCCCCAGCTGTTTACATTGTACATTAATGATTTAGACGAGGGGATTAAATGTAGTATCTCCAAATTTGCGGATGACACTAAATTGGGTGGCAGTGTGAGCTGCGAGGAGGATGCTATGAGGCTGCAGAGCGACTTGGATAGGTTAGGTGAGTGGGCAAATGCGTGGTAGATGAAGTATAATGTGGATAAATGTGAGGTTATCCACTTTGGTGGTAAAAACAGAGAGACAGACTATTATCTGAATGGTGACAGATTAGGAAAAGGGAAGGTGCAACGAGACCTGGGTGTCATGATACATCAGTCATTGAAGGTTGGCATGCAGGTACAGCAGGCGATTAAGAAAGCAAATGGCATGTTGGCCTTCATAGCGAGGGGATTTGAGTACAGGGGCAGGGAGGTGTTGCTACAGTTGTACAGGGCATTGGTGAGGCCACACCTGGAGTATTGTGTACAGTTTTGGTCTCCTAACTTGAGGAAGGACATTCTTGCTATTGAGGGAGTGCAGCGAAGATTCACCAGACTGATTCCCGGGATGGTGGGACTGACCTATCAAGAAAGACTGGATCAACTGGGCTTGTATTCACTGGAGTTCAGAAGAATGAGAGGGGACCTCATAGAAACGTTTAAAATTCTGATGGGTTTGGACAGGTTGGATGCAGGAAGAATGTTCCCAATGTTGGGGAAGTCCAGAACCAGGGGTCACAGTCTAAGGATAAGGGGTAAGCCATTTAGGACCGGGATGAGGAGAAACTTCTTCACCCAGAGAGTGGTGAACCTGTGGAATTCTCTACCACAGAAAGTAGTTGAGGCTAATTCACTAAATATATTCAAAAGGGAGTTAGATGAAGTCCTTACTACTCGGGGGATCAAGGGGTATGGCGTGAAAGCAGGAAGGGGGTACTGAAGTTTCATGTTCAGCCATGAACTCATTGAATGGCGGTGCAGGCTAGAAGGGCTGAATGGCCTGCTCCTGCACCTATTTTCTATGTTTCTATGTTTCTATGATAGAACACGCACTCTGCTTTCAGAAAATTCACCATATTTACACATTTTCCCCTCCCAATTTTATCCCCCCTTTCCTTCTTCTCCCATTAAGACGTCAACTCTTTGCTGGGGTACTGTTCGACAGTAACTGTGAGCAGGCTATTTAACTTTATCCTAACATTCATGCGTATAAATACACGAACGAATGCATGAATACACACACAATTCCAGCACAAATAGCACTGAGAGTGAGAACCATGAATGATTTTCCTCTTTCCTAACACAGGGGACATTGAGGACCTGCCCAGTTGCAGTCGCAGGTGAAATCAGCTAACTCAGCACAGGCAAAGGACTTTCCGGGTCTGTACAACTCATCGCTTCACTGCGTAAGCTTAACCTTGCAAATGGGCGTGTTGTTCATGTATCTGTAAACTCTAATTTCATTCCAACTGTTGCGATTTTACGATAATAAAGCAGAAAATTGAAAAAGGAGTGCATTTTATTTATAGAAAGTGACTTAAAATAATCACTGATAGGATTTTGATCATTAAAATGATCAATGTGGAATTACACAATTGATTTTCTAAGACCTTCGGTTTCTAGCTGTAAATTATTCTATTATAGACACTACGGATCTCATCCAATATAACTACCTGGCAGGTGTCTGCTACAGAAAGCAGTATTTTGGAATTAAGTTCACAAGAATCTTATTTTGATAGACACAGTAACTAAGAGCATCATTAGGAAGTGTTGAAGAGTAGTTGGAGATGGCCTGATGACTCTGGAGTGCCTATCTTCTAATTTGCCATTGCACCACTTAATCTGATGCTGCTGCCATTCTTTGATTCTTAAGTGAGGATTCACCACCTATTGGGACACTGTCATGTGACAGGAAGAGTAAATGACAGAAATGTATACCTCAGGCCGCCCCCAGATTAATAAATGCCTATATATGCCGTGCTGTCCTGCTCCGTCTTACATCAAGAGATGGCGAAGGTTGAACAACTTCCCACTGATTTTGTAGTTTAGTTCCACTCTAGCGGGGAACTTGTCAACTGTGAGGTGGAGCATGGCAGCGAGGAAGATTAAGAGGGTTGGGGGCGATGACGCAGCCCTGTTTGACCCTGGTCCGGACGTGGATTGGGTCTGTGATGGATCCATTGGTATGGATCATGGCCTGCATGTCGTCGTGGAGCAGGCGGAGGATGGTGAGGTACTTTTGGAGGCATCCGAAACGGAGGAAGACGCTCCATAGACCCGCGTGGTTGACAGTGTCAAAGGCCTTTGTAAGGTCGAAGAAGGCCATATATAAAGGCGACACCTGTGTCTGTGCACACATAGAGGCTGAACTCCAGGACATAGTGGATGTATTTACCAAGGCGTATGAAAGCATGGGCCTTACGCTAAACATCAGTAAGACAAAGGTCCTCATTATCCTCAACGACTTTCTGTCCCACTTGTGACAGGGACTGTGGATTTGGTATTGGACTGTGCAGCCACCTAAGAACTCATACTAAGAGTGGAAGCAAGTCTTCCTCGATTCCAAGGGACTGCCTATGATGACGATGATGACATCAAGAAATTATAACTTTCTATATTGGGCACACCCTATACCAATTTTTCCCACAAATTCGACCACTAGATGGTTGCTGAGGTGGGTGGCTCTTATTGGAAGCAGATCAAACCTAATTATATGTAATATCTGCAGGAAAAACATCATTTGTGTGTTCTGTGGGGAGTCTGACATCTTAGAAGCATTAACTACCAAACTGCTCTATCATCAGAGAGAGGAGAACTGCAGCCAATATCTCCTACATGGTAGTCTTTGTAGCGAGAAGACAAGAGGACTGCTCCCAGCCTCTACAAAGGGCAATCTGAGCCAACCACCAGGAATGTGAGAGCTGCTTCTACAGCATGTCTTTTTCCTTTTGCCATAGATTTTTAAAAAAATACTTTTTCCCCCAGTGGTGAAACCAATGTGACTGCTAATACATGTGCACAGATTCTAACCATGTAACTTTATATGCGCATTGGGAACATAACAGATTGCCACATGTGGACAAATATGAGTCTTCAGCTAGACATTCGCAGAAGAGCTTGAACTTCAGGTTGCATTCCATCATCACATCATGAATGAACCCACACGACTGTGACTGAGTCACTTGCACCAGCTTTCAAAGTTTTCACTGCTTTCTCCACAGAACAATCAGTTAAACAACAAATTTCTGTTACAGCAAATTCAAGTCAATTATCATTCCTGCCAGAACAGTAAAACAGTCTTTCGTCATGAATAAAAGATACATAAAAATGTAAAAGGAATCTACTCTTTCCTCAAAATGTCAACAATTTGTATTTTGAAACAATACCTTCTATTACATTTAAAAAAGACAACATAATTGGCCTGTTTCAGACAACTGTCCAAGCAGGAAATCTGTACAAATTGGTCTAGTGCAACATAAACCTGGGTCACAGTGCACACTGCACTGATTAATTCATGGCTTGCTATATCTGAATAATAAATTAAAGTGCTACAGATAATTGATCATTGGGCCATAACCCAAAGTGAAAAGAACCCAATCATAAGGAAACCTAGAGGAAAAGATGTATTCCTTTCCTTGATTCAGTTCAGTTTGCGATCTCATTGTCATCCAGGACCTACAGCAATTAGTGAATGTAAACCAATGAGTTTACCAGCACGATGAGCAACCCAGCGAATCCCTGGCTTCAAGGAATTGTAGGCCCAACATCAGAAATTGTTTTCTAAAAAAAATGCTTCCATTCATTGATTTTGAAATCGCACTTTATGATATCCTTGGGATATGCAAAGTACTTCACAAAAATGCGATTACTTTTGAAGTGCAGTCACTGCTATTTTGTTGCCAAATGCGGCAGGCAATCTGCATGCAACAAGGTCCTGCAAACAGTAAATGAGATGAACACATAAGTAATGTATTTGGGTGCTGTTGTTTGAGAGGGGAATATTAGATGGGGCATTAGGAGAGCTCTCAGCTCTTCATCAAAGTCATTGGGCCCAATTTTAACTGGGGCCAGTTTTCAATGGGTGTGTTTTGGTGTTAGTTCAAAACTCTCTCACTGCAGCAAAGAAGAGGCCTGGCGTATGATTACTTCCAGGTCTTATTTAACACCCATTAGCCCATTTCCCACCAGTTCTGGGCGGGCATTTGGCAGAAAGCAGCAGAAATCTGCCCGACCGTGAGGCCAGCCTCGAAGCAGGTTAAGTGGCATAATCAGCCCCTGGGTAGTCCCGCAAGGGAGAGGCAAAATCACGTCGGGAGAGGCCTAAGATTTCTTAAGAAAGAAAGAAAGACTTGGATTAATATAGTGCCTTTCACAACCACCGGACGACTCAAAGCACTTTACAGCCAATAAAGTATTGTAATGTAGGAAATGCGGCAGCCAACTTGCTCAAAGCAAGCTCCCACAAACAGCAATGTGATAATGACCAGATAAATGTTTCCAGTCATTTCAGTTTCTAGCTATTGCAATTTTTCCAGTTCTTTCAGTTTACAGGCGTTGCAATGTTTCTAACACCAAAACTCACCCGCTGAATACTGGCCCCCAGTTAAAATTAGGGCCGATGACTTTGATGAAGAGCAGAGCTCTCCCAGTGTCCCATCTAATATTCCTCCCTCAAACACCACCAGCCAAAACACACTCCTGCTCCTCCTGGCCCCATCAAGAAAATGTAATGTTTTAGGCCTCATCTGGCTTCGAACTACATGCGCAGTGGGTTGGCCTAGTTGGAAGCTCACTGCTGCTTCCTGCTCCAGCTTAGTACAAATTGCAGTGAGGTCCTGGTTACGATATCAGGACAAAACCTGTATGTGTCAAAAAGGGCCCCGCTGGCTTTGGGCAGGTGTCTTTGCCTCCTACTCAGTGGAGCCGGTTAACAAGAGGTAGGACGGCGGCTCCAGGGTGGGTAAGTGACCAAGGCAATTTGAATGGCCAGCTGCCCAATTTCTACCAGGCGGGTAAGGTTAAAAGGACAGCTGTGATCTATTACATCCACCTGAGCAGCATATGAGCCTCACTTTAATATCAAAAAAGGCACCTCTGATAATCCAGCACTTCCTCACAGATGCACTGAAGTATTAGCCTAGATGATGTGGTCAAGCTGCTAATGGAGCTTGAACCCATAACATTTGAGGTGAGAGTGCTCCCAACTCAACCAAGGTGATCCTTCATTGGGTTGATTTTCCAAAAAGGCTGATCCTGCCTGATTTTAGGAGGTCAGCTTCATTTTCATAACATGGACAAGCTCTCAGCCCATATCCAGGGTCAGATTGACAGCTCACCAGAGGGAAAAAAGTCAACTAAGTGGAAACAGGGGGGCCAAAATCCACCGTCCCCGAAGGGATGGCTAACACGGAGTTTGGGCGGGCGACTGATAAAATCGATCAGCTGAATTTCCCTCCCCAAGCCATATTTCAGCTTTGGGGGGATTTGAGCGGTGTGCACTTCCGCCGGAAACGCCGCGGTGAAGCCACTGTAAAGGAGACTTTCCAGTGGAGAGCTCTGCAGCATGCGGGCTGCTGGAGAGCCACCAGGACCGGGATTTTCAACTGCAAAAAGGTAAGACTTTTCCCAGCGGTGCCCCCGCGAGGTATTCGAGTCAGTGCTCGAATGGGACATCACTGGACTGTTGCCCCAATTGGGGCCTTTTGGTAGGGAAATAGTTTTATTAATTTTAGTATTTTTATTTAAGATTACAGCATCCACTGTATTTATCTTTTAATAGTTTTATTAATTGTTTTTGGCTCCATTCAACCTGCTGAGTGCTGTTCAGAGGTTTGCACACACTTTTCTACAATTTTCAGGCCTGACTCTGTAGTGGAGTGCTGTGGGCTGCAGAGACCTGCTTGGCAGTGTTCACCCTGAGGATGGGAGGAGTGTTGGGAGGGCGACACCTGGTACACCTGGTCAGAAGCAGGGCGGCATGCAGGAGATGGCGTTGCCATTAGCACTGTGCAGAGAGGCAGCGGGCAAGGGAGGCAGCAGCCATGATTCGTCCATTCTGCACCAGACAAATGTGCCCGCCGTCTTCACCGGTCCAAATCAGGATTGCAGTTGGCTGCTTCAGGACAAGGGATATCCCCTGTTCACTTGGCTGCTCAGTCCACTGTGGACCCCAGGACAGCGCCAGAGCATGCATACAATGACGCTCATTGGGCCACCAGGTGCATCATCCAGCAGTGCATAGGCATCCTTAAGCAAAGGTTCTGGTGCCTGGACCTTGCAGTTCTCCTCAATGGGTCTCCATTATCATTGTGGTCTGCTGCATGCTGCACAACCTGGCCTTCATGAGGGGACAGCCGCTGGAGGTCAAGCTAGCAATACCAGCTGAGGAGGAGGAGGCACAGGAGCAGAAGGTGGTGCGGGAGCAGGAGGAGAAGGAGGAGGCCCAGGAGGAGGAGGAGGCACAGGAGCAGAAGGTGGTGCGGGAGCAGGAGGAGAAGGAGGAGGCGCAGGAGGAGGAGGAGGAGGATCCCCGTCGCCCCAGAGCTAGGAGCCTTTGACCCATTGGCATCCTGGAAGGGCCGGGTGCAGATTGGCCAGCAGCCCCCTGGGTGGGTGCGTCCTCACATATATGGAGGTGCCTGACACCTCCCCTGCAATCTCCCTCCATGCATTATGTACTGGCAGTCTGCCAGGTCTCCCCATGTCCATCTGTCCATCACACCGTCCATCTCCAGCTCCATATCAGCGAACCTGTTGGCTCTCCTTGCACCTCTTACACCAGCCATTCTTCCAAACTCCTTCCCCCCCCGTCCCCCCTCAGGGCCTTGCTGCAAACACTGGCCTTTAAAAAGGCCAGGGAGCAGCTGGCTCATTAGAAACCCTTACCTACATACTGAATTTCTCAGTGGTGATAACGCTCAAATTAAGACAGCCACACCACTGAAAAATCCACTTTGGAAGGGTTCATTGGCGCTGGAACCCATTTGTTCACTTTTGGAGCTGAATATGGGGTGGCCCAGCCACGAAAAAATTTCGGTGCTAATAGTCACAAAAACCTGGGGGGAGCGAGCACTAGCTTTCCAGCGGTCCTGAATTTCGGGGCCTGGGAATTAGCAAATGAAGGCAAAGTGCAGAGATTGAGAGCTAGCCTCAAAATACTGTTACTAATCTTACAATAAGGCTCTTTAAATGTACTTCCATAAACAATTGTAAAATCTACTCCAATATTTTAATTCAGGTGCAAAGCTGGACTGATCAGATTATTAAAAAATGTTAACACCCTTTTTTGGAGCAAGGAGGAAAAGAGAACAATTGACAAGATGTTACCATGCAAATAATTACCAAGACCAAGGATTTTCAGGTCCTTTGTGCTCTGGGTTTTGCCCCGGAACGCTGAGAAATGGGGCGGCAAGGTCTTCTGCGTCCGGTCGCGAATCTTGTGTTGGGTTTTGCGGCAGCGTTTATAATCACCGCCCGCCAAGAAGAGCCACGCCAGGTGTGCAACGCCTCTCGTTGCGACACCGGTGCGAGTTTAGACCCGCACCCGACCCGTGCACCCCACGATGACCGCTAGGTAAAACAGAATGGTCCAGCCATGCCGGCAGTGCTGAGGTAGATAAAGTGCAGAAAAGGTAAGTTCGAGTGTTTACTCTTTTATTTTTTTGTAGCGATTTGTGTTCTGGTGAAAGTATTTGTCATGTTTTTGTGATTTTTTTCAGGGTATATTTTTTCCCCCTCCCAAGGCCTCTCTCCGGCCTTGCACTTTCGTTGGCGAGGTTCCCATTTTTGCGGCGCAAAAGTTGTACAACACCTCCCTTTGTGCTGCATCCCTGGCGCAGGGCCCAGATGGCAAAATTTTCTCCCCAGAGTGCAAATGTTACCCGGGTGGTAACTTTCCCGCCCGCCTCTGTTTTCACCCCGAAAACAGCAAAACCGAAAATCCAGCCAAGTGTGCATCTTTGAGACAAGTGTGATATCTTCTGTACGAGCTCACTAACACATAGGCTCCAAGATCGCTGATAACTTCAGGAACTTGTCAAATGATCTGTTCCCTCTTTATTATTATAAACAGCAATGGCTGCATTACTATAGTAGTCCACTGGGTGGAGCTATATATATTACACTTCTCCCTCCTTAATGAAGAATTAATTATAACAAACAATCATACATAACTTGCATGGTTATACACAAGAAAAGATATGGACTTATTTGCCATATTTACAAATCAAGCTTAACCACTTGTTTTTTGTTTCAAAGAGGATACCTTCGCTCTCGAACAGAACTTCCCAAACATGGTGTCAAACTTGGACTCATTCTCAGCTGATCCTGAGGAAAGTTTTCCTCCAAGGGATGCCCTTGATTTACATTTGAATTCTCTACAACTTCAGACTGTTTGTCTGCCTGACTCAGACTCGAACTTAAATTCTGACTTTCTCTTGGACTCGTTTCTAATACATTTGATATAGGATATGCTACTGGTACTGTACTATACTGTAATAAGACTTTCTGATAAGTCAGAAATAATCAAATCATTCCAACTTTCAACCCTTTCCACATCTGTAGGTAAAATATGATCAATGTGAACAAACCTAATCTGTCCATGATCAAACACCTTGACCAAATATGTGCGAGGACCACATATCTTCACCATTCTTCCTGGTAACCACTTTAACCATTTATGGCGATGGTTCTTCACTCTCACCTTCTGATTTAATTTCACACTTCTCTCTTTTACTCCACCTCTATCATGATTCTATTTCTGTCTTAATTGTTTCTCTTCTACTGACTGTGTCAAGTTTGGTTTGAACAACGGGAATCTGGTTTGTGGCTGCCATTTGAGAAACAACTCTGCTGGTGTTCTATCAATAGTTGTATGAGGAGTATTACGATATGTGATTAGAAAATTAGCCAATTTGTGGTCCAATGACAACTGTCGTTTCTTTGGATTTGGATTCAACATCGGTTGATGAGGGCCATTTTACAATTTGTACTGTGCGGTCTGCTACACCATTTGAAGCAGGGTGGTATGGTGGAACCTTGGTATGTTTCATACCATTTTTACTTGTGAATGGTGCAAATTCTTCTGAACAAAATTGTGGTCCATTATCAGAAACAATTTTTTCTGGGAGTCCAGATGAAGAAAATAATCATCGCAAAATCTCAAATGTTTTACTTGTTATTTTCTGCATTGGAAACACCTCGACCTACTTCGAATGGCTATCAATCACAATGAACAACTGCTGTCCTTCTAGCTCAGCAAAATCGATATGTAACCTTTGCCACACCCTGGGAGGCCATTTCAATGGCTGTAAGGGCACTGATGGTGGTTTCTTGTTTACCGATTGACATGTTGTACACTGACTGATGATGTACTTTATATCGTTATCTAGACCTGGCTATTATAAGTAACTGCGTGCAAAACTCTTGGTCAAGCACATTCCCAGGTGCTGGTCATGAAGATCTCCTAATAATTTGGACCTGAATTTATTTGGTATAACCACTCTTGCACCCCACATGATACAATCTTTATCCACTGATAATTCATTTCTACGAATAAAGAATGGATGAATATCTTTCTCTGTTACCTGGTTTGACCAGCCATTTGCAATGCAATCATACACCTTTGACATAACTGAGTCACTTTTGGTTGCTCTACCAATCTCGTCAGCTGTGACTGGCAGGTCATCAACGTATGAACACTTCTTCACTATTGGGTGTAACTTGTGATGGGGAAGGCAATCTAGACATAGCATCAGCATTACTGTGATCAGCTGATCGTCTGTATTCAATATCATATGCATAATCATATGTCTCTGTATTTAAGGAAGGATATACTTGCATTGGAGACTGTTCAGAGAAGGTTCACTAGGTTGATTCCGGAGATGAGGGGTTTGACATATGTAGATAGGTTGAGTAGGTTTGGCTTATACACATTGGAGTTCAGGAGAGGTGAATTTATCGAAACATATAAGATAATGAGGGGGCTCAACAAGATGGCTGCAGAACGGATATTTCCACTCATAAGGGAAACTTAAACTAGGGGACATAGTAAGGGACCAGCCATTTAAAACTGAGATGAGAAGGAATTTCTTCTCTCAGAGGATTGTAAATCTATGTAATTCTCTGCCCCAGACAGCTGTATAGGCTAGGTCATTGAATATATTTAAGGCAGAGATAGACAGATTTTTGAGTGATAAGGGAGTAAAGGGTTATGGGGAGTAACAGGGAAGTGGAGCTGAGTCCATGATCAGATTAACCATGATCTTATTGAAAGGCGGAGCAGGCTCGAGGGGTCAAATGGCCTACGCCTGCTTCTAGTTCTTATGTTTTTATATGCTGACAAAATCAAAGCCCATCTCTGCATTCGAGCTGCAGCAAAGATTGGAACTGGAATCTCACTCTAATCCAGCTTCGGTGATCCCAACCAATTACTTCCTAGTAAGGCAGGCTTGTCTCCTCCCACTACGAAGAGAGGCAAGCTCTGAAATTTATCCTTGTATTTCACCGGTATGGTGATATGACCTAACACAGGAATTTGCTCTCCTGAGTAGCCTCACAGCTCTATCTTGGATTTCTCCAATGGGAAATCATGCAATTTGTTGAGATATAGCGATTCCGGTATTATGCTCATGGATGCACCAGTGTTGATTTCCATGGGTATCCTGGTTCCTGCAACATCTACTTGATGATACTTTTCGAATCGCTGTGCTCCTCGCAGGAACCTTTGTGCTCCAGATGACGTGCATCTCCAAAACCTCCTAATCCTGTTGCTTTTCTTCCATGCTATGTAGTCTCTGGGGATTTCAACTTACAGCCTTGAAAGTTGATTTACTCTTCAGTCGGCATGCCTTTGCAAGA
Organism: Pristiophorus japonicus; assembly: GCF_044704955.1. Lineage (NCBI taxonomy): Eukaryota > Metazoa > Chordata > Chondrichthyes > Pristiophoridae > Pristiophorus > Pristiophorus japonicus. The sequence continues at coordinate 133,456,839 of NC_091990.1, read as the reverse complement.
TGCCCAGTTTTCCTGCAGAAGAAACACTCTGCCTTCACATATGCACAACTTTGAGCAATGTGTTGTCCCAGGCACTGATAGCACAACTTCGATGTATTGTTACCTTGACCAGTTTCTGAGGCCTTGGGACCCAACTGCCTTTTACTTTTAACCTGCAGGCGATTCACTTTGGTTGTCGGACGATTCGAAATGGTTCAAAATTCGAAGGAATATAGGTCGGCCATATCCATTGACATAGCTGTCTGACAAGCTAAATCAAAAGTCAAGTTAGGAGTTGTCAACAACTTTCTTCTGATGGCTTCATTTTCCATCCCACAAACAAAGCGGTCACACAGTGCTCGGTCCTGAAAGTTTCCGAAATGACAGTGAATGGATAGCTTTTTTAATGCTGATACTTTCGTCAGGTAATTAAATTTGTATTACGAAATGATAACTGTCAGCAATTTCCAGGGGCTCAGGATTGTAGTGCTGCTCTAATTTCCTTAGAATCTCCCTGTGTTATATCCTTTGGCTTGACGGGAACAAGCACATTTTTCAGGGTTTCATACACCTCGGGGCCTGCTCCAGTCAAGAAAATATCTCGTTTTTTTTCCAACACCACCCGATTACAGTTTTCATCATTGGGGACTTCGATGATACTATTCGCAGTGAAAAACATTCCTAGCTATTCCACATACGGTCGGAAGGTTTCACGGTGACGTTGAAACTCACCCAAGCACCCTATTATTCCCATAGGCATGGCCATCTGGACTCTGGCAGTTCAGACAAGTGTGCTTGTAATTTACCTTAGATTTTTAGCTGTTAATCAAAACAAAGATGCCCTCGAAGTCTCTCTGTCGGTTGGCTGAATCATTCACCCACAAAAAAATCAGCTAGGTGATCCAGAAATCCTATCCTTCGTCACCAATGTGATATCTTCTGTACCAGCTCAGAAACATACAGGCTCTGAGATGGTTGTTAACTTCAGGAACTTGTCAGGTGACCTGTTCCCTCTTTATTGTTGTAAACTGCAATGTCTGCATTACCACAGTATTCCACTGGGTGGAGCTCTATATATTACAACAAGTACTGCATACTTCAACAGTGCAGTTTCATTATGTCATAGACCAACATAAGTCACAGCTGTTGATATAGCTACTGACATCTTTGGGGGTGTCGATGACAGTACACTGTTTGCACATGGACTCTGTAAGGGAAGAGCTGTAGTAATGTGGTGCTAGTTGAAGTGGTGTGTGGCTCTTATTCTATTGAATTACTCTCATACAATGAGCAAGCATTGTTTTCTAAAAGCTACTCCTGGCATGTTATGGATTAGAATGTGGTTACTGCAGAAACTTCATTGCTGTTCAACTTCATATTCATTGTCTTGAACAATTGAGTGGTTCGCTTGCTGGCACAAATTTTTAAACCTCCCTGTCACGATCAACTTGATGAGCTCCAAAATGGGACTTATAAAAGTGCTGTACAACTAGTCTCTCACAGAGATATAGATACAACACATTTTCAGATTTCTTTATAGCCTGCACATGAATTATCGTACAACCCACAAATGTTTGCTAAGTACTGTATCACACAGCTCAGCTTGTAAGATTTCCCATTAACTTGCCCACATGTGAGCAGAAAATCTTCACTCTCAACACAGAACTGCAACCTCATTTTCTCAGCTCCTCAACCATATGATCTTCATCCTAAGAGCTCTCAAAAAATAATAATTTTGAGAATGCAATCATTTCAGATGAAGATATGGAAAGGACAGCTTGCGACTTCCTGCTGATAGCATAAAGGCAGAGAAGCAATTGTGCAGTTTTAGACATGTAATATTTGATTTGTCTACAAATCCATTCATTATTCAGTGTTTCATAAAGAAAGACTATATTATAACCTCATCTGTATCAACGCACAGCAAAATGGAAAAGGATTAGCTTGCATGATTGTGTAGTGATGTGATCGGGCAAAAGGCTGAAAGATTATTTTAAATGATTATACTAGAACTATCTAAAGATTTCGATGGCCTAGAAATGATCGGCTTGCTATCTCACAGAACTGAATTAGAAACACTGATTTAATCTGTTCCTCTCCATGTCCTTGTATTCCTATCACAAGGCATTTTCTCCACAGTTTAGAAAACATTTACCTGACATCTCTTCAATCTCTTCAGAAATGTTTGGTTCAAAAAGAAGTTTTAAACAATACATAGAAATTGCTCAGAAATAACATACTGCCAGGAAAGAATTGCCATTACACACTCTGTGAATGCACTGAGTACAAAGAACAAGAAGCTGGAATATTTTGCAGTTCTCGCTATAATAACTCAAACACTACACAGCACAAAGCCCTCTGTGGCTCATACATCTATTCAAGTGCATCATCATTCTTTGGACTAGCATCTTGCCAAACTGAGCAAAACAGAAAATATATGAGAAGTCTGTTCAACAAATCAAAGTATAAAATAACATATTTATTCATACTTGATTCTAATAAAAAGTTTCAACCTACCCCAAACCACCGTCCTTCAAGCCAGAGGCAGATAGGCAATCTGATTCCAGATCTCTGCAAATGCTATGCTCGATGCTGCAGGGCGCCTAAATATGATACGTCGCACAGCGTAGCCAGTCGAGTTGGGGCGCAGCCAACGTCCTGCACTGAAAAATGTGCCGGGACGTCTGCACATGCACATTGAAGTCGGGTCGCAATGTCCTCGCATGTGCAGTAGCGCTGAAATTTGGCAATCGGCCATTTTTTAAAGGAATCGTAGCTGCTTGTGTTTTGCTGTCTGGTGAGTTTGCTTCCTGCAGCCTGTGTGCACCCCTATTGTTGGCCGAATGGTCTTCCCGTCGTCCTGCCCCTATCCCTGGCCAAATGGTCTCCCGGTCGTACCACCCTTATCCCTGGCTGAGTGGTCACCCGGTCGTCCCGCCCGTATCCCTGGCCGAGTGGTCTCCCAGTCGTCCCGTATCTATCCCTGGCCGAGTGGTCTCCCGGTCGTCCCGCCCTTATCCCTGGCCGAGTGGTCTCCCGGTTGTCCCGCCCTTATCCCTGGCCGAGTGGTCTCCCAGTCGTCCCGTATCTATCCCTGGCCGAGTGATCTCCCGGTCGTCCCGCCCCTATCCCAGGCGAGTGGCCTCCCGCACCGGCCGGCCCGCTGTTGAAGTAGATGCTTGTGTTTCACCCTTGCTGCAGCCTGTTGCAGCCTGTCTGGTGAGTTTGCTTCCTGCAGCCTGTGTGTGCCTTCCCGGGCTGAGTTTTCAGATGAAGGTTGGACTTAGTTCTATTTTTTATTTCTTCTTGAGTGCTCATTACTTTTTGTGTTTTGTTTAGTGCTTTTAAGTCTTGGTGCAAGGTCCTCTCCGCTTCCCTTCCCGACCCTATCCCAGGCCAAATGGCCTCCGATGTACCTATCTGCACTGATTTCTTAATTCTCCGCAAGGGTTTTCTGAAGTGGCCACATACACTGGCCTAAGTATATTAGGAGTAACTATTAGCTGGCCAAAGTGGGCAAAACTGGCGTAGGTGGCTGGTAACGCCCCCTTTAAAAAAAACTAAACTAAAAAAATCCTAACTATCTCACTTACACTGGCGCAAATTGAATGTGCAAAATGGGGATTTTTAAGATACTCCAGAAAAATCAAGTTGCTCCAAAAAAAACGGAGCAACTCCTGGCCAAAATTGATCCCAATATCTCTCCCTTTCTGTGTCGAAACAGTTGGGTAACACTCGGTGATTCTCCCAACACATCCCAGATTAGGAAGTTAATATAGTTTGTTGCAGATAAGCACAAAAGTTAACCTTCTCCATAGCAATCTTGAATGCCAAAATCCAGCACAAATGACAGGAAATACATTTGGGGCTGAAATTGCAGTCGGAGGCTTCCCGCGGGGCAATTGCCACCGACCTGAAACATTTCTACGAATCTACCTGGTGGTCCAGAAGGAGCGTGGGATTCCGGTGGGGAGGCCTTCTCTTCCCGCGTTGCAAAGCGTGCTCCCGTCCTCCAGGTTCCCACGCAGATGGTGCAGTCACGTGTGATTACTCAGCCAATCAGGTACAGTATTCCACAGCTTTCTCATTTATAGCAATGAGAACTCTGTATCGATGAGTTCTCATTGCTATTAATGAGAAAAAAACCAAACATATAATAAAAAATAAAAAACACACCTCACATAATTAAAATTAAAGTTAATCTTAGAGAAAACATTTTTTCCGAGCTTTTAAAAAGTTTTTTAAATTATGGTTAACAATAAGTGTAACATAGTGGGCAGGGTTTTTAAAAATAATGTGTGTTTTTTTAAATTTAATTAAATTATATTTTTGTATGTTTTTAAACACTTATGCTTGTAAAAGTAAGCTATACGCCTGCTTTTATCAAGCACAAGAATTTTGAGGACATTTTCTGGGAAAGAGATGGGTAAATACCACAATTTGCCCATGTAAATGCCCTCGCTCCCGAGATGCATTGGATTGGAAAAGCCGGTTTTCAGCGCATGCGCATTGTGCGTTGAAAAGCGACTTTTGCAATGCCTTCCCGGGTCCGCACACACTCAGTATGGACCTGGGGAGGCCGGGATTTCCAGCCCAATATAATTAATTCCTATTATTTGCAATTTATTTAAAATTGCCTGTCCATATTTGGATAGATGTAGTTTACATTCTCTGTTAATTCTGGTGGGAAAGAAGCATTAGCATTGGGGAAGGGTGGGGGGGGGGTGCGGGGCGGGGGAGGGTTAAAGACGACATCAAATGGATTTCCCTTCCATGTCTGCTGGAGTTACGCTAGGAAGCATAGAATCCCGCCCAATATTTTTAAATACGAGTTATATTTTCAGTTAAAAATAAATAAAGCAGTGTAACCAAATAGAAGCTAAATGACAAACACATTGGTGCAAATTTAAAAAGCCCACTTCGAATAACATTTTGCCACACAGAAAGAGCCAGGAATTCAGAGAAAGCTTCTGCTTCTTTAGCACAGTCATTTCCAACTCAAGTTATTTATGCTAATTAGAAACTGAAATGGTTCCAGTATTGGCTCTCAGTGCTCACTTCCCCCCCGGCCCCCCAACACCACCCTGCAAAGGAAAGCTCATCCAATGAATACTAGATGTTGCCTATCCATCAGCCACTTTCTGATCTATTCATAGGTCTTACCCCAAATCCCCACAGATTTGAGTTTAATTAATACCCTTTTTAATGATATGTACCACATCGGACGGTTTCCAATCCATTGGCACCTACCCCGTGTCCATTGACTCCTTTATAATGATTGTCACTGCCTCACTGATCTCTTCCTGGTCTCGCTCAGCATTCTGGGATAAGTACTATCTATCCCTGGGAATGTATTTGTTTTCAGTTCAATTAGCATGTCTATAATTCCATCTCATTCATAAGGAAGTAATTGATTGGACTTGAGATAGCCGTGTCTGGAAAGGGCATGTTGCTTGTGTCTTCCCTTGTGAATATTTGAAGGAAATAGTCATTTAGAATATTTACTATTTTAATGCTCATCCTGAGTTTCAAGTCCATTTGTGTCTTTTACGGTTTTAGCCTCGTCTCTTAATGCCCTCTTGCTGTTGTGGTACTGAAAGAGGCTGTTACCGTCACGCTGAGCTTCCGCTGCTACTTCGGTTTTAGGTTTCTCTTTGTCCATCTAATCGCCTTATTAATGTGTTGCTGCATTTTTTAGTATTATTCCCAATGAGGCCTTCCTTTCTCCCTACAGGATTCGAACATGCCACTTTTTCTCACTTTTAATTTGTTTATTAATTCATCTCGCATCACACCTGTCAAGTCTGAGCTTGCTGTTTTGGGAATGTATTATGGGGGTAATTTTCACTTTCATCGCCTGGGCGGTAATCTAGTATGGTCAGCTTTTAATGGGTTGAAAATCAGGAGAGTTTTGCAATAGGCAATATGCAATTATCAGCCAGGCTCTGAAGGTGAAAATTACCCTCTGTAGTTTTGAAGAAGTGTGATTTGTCTTCCATGGAAGAGTTGTTGAACAACCTCCCCCAATTTTATTTGCTTTAGTTGCTTCCTCATTTTATCTAATTTAGCTCAATCAAAAATATACCTGGCTCTTGAGCATAAGAATTTCTGACTCCCAGATCATGTTAACTTATTCTGTGGTCACCCACCCCCAGAGGTGGTCAGACTTCCACATTTTGTATATTTTCTCGATCATTAACCAATACCAGGTCAAGATGAGCATTGCCCCCAGTGGGTGAAGAAGCAGTCATGCACTACACTGACCAATTCTGACTCTAAACTACTTAAGAGTCACCAAACACTGGAGATTAGCTGAGCAACGCAATACAGAATGCAATCTGGGGGCCAATTGTGATCCACTTGTCCCTTGCAGCGAGGAACAGCACATATGCTATTGGCCTCCTTCCACGTTCTCCCAGCTCTGGGAGTTGAAATATTGACACAAAATAGAAAGAATGAGATTGGAATTGTAGCTGTCAACAACAAGCTCAGTAACGTGAATTGCTACATTATTCAGTTGGACAGAAAAGAAAATACTGATGTTATGGCCTCTATTAAGAAAATTCTAATTCTGGAGTTCCATGAACAAGTAAATGTAATAATGTCAAAATATAGAAGTCACTAACAACATTAACTGGTGCAAAATTACTTTAATAACCGAGATATTTAATGGTTTGAGTTTTAGTTTTATATTTGTAAGACGTTTTGGGACTGGCATGGCAGGAACATGGGGCATGAATGACCTTTTTTCATGTGTGCAACCAGATAAATTACAAGCCTGAAAAAGTAGTATGGATCCAGAACAGCTTAGGGCTCAGGTCACAGCACAAAAGGCATCTTTTCCTGCTTTGAAAATATCAGAAAAAAGGAGTGCATTATGTGGGAGGCATAATTGCTTAGTATGCACCTCAATTATTTCCACAAAACCTCCAGATCAGTGCATGTTAATAGTTTTGATGCTGAATATAAATGCTGAAAAATAATTTCAGTTCCAATGGCCATCATTAACTTATTAAGCAAAACCCAGACATTAATTGGCCAGTATTCCTTCACACCTGGCAAAATCAACAAAACAGAAAGGCTAATTATGACCATCCACAATTAATGCCTTCCCACCTATAAAGACATCAACAGCAAGTTTAATTAACATTCATACAAGTGGTTATGTAGCTTGATACACTTCGCTGATGACTCCGGTTTCATTAGAAAGGTCAACTGTTACATGCTGCAAAATCAAAGCCTGCCCATCAACATATAGTCCTACACAGGGCACTTTGCACAGTTAGTTACCTTGAGATCTGAAGGTTATAATGAATGAGTTTTAAAATCAATTATATCCTCTCCAAGAACTACAGGCACAATGACCTTTATAGTTGGGTTGGTCTCAGCCTGAAATATTTCTTCTCTTATGTGTGGCTCAGGATTCCTAAATAGCATTTTTACAGCATGGCATACTCCCAGCAGCAATGACAAAGACAATGGTGCAACTTGCCATTTCCAACTACATCAGTTTGTATTGTCTGAAATATTTTTCATGAAAAGTATCATACGCAACTCATATCAATGAAGAGAACTTCAGCATTCAGTGTACTGAAGATGCAAAGCATGAATGTAATAAAGTGCAAGTAATAAATATGTAAATTGAACTTAGTGAACACAAAATAACTTACCGTAAAACCCACTGTAAAACACAGGATACTAGGTCAGTGACAATAGCAGACATGGCGATAACAGATCGAGTCTGGGACAATCCTAAAGCAGGTACTATTTGGAACCTCGGCAACTGCAGAATCTTTCTACTTTATCCAGAAAGTTCCTAAAATTGAAGCTTGTTAAAAAGAGATTGCACCCCACCAGGAATGTGCTACAAGACCACAACTAGATTTCAGATATTTGGGAAATGTTTTATTTATCCTTACTATAAAGTACGTTTTCTTCATTAATGGTGCTATATACGCACAAGTGCTGTCAATGATAAATTCTGATAGTGTTGAAATATTTCATTTTATTTTATATAAAAAGGAATGGAGAGAAATGCAAAATAACTTACCATAAAACCTATTGTAAAACACAGGATATTAGGTCAGAATTCTTTTTTAAACTGGAAAAAATGTGGGGTCTTCTTACATGACAGAAGGAAAGGGTTTTACCAAAAAATAATACGTTCTCCTTTATTGGATTATTACACACGTACACATTATAAAATTACAGGGTTGGAAATTCCTCCTGTTGATGATTTTGGTGGAAAATGTTGTGAATACAAGCCCAGAAATCCCACCTTTTACTCACAGAATTTGTTTTTACCTACAATTATTAACAATGGGAATTTGACATGCAGTGAGTTAACATGATTACCAAAATCCATCACATTTCAAATAAGAACTCCAACAGAATGTGTGATAATATTTTGTGGAGAGTAATAATTACACAGTGTCAGGTGGTGATAATTCACACTAGTTAGAATAAAAATAAACAATAGCACGTGCGTGAATTATTATTTAATGGCCTGTGCTCTGGGATTGTAAAGCTGACATGAGCAATGGGCAGTGCATGAGTAGCTGGAGGTGCTGAGTGACATACAATTATGGCCATTCATTGCTTTCTGGGAAAGACCTTCATAAGTCACTCGTGTCAGTCATGATTACAAGGAGATATTTTGTACTCGTAAGAAACAGCCACATTGCACTCGCAACCAGCATTTCTTCCCTAATTTTCATACCTATTTGCATTTGTCACTGTTGCATAGGACATATAGTCTAAGCCCAATGAACCAATGTGGGCAATATACAGCACTTTCTTCGGCCAGGTAAAATTTCACACACAGATATTGACCAGTAGTTCCAGCAGAATATGACAATGCTGGTAATTAAAGCCACATCAGCTCTTATTCAGATTATTATAAACTCATCATGTATATATTTCTGACTTCTAGGTTTTGGATTAGCTTGGGATTTCTCTTCAAGATACATGACAATAGTCCCATCCCTGAATACAAGACAAAGAGTAGTTACTGCTTGGGCCCAAAATTCCCCACTGCCCCGGTTGGGGGCGGTAACCTCTACAGGGCCGGACATTCTGCACCCGGCACAGAAGTCCTGCCCTGGAAGCAAAATTAGGGTAAGGGTGGTGATTTTGTCACACGTGGTGGGAACAATGTGGCCGGGGATGGTGGCATGCGGTAAGCCTGCTCCCGACTCGAGCCCGCTCTCTGTCCCGAATCTTCCGATGATGGGGCTTGTTAGGCCTGCCCTGCAAACTTCCTGGCCAATTAAGAGGAAGCCAGTCTGATGACGTCTTTCAATGACGCGTCATCAGCCTGTTTCCTTAAAGTGACCATGCCACTTGACAACTCTTCTGTCAGTGTTCTGCAGCATTGAGGTGCTGCAAACACAAAGCACTGCACAGAGGTGCACGGCTGCATCCAGGCCCTCCCATGATTTCCTCCAGATGCTTATGGAGGGAGTCACAGCACAAAGGGAGGTCCTCTTCTCTTCCAATGGGTGGAAGGGACCTCCCAAGGACACCAATGCAGCCTGGTCGCACACTGCACAAGCAGGGATGTCATTAGGAGGACCAGGCTGCAGCGGCACAAACCTTTCAATGATCTCAGTAGATCACAAAACGTTTCTGCAAAGCCACACTCAACCTCATCCTGCTGTGCTGCTCATCACATCCCCATCACTCTGCCTTCCCTACTCTACCCTTGCACATCCTTACTCACACCAACGTACCTTGCACCTCCACCCATCCCTCTCTCTATCTACGTTATCAGTTCCCCATTTCACTAGCCACAGCTCATACTTACCCTCATCCTTGTCCAATCATACCAACTAACAAGACACAAGGGTAGGCACCTGGGTCCTTCAGCCAATGTTCATGTATAGTTAATGTTGATGTGTTGTCAAGCATTGAAATCTTTATTTTCAGCACTTTGCATTCTTGACAGATTTGTGGGCACCTTTGGAAGTGGTTTAGTGAGTTGTAGTGCATGGTGAAACATAATGGTACCCTCCACAATGGTGATGAATGTGACAGGAATGGATTGGACATTGCAGGGATGCTTTATGGAGCTAGTGTGAGGTGGTGCTAACCTGGCACATCATGTGGCAGCCAAGGTGCACAATGTGAAGTGAAGTAAATCCAGCTATGGTGAGGCCATCACTGGCCTCCCGGGCAGCAATGTGGTCAGGTGATAATGCCCTGTGTCCTGTGCAGTTTCAGGTGATTGTGGAGAAGGTTAGTGTTGTTGGTGGTGATGCTGATGTGTTTAGTGATGTTGGTGTTGGGGCTGATCGTGGTGGGATTCTAAGTCCAAGATGAGATTTTTTCAAGGATGCTGCTGGAATAGATGGCAGGTGAGGTTGAGATGACAGAAGCGCCTGTCAATGGTGAGAGAGGTTGTTCCAAGGAGGAGACAGTGAATAGATAATTCACTGCAAACACTTCCAAAATGCATACAGCTTAAAAGCATCTTCCAAATCCTGAAGGCTTCAGCTTCTGATATTGGAAAGTGAACAGCTGTGAAATGGTAGCGTTTATACCACTTTTGCAACTGTCAACTACTCAAAGCTATAGAAGGTCACTGAGAACCCGACTCCACTTAACTGGCGTGTTCTTCGAGGCACGGCAAACCTGTCAAAAGTTTGGTAAAATTGTAAGTGCCTGCTTTTAAGCTTCTAAACTAGTATTTAAGTATCTTTTAATCATGTTAATTACCTGTCCCACCGCTTGATGTCAGGTCGGGACCGGGGCGCTACCAGTGGGGGAGCGGCGCTACTTCATTCGCTCCTCAGCTAACTCCCGTGTAATTTAGTGGGAGCCGGTAGCACTCCCCCACCGGGCGGAAACGGTTTTGCGCCCCGTTAGCACCCCCCAGAGGCACTAACGGGAGGTGCATAAGAAGGGGACTTTTGACTCTTTGTGTACATAAATATTTTAAGCCAGCTTTGTTTATTAGAGCTTCTTTTAGATTCGATAACAGCAACAACTTATATTTATGTAGCGCCTTTAATGCACTAAAACGTCCCAAGGTGCTTAAACACAGGATATTTGTTGAGAGATATTTCAGACATAATGGGGCCGATTGTGTGATGAGGCACCTGCAGTGCTACTGCCTCTTGAATACCAGAGGCCTGTGTTTTGGGATGAGGAGTGAGCCTCAGACCTAATCTATGCCTGAAGCAAACTAGACAAATAACTGTGAGCCTGCGCACTTGGTACCTGCGTGTGCACTGTGCTTATTAAAGATCTGATTGCAATGGCAATGGGGGGGATCCACATAATACCGTGCCTATGCCTGAATAGTGCCCAATAAGCTACATGCCCATAGAAAATAATCCCCGCAAGGGAGAATTATCGTTGAGTCATTGTTGATAAAAGATTTTTGCTATATCTTTTAGCAACTCACTCTTTATGTGTTTATATTGGCCTTGTTGGACAAAGTCATTTAAGGAAACTTCTTGGAACCTGCTTGACAGCTTCTTAAAGCCATATTGCACTTCTTATCAATTCCTATTTGTACAGCCAAAGCTATTAGTGTGTTGACTTATGTTTTGGAGGAGGATTAGGAGGATCAGAGGAGCCTTGCCAGATATGTGTTTTTGCATCTTAGACACTCCATAAGGACTTAGGGCCTGGCCTTGTGCTGTCATTTGTATACACAGAGCCAGGATCCAGTCTCCAGACCTTTCCAAGGACACCTGCACCTTAATACTAAAATTTCCAAACAGAACCCTGCCTATGCTTGCAGCTGGGTCCATGTCAGGAGCAGCTCTGTCAGTGACTGTAAAGGTTAAAGCTACAGTGAACCATGTGCATCAGGCTCATTCAAAGCAACTGTGGAAATTCTGTCTGCATCTTCCAATCTTCAGTACACACTTCAGGTCACTGACATATCGTAGGGGTGATTTTCCATGTTGTTCTTGTTGGACAGTCTTCCCTACTGTGGTGTAATATTATGAATTAAAGTGGACAATTTCCTGATGGCTTAAAATAATGGTGGGAAAGCTGTAAAGAGCACAAGCCAGAATTTCCGATATATAGGGCCCAAATTTGCCCAGGAGTTGCTCCGTTTTTTTTGGAGCAACTTGATTTTTCTGGAGTATCTTAAAAATTCCCATTCTGCATATTAAATTTGCACCAGCGTAAGTGAGTTAGTTAGGATGTTTTTTTAGTTTAGTTTTTTTTCAAAAGGGGGCGTTACCAGCCACCTACGCCCGTTTTGGCCATTTAAGTCAGTTTGGACAGCTAATAGTTACTCCAAACTAACTTAGGCCAGCGTATGTGGCCACTTGTGGCCGCACAGAAAACCCTTGCGGAAAGTTAAGAAATCAGCGCAGGTAGGTACTTAATGACTTGACTCAAGAATGTGAATAGGATCAAACAGCTATACAGGACTGACAAACTTCGCAAAGTTAATTTACTACACAACAGAAGCATTCATGGAAACTTAAACTACAAAAAAAGTAGAGACAAAACATATTTACATAATTTTTTCAAAATATCCAAATAAAAAAATAGAAGTAGCTCCTGCTCGTAGGAAAGTATTTTCATCAACAGGGTTAAGGAACGTCTTGAGTAAGCTCATTAAAATTACTGGCTACACAGTTATCACACCCTCTTCCCCCGCCATCAAAACTCTCCTCTCTCCTTTCCCGTGATCAAAACTCTCCTCCTTCCCCCCAGCTGATCAAAACTCTTCGTCCCCCCCCGATCAAAAGTCTCCCCGCACCAACCCGTTTCTTGTAGCCTTCAGCGCAGGAAGGCAGCGGCTGGCCTGTGCGGCAGGCCACTCGGCCCAGGATAGGGGCGGGACGCATTGGGTCCCACACTGCAGGCACGCATCATCACAATCATGGCAGGAGCTGCTGTGCATGCGCAAACGCTCTACTGCGCATGCGGACAGCTGCCGGCACTCTTTTAGACACAGGGCCCTAGCTCCACCCCACCCCCCAATGGATCTCGCCACGCCGCGCCAGGCCCCGGAAGAGTCGGCAGAGGGGCCAGAATCTCGGGACACCTTTTTGGCACTGTTTAGATCGTAGGAACTCGGCGCATCTCACGTGAGTGCGCCGAAAAAACAGGAGGGCCAAATTTGAGCCCATACTCTTGCTGGATGGGACTCCCTACCTGGAGCATGAAATTAGAAAATTACCTTTTCTTTGCAAGGGCCATTGATTTCAGCATATTTTCCTTTTGAAAACAACCAACAAGAAGATTCAGCCCTCGACTTGAACAGGTAGTAAGATTCCCATAAGTGCAGTACATAATTGACTGCATTCATGTGGCCTTCCCTTCCCCTATCCTAATGCTGCTGCATTCAAATATAGAAAAGGCTACCGGCCCATGAAAGTACAGCAGGTCTGTGACTGCTGGGACAGAAATATGCAAGTCAATGCCGACTACTTGGGTAGCTCCAATGATTCCTTCATCCTGCAGCAGTCAACATGACGGCGTTATTTGAAGGGTCAAGACGAGAGCAGGAATGGCTGTTGAAGAGATCAAGCATATGCACTGCATCCATTGCTTGCGACATGGCTGTGCTACCCAAGGAGAAGACTTGGGGCAAGGTATTAAGCAACCCATGCTACCGCCAGGTTCTGAGTGAAGCACAATCTGACATCCTGAAGCAGCGATTCCAATTCTTGGAAAGATGGGTGCAGGTGGAAAAGAATGCTTCAGTGCATGGAGCCAAGGAAGTGGCATACAAATTGGCCAGAAATAGCAGCGAACCTGGGGACTGGGAGAAATTTAGAACTCAGCAGAGGAGGACAAAGGGTTTGATTAGGGCAGGGAAAATGGAGTATGAGAAGAAGCTTGCAGGGAACATTAAGACGGATTGCAAAAGTTTCTATAGATATGTAAAGAGAAAAAGGTTAGTAAAAACAAACGTAGGTCCCCTGCAGTCAGAATCAGGGGAAGTCATAACGGGGAACAAAGAAATGGCGGACCAATTGAACAAGTACTTTGGTTCGGTATTCACGAAGGAGGACACGAACAACCTTCCGGTTATAAAAGGGGTCGGGGGGTCTAGTAAGGAGGAGGAACTGAGGGAAATCCTTATTAGCCGGGAAATTGTGTTGGGGAAATTGATGGGATTGAAGGCCGATAAATCCCCAGGGCCTGATGGACTGCATCCCAGAGTACTTAAGGAGGTGGCCTTGGAAATAGTGGATGTGTTGACAGTCATTTTCCAACATTCCATTGACTCTGGATCAGTTCCTATGGAGTGGAGGGTAGCCAATGTAACCCCACTTTTTAAAAAAGGAGGGAGAGAGAAAACAGGGAATTATAGACCGGTCAGCCTGACATCGGTAGTGGGTAAAATGATGGAATCAATTATTAAGGATGTCATAGCAGTGCATTTGGAAAGAGGTGACATGATAGGTCCAAGTCAGCATGGATTTGTGAAAGGGAAATCATGCTTGACAAATCTTCTGGAATTTTTTGAGGATGTTTCCAGTAGAGTGGATAAAGGAGAACCAGTTGATGTGGTATATTTGGACTTTCAGAAGGCGTTCGACAAGGTCCCACACAAGAGATTGATGTGCAAAGTTAGAGCACATGGGATTGGGGGTAGTGTACTGACATGGATTGAGAACTGGTTGTCAGACAGGAAGCAAAGAGTAGGAGTAAATGGGTACTTTTCAGAATGGCAGGCAGTGACTAGTGGGGTACCGCAAGGTTCTGTGCTGGGGCCCCAGCTGTTTACATTGTACATTAATGATTTAGATGAGGGGATTAAATGCAGTATCTCCAAATTTGCGGATGACACTAAGTTGGGTGGCAGTGTGAGCTGCGAGGAGGATGCTGTGAGGCTGCAGAGCGACTTGGATAGGTTAGGTGAGTGGGCAAATGCATGGCAGATGAAGTATAATGTGGATAAATGTGAGGTTATCCACTTTGGTGGTAAAAACAGAGAGACAGACTATTATCTGAATGGTGACAGATTAGGAAAAGGGGAGGTGCAAAGAGACCTGGGTGTCATGGTACATCAGTCATTGAAGGTTGGCATGCAGGTGCAGCAGGCGGTTAAGAAAGCAAATGGCATGTTGGCCTTCATAGCAAGGGGATTTGAGTACAGGGGCAGGGAGGTGTTGCTACAGTTGTACAGGGCATTGGTGAGGCCACACCTGGAGTATTGTGTACAGTTTTGGTCTCCTAACCTGAGGAAGGACATTCTTGCTATTGAGGGAGTGCAGCGAAGGTTCACCAGACTGATTCCCGGGATGGCGGGACTGACCTATCAAGAAAGACTGGATCAACTGGGCTTGTATTCACTGGAGTTCAGAAGAATGAGAGGGGACCTCATAGAAACATTTAAAATTCTGACGGGGTTAGACAGGTTAGATACAGGAAGAATGTTCCCAATGTTGGGGAAGTCCAGAACCAGGGGTCACAGTCTAAGGATAAGGGGTAAGCCATTTAGGACCGAGATGCGGAGGAACTTCTTCACCCAGAGAGTGGTGAACCTGTGGAATTCTCTACCACAGAAAGTTGTTGAGGCCAATTCACTAAATATATTCAAAAAGGAGTTAGATGAAGTCCTTACTGCTAGGGGGATCAAGGGGTATGGTGAGAAAGCAGGAATGGGGTACTGAAGTTGAATGTTCAGCCATGAACTCATTGAATGGCGGTGCAGGCTAGAAGGGCCGAATGGCCTACTCCTGCACCTATTTTCTATGTTTCTATGTTTCTATGCCCAGGCAAGATCTTCAAATGATTGTAGCCTCCTGTGTCTTCCATAACTTTGCCCTACAAAGAGGCCTATCCATGGATCAGGGAGGAGAAGAAATGGAACAACAGAGCAGTGGAAGAGATGACATAAATCACAAAACAGAGGAATTGGCTTTGGAATCATCAGCTCAGTCAGTAAGCATCATTAGAGAGGTCTAATAGTTCAAACCTTTACTTAAGTAACCTATTCTTTCAAAACGCAATGTTTATCAACATATATACTCAAATGTGTTTGCCAAATGAAACCTTCTCTCTATTAGAACCAGCTCTACATTCAGATCCATGAATTCTACATAATTTCAACATAATTGCCTTTATATGTCACGACCAATAGAACTGTTCGGACTCATTAGAGGCTCATTCAATCCAACTTTTACTGAACATTACAATGTATGGTGCAAGTGTATTTGCCCAGTATTGCTCCTGGCTCTTCTATTTCGTAAGTGCTCCTTCTAAGGAGGTAGGGCCACATAAGGCCACATGAATGCAGTCAATTATGCCCTCCACTTATGCAAAAAGTAACCACTGTAGTGATTAATGCTCACAGAGGCTCCTGTAGTTATTTGAATTAGGTGCATGGACATACAGATGTGGCATTGCCTGACAGACATTTCCATCAACCGTGTTCGTTCCTGTCGTCCCGCTGCTGCTGGGCACTCCCTTGGCATAGTTGCAACTCTGTGCGAGAGCAAACCAGTTCACAGCAATGAGGTTACTGAATCCTGGCATGATCACTGTCTGAAACTGATTGCTCAATATGCGATTAAATAGACTGTCTTGATTGGTTTGTAGTGCTTTGGCAGTGCATTTGCTAAAGGGATATTTGCAGATCAGCTCATGGTCTTCAGGAGCACGACATGAAGAGGAAAGAGCCATTTTTAAATTACACACGGAGTATAATTTGCAATGTCAACATAAGGGAAAAAGTTGTCCCTTGCAAATTACTTACGAAACTGTTGTTTTTTGGCTCCTCAAGGTATTGACGTGCTGGACTTGCTTCCAGGCCTGCTGGTCACCCTCTTTCTGTGTGAGGCAGTGAATTTTAGCAGGCTGTTAGAAACATAGAAAATAGGTGCAGGAATAGGCCATTCGGCCCTTCGAGCCTGCACCACCATTCAATATGATCATGGCTGATCATACAACTTCAGTACCCCATTCCTGCTTTCTCTCCATACCCTCTGATTCCCTTAGCCGTAAGGGCCACATCTAACTCCCTTTTGAATATATCCAACGAACTGGACTCAACAACTTTCTGTGGTAGAGAATTCCACAGGTTCACAATTGTCTGGGTGAAAAGTTTCTTCTCATCTCGGTCCTATATGGCTTGCCCCTTATCCTTAGACTGTGACCCCTGGTTCTGGATTCCCTAACATCAGGAACATTCTTCCTGCATCTAACCTGCCAATCCCATCAGAATTTTATATGCTTCTGTGAGATCCCCTCTCATTCCTCTAAATTCCAGTGAATATAAGCCTAGTCGATCCAGTCTTTCTGCATATATCAGTCCTGCCATCCCAGGAATCAGTCTGGTGAACCTTCGCTGCACTCCCTCAATAGCAAGAACGTCTTTCCTCAAATTAGGAGACCAAAACTGCACACAATATTCAAGGTGTGGTCTCACCAAGGCCCTGTACAACTGCAGCAAGACCTCCCTGCTCCTATACTCAACTCCTCTCGCTATGAAGGCCAACATATCATTTGCTTTCTTAACTGCCTGCTGTACCTGCATGCCTACTTTCAATGACTGACGCACCATGATACCCAGGTCTCATTGCACCTCCCCTTTTACTAATCTGTCACCATTCAGATAATAATCTGCCTTCCTGTTTTTTCCACCAAAGTGGATAACCTCACATTTATCCACACTATACTGCATCTGCCATACATTTGCCCACTCACCTAACCTGTCCAAGTCACCCTGCAGCCTCTTAGCATCCTCCTCCCAGCTTAGTGTCATCTGCAAACTTGGAGATATTACATTCAATTCCTTCGTCTAAATCATTAATATATATTGTAAATAGCTGGGGTCCCAGCACTGAACCTTGCGATACCCCACTAGTCATTGCCTGCCATTCTGAAAAGGACCCATTTATTCCCACTCTTTGCTTCCTGTCTGCCAACCAATTCTCTATCCATGTCAATACATTACCCCCAATCCCAAGTGCCTTAATTGTGCACACTAATCTCTTGTGTGGGACCTTGTCAAAAGCCTTTTGAAAGTCCAAATACACCACATCCACTGGTTCTCCCTTATCCACTCTACTAGTTACATCCTCAAAAAATTCTAGAAGATTTGTCAAGCTTGATTTCCCTTTCATAAATCCATGCTGACTAGGACCGATCCTGTCACTGCTTTCCAAATGCGCTGCTATTACATCTTTAATAATTGATTCCAGCATTTCCCCCACTACCGATGTCAGGCTAACTGGTCTATAATTCCCTGTTTTCTCTCTCCCTCCTTTTTTAGAAAGTGGGGTTACATTAACTACCTTCTAATCCATAGGAACTGATCCAGATTCTATAGAATGTTGGAAAATGACCACCAATGCATCCACTATTTCTAGGGCAACTTCCTTAAGTACTCTGGGATGCAGACTATCAGGACCTGGCGATTTATCAACCTTCAATCCCATCAATTTCCCTAACACCATTTCCTGACTAATAAGGATTTCCCTCAGTTCCTCCTTCTCGCTTGACCCTTGGTCCCCTAGTTTTTTTGGGAGGTTATTTGTTTCTTTCTTAGTGAAGACAGAACCAAAGTATCATTGAATGGTGAGCGGAGATTCTAGCTGAGTCTCATCCTGTCCTTACTCAACGCTCTCACAAACATACTTCCCAACGGGTTAGACTAGGCAGCAATCAGTATCAGAATCCCAAGCTGACTTTTCCCCAATCTTGCCCTGGGTCCAGAGGACAATTATAGCACAATTGTTGCTGAGATCAGCTACCTCAGCTAAAGCAAGAACTGAAACTGGAACTCTTGGATCTGTATAGCTCAGTTACATGCTCCTGTTACTAACTGAGCATCATGAGAGCTATAAGCAGTATTTTAAGTGTATGAAATAAGCCACCTTCAAAACCAAAAACTACAGTCTCCATTGAGGTTTCTAACCAGTTTCAGATGCACCAGTGAAATTACAGTTGTCTAATGTGAGAATTCCTTTCATATTATGATATTAAAAGCGCTGTTGCTTTGAGCATTTTTATCCCCACTGTAGCCTTCCTTCCCTGAAGGGTCTTTATGTCATACAGTTTCACAGGTGCTGATGGTCTTCCAGTACTTTGCCTAAGTGGCCATTCTTCATATGAGCCTAGAAAATAGGTGTCACCATATATTTAATTCTGGAAGGCATCACCATCAGATCTTTATCCTCTCATTAACAATACCCTCACATCCACACTTTTTTTTAAGCTGGAGTCACAACATGGAATGGAAGCCCTGGCTGATTTTCTTCTTCCATAGTCTACGAGAACAAAGTCAATTTTAGTATACCAAGGAACAGCTTTACTGAGATCAGCTAGCATTGCATAGACCAGCGATCAAAGCTTAACCTTCTCCTGGTCCGTATACCTCAGTGCCACAGCACACTGCATTTACTGAATAAAGCATTTTTGAGATGATGATAATGCTTTCAAGGTGCATTTACGCTAAAAGTCTAGTGTTGCTTTGAAGCTATTTTAGTTTTGCACCAATGCTGAACATGTGGACTGTAAACTGGGCATTAATGCCTGAACTGATCCTGAAATGGAGCAAGACTCCATTCTTCACTGAGTCTCTTTGTGCTTTGTTGCAGTGTTGAGTGGGGCCCTGATGCCAGATTCAGGTTGCATTTACACATTAGCTGCAGAGTTTATGTGAAGTGAAATTGCTTGGCACCAACGATATGGTGAGCCCCAAGGTTTCCTTGTGGAGCCTGGTGGGGCACTTCTACTCCTTCTGGTCCACAAGGAAACAAACAAAACAAAAATGTCACTCACTTTATGGACTTGACCCTTCCAACTGCCAGGTTGGCCTGGTGGGCAAGCCTACAGTCAGGCCCTGTTGACATCATCAGAGCCCCATCTGCACATTTAAAGAAGGACTCTGCTGCCCTCTGTCAGCTGTCCCTCAAAAGAGCAGGTTAAAATTGCAGCCTGTGGGAAGACTACTAGTGGGGGCAAGTTGCTACGACTACGTTAACTGTTAAAATCGGCCCCAACATCTTTATCTGATGTCAGCCAAGCGCAATTTTAGATTTATATCTAATTAAAACTTTCTGATAAAGTAGCTGTGTGTAATTTATTCCATCAGATCTGACACATTTTATTTATGGAAATAATATAAAATATTTATAAATGCATCAGCAATATGAAACGTATCTGCAGTTTATTTACTCCACAGTGCACCAACTACCAGGACCTACATTCACTGTACTAATTAAAACTTAAATAGGACCCTCGAGCAGTCAGCAGGGAAGGAGATAGATATCCTCACAGCAGTGAAAGCTGGATTTGAATTTGGATCTCAGAAAAAAAAGTTGTAGTTTTACCCACTTCACTATCTAGTCTGCCACTAAATTAAATTTCAGTTTGGATCAGTAAGTTATACCATTCATGCTGTTTAACACCTGAATTTGATTAGCCTGTGACATGTGTTGTCCCTTGTCCTATTTAATGGAACATGGCATGCAACAATCTATAATTGCCAGTTTTATTTTCTCGTTAGTATTGCCAGAACATAGCCAGAGCTCTAAATAAAAAAGATTATTGATGACCATATAATGAAGTCGAGACGATTAATATAATTTATATTGGGCCAGATTTTGCGCTCGTCAGCGTACCTACGGAGCACACGATGGCATCCAAATAGAATACAAACTTACCTGATGGGCCCCTCCTTCATGAACTTGCTCTTTGATGCTGAGTACTTGAGGGCAGCATAATGGCCCACAGATCCCAGGGGTGCAGTGTGTGCAGGAGCGAACCTCGGATCACGTGGGCTGGGTGCTCCAATCAGTGGAAGCCCCGAGTTTCCTCCTGACAGATATGTGGCAACCAGCAACAGGCTTTTACAGTTAATTGTTCAATAGGATATGAACACAGGTAAATATAGTTACAGTGTTAAGTTGGACATGATATCTAATACAAGGAGGAATAAGGCATCAGAGGAGAAAGGACACTGAATCCATTCACAGAATGGGCACTGTCGTTGACAACAGCGCCATAATGTCAGGAAATAAGATGTAAATATATAGTTCGTTTCAACATTTTGTTCTTTATTTAGAATTTAATATCGGTTGAATTCAGATCGCCCCACACAAAAAAAACGGTGAAATGACAGCACCAAGCTTCAATGTCAGATTTCAAGAAACTGTGCAGACAAAACTACTAACAATTCACTTTTATGTGAGTTAAATCATCTAAATAGATGCCGAACAATGCTTTGGATCTTTTGAGGTATCCCCTTACAATGATGCAAACAGGCCCTGTGCCGCCTGTTTGAATCAGCCGTAAAGTTTTCGTACATAATTGCTGAGCAGCTGGTGGGCAAGTAGCCCAACTTTGTGCCAGCAATTGGGATTTCCAAGGCGGAGCGGATGATCCGTCAAGTCATAACTTGCCAGATCGCAAGTTCGGGATTTAGCACAAGCGCAAGCACATGCGGTCCATTTTAAAGGCAGTATGACGGTGTACTCAGAGTTCGCTGTCATACCCACTGCAAATTATGGCCCATTAAGTGCTTTCTTCTCTCCATGTTACACCTTCACCCTTTGTGGATCTCCCCACAACACAAACCAGTTTCTGATGGAGATGACAGGAAGGTGTTCTATTCCCAACTATCTGCAATGTATTCTTGAGTGGATTACTACTATTACTACAGTAATCACAAATTATTATAATTACAAAATCCTGTATTTAAATAGTACGTTTAATATGGAAAATCATCCCAAGTTGCTGCACAGAGACGTAAAGAAATACAGAAGCAGAATCAACGAAGGAGAAATTAAGAGGGATGATCAAAGGCTAGGTCAAAGATGTGGGTTTAAGGAGGTGGTGGGGTTTAGGGAAGAAATTCCAGAGTATAGGCCTAAGTGGGTGAATGTACATGTGGGGCTAAAGTAGAGAGGGATGCACAAAAGGCTGGAGTCAAGGTCAGTGGAGGGGCTGGGAGAAGGGGTGAAAAAGTAGAGCCGGATATTATCAGTGTACATGTAGAAGCTGACCCCATGTCGGTGAATTATATTGCCCGAAGGCAACATTTAGATGAGGAAGGGGAGTTAGCCAAGAATGAATCCATAACAGCTCATGAGGCGATGATGTGGAAGTGTGAAGAGAAGGTATTGCTGGAGATGCTCTGCCAATTGCTCTAACATCAGAACCAAGTGAATGCAATCCCACTGAGCTGGACAATAGAGTAGCATTGGAGGAGGTGAATGATCATGCTGAAACTGCAGAAAGGCAAGAAAAGATAATACAACACGGTCAGTCACAGAACATGTCATTCATGACTTTGGTCAGGGTCATTTCAGTGATGTTGGAAGGTCAGAAACCTGAATGGGAGGAGTCAAATGGGGATATACAAGAACAGATTTGGGAGGTGACAACACTTTCAAGGACTTATGGGGAGGAAAGGGAGGTTAGAGATGGGTGATAGTGAGAAGAGAACGGTCAATGAGGGAGTTTTGATGGCAGATTTGAAAGGGTGGGGACAGTTCCTGATGAGAAGGAACCATTTACAGTATCAATTAGCATTGGGGGAATGGGAGGAGGGGTTAGGAAGCAAAATTGGGTGTTCAATCATTTAGTGGAAATAGGGTTCAGGAAACAGGAGGTAGGCCTCAAGGACAAGATGAGTTTGGTGAGAGAATGGGTAGAGATTGGCTTGGTGGGCATAGAAGGGGAAAAGCAGCTGATCACATTGTCTCTATCTTAGTGATGAAGAAATCCACAAGCTCCTTGAACTTGTTGTTGGACAGGAGGGTGAAGGCGGCAGAGGGAGGTGTTTAAGGGGGCCAATGCTTTTAGAGAAAAGGAGCCTGGGGTTATCTTGGCCTCCAGGATGTTCCCAGAGTAGTGGGTCATTTTAACAGAGGCTCAGTGGATCTTAAGGTAGCCATTGCAGATCTGGTGGCTAAGCCAGTTGTGTGACTGGTATGCTTAAGTTTGTGCCCCTTGGACTTGAGGAATTAAACATGGGGGCCATAATCAGGGCAACTGACAAGAACGAAGGGGTGGCTATGAACAGAGGTGGGAGAGTTTATATGGAGAGAGAGAGAGGCTTAACAAGGACAGAAGAGCATCCTCTCTGTTACCTCATCAAAAAATTCAATCAAGTTAGTCAAACACAATTTGCCCAAAACAAATCCATGTTGGCTCTCCCTTATTAGTCCATGCTTGTCCTAGTGCCTGTTAATTTTCTCCCGGATTATTGTTTCTAAAAGCTTCCCTACCATTGACGTTAAACTAACCGGCCTGTAGTTGCTGGGTTTATCCTTCTCCCCTTTTTTGAACAAGGGTGTAACATTTGCAATCCTTCCCTGTATCGAAGGAGGATTGGAAGATTGTGGCTAGCACCTCCGCAATTTCTACCCTCAGCAACCAAGGATTCATCCGATCCGGACCGGGTGACTTCTCTACTTTATTATTGCCAGCCTTCCTAGAACCTCCTCTATCTATTCTTATCTCATCCAATTTCCTGCCAACCTCTGTTTACTGTAGCTTTGTCAAAGTCCTCTTCCTTGGTAAATACCAATGCAAGGTCATTTAGTACCTCAGCCATGCCTTCTGCCTCCAGCAATAGATCTCCATTTTGGTCCCTAATCGGCCCCACTGCTCCTCTGGCAACTTTTTATTGTTACTATACCTATAGAAGGCCTTTGGATTCCCTTTTATGTTAGCTGCCTATCTATTCCGTACTGTCACTTTGCCCCTCATTTCTTTTTTGCTTGTCCTCTGTACTTTTTTTATATTCAGCCTCATTCTCCCTTGTATTATCAAGCTGACATCTGTCAAACGCCCCTTTTCATCAATATTAAATCAACAGTAAGGTCTTGGATAGCAAGCGTCTTATTTATGAATGAGCAGATATTCTAGAGGGAAATGCAGAGAGCGTTGGTGATTGTCAGTCAACAGCAGTGTTCAATGGAGTGGTGTGGACAACAGGACAAGTAGGTAATTGGTGATGTTAGCCTCCAACAAGAGCAATAGGGAGGATAGTCAAATCAGAGTAAGTTGAGGCAGTTGGAGTTACATCTCTTACGAAGAAAGTGATGAGTGCCACATTTGGCCTAATGGACAATGCCGTGAGAAAAATAGGGTAGCTGTGAGCTTGTTCAAGGAAGATTTAAAATTGGGGTGACAGCAGCTGAAAAGGAAGGCTGAAGCGTAGCCATGGATTAGGGAAGGGATTGGTGGGAGTAAGGTTCCTGAAAGGTGAGTGATGATCGGAGGCATAGCTAGGTGAGGGGGAGGGGAGGAGAGGGGAGCAAACGGCTAGGGAGGGTTGAAAAGGGAGATGGACGGGTTTGGAGCTGTTGCCAAAATGCGCAGTGAATGGACACAAAGTGTGACCTGAATTACATAGACAATGCAGAGATATATGAGTGAGGGATGAATTGCTTTGCACTTCCCTTCAACTTGTTGGGAAAACACATGATGCCTTCCTCCAATACACCTGGCTGAAATTGGGAACACACTGGAAGCCAATCCACCCCCTACCACTAACATACTGCATCAACCCACTATTGGACTAGCTTTTATCTCTCTTCCTTTAATGGAATTTTACTTTGAGCTGATGGTTTACAAAAAGAAACAATGGAGCATAACCTTAGAAAGCTCAGCTTCAATTTTAATGCATTAGTTGACAATAGTGTCAGGTTGTAGCCAAATGAGAAATAAAACAAGAATTGACAGTGTCAATAGTGAACTATACAGATGCGATAACACCACTCATCCACTGAACAGGATCCTTTTAGTTGGCGAGTTTCTTTATAGTAATGCAACAAGGTTGTAGTCACATTGATCATTTCTACATGTCATATAAACTTCACAGAGTTTTTCACTGAATAGATTATTGGAACATTAACATTGTTCCAGCTCTTCATTTAGTTAAAAATACCAAAGTGACATTGCCTTAATGGTTGATAGATTGTCTTGTTTAACCTGCTGCCTAATTAACCTCAAGTAATTTTGCCTATATTTGAATGCATTTGCATCATAATCAGTTTCACATTAACTTTGATGCATAAATTAGATCACAAATTACCATGTCTTTTATTTTTTAAATTATAATATGTTGAATTCACTTTAACTTCTTACAGTGATTTGCCTTTTTAACCACTTTTTCTATTTTGACTGAGGTGTATGTAACAAAATGTAAAAAATAAGGCTACAGTATATATACCATGTTTAATTTGACTTCATGGCCACAAAATTCGATAAGGCCCGAAAAGAGACGTGGGCACCGCAACATGAGATGTGCCCGCGCCCATTTAGAAATCACAATCACATCAATTTGGTACTGCCTGCTAATTTAAATGATTTTAGCACACAACCCAGCGACTATCGTGCTGCTGACAGGCTGCGCGCTCAGCAGGAGGCCCAAGGTTGTGTTGCTGGAGCGACGCCGCCTTTCCTTAAAGCTAGGCTGTTAGATTTCAAGGCAGTCTCTAGCCCTTAAACTGCCTTCTGAAAATAAATTTCTTATTCAAATCTAGGTAACCTTTAATCCTTAAACTGAACTGCCTTACGTAAAATAAATCATTCACAACTAGACAGTCTGCAGCTTGTAAAGCTGAATGGCCTTCTGCACATAAAAATTGGTAAAAGTGTTTTAGCATCAACACAAATGGCTCATCAGGCCAGGGAAGGGCACCCAGAGTCTCAGACGCAGCACCCGAGATTTGTGCAGGAGGTCAGGTCAACACTGGAAGAGCGGTGCTCTACCAACAGGTAGCCAGAAGGCCCTCCAGAAAGAAGGATGTGTGACCAGATCACCGAGGACGTCACTGCCAGCAGTGTCACCCCCAGGACCTGGCTCCAGTGTCCAAAGAAGTTTCATGACCTCAGATGAGTGGTCAAGGTCAGTGACTGCATCTTCAAAAGCCTTTTACCACCATTGCACCACTAATCTCACACACTGCTCAATGCACCACACCCTCCATCACTCACATACCAACAATCTCTACCAAACACAAGGCACACCCACTCCTAGCATCACCTCACCCCTTGGAGGAGATGATGCTGGCATTCCTGGCAGGGCCATGGATGAGCCCTTGGCCCGTGGTGGGTTGAAAGAATACCAGATAACAGTATCCTCGTACATTATCCTCCTTCTCATTTCCCCTTTTTTCCACAATCTCCTCTGATTTACAAGCTGCACAAGGTGTGAGCATGCACCTCTTGCTTTACTGCCCTTCCTTCACCATAACCCTACCCTTGTACCTTCCTCATTTCAGACACCCAAGATATAGAGCCAGCCCAGCCAGTGGTTGACCCAGAAGAGGGAGAGTAGAGTGAAGAAAAAGACAGACCATCCACTCGATTTCACACTCACAGCCACCAGCTCCTCAAAGTTGTCCTGCAAAGGCCAGCCGCAGTCTCCCCACTGAATGTCAGCAGCCTTCCACCAGTCATGTTGCAGCCACTGGGGTAGCACTGCATGACATCACTAGGATAGGCAAAGGCACATACATGCAAGGCAGTCACAAGGGTGATTAGTTGATTTTTGATGTAATATTGGATGCATTTATGGATACATTTGGATTGGAAACTTTATTTTGTGATGGTTTTTGTTTCAGCATTGTGGCTGTGATGGTCAGTGACAGAGGGAAGGTAAGGTGTGGGATGAATGTTGAAAGGGGAATTGGGGTTGTGTTCATTGGTAACACAGACGGATGATTAGATCCGGATATCCTGCCCAGAAAGGGGCTGTCTGGGTTGCCTACTTTATTCTACTTCCGCTTCTTCCTCTTGTCCCCTTTGCTGCCTCTGCTTCGACTCCATATGATTTACAGCCCAAGTGGGACTGTAACTCGAGCCCCCAGGGCTGGGAGCAATTGGTGTTCTCAGAGGCCTTCCTTTAACATCCAAAGCCTTGCAAGAATCCAGCAGCACTCCTTGCACTCTTTATAAATGTTTTACATGTCTTGCACCAAGCCACAACTCCAATAAAATGTTAAAAAAAGTCCAAAAACTAAAATTTTATACTTACATGAAAAATGTGTGTGTCTGTTTAAGTACAGTTGGCAACATCTCTATTGTACTGCTGCATGCTCGTTCTTTCATGCGTGGTTTGCAGAGGGTGATATTCAGAGCAGCGACGTCCAAAATCACAGTCATGCATCAATTCAGGCATTGCAAGCCTTTTGATGTCACAACTTACATATTTACATGTGGGAGGTGAGCGCAGGCAATGGCAGTGCTAACGACCTCCCCAAAATGGTGGCTGCCATGTTCCATGCTCGAAGTGGGTGAAAGCGAGGTGGCCGACATTTTTTCAGCAAAACCGGCCTTAATGGTCGAAGCTACACCTCCAAATTTCGCAGCCTATGTATCAGCGACATTGTGCATGCTGCTCTCTTTCATCAATATGAGTGACAGTCAGAAATAGACTACAGTAATAAAATCACAATCAAAGTAAGCAATCCACAGGATACAGAATAACAGATCAATGGGTAAGTTTACAAGGCTCAGATGTTTGCAAAGGGCTCGAGTTTGCTCTCATGGTGCAGCTTATCTTCAATTCCCCGACTAGATTTCAGCCTAGCAGCTATCTGGTCTCTATATGGAATTGTCTCCAATGGTCCAGAAATAAACATCTATCCACTAAGCTCTGAAGTCTTTCCCAGACAACTTGATATAAAGATGAAAAGTGGAAAAAAAAAGAGATATTTATTTGAAGGATTGACAATCAATAACATGCAGGTATTCAGCTCTTTTTTTTCAGGTTCTTTTGATGCTCATTAAGGTGACGATGACTGCTGAAGCCTTTAACATTTTTCACTCTGCTTCTGATAATGGGACTAACTGATGTTTGATGTTTCCTTTTTTCATCAATTTGTCTAACATTCCTTGCCTTCCTTAGAGCAGAGTGCCCCATCAATACTACTCCCGAATATTTTCAAATCACAATTTAAACCAATCTGGGCATCCGCTAATTATGGAGGCCCAACTCAATGCAAAATGAATTTGAGGTTCCACTATCTAATCAATAATAAGCCCCTTTAACAACTCATACCCAAAGTGACGTTTGTCATTTACTTGCTGTATGTGTTGACTTCAAAAATAAGTCAAACATTATCAGCCTATAATATACACTGACTGTTCTGGTAATGAGATATGGATTATCGCTTGTTAAATCAGCAAGATTGCATCACAATTATTCATATTTTACTGAGGTTGTCATTCCACATCAAATAGTATTGGACACACCACCTATGATATAATAACAAAACAAACTCTAGTGAATAATAAATAACATCCACAGAGGAGTGGTCTTGAGTGGCAAACTCATTTTAGACTTCAGATAAATTTATTGAATGAGAACGCCATCCTACAATAATAATTATTCTCCAAATGCGCAGCATTGTTCTTCCAACCAAACCTTTTTACCACAGCATCGTGACCTGCACAGCATTATCATTGTTTCCTTATCGCATTGGTGCCTGAAGTTTATTAATATGTTCAAGGCTGAAAAAAGTTAAGTTTGTGCTTCAAACCTTGGATCAAACTTCGGAATTGTAAACCATGGTGTAAAGAAATAGTTGCCAAACAGTTAATAGAAGCATAGTAATTCAGTACACGTTAAACCTCTCTTATCCGGAACACTCGGGACCTGGCCTGTTCTGGATAAGGGATTTTTCTGGATGAGGGGTGGTCACACTAAATTGGATGGTACAGATACTGAGCAAGGAGATATCGGGGTTGGCTGGCTTGGGGCTGGGAATGTGGCAGAGAGATCATGGTGGGGGGGCGGGGGGTGCAGTGATTGCGGGAGTCAACAGCGAGGAAGGACTTCAATTTGTTCATGTCGGAGTTCTGCGCACACGGCACCCAGTGGCCGTGAATGGTTCTGGACAAGGGGTGGCTCTGGATAAGGGAGTTCTGGATAAAGGAGGTTCAACCTGTACTCTACTGTTACATCACCAATACCCTGCTCACACTGCAAAACACCAGTTGTTCTGGATTAGGCTGATCTGATTTGAACTCAGTGTGATCTGTCATCACCTGCACTTGGCTCTATTGCTGCCCCTTTAGCATGGTGGACGCAAACAACCTACCCACCTGCAAAAGAACAAATGCATTGTGCTTTACTTAGTGTTGGGACAAGAAGTGATTGGGATTGAAGTGGACCAGTTGGATTTGAACTGTAGTGCAATACAGTTGGCTGGAGAAATTAACAGTTCAGAGTTTTAAAATCAGAGCTATGAAAATATTTCAATACCTTTGACATGTTCAGTGTTGCCAATTATTAGCTGTAGTTTCCAGCAAAATGCTAATTTACAGCTGCCTACCATGTACATATAACTTCAGAACGTTACAATAAACTCTTTTACCCATAAGGAAACTTTCCAAAGTCAAATTCAACATCTCTGCGGGATTTTGTCTAATTATCATATTTTTGATGCAAGTCTCAAGACGAATCCCCTTCCTGGTGTTAACGAATGTACTCAGATGAAAGTCATATGGTATCAAAAGATTTCTCTCAAATTATTACTTTCATCAAATTTTAATAGCATCCCAATAGTAAAGAGCCCACATGTACACAGAACCTTTCCCTGATTGATGTGATTACTCTCAGCAACTGTTGAACAGTTGTCTGGCAACAAACATGCTGCACACTGCATTTAAACACCAGCCGATTCATGTTTTCTGATTAAATGTGGTGGCAATGTTTGAAGCTTACCATATTGAATGACTATGGCAGAAATCTAATGCAGATATTATTTGTCGGAAGAACTTTCTGGCCTCTTTTGGTGTCAATCGTCCTTTTTTCACAAGATAATCGAAGAGTTCTCCCCCAGAAACATGTTCGAGCACCAAGTACCTGAAAAAAAATCAAATAACACGCAATAAGAAAAATGATGAGAGAAGATCTGAGGAACTGCATAAATCTCACCTTTTAAATTGGAGGAACAATCCATTACAGAGGTCGAAAGCGTTTTGACAGTCTTTACCTGTGTTTGCCAACCAATATGCCTTAATGGCCAAATACATTACAGCATTATAAATAATGTAACTGATGCAAAAGCATCATGTGGCTGTCCTCCTTCCCCCCAGGACCAAGACTGTGGTTCTTTAAGGTATATTTGCTCATCTCAAACATGCACTGAATTTTACTTTCTCCAGTAAATGACAGGAAATGTCACTTAATCCAGATAAGGCAAAGTCCGTAACCAGTTCACATAAAGGACCACGGGCCCCATCGTGTCCCTCCTTTTCTACCATAATCTTTGTGTTTTGTGCTGGTTACTTATAGAAATGTTTCTTCTCCCCCATCCCCCTACACACACACACTAGACCTTCAAATGTTGATTTGAATTTTTATATTGATTTTGGCAGTTCGTGACGCACTGTAAATCAAGGATAAAAATAACTGTTGGTGATACTAATGAACTAACATTTAACATTTTTAGATAACGTTACTCTGTCCACTGTTTTAGCAGAAGTGGTAACCCACTTTAAATAAAAAGTTTATATAAAATAGCATTAAACAGCAGGTAGAAGAGTATCATGCAAATGAGTCAGTATTCGTCCACTAATATCGGCAACAGTAATTTCTAGGCTTTACTATTGGAGAGGGGATAATTAGGTTTTAAAAATAAACAGATTTATATCAATAAATAAAGTTTTAAAAACAACTCTTTTTCTCCAAGGCATCAAGAGGCTTAAAGAAAGTTAAGTAAAACAAATTTAAAATTCAAACAGAGATTTCCACAGAACAGGAAGGTGTTGCTGTGGATAGTTCCAGTAAAGGAAAGATAGATTACGAAAGTAAACTTGCGCAAAACATAAAAACAGATAGTAAAAGCTTTTACCGATATATAAAACGGAAAAGAGTGACGAAAGTAAATGTTGGTCCCTTAGATGAGAAGGGGGATTTAATAATGGGAAATGTGGAAATGGCTGAGACCTTAAACAATTATTTTGCTTCGGTCTTCACAGTGGAAGACACAAAAACCATGCTAAAAATTGCTGGTCACGGGAATGTGGGAAGGGAGGACCTTGAGACAATCACTATCACTAGGGGGGTAGTGCTGGACAGGCTAATGGATCTCAAGGTAGACAAGTCCCCTGGTCCTGATGAAATGCATCCCAGGGTATTAAAAGAGATGGCGGAAGTTATAGCAGATGCATTTGTTATAATCTACCAAAATTCTCTGGACTCTGGGGAGGTACCAGTGGATTGGAAAGCAGTTAATGTAACGCCTCTGTTTAAAAAAGGGGGCAGACAAAAGGCAGGTAACTATAGGCCGGTTAGTTTAACATCTGTAGTGGGGAAAATGCTTGAAACTATCATTAAGGAAGAAATAGCGGGACATCTAGATAGGAATAGTGCAATCAAGCAGACGCAACATGGATTCATGAAGGGGGAATCATGTTTAATTAATTTACTGGAATTCTTTGAGGATATAACGAGCATGGTGGATAGAGGTGTACCGATGGATGTGGTGTATTTAGATTTCCAAAAGGCATTCGATAAGGTGCCACACAAAAGGTTACTGCAGAAGATAAATGTACATGGAGTCAGAGGAAATGTATTAGCATGGATAGAGAATTGGCTGGCTTAACAGAAAGCAGAGAGTCGGGATAAATGGGTCCTTTTCGGGTTAGAAATCAGTGGTTAGTGGTGTGCCACAGGGATCGGTGCTGGGACCACAACTGTTTACAATATACAAAGATGACCTGGAAGAGGGGACAGAGTGTAGTGTAACAAAATTTGCAGATGACACAAAGATTAGCAGGTTGTGTAGTGGGCACAGAGAGGCTGCAAAGAGATTTAGATAGGTTAAGCGAATGGGCTAAGGTTTGGCAGATGGAATACAATGTCGGAAAATGTGAGGTCATCCACCTTGGGAAAAAAAAACAGTAAAAGGGAATATTATTTGAATGGGGAGAAATTACAACATGCTGCGATGCAGAGGAACCTGGGGGTCCTTGTGCATGAAACTCTTTTTGGACCTGGGGGTCCTTGTGCATGAATCCCAAAAAGTTAGTTTGCAGGTGCAGCAGGTAATCAGGAAAGCGAATGGAATGTTGGCCTTCATTGCAAGAGGGATGGAGTACAAAAGCAGGGAGGTCCTGCTGCAACTGTACAGGATATTGGTGAGGCTGCACCTTGAGTACTGCGTGCAGTTTTGGTCACCTTACTTAAGGAAGGATATACTAGCTTTGGAGGGGGTACAGAGACGATTCACTCGGCTGATTCCGGAGATGAGGGGGTTACCTTATAATGATAGATTGAGTAGACTGGGTCTTTATTCGTTGGAGTTCAGAAGGATGAGGGGTGATCTTATAGAAACATTTAAAATAATGAAAGGAATAGACAAGATAGAGGCAGAGAGGTTGTTTCCACTGGTAGGGGAGACTAGAACTAGGGAGCACAGCCTCAAAATACGGGGGAGCCAATTTAAAACCGAGTTGAGAAGGAATTTCTTCTCCCAGAGGGTTGTGAATCTGTGGAATTCTCTGCCCAGGGAAGCAGTTGAGGCTAGCTCATTGAATGTATTCAAATCACAGACAGACAGATTTTTAACGAATAAGGGAATTAAGGGTTATGGGGAGCGGGCGGGTAAGTGGAGCTGAGTCCACGGCCAGATCAGCCATGATCTTATTGAGTGGCGGAGCAGGCTCGAGGGGCTAGATGGCCTACTCCTGTTCCTAATTCTTATGTTCTTATGTTCTTATAGCTTTACTGTGGTAACTTCAGCATCATGTGTAAGTATCAATAAAATATATGAATAGCCAATTATAAATGTATAATGATGGCATTGCCAGCATGGAGGTGGCAAATACATTTTAAAAAGGTATATTGTTAGCCACGAATTAAAAAAAAATATTGAAGTAGACTGGTAAAGTTGTGCAGAGTTACAGGGTAGTGGATGCTGCTGCACACGTGTTTTCCACATGGTGACCTTGGCCTGGCTGTCATGCTGAGGCAGCAAACACAGAAACAATGGAAGGGTGAGTTAGCTAACATTGTACTCAATGGCACTTTTATACTTTCATAATAAAGAGCCTTGGGAACAGCACTAAAATACAGGCTTGCAAGCTCTGTGCATCACTGTCCCTTGCTTACTTTAACTGGACCACCACTGGCAGTCAAGACTATTGGAGAACAGGATGCCACAATTTCCATGGCTAGAAATGAGAGAACTGCTCTGGGGTTCCACGGAAGTCAGTTCCTTTAAGTTAAAGAATGCTGTTTTTGGTAGAAGTACTGTCTGCCTGACCTCTATGACATTTCTTCAATGTACAAATTCCTTCAAACACCTCCTAGCATCTGATGAATAGTGGAATACAAAGAGTAGATTGACAATATGCCGAGGATTAGGTTGGCTATCTGCCATCATTGGATGATGCAACATGGCAGTGGAAGATGTATAAAGAGGGAGAGGAACTAACTTGCACAATAGGGCAAAAAACAGAACTAATGAAACTTATTTAGTGTGTTATACAGCAGAAACTTCTTTGTCTTGTTTCAGGTCAATTTTGTAAATCTTTTATGTACTTAAAATAATGACTTTGGTTACACTGATTTTTGAAAATATTTAGGGTTTAATACTTCGAAAAATTCTGAGGAAACAACGGAATCATTTTACAGGCTCAACATAAGCCTGAAAAACGAATGGTCATTTTGCACCATATGTGCTAAAATACACAGTGTACGGACTTCTCCCCAAAAATGACGAGTTTGAGTATTAGTTGATTAAGTTAAACACTATTAAATTTAGCAGCTCATCAAATTATGGTCTATACATATTTACATTGAATCTATTTGGAAGAAATTGAAAAGGGCTACACTGGCCATTCAGAGGAGCAGAAAGTGTTTCCTTCACTTAATCCCTCTGAACAGAAAATAAAACATCAACAGTTATAATGCTACACAGATTGTTACTATTCTTGGTACAGTGGAAATTGTTAGTCTAACTTAACCTGCAACACAAAACAAGCAAGCAGGGGAACAACATTTTCAGAAACTGAACTCCAATTGTTTTAGAACAAAATGCAATATTTTATATTTTGTGCAGTCTATATGGAGCACAATTTAGAAACCAAGGGAAAGAAACAAATTATGTGGTGATTATAGCTCCACAACACTGGTTGAGGCATGAATACCTCGCTGGTTTCATAATTGTTAATTCAACAGGAAAATTTCATTTGTCCTTTGATAACCTGCCTTTTACATGACAGCAGATTGTGAAGGAGATGCTTGTACAATTATTTATACCACATGTGTAGAGGTTATTTTGAGAGTTTGTACTTGATGGTTTTTTGTTCTGCCAACATGGTTTTGGATCGATTGCGTGCCAACACTGACAGCTGTTGGGCTCTCACTTTATTTCAGACAACTGATGAGTTCACACTGGGGACAGAGGGAGTAAAGCCACAGTCCACATATTACTCAATGCCAACAAATGTAAATGCTGCCAAAATTCACTGAAAAAATAAAAGGAAATTCTCAATTATGTAAAATTCATTCCTACTTTCTGTTCCATTGCCTCTTTTAGTCTGTCCCTCTCCTTATTCCTAGTCTATCTCTCTATTTCTCATTTCCTCTCTCCCAATCTCTTCCTTGCTTTCTTATTCCCTTCCTCACCATCGAGCCCATTCATCTCTCTCTTCTCTCCCTGCATCCTGGTCTGTCCCACTCCTCCCTGCTCGAGCAAGAATCCATATAGTCTGATGTTATTAATAACTCTTATTTATATAGTACCTTTAATGTAGTAATACATCCCAAGGCGCTTCACAGCAGTGTTAAAAAGACAAAACAGATAAATTTGACACTGAACCACAGAAGAAGAAATTAAGGCAGATGACCAAGAGCTTGGTTAAAGAGTTAAGTTTTAAGGAGCGTCTTAAAGGAGGAAAAACAGGTAGAGAGGCGGAGAGGTTTAGGGAGGGTGTTCCAGCGCTTAGGAATCAAACAGCTAAAGGCACGGCCACCGATGGTTGAGCAGTTATAATCAGGGATGAGTTACTGGTTTACTTTTCACAAAATCGGCACTCTTTTTTAGTCTTTGTATAATAACTTGTGTGTAATGTACTTGAAAAGGAAGAATTTGCAAGGTTATGGGGAAAAAGCGAGGGTCTAAATTGGACTGCTCTTTCGAACGGGTTGAATGGCATGGCAGGCTGAAAGAATCTTGCAGCACAGAAAGAGGCCAATGTGCCAGCATCGTCCAGAAAAAGAAAGTGCAAGCAAGACATATGGCCCTTTTGCCGAACAGGCACTTACATTTTGTGGAAAAAAATTGAAGTTTAAAATGGCAACCAGTGAACTGCAATAAAAAAATGAACAAAATACAGAAGCAATGAAAAGAATTAACGGATGTATAGTAAATTGTATGGAAGATTTTATGTAATAAGAAATAAGAAATGTGTAAGTAACCTAAGCATGATAACAAGTAGGTTATCCCACACTCAGAAATCATACTGTGAATGAGCAACTCGGCCAATGCAAAGCATTGTAGAGCTCTCAGACTTATTAGACAGGTTTCTTAAAAACAGGAAACAGACTGAGACACCTACAATGAGAGATAGCCGTAGGGGTTTCTAGGGACACAATGAATTGGAGAGATTATTGTAGCCCACCAACTGCGAAGTCACAGATATCCTGCAGCTTAAACCTAATTCAGTAAGTGGTATTGAACTCTGCATTTAAACTTTTGTTTGCAAATTTGTCTTGGAGAACTTGGACATGTTTGTCACTCTGGATAAATCTTATCTCATGATAATTTGCTTTAGTGGTCTGTGTTGTTTGCTCCCCTTGGACTCACAGAATTAAGTTAATACCTTTGAATATAAGCAAATAATGAAACCATTTGAGTCTTTTTTTTAATCAAACTGGTTGTAAATTTTGGTTCCTAGTTACTCACCAGTTTATAAAGCTCCAGCAATCTACTAACTTCAGGGAAAACTTACGTTTTGTGGTACAATGGCACAGTTCAATAGAGTCGTGATGCACTGGATCACAGAGTATCAGGGCGCAAATCCTCCTGTGATCCTTCTAATTGCGCTACCGTGGAGAGATGCTGACTGGAGACCAGGCTCTTAACAAACGGGGTAGGAGGATAATCAGAAGAATCAGCCTAAGCCATTCTGGCATCCTTCTGTACTGACAGTGTCACAGGAGCTTTGGCAGAGATTGGTTTGCAGATTGTTCACCCACTCTCTTGGCCAGACATATTTTTTTAAAGTGTGTCAATAGCAATCAAAACTAAAATTAACATCTGTGTCATAAGTGGTTGAATATTCATGAACTTCTAAATCCATAGACAATGTTTCAGTGATTCAGAGGACCCCCCTCTTAAGCAATAACCAGACCTGAATCTGTTTAATGTCCAGGAAAATAATTGATTAGATTAGATATACTGGATAGTATGGCCACAGAAGTGATATCAAGAGGATTTTCTCAGCTGAACTCCTATACGTGTAGCCTTAGAACATAAGAACATAAGAAATAGGAATAGGAAGAGGCCATATGTCCCCTCGAGCCTGCTCTGCCATTCAATAAGATCATGGCTGATCAGATCATGGACTCAGTTCCACTTCCCCGCCCGCCCCCATAAGCCCTCATCTCTGTTTTAAATGGGTGGCCCTTTATTCTAAGATCATGCCCTCTAGTTCTAGTCTCCCTCATCAGTGGAAACATCCTCTCTGCACCCACCTTGTCAAGCCCCCTCATAATCTTATACGTTCCGATAAGATCACCTCTCATTCTTCTGAATTCCAATGAGTAGAGGCCCAACCTACTCAACCTTTCCTCATAAGTCAACCTCCTCATCCCCAGAATCAACCTAATGAACCTTATCTGAACTGCCTCCAAAGCAAGTATATCCTTTCGTAAACATGGAAACCAAAACTGCACGCAGTATTCCAGGTGTGGCTTCACCAATACCTTATATAGCTGTAGCAAGACTTCCCTGCTTTTATACTCCATCCCCTTTGCAATAAAGGCCAAGATACCATTGGCCTTCCTGATCACTTGCTGTACCTGCATACTATTCTTTTGTGTTTCATGCAAAAGTACCCCCAGGTCCTGCTGTACTGCGGCACTTTGCAATCTTTCTCCATTTAAATAATAACTTGCTTTTTGATTTTTTCTGCCAATGTGCAGAAATAAAAGAACCTTGTAATAGAAGAACATTGTTGAATGATTTCACCAAGTAAATGTGCAGGTGTGTGATAGTAAAATGCTAGAGCTCTCACTCATGTTTTCCTCCTTGCAGAATAAATGAATAAATGAAACATTTTTCAGCAGTGCGCAGGGTTGCTCGATAAGTATATACACACTGTCGATAAATATTTTCAAATTCACTGTGCATGTTTACCTGAAGGGGATGTGAATATAAGATGGAGTAGATTTGCCATGTTTAACCATTTTTTCTGTAACAAATATTGATAAATTGTGCACATGTATAAAAACTGGATGAATCCGGGACTGTTGGTATTTTCATCACTATGTGTAAATAATAATCTTCATTTTGAACACAAATGATATAATTTTAGGACACAAGGACCCAGATTTTGCGGTCAGCAGCGAAGGAACGGCACTCGCTGCTGATCTCGAAGAAAGCTTCCCACAAAAATTTATCGGGCTCTGTGGTGTCGATTTCCTCTATTCCGACAGTACTTTGAATTAGGCACCATCTATAGGTGATCTGTGGCATCCAGGAACAGTGAAGTCATCAAGCAAGCTGAGCAGCCAATCAGATTGAAGAATTCTCACAGACAGCAAACCAGGAAGTAAAAAGCCATGATTATCATTCACTTTTCAATAATTTTACAGAAAGCAAAATAAAGATTGGGACATATAAGTGGGATTAAGGTAAAAGGCTGAGATATCGTAAACAAATTTTAAAAAAAATATGAATTTTTATTATTTTAAATATCTAAGAAATGTTTAATCATAGAATGCTGGAATAACCACTTCACACTTATAAAATTAGTTTTTCAGGGCTAGAGAGGCTGTTCAGTGGTAATTATGACTTAGAACACTTTTAAAAACTCAGTTACACCTCATTCAACAAGGCATAACACTTTCAATGGTATTTACAGCGAGAATAGTGCGTAAAAAGTTAAAGTTCACGTCAAATTATAGATTCTGTGTTGATCCCATCTGTGCAGACTGCAGCAGAGCACCCTGTGGAGGAGCAGGTTATCACGGACAGCAATTTGTGGATTTTCTCATTCAACGGCGCATGTGCGGACGCCAGAAGTTGCTGTCAGTTTTATACAGTAACGACAGCGAGCGCTGACCGTTTCACCATCATTACAACTGCAAATTCTGGGCCACGGTTTTTGTCTACAGTTAAGCCAACCATTAGAATCTGTGCTCCAGGCATTCTCTATTAATAATCTGCGATGCAGACAGTAACATTTCTACTTGTAGGCATGCATTGAGGATTTAAACACATGCCTATAGCCCTGACTATACATCTGAATATGCTGCAAATTGTTGGACAAGAACATTTCAATCATCATTTTAGGGATCCTTTACTCATCGAAACAATAAATGTAAGTGCTATGAAGTGCAACACTTCTCCATTTCACCAGAGTCAACACTGAGCAATCCCAGTTTAACTACAGCACAGGCTAAACTATGTTATAGTTCATCTCTGTTTTACCCGAGGCTAGCTTTATCCATTTCCCACATCCGTGCAGTGCCTCTGATTACCAATTATAAATCCAATTATTGCTGATTTATAAGCAATTTTGTGCTGTGGACATACCCATAGGAACTAAGTTAAGACTCTTCAAACTCTTTCGTTATAGCCATTATAGAGAAGAGACTATCATCTTACTACTCTTGATTCTAAATCCTGGTCTCGGAGGCAAAACCCTGGACTCAGACATCCGACTTACCGGCACCACCCAGTCAGACACCTGGTGAGCAGTGTTCGATGAGCATGTGGGAATAAAAAGTACAATAATGTACCAGCAAATAGTGAGGGGCATCACCATTTAAAGCAGCTGTTCTCTAAAAGGAGAATGTGCGCAGGGATCTGTGGGCGCCAGAGGGACTGGAGTGCATCATCAACCCCAGCAACCAAATTTTAATTTGATCATTTAAGTTTAAAGTGTAATTTGTTTAATTTGCCGGCTTTAGTGCCCCCCCGCCCCCCGGCCCCGCTTTTAGCCAGGGAGCACTTATATAACTTCTGTTTTTAGTGCCCTAAACCTCCCCCCCCCCGCAAGAAAAAAGGAGAAAAAAATTACTTTGGAGTGTGACCGCCCTTGCAGGGTGCATTTGTTGAAAGTGCACAACTGGTAATGTGTAGTGCGATTGTTAAACCTTTGCTAATACTGCTACAACTACAGTGAGAGTGAGAGTGAACTCAGGACCCTGTGAGAAGAGGAGGAAGAAAAGCTGCGCAGGGATCTGCTGGATGTATAGTTAATTATAATGGGTATATTTTTCAAGGCAAGCATGAACTTTTATATGTGTCCAACCAAAGTTAAGGTAGAAAATGAGTATTATATAATACCTAATTAAATTATTCAGAAAAAGTAGTGAATGTAGCAAATGGCTCGACAACACAATATAAAAATATATTATATAATATATTTATATATATACAAAATATATTATATGAACTGACTGTTCCTATGTGATCTGTCATTTTTATCATAGAAGACTATATTTTTAATAT
Source organism: Pristiophorus japonicus (assembly GCF_044704955.1). NCBI lineage: Eukaryota > Metazoa > Chordata > Chondrichthyes > Pristiophoridae > Pristiophorus > Pristiophorus japonicus. The sequence continues at coordinate 133,417,270 of NC_091990.1, read as the reverse complement.
TTCTTTATGAAATTTTAGCAACTGACAGGTGGCCAATTTTACGTGGTTATCTCTTGCTGGAAATAGACCATCTGTGAAAGCATTTTATTTGTGTCGTGTTATCACGTTGAAGAATATCCCAGTACAATGTTTACACTTCTGTCGGGGCAGACTGCCTAAGAAAGTGTTAGTTACCAAGCCATTGGGCCAGAAATTGCAGACGGAGGCTTCCGACCGAAATTTTGTTACAAAAGTACCCGGTGGTCCCGGAGGAACAAACACAGCCACTCTGAGGCCTAGATGTGCAGCCCAGCACAGAGGCCCCGCAATACAAGAGCACACACGCAACCTGGGATCATGTGGGCCTGGACCACCAATGAACGTGGAGTATTCTCATTGGTAGTAATGGTGACTTCTGTTTGTACAGACCTCCCATTACTATCAATGAGAATACCCCCTAAAACACACAAACACAAAACATGAATAAAAAAAACACCTCACATTTAAAATTAATTGAAATTGAACTAAATTAAATATTTTAGAAAAATATTTATTTATTAACATTTTTTTAAAAATATGTTTTAATAGGGTCAATAATAAACTTACCTTAGCGGACAAGGTTTTTAATATAAAACTTAGTGATATAATTGATTTTTCTATCTTTTAAAACTCTTACGCTGGTAAAAGCAGGCCTTACGCCTGCTTTTACTAGGCATGAGTTTGAAGGACATTCGCTGGGCAGAAGTTGGGCAAATAGCCCAAATCTCCACCCGCGAAGGCCCTTCTCCCGAGGATATGTACGATCTGTCAACAATTCGTGCGCCTAAACCTGGAACTTAAGGGGCCTCTTTGGGCATGTGCGCACATCATACACACCTGGAAAGGCTACAATTTACAGCCCACTATCTAACCTGGCTGTAGGAAGGAGACACGACTAATCATTTGGGATTGCTAGCTCAGCAGGTGGAAAACCCAACCTCACTCAGTATGAGAGTTGCTGTGTCTCACAAGTGCAAACATTGTACTGGGATAGCTGGCCAGGTGAACTGTTGTCTTTGACTTTGCTGAATACAATGTTCCATTTTTGATCTTCCTTTGTACCATGTCAGCCTTCAAAGATCACAAAACATGAGGGGATGGTGACCGAAACCACGGTCAAACAGATGGGTTTTGTCCAGGCTTCTGAAGGTGAGATGAAAAGTAAAAATTGTAGAGGGGGCTTAAGGAGAGAGTTCCAGAGTGTAGAACGATACCAGATGGTGGGGTGGGGACCTTGGGTTGGTGATGGACAGTAGGCTAGAGTTAGAAAGCAAATTTACTATAATTGGAAAAACAACCTTATATGTTCCTCCATAAGATGTAATATCTACTGTGTGACTCTTGGCCGTATTTTCCTTTGAGCTACGTAGGGTGCATTTATATTGGCGAGTCTGATGCTCATAAGTTTATTATTGCTGGCAGTGGGAAAATCCAGTGCTGCTGCAGCCTAGGGACCGGGAGCCCATTGATTATAGAGCATCGGGGATCATTTCCATGGAAATGGTTGAGATAATGGATAAGATTGAGGAGTCCACTGCATGCATCTGTAACGCAATGCAGAATACCCTGGGGAGTGTGGCGTCCAGGAAATATCTGCAGCAACAAGGTGCCAGGAGGAATAACTAAGGAAATAATGGCTTCTGGGGTGACAGCTACCACTGTTTCAATAAATGCTTTGAGGGTCAGCCTCAATGCAACACTTTCACAGAGCTTCTAAGACTTAATTGGGACTAGGTGGTCTGCTCTCACACTGACCAATACCACCTCTGAGCCTAGCACCAGTAGGCTATAAGAAGGATAACAGTTGTCATTATCTCTCATAAGCCTAGTGCTAAAAGCTCCCTCTGGGCGAAGTACCCGTTAACGTAGTAAATAAAGGATACTGAAACGGAATTCTCAGGGGCAGCAGCTTCACTGACATGAGGTTATTTCAGTCCTTTAAAACTTAATTCCCAGCCTCCTGTCAGTAAAGGACCACTCAGCAGAAGCATGAGTTAGTAAAAATTTAGGCACAGGGTAGACGCAACAGTAAGTATCAATAGTTGGTCTTTAAAATTAGTTAGAATTTGGAAATTATTGTACTGAAAAGTGAAAACTGTTTGACTACATAGCATTCAGAGTTTATTTCTCTGCATGTGTGCAACTTTTTTGGACCGTGTTGATGAAATGTGTGAATGTGAAATTTCTATTACAGAGGCAAGGCACCAAGTCTTAATGGGCCATTGGAGAAGTGGGGGGTGCGGGCAGGGGGAGGGAGGTGGTAACCAGCCACGAGGGAAAGATTTTTATTTCTGCACAACTTATTTTTTATTGAAAGCAGTAAGATGCTGCCTCCTTCCTCTGGCTGCATGATGATGGATTGCTTGCTCCACCATGTCTGCCTACTGTGCAATCCCTGCTTACTTAGGAATGGAAGGCTATCTCCCTCTTCTTTGGTGTTACCCTTTTCAGCTTCAGGAAGTGGTAATCCTTTCTGTATTGTAATATTATGCAACGTGCAGCAAGCTGCACTAATTCTGGACGTTCTTGCTAGGCTGTACTACATTGCTCCACCCAAACACCCAACATGAGACTTCAGAATGGTAATGGTCTGCTCTATCAATCTTCTTGGGCCTCATTATATTTGTTCTCCCCACCCCCTCCTCCCGTGGATGCCAAAACGGAATCATTAGTCATCCACGGTCATCAATCAACTCTCCTGAAACGTGGTTCTGAATCATCAGGACTGGCGTGATGGTTTGTTGTCTGATAAAGATGCCATGAGAACTTCCAGGACAAAGGATGTTAACATGCAAGATCATACAAGCTGGACGTTGATAGAATGAAACCCCTTCCTATTAATGATATCGAAGGGGTTGCTGCTGTATGGGGCTTTCAAGATCATATATTCTGTCAATACACCTATGGGGATTCTCCCAGTCTGTAGAATTGATTTGCTCAGTCCCTTTGTTGTGAAAGTTCCATTGAGAAGCTTCTAAATCGCGAGGCCCATCTGAAAGGATCATCGGTGATCTTGTTTATAGAGTGGCGAGCAGCTGCCTGACGAATGTGACAAAGGTAACACAGGCTGTCAAACAAGAAAGATCTAGCTGCAAAAATTCACTTTTGTGCTACAGATAATATTGTGCTCCTTGCCGCAAGTCTTCATGCTGCAGCTTGGATAACTCTCCAAACGCCTTTGGGTGAGCAAAGCATTGTGAGGCACTGACAGGCAGAGAATTCTAATTAAGACCTTCAAGGTCTGCAAATCCTGTCAAGTGGTATTGACATGATGCAAACAAATAACTTCTGTGATATTTCATTCTAAGTTCTTCCTATCCAGCCTCTTTAATTTCCTCACCCTCCTTCTCTTCATAATACAAGAGAGGGATTCTCATTGGGAAACCCATTCCCCTGCACCCAGTCCAAAAATTAACCTTCTTGAGCAGGAACAAAAGTAGGCTATTCAGCCCCTCGAGCCTGCTCCAACATTCCTTTAGATCCTGACTGATCTGCAGCACAACTTAATTTAACCGTCTTAGTTTCATATCCCTTTATAACCTTACCGAACAAAAATCTAGCGAGCTCAGTCTTGAAAGTTCCAATTGATCCAGCATCCACAGCCTTTTGCGGGTAGAAAATTCCAGATTTCTACGACTCTTGGTGTGAAAACACACTTCATGATTTCCCTCCTAAATGGCTTAGCTCAAATTTTAAGATTATGTCCTCTCATTCTCGATTTCCCCACCAGAAGAAATAGTTTCTCTCTATATACTCTATTGAATCCTTTTAACAGTTTAAACATCTCGATCATCCCGCAATCTTTTATACTCGAGGGATTACAACCTGTCTTCATAATTTAACCCTCTCAGCTTTAACCCTATCTTTCTGGTGAATCTGCACTGCACACCATCCAAGGCTATCGACCCAGAAATTCCGACCTCACGGAGTGTGTACGGACCCGGGAAGGCATCGCAAAAGCTGGTTTTCGGCGCACAATGCGCACGCGCTGAAAATTGGCTTTTCCAATCTGTCACGCTGGAGCTTGACAGATCCTCCATATCTCCACATCTAGGACAATTGCATGGGCAAGATTGCGGTATTTGCCCATATCTTGCCCAGCGGATGTCCTGAAAACTCTTGTGCCTAATAAAAGCAGGCGCATGACCTACTTTTACAGGTATAAGAGTTTTAAAAGACCCCAAAAATTATAAAATAAAATTTTAAAAACACATTTTATTGTTTAAAAACCCTCCCCACTATGGTAAGTTTAATTTAAACCATAATTTAAACAACTTTTTTAAAATTCAGAAAAATATGTATTTTTTTAGAATAGATAAATAACTAATTTAAATTAATAAAAATATGTGGTGTATTTTTTCTATTTTTTGTTAGAGTTTTGTGTGTTTGGGAGGGAGTTCACATTCGTAATAATGGGAACTCCAACTTAGAGTCCCCATTATTATGAATAAGAAAATACTTTACCTTGATTGGCTGCCCAGAGCCATGTGACTGCAGCTCCAGCCCTGCGCACGTCCTGACGTGCACGCACTGCGAAGCGCAGTCAGTGGAGGCCTCAGGACTGGAAACTCGCATGGGCGGAGCAGGAACAGGTAGGTGCGCATTCTTTTTAACTTTTTCCCTCAATCACCTGCGGGAAGCAGTTGACCAGGATTTCTGGGCCAATATATCCTTCCTGAGCCCAAAATTGAATGCAGGGCTCTGACCAAGGCTCTGTACAACTGAAGCATAACTTCCTTCCCTTGTCATTCCAGTTCCTTTGAGATAAAGACCAATATTCCATTAGCCCTTTTGAATGTGTCTACTAGCTTTAAATGTTTTGTGTACTTGGACTCCCAAACCTCTACTCCTCTACAGTTCCTAGGTTCTTACCATTTAGAAAATAAACTGATTTATCTTTCTTGGGTCCAATGTGAATGACCTTATGCTTGCTCACATTGAACTCTATCTGCCATAGTTTTGCTCACTCACTTAATCTGTCTATGTCTCTTTGAAACTTCCTGCTGCCATCTGCACTACTTACTGTCCCTCCTAATTTAGTGTGATTTTCAAAGTTGGATACACAACTTTCTATTCCTTCATTCAAGTCATTAATAAATATGGTGAAAAGTTGAGGCCTCAGAACAGATCCTAGGGAACACCACTTGTCATATCCTGCCAAATGGAGTACATACCCTTTATCCCCAATCTCTGCCTCTTGTCTCCCAATCAATTTAAATCCAAGTCAAAATGCTACCTTCAATTCCATACAATTGCATTTTTGCCAATAATCATTTGTCTGGAACCTTATCGAATGCCTTTTGGAAGTCCATATAGGTAACATCCATAGATGCTATCTAGTGTACCTTATTAGTGACCTCCTCAAAAAACTCAATGAATTCAAGTACTTGCTGTAAATGGCAGAAGTCTTCAGAGAAGTTCTAGAGGAACAAACAGCAAAAATGAATGCCGAGGCAAAGTTTCAGAAAGATGGCCTCGTCGATGCTATATTTACCACATGGTTACCACTGAGCTAGTCATACCAGCAATTATATAATGATAGTGTTTACCAAAGTTGGATTAGGGGCACTATTTGAGGGAAAAATGTCTGGAAATCTCACTCACACACACTTTCCCACCCACCCACCCCCATTTAGCTGTCGCAGAGCAGGTGAGAATGGAACTTGTGGATTTTACCACTGAGAATTCTGATGACCACTCTTTGGGATGGGATCATGGTAGTAGGTCGCATCACCCTATTTTCGTCCTTTTTTAATGCTTCCAAATCGGAGATGGAGGAGCGGGAGATTGAGAGGCCTATAAAAAGCCCGAGAGTTCTGGAGTTCGGGCAGTCGGAGGAGCGGAAGATCGAGAGGCCTATAAAAGGCCCGATAATTCGGAAGTTCGGGCAGTCGGAGGAGCGGGAGATCGAGAGACCTATGAAAGCCCGAGAGTTCGGGTGTTCCGGCAGTCGGAGGAGCGGGAGATTGAGGCCCATAAAAGATCCGAGAGTTCGGGAGTTCGGACAGTCGGAGGTGCCAACTGGTGCAGGGGCAGAAGGTAAACAAAGAAGTAAAAATAAATCTAAGTGTGATGTCACAGCCAAGCGGGTAAGTGATTGGCTGATGGATTGGTGAGTATTTTATCTTTTTCTTATCTTATCAGTGGGAAACCTTTGGCAGGGTTGCCAAATTAAGTTAATCTAAGGGTTAAGTCGTGGCAGGAGAGCCCAGATCCATGTCATGCTCCTCCTGTGCTATGTGGGAAATCAGGGACGCTTCCAGTGTCCTGACTACTATGTGTGTAGGAAGTGTGTCCAGCTGCAGCTCCTGACAGATGGCATTGCGGCACTGGAGCTGCGCATGGATTCACTCTGGAGCATCCGTGATGCTGAGGATGTCATGAATAGCACGTTTAGTGAGTTTGTCACACGGCAGCAAAAGGGTACACAGGCAGAATGGGTGACCAGCAGGAAGAGCAGGGGAAGGAAGGTAGTGCAGGGGTCCCCTGCTGTCATCTCCCTCCAAAACAGATATATCATTCTGGGTACTGTTGGGGGAGATGGCTCATCAGGGGAAGGCAGCAGCAGCCAAGTTTATGGCACCATGGGTGGCTCTGCTGCACAGGAGGACAGGAAAAAGAGTGGGAGAGCTATAGTGATAGGGGATTCTACTGTAAGGGGAATAGATAGGTGTTTCTGCGGCCGCAAACGAGACTCCAGGATGGTATGTTGCCTCCCTGGTGCAAGGGTCAAGGATGTCTCAGTGCTGCTGCAGGGCATTCTGGAGGGGGAGGGTGAACAGCCATCTGTTGTGGTGCATACGATATAGATAAAAAAAATGTGATGAGGTCCTACAAGCTGAATTTAGGGAGCTAGGAGTTAAATTAAAAAGTAGGACCTCAAAGATAGCAATCTCAGGATTGCTACCAGTGCCACGTGCTAGTCAGAGTAGGAATAATAGGAAAGTTCAGATGAATACATGACTTGAGGAGTGGTGCAAGATGGAGGGATTCAAATTCCTGGGATATTGGAACCGGTTCTGGGGGAGGTGGGACCAGTACAAATCGGATGGTCTACACCTGGGCAGGACCGGAACCGATGTCCTAGGGGGAGTATTTGCTAGTGCTGTTGGGGAGGGTTTAAACTAATATGGCAGGGGGATGGGAATCTACGCAGAGAGGCAGAGGGAAGTAAAAAGGGGGCAGAAGCAAAAGGTCGGAAGAAGAAAAGCAAGAATGGAGGACAGAGAAATCAAGGGCAAAAATCAAAAAGGGCCACATTGCAACATAATTCTAAAAGGACAAAGAGTGTAAAAAAATAATGCCTGAAGGCTCTGAGTCTCAATGCGAGGAGCATTCGTAATAAGGTGGATGAACTGACTTCGCAGATAGCTGTTAATGGATATGATGTAATTGGGATTATGGAGACATGGCTCCAGGGTAACCAAGGCCAGGAACTCAACATCCAGGGGTATTCAACATTCAGAAAGGATAGACAGGAAGGAAAAGGAGATGGGGTAGCGTTACTGGTTAAAGAGAGGATTAACGCAATAGTAAGGAAGGACATTAGTTTGGATGATATGGAATCTATATGGGTAGAGCTGTGAAACACCAAAGGGCAGAAAACGCTAGTGGGAGTTGTGTATAGACCACCAAACAGGAGTAGTGAGGTTGGGGATGGCATCAAACAGGAAATTAGGGACGCGTGCAATAAGGGTACAGCAGTTATCATGGGTGGCTTTAATCTACATATGGTAGATGGTAATCTACATAAACTAGTAGCAGTACTGTGGAGGAGGATTTTCTGAAGTGTATAAGGGATAGTTTTCTACACCAATATGTCGAGGAACCAACTAGACAGCAGGCCATCCTAAACTGGGTGTTGTGTAACGAAAGAGGATTAATTAACAATCTGGTCGTGTGAGGCCCCTTGGGCAAGAGTGACCATAATATGGTAGAATTCTTCATTAAGATGGAGAGTGAAACAGTTAATTCAGAGACTAGGATCCTGAACTTAAAGAAAGGTAACTTCGATGGTATAAGATGTGAATTGGCTAGGATAGACTGGCGAATAATACTTAAAGGGCTGACGGTGGATAGGCAATGGCAGACATTTAAAGATCACACTGATGAACTACAACAATTTTACATCCCTGTCTGACGTAAAAATAAAAAGGGGAAGGTGGCTCAACCGTGGCTAACAAGGGAAATTAGGGATAGTGTTAAATCCAAGGAAGAGGCATATAAATTGGCCAGAAAAAGCAGCAAACCTGAGGACTGGGAGAAATTTAGAATCCAGCAGAGGAGGACAAACGGTTTAATTAGGAGGGGGAAAATAGAGTACGAGAGTAAGCTTGCAGGAAACATAAAAACTGACTGCAAAAGCTTCTATAGATATGTGAAGAGAAAAAGATTAATGAAGACTAATGTCGGTCCCTTGCAGTCAGAATCAGGTGACTTCATAATGGGGAGCAAGGAAATGGCAGATCAATTGAACAAATATTTTGGTTCTGTCTTCACTAAGGGAACACACGAATAACCTCCTGAAAATAATAGAGGACTGAGGGTCTAGCGAGAAGGAGGAACTGAAGGAAATCCTTATTAGTCAGGAAATTATGTTCGGGAAATTGATGGAATTGAAGGCCGATAAATCCCCAGGGCCTGATAGTCTGCATCCCAGAGTACTTAAAGAAGTGGCCCTAGAAATAGTGAATGCATTGGTGATCATTTTCCAACATTCTATAGACTCTGGATCTGTTCCTATGGATTGGAGAGTAGCTAATGTAACCCCATTTTTTAAAAAAGGAAGGAGAGAAAACGGAATTATAGACCAGTTAGCCTGACATCGGTGCTGGGGAAAATGTTGGAATCAATTATTAAAGATGTAATAGCAGCGCATTTGGAAATCAATGACAGGATCGGTCCAAGTCAGCATGGATTTATGAAAGGGAAATAATGCTTGACAAATCTTATAGAATGTTTTGAGGATGTAACTAGTAGAGTGGACAAGGGAGAAGCAATGGATGTGGTGTATTTGGACTTTCAAAAGGCTTTTGACAAGGTCCCACACAAGAGATTAGTGTACAAAATTAAAGCACATGGTATTGGGGGTAATGTAGTGACGTGGATTGAGAACTGGTTGGCAGACAGGAAGCAGAGAGTCGGGATAAACGGGTCCTTTTCAGAATGGCAGGCAGTGACTAATGGGGTACCATATGGTTCAGTGCTGGGACCCCAGCTCTTTACAATATACATTAATGATTTAGACAAAGGAATTGAATGTAATATCTCCAAGTTTGCAGATGACACTAAGCTGGGTGGTGGTGTGAGCTGTGAGGAGGATGCTAAGAGGCTGCAGGGTGACTTGGGTGGGTTAGCTGAGTGGGCAAATGCATGGCAGATGCAGTATAATTTAGATAAATGTGAGGTTATCCATTTTGGTGGTAAAAACAAGAAGGCAGAATATTATCTGAATGGTGACTGATTAGGAAAAGGGGAGGTGCAACGAGACCTGGGTGTCATGGTATATCAATCATTGAAAGTTGGCATGCAGGTACAGCAGGTGGTGAAGGCGGCAAATGGCATGTTGGCCTTCATAGCGAGAGGAATTGAGTATAGGAGCAGGGAGGTCTTATGCAGTTGTATAGGGCCTTGGTGAGGCCTTAGCTGGAATATTGTGTTCCATTTTGGTCTCCTAATCTGAGGAAGGACATTCTTGCTATTGAGGGATTGCAGCGAAGGTTCACCAGATTGATTCTCGGGATGGCAGGACTGACATATGAAGAAAGACTGGATCGACTAGGCTTATATTCACTGGAATTTAGAAGAATGAGAGGGGATCCCATAGAAATATATAATTTTCTGATGGGATTGGACAGATTAGATGCAGGAAGAATGTTCCCAATGTTGGGGAAGTCCAGAACCAAGGATCACAGTCTAAGGATAAGGGGTAAGCCATTTAGGACCGAGATGAGGAGAATTTTCTTCACTCAGAGAATTGTGAACCTGCGGAATTCTCTAGCACAGAAAGTTGTTGAGGCTAGTTCATTAGATACATTCAAAAGGGAATTAGATGTGACCCTTACGGCTAAAGGGATCAAGGGGTATGGAGAGAAAGCAGGACTGGGGTACTGAAGTTGCATGATCATATTGAATGGTGGTGCAGGCTCGAAGGGCCGAATGAGCTGCTCCTGCACCTATTTTCTATGTTTCTATGTTTCAAGTCACCAGAAAACGGACACCTTTGTTTGGTTTGGGTGCACCTTCACTACGTGGACTGCAGTGGTTCAAAAAGACCCATCACCCTCTTCTTAAAGGCAACCTAGGATAGGCAATAAATGCTGGCCTTGCTAGCGATGCCCATATACCAAGAATAAATCGGAAAAAAAGCTTTGCTGGGGGAACTGAAGGCAGACATTCACCCTGAATTGAGAAGTTGGAAGTTTTAAAAGCATGTAGAATGACAGTCTACATCCCAGCTTATATATGGACAGATAAAACAATTAAATTTAGTTGCCGATCTATACCAAGGAGATTTAAGCATTGAACACAGTGCAGAAACTGAACAGATACCTGGTCTATGGTGGAGAGGCTGAGGACCCTTGGATTATTTACTCTGAAGAGGAGACGGCTCAGGGGAGTTATTATTCAACTATTTAAAATTCTTCAAGGACGAGATAAATAGAACCCTCAAAATATCTTCGAGGTGGCCCAAAAACTCTAGAACCAGCAGATATGAGCTCAAGCTCAGAAGAGGAAAAATACTCAATAAACCATTGCAACCAACACTGAGTTCTGCAAATTTTAAATGTAAAAATGATTGTATTCAAAAGTATGCTGTTCCTCAGGCAGAAAGATAAACTCTACCTGTCACTTTCATGCACCAATTACCACATGAACCTATATTCTGCAAGTCCAAGTTTTGTTAAGATTCTTTTTATCAGAATTCAAAGTGAATTGCACCTGAATTGTAAGTTAGGTTTAAAGATGAATGATCAAGATTGCGTTGTTCTTCCAAGCCCCTGGCGAATCTTACTAAGCAAACAGATCTAACCTCTCTGTCTATAGCTTGTTACAATAAGACCTGATTACAGGAAATCAGACCTATGGTAAAAGACCATGACAAGAAGGGAGATCATGTTATAAGAGGAGGCATGCAGTCATCACTTAGAGCAGCCTTGCTATAGGTTGGCACCCACATATAGGGGCCGAAATTGCCCTCAGAAGGAAATTGGGGAGGACAATTTGAATTCCCCCAATTTTCCACCCGGCGGGAATCAGAGGGAAGAGCTGGAAAATTCGGCACTGCCTCCCAGCGCTTCAGGTCGGGAGCAGGGCGGTATCCATCACTGCCACGCTGACCATGACAGCACGGCGGTAATGACGTCAGCACGACGCAGATGTGCCGCATCGCGCTGACATGTCGCAACATCCCTCCCCTTCACTTAAAGGGAAGGGATACTGCGAGGCCGACGTCGAGCCCACTGGGCCACCAGGGAGTGTTTTGGCCAGGCCAAGAGGGGGTGCCAGGCTGCCTGTTAGTGGCCTGGTCAAGATGAGGGCCGCCATTGTTGGGCCGACGGAAAAGTCGGCTGACAAAAAAAAAGATGGTGGCACGGGGTGCACACGGCCTCCCTGGGTGGATGTCAGTGGCCTGTGGGCGCTGACATTGGGCCACGCCAGCCTCGCGTCCCGCGGTGCAATTTCCTCCACAGGGCGCAAAGGGGTCGGCGTGGTGCAGTGAGGGGTCTGCGTGCACGCTGATGATGTCATCGCCGGGTGTGCACCAGCCCTGGCTTAAATTGCGTTGTGCGGCGCAAACTCCAAATTGCCCCAAAATCTCAGGGGCAATTTCCCCCAGGTGCCATTGCCACCCACCCCCGGACGAAAATGGAGCAATTTCAGCTCCTAAGAATTTAGCTTCTGTAGTTAAATCAAAATTCCCTGTTCTAGGATGCCGAAGTACACCTGTTGAAGTAAAATGTTTAAGAGCGCACGAAGGACTTTTTGTTGTAGAACGTATATTCCAGAGGGTACTTTCTATAATCTAAATAATCTCAAATAGAATTGGAATTCTATCCAATGGCTCATAGGAGTTGGGAGAATAGTGCCACTGTAATGTTTACTAACAGGTTTCAGATGTGTTCGAGTTTATATTTACTCATTGCGCACGTGATCTGATAGTGCAATAGGCTTGGGCATAATGTTTAGAAGCTACAAATATCTATACACTCCCTCCAAGGTGCAAAACACTTGTAGCATACATGAATGGAAGAACACCCACACAAGAGTGAAACTTAATGAATCAAATCCCACAAATAATGTGAACATTTCAAGCTCAACCTGTTGATCTGGATTCTCCAGACACTTCATTTTTCTTTAATGGGCTTTATTTCCTTATGCGGCACCCCAGTGTGCAGAAACACACACAAAAAAAAAATCACATTCTGGTGCTTTGAATATGTACACTGTATATATGCAGTGTCGTACTCCTGCTCCATCCCAGTTGTTTTTAGTAAAATTAAGACCAGGATTTTAGCTTCAGAAATAGCAAGACAAATTAACACATACTGGCTAAATTAAAATTTTAAAACAGCCTTTACTTTCAATAGAAAATTCATGGTCATTAATTATTCTTGTACTGAACCAAACTGACAGGGCTATATATTTAGTCCTGAGTTTGGCAAGTACTTTAAGATTTGGAAGCATATATTTAAATTTTATTATAAAAGAATGGCGATTATTTTCTATTCTTAATGGAAAAATGAACATCTGAAATATGCAATGCTAATATTTTGCACCATTGTTATTTCCATCCAATATAAAGTATTTATACCCCGAGTGTCCTACACATGTTGCTAAATTATGTAGCTTCACTGCTGAGCATACCGAGCTGGTAAAAAAATATTCTTGAAGTCATCCATTATTAATGTTACAAAATCATGTGAAAGAAAAGACTAGGAGAGTTCTTATTCCTCATTGGTGAATTACAAAGCCATTTTTTTTTGGAATGTATTCAGTGCAAACCCTTTATAGAATGTCAGTATGGCTTCTGTCTATTATTACTGATGGATTGATTTCTTGAGTCTTAATGGGTTTGATTATCATTCTTGATCCCTTGCCTTTTCTCTCAGCTAAGATATTCCAACTAATTGGATGATCTGGGCCTCAGACTTCTTCGTAAATGCTAATAATACTCCACAGTGGACTAGTAGGAACTAAAATTTAAGTGGAACAAGATGGACAACATTCATTTATTTTTCATTGCAGAAATGCTTTATTTCCACATAGTTCTCTATCCAGCAGTCGAACTGAAGAATAGCAAATGTTATCTAATTATACCAAGTAAATCTGAGTCAGAGAAAGTCTTCGAATATGAACTGTTAGATGCCTGGTTAGGAGTCCAGCACTCAAGTACTTTAGCCACCTCACAACCTCATTCGGGATGTGTACTTTCAAATCAATTTCAATTTTCTTTACTCACTGCATTCTCTGAATAAACTTTCTTTATTTTATTCTTGTGATGAGGCAGCAGAGTTGCATGACATTTTAGTTCTTCAATACTTTGTGCCATAGAGTGCAAGAGGACTTTATCTGGGATTACAGAAGCCAGGATATAGTGTGTGATGAAGTGAATGAAATATATGTGTATGTTTTACAGGTGCAGCGTCGAGAATCCGGAACCCTCGGGACCGAGGCCGTTCCAGATTCCGGGTTTTTCCAGACTTTTGATCATCTTTCTGACGTCACGAATCCGGAAAACCCCGAGACCAAGTTTGGGTATTTCTGGATTTTGGAACGTCAGAAAAGGGGGAGGTGGTGGCGGCAGGAGGGTCCCCGCCAGGGAGCTGCTCGGGCTGGTCGGCCCCGACATTGAGGTTGTCGGGCGGTACTCCACCGAGGTGGTGTTTGGGCAGGGCCCCACCGTGGAGGAGCCTTTCGGGTGGGGCCCCACCGTGGAGGAGCTGTTCGGGCGGGACCCCACCGTGGAGGAGCTGTTCGGGTGGGGCCCCTCCGTGGAGGGGCTGTTCGGGCGGGGCCCCTCTGTGGAGCGACTGTTCGGGTGGGGTCTCACCGTGGAGGAGCTGTTCAGGTGGGGCCCCTCCGTGGTGGAGCTGTTCGGGCGGGGCCCCGCCGTGGAGGAGCTGTCGCATAGGTGGTGTTCGGGTAGTGGCGGGACCCCGAGGTTGGCAGGTCCGGATTCTGGAACATTTTATGGATTCCGGACAACCCTGCCACCGATCGGTTCGGAGTCCGGAGTCTGGAACATTCTGGGACTCCGGACTTTCGATGCTGTACCTGTATAACAGAGCAACTTTATTTCTAGATGACACATTGCTACTCAAAGGTTTAAAACATGACCAGGTTTAACTTCATAGATAATATTCCTGTAATTTCAATCACAAGAGCTTAGACATGACAGTCGATAAAATCAACGGTGAACACTTGATGCATTCATATAGCATTCGTCTGTCTACTACTTGAACACATCAGTTAACCCTTCTATTTTAAATGGGTTAAAGCCTCTGCTAAAATAGCATGCTGGAAAATTCTACAAACTGAACATGCTCTTGGGGAGCGAAAATGCATACCGCCCTGGTTGGGGACGCGAACCGCTTGTGAGGCGGGACTTGCTGCGGCAGGAGGAAGTCCCGCTTACCACCACCGAAGAGGAAGTGGAGGGCAAAGTCTCATGCTCCGCTTCTTCTGGGGGGCAGGACTGGGGAACTAACCTTCGGGAATTTTCCAGTGCTATGCAGAGAGGCGCGTAGCGCTGTTGGGAGCATAGGGCCCTCCCCTTCCGTTAAAGGAGAGGGCGCGCTGTGGGCTCTGCATTGGGGAGAAAGGGCCCCCACTGCACCACTGGGGAGCAGGGTGCCGTGGCAGCAAACTGGCACAGAAATGGAGTGCCAGGCTGCAACATGGCAGCACGAACCCTGCAATTTGAAGTGACAGGTAAGTCGGCCATTTAAAAAAATGTCAGCGCCATACCACCCCTTTAATTTTTGACCCGCGAGTGGCTGAAAACCCGGTATGCGTCCCGCGAAGCTGTCACGGGCATCATCCATGGCAGCCTCACGGGGGCACTACCAAATTTTCGCCTCGGGGCGAAAACGGGTCGCTGCGCACGGTGATCATAGAATCATAGAAATTTACAGCACGGAAAGAGGCCATTCCGGCCCATCGTGTCCACGCCGGCCGACCAAGAGCTATCCAGCCTAATCCCACTTTCCAGCTCTTGGTCCGTAGCCCTGTAGGTTACGGCACTTTAAGTGTACATCCAAGTATCTTTTAAATGTGCTGAGGGTTCCTGCCTCTACCACCCTTTCAGGCAGTGAGTTCCAGACCTCCACCACCCTCTGGGTGAAGAAATTTTCCCTCAAATCGCCTCGCGATTACTTTAAATCTATGTCCCCTTGTTGTTGACCCTTCTGCCAAGGGAATCAGGACCTTTCTATCCACTCAATCCAGGCCCCTCATAATTTAATACATCTCAATCAGGGCTCCCCTCAGCCTCCTCTGTTCCAAAGAAAACAGACCCAGCATCTCCAATCTTTCCTCATAGCCAAAATTCTCCAGTTTAGGCAACATTCTTGTAAATCTCCTTTGCACCCCTTCCAGTGCAATCACATCTTTCCTGTAATGTGGTGATCAGAACTGTACACAGTACTCTAGCTGCAGCCTAACTAGTGTTTTATACAGTTCAAGCATAACATCCTTGCTCTTGTATTCCATGCCTTGATTAATAAAGACAAGTATCCCATATGCCTTAACCACCTTATCTACCTGGCCTGCTACCTTTAGGGATCTGTGGACCTGCACTCCAAGGTCCCTTTGTTCCTCTACACTTTTCAGTGTCGTACCATTTAATGTGTATTTCCTTGCCTTGTTTGACCTCTCCAAATGCATTACCTCACACTTATCCGGATTGAATTCCATTTGCCAGTGTTCAGCCCACTTGACCAGTACATTGGTATCTTCCTGCAATCCGCAGCTTTTTTCTTCATTATCTTCCTGCCGGCCAGGTTGGCCTTAGGATGGCCTGATATCGTGAAGGCCCAGAGCCAGAGCGCTGCAACGGGACACCCGTTCAGGGTGTGTGGCCTACCAGTGGTATGTTAATGAGGTCTGGCCTTCTCACCGGAGGCATGGGGGGGCCCGCTCGCTCACCCGCTCTCCCAGCTGGCTGCCTAAATCCGCCCTTAGAAGTTCCAGTTAGTGACTAAAATGATGGACAAAAGTTTTCTTGGAAATCCTTTTTCAGCGATTTGATTTGTTCATTGATAAAAACTTGTGACAACAGGAAATGAAGCTTGTTGACAGAACCACTCGCGTACACACGATTCGTAATAAGAAGTAGATAAATCCAGTAACAGAACAGCATTCAGTACAAACAGTACGTTTATAGTAACTACAAACTTAACTCGAATTGTCGAAAACAACAAAGACACGTTGCCTCTGCTGACTCTCAACATACGACTGACTGAACACACACGCAGTGCTATGTGGCTCTTCATTATTAGAGTTCTCTGACTCAAAGAGGACTGCATAGAATCGTGACCCTGCCCTTTTCACAAATCTGATCCAAGGTGATTTCTGGATAAAATAAGCAGTACAATCGTGCACCCTCCCAAATACATTGGCCCATAGCCCGATCAAAATTGGCCCGCAGGCCTTACCTGTAGGAATCCAGCAAGATGCGGGTGCCAATTGGACGCCCTAATGCCGTTTGTAGGTCGAGCTTTAGGAATTGCAGCTGGCCCCGTGCTGAGCTGGCCTGCAGATAAAGGTCCGCGGGAGGGGGAGGAAGTAAAACGGAAAGGTGCAAGCCAGGGTTGGCAGTGGTCAGCAGTAGTTTTGTCGAGCCAAAAGAAGTATTCCTTTTCCTCCTGGCTCCACAATTATTAAACTATAAGGAGGTTTTTTTTACCTTTTTGTGGACAACCTCCAGCAGTCCTTTGAGTAGCTCTAGACCTGGAACAACTGCTGCACCCAACTGATGAACATTAGGACCTCTATTTTCATCTTCAGGGTGACAAACGCAGTTGTTAAAGATCTAGAGCGACTAAAAGGACTGCTGGAGGATGTCCACAAAAAGGTAAAAAAACCTCCTTATGGTTTAATAATTGTGGAACCAGCAGGAACAGGAATACTTCTTTTGGCTCGACAAAATACTGCTGACCACTGCCAACCCTGGCTTGCACCTTTCCGTTTTACTTCTTCCCCCTCCCCCGGAATTCATTGGCTTCCAATTTGGCAGCTGGCATACATCCGGTGGATACCGGATGAAAGAGATCACGACCCGAAATTGGTACTGCGTCAAATTAATGCTGCCTGCTATTGTAAATGATTGTAGTGCACAGCCCAGCGCTCAATGCACCGCTGACAAGCTGAACGCTCAGCAGGGAACCAAAGTTCTCATAGAAACAGAGAAAATAGGTGCTGCACCACCATTCAATAAGATCATAGCCGATCATTCCCTCAGTACCCCTTTCCTGCTTTCTCTCCATGCCCCTTGATCCCTTTAGCTGTAAGGGCCATATCTAACTTGAATATGTCCAATGAACTGGCATCAACAACTCTCTGCGGCAGGGAATTTCACAGGTTAACAACTCTCTGTATGAAGAAGTTTCTCCTCATCTCAGTCCTAAATGGCCTACCCATTATCCTAAGACTGTGTCCCCTGGTTCTGGACTTCCCCAACATCGGGAACATTCTTCCCGCATCTAACTTGTCCAGTTCTGTCAGAATCTTATATGTCTCTATGAGATCCCTGCTCATCCTTCTAAACTCCAGTGTTTAAAGGCCCAGTTGATCCAATCTCTCCTCATATGTCAGCCCAGCCATCTCGGAATCAGTCTGGTGAACCTTCGCTGCACTCCCTCAATAGCAAGAACGTCCTTCCTCAGATTAGGTGACCAAAACTAAACATAATATTCCAGGTGAGGCCTCACCAAGGCCCTGTACAACTGCAGTAAGACCTCCCTGCTCCTATATTCAAATCGCCTAGCTATGAAGCCTTCTTCACCGCCTGCTGTACCTGCATGCCAACTTTCAATGACTGATGAACCATGACACCCAGGTCTTGTTGCACCTCCCCTTTTCCTAATCTGCCGCCATTCAGATAATATTCTGCCTTCGTGTTTTTGCCACCAAAGTGGATAACCTCACATTTATCCACATTATACTGCATCTGTCATTCATTTGCCCACTCTCCTAACCTGTCCAAGTCACCCTGCAGCCTCTTAGCATCCTCCTCACAGCTCACATCGCCACCTAGTTTAGTGTCATCTGCAATCTTGGAGATATTACACTCAATTTCTTCATCTAAATCATTGATGTATATTGTAAAGAGCTGGGGTCCCAGCATTGAGCCTTGCAGCACTACACTAGTCACTGTCTGCCATTCTGAAAAGGACCCATTTATCCCGACTCTCTGCTTCCTGTCTGCCAACCTGTTCTCTATCCACGTCAGTACATTACCCCCAATATCATATGCTTTCATTTTGCACACTAATCTCTTGTGTGGGACCTTGTCAAAAGCCTTTTGAAAGTTCAAATACACCACATCCACTGGTTCTCCCTTGTCCACTCTACTAGTTACATCCTCAAAAAATTCCAGAAGATTTGTCAAGCATGATTTCCCTTTCATAATTCCATGCTGACTTGGACCGATCCTGTCACTGCTTTCCAAATGCGCTGCTATTTCAACTTTAATAATTGATTCCAACATTTTCCCCACTATTGATGTCAGGCTAACTGGTCTATAATTACCTGTTTTCTCTCTCCCTCCCTTTTTAAAAAGTGGTGTTACATTAGCTACCCTACAATCCATAGGAACTGATCCAGAGTCGATAGACTGTTGGAAAAATGATCACCAATGCATCCACTATTTCTAGGGCCACTTCCTTAAGTACTCTGAGATGCAGACTATCAGGCCCCGGGGATTTATTGGCCTTCATTCCCATCAATTTCCCTAACACAATTTCCCACCTAATAAGGATATCCTTCAGTTCCTCCTTCTCACTAGACCCTCAGTTCCCTACTACTTCTGGAAGGTTATTTGTGTCTTCTTTCGTGAAGATGAAGAAACATGGTCACTCGATTTCACACTCCCATCTACCAGCTCCTCCAGGTCATCCTGCAAAGGCCAAACGCAGTTTCCCCCACTAAAAGTCAGAAGCCTTTCAACAGCCATGCTGCAGCCACGGGGGTAGCACTGCATGACATCATTAGGACAGGCAAAAGCACATGCAAGGCAGTCACTAAGGGAATGCATAATGTTGATTCGTTGATTTTTTGATGTCATATTAGATGGATATATGGAGAAAGTTCGATAAGAACGTTTGCTTTGTGGTGGGCTTTATTTCAGCATTGTTTCCAGGAGGACACTGATGGTCAGTAACAGAGGGAAGGCAAGATGTGGGGCAAATGTTGAAAGGGGAATTGGGGTTGAGTTCACTGGTAACGCAGGCGGGTGATTTGATCCCGGATATCCCAGCCAGAAAGTGGCTGTCTGGGTTGCATCCCTCCTTCTGCTTCTTCTTCTTGTGCTTCCACTTCCCTCTGCTTGTCCCCTTTGCTGCCCCTGCTCCATCTGCATTGTCATGCTGCAGCCCAAGGGGGATTGCAACTCGAGCCCCCAAGACTGGAAGCAAGTGGTGTTCTCAGAGGCCTTCCTTTAAGAGCAGAAGCCTTGCAAACGTCCATCAGCACTCTCTGTACACTTTAACAATGTTTTACATGTGCTGCACCAAGCCACTGCTCAAATAAAATGTAAAGGGCTGGAATTTGATCAGCATTTCCACCGGTTTCTCGGCGGTATTCCTGTTTGATATGTCCTTACTACACAGTACAAATGCACACGAGGCCCATACTTGAGAGAAGGTCACTCTGTGACCAGTAACCTTTATTCCAGCACTGAAGTGATGAAGGTGGGTGGAGCTTCCCCTTTTATACCTGAAAGTCCAGGTTAGGAGTGTCTCCCACAAGTTCACCACCTAGTGGTCAATGTACTCACAGTGTACAACTTAGGTCAGTTTATACATGGGTTACAATGACAGTTGAATACATGGCATCACCTCCCCCCCCAAAGTCTTATTGTTTTCACAGGTTAAGTCTCTCTGGTGGTTTACGCTCCCTTGTAGAGCGCCTGAGTTCGGGCTCCGGTTGTTGGGCGCTGGCCTGGGTGTCTGTTGTTTGCGGTGCCTCAGGCCTGTCTGGACTGCCCACAGTGACTGGGCTCTCCTCCACTTGGTTCTGGTGTTCGGTCACCTGTGGTGGAGTGGACTCTACATCGTGTTCTTCCTCTGCTTTTTCTATGGGGTTGCTGAACCTCCTTTTTGTTTGATCCACATGTTTGCGGCAGATTTGTCCATTGATAAGTTTAACTACCAGAATCCTATTCCCCTCTTTGGCAATCACAGTGCCTGCGAGCCACTTGGGCCCTGCAGCGCAGTTGAGAACAAAGACAGGGTCATTGACATCAATACATCGCGTCCTCGCATTCCTGTCATAGTAGTCACATTGTGACTGGCGCCTGCTCTCAACAATTTCTTTCATGGTGGGGTGTATAAGGGATAACCTGGTTTTGAGCATCCTTTTGATTAGCAGCTCTACGGGTGGAACCCATGAGCGAGTATGGTCAGGATCTATTGGCCAACAGGAGGCGTGATAAGCGGCTTTGTCGGGAACCCCCTTGGATTCTGAGCATCCCCTGTTTGATTATCTGTACTGCTCGTTCCACCTGGGCGTTTGAGGCCGGCTTGAACGGTGCCGTTCTGACATGGTTGATACCATTTCCTGCCATGAAGTCCTGGAATTCAATGCTTGTAAAGCATGGGCCATTGTCGCCGATCAAGATGTCCGGTAGACCATGGGCGGCGAACATTGCCCGTAGACTTTCTACCGTGGCAGCGGATGTGCTTGAATTGAGAATGTCACACTCGATCCATTTGGAGTAGGCGTCTACTACAACCAAAAACATTTTTCCCATGAAAGGACCTGCGTAGTCCACATGGATGTGTGACCATGGCTTGGCGGGCCAGGTCCAGGGGCTAAGGGGGGCTTCCCTGGGTGCATTGCCCAGCTGGGCACACGTGTTGCACCTGCGAACACAAAGTTCCAGATCTGCATCTATCCCTGGCCACCAAATGTGTGACCTGGCAATTGCCTTCATCATGACAATGCCCGGGTGCTCATTGTGGAGTTCTCTGATTAGCACCTCTCTGCCCATCTGGGGCATGACTACTCGGTTTCCCCATAGTAGTCAATCGGCCTGAATCGAGAGCATAATATTCGCTCCACAGAGGAAATTGCATTGACATCGCCCCATTTCCAGTTCATGACAGCAAGCCAACTCCTCCCCAGTAGTGCGGGACCATCCCCCGGGACAATCTAGAGTGGCAACCTGTTCTCCGAATCTTTGTGGGTCACGACTACCGTGGCGCTGCCTAGCACCGGAATGATCTCCTTTGTTTCTGTCTGTCGCTGTAGGTCAATCGGCAATAATTTTGGCCTCCTGGCCTTGGACGCCCACAACTTGTCGAACTGTTTGATACTCATCAGGGACTGGCTGGTCCCCGTGTCTAGCTCCATTGATACTGGGATGCCATTGAGGATCAATTTCATCATTATCAGTGGCATCCTCGTGTATGAACTGTGTATGTGCTCCACATGAACTCGCTGAACTTCAGCTTCCAGCGATTTCCCCCAGTGTTCATTTGGCCTCGTAGGGCTTACATCGGGCCTGTCCTCCTGGCCGCAGGCTTCCTGCACATACGCCCCAAGTGACCGCTGATGTTGCAATTTCTGCAGGTATATTGCTGATACCTGCAAGCTCTGGCTGGGTGTTTGCCTCCACACCTTCAACATGAGCCGTTGTTGGAAACAAAAGGTCCATTACTAGTCGATTTCCTCTGACTGCCTCTGTAACTGACCTTAAGCGCACCATTGACAGGTGTTGATGGCCCCATTACTGGCTGTATTGACCCTTGCGATGACATGAATCGCCGTTCAGCTAGCCATTGTCTCTGTTGAATTCCCCCTTTGGGTTTGACTACATGCTCGGGCATGTCCGATTGCCCCTGCCTGCCTGGAGAACTGTGTTCCGCATTAACAATGTTGACTCCCTGTCCATTTGTTGCATTTAAGCCAAGATTTTTGTCAAACATCATTCTGGTCTTTTCCTCCCCTGAGATAAATGTCTGAGCCATCAAAGCCACCGTTTCCAGGGTCAAGTCTTTGGTCTCAATCAGTTTCCTGAAAACCCCAGCGTGTCCGATGCCCTCAATAAAAATGTCTCGCAGCAGTGCCGCTCTGCGTGCATCTGGGAACTTACATAGGCTTGCCAGTCGCCGGAGGTCTTCCATGAAGTCTGGAACGCTTTGCCCTTCTCGCCGCCGGTGCATGTAAAATTGGTGTCTCGCCATGTGCATGCTGCTCGCTGGTTTAAAGTGTTCCCCAATCAACTTACTGAGCTCTTCAAAAGTCTTGTCCACCGGCTTCTCTGGCGCTAGAAGGTCCTTCATCAGGGAGTACATCCTGGATCCACAAACCGTTAGGAGCTGAGCCCTGCCTTTGTCGGACGAATCCTGTCCCAACCATTCCTTAGTAACGAAACCTTGCTTTAGTCTCTCAATAAAATCGTCGCAATCATCACCAACACAGTACCTCTCATCTGTGCTGCTAGTGGCCATGGTCGCGTGGTTTAAATCCAAGTTTCTCGTCGCCAATGATATGTCCTTACTATACAGTACAAACGCACACGAGGCCCATACTTGAGAGAAGGTCACTCTGTGACCAGTAACCTTTATTCCAGCACTGAAGTGATGAAGGTGGGTGGAGCTTCCCCTTTTATACTTGAAAGTCCAGGTTAGGAGTGTCTCCCACAAGTTCACCACCGAGTGGTCAATGTACTCACGGTGTACAACTTAGGTCAGTTTATACATGGGTTACAATGACAGTTGAATACATGACGCTGTTATTTGCTTGAAAACCACCCGATGCAAGTTTCGTCCAAGTGTTCCGTTGGCAGTTTCGCAAAACCGCTGGGGAGTGGACCACTGGCAAGCAACACTGAAAAAACTGCTTCCGCCCAAGTTTGGTGGTAGCGGTGTTCCGTAGTTGAAGAAAAAAACACCGCTCAGGAGAAACCAACCGGAGCAGCAACGAATGGTATGAAACCCTGCCAAAAAAGGTGAGTGAAAGGTTTTTTTACATTCTTTTGCTGCGATTCACTAGAAAAGGGTCCTGTGAATGTTTTCCAATTTTTGTTGTTTTGTTTTTTGGAAAAATATTTTTTGTGTTTTCCCTCTCCCTGGGCCCAACTCGCAGCCTCAGACTAAATTTTGATTAAATACCCCCGCTCAATTTGACCAGGATCACGTTTTCTGCCGCGAATCCACGTGGAACACCGATTTTTCCTGACGGGCGGAATTTTCCGCTGGCCTTAATTGAATAATCTTAGCGTTTTTTTGGGCAGCAATCCAGTGGTGGCGGTTTTTGATCAAATTCCAACCCAATGAAACCAGTAGAAAAGTAAAAATCTAAACTTACCTCAAAGTTGCATGTGTCCCTTTAAGAAGCATTGGTGTGCATGCTTTGGAAAGGGTGCTGAATGGGCTGCTGATTGACGTCACGATCTGACTAATTACCATTTCTGCAGAGAGTGCAGGCAGTGGCAGCGCCGTCGATCTGCCCAAAATGGCAGGTGCCTCGTTCCACGCTGGAAGTGGGCAGAAGCGAGGCAGCTGCCGTTTTTGTCTCCAGAACCGGCCTCATCAGCCGGCACGAAGGTGCCAAATTTCACGGCCAAATATCTTGCATTGAGCCAAAGGTTCAGCATTTTCTCTAGTGTGACCAATGATACTAACAGAAAGCCTGCTTCTGAGCAGAATTTCCTTTGTAGATTAAATTCATCAATTTGAATATGCAAATACCGAAAGGGAGCATTTTATATGGAACCATTACGGAATACAATATTTACGATTGTTCTTTAGCCACCAGTCATTATTCCCATACCACTTACAAAACACTGTATAGCTGAAACAAAAACAGCCAGAGGGTCAGTCAGCATCTATAGAGAGAACAGACAAGTAAACAGTTCAGAAGTTACCCTTCATCAGAACTGCACAATTAGAGTTTTGATTCAGCAAAGATAGGGGTTTAGCACACAATAATGACTTAGTGAATGGAGAACTATCATCTGCTATGATGGGTATAAATACCAACTTCTGCCAGCTAGCTCCAGTAATAATATTGCGAGGAACTGGGAAATTAAATTGGGTCACGGGCATTACTTCTGTCCCTGATTAAACCAAATGGCTGCCAAGCACTGCTATTTTACAATCATTACTCAGTTTTATACTTGGTACTGCCAGTCCGAACATGATTCCTTGTCACCTTCAATCTCTCCAGTCATCTTTTTTGGAACCAACAGTAGAGCCCTAATTTTATTTTCTGTTATTAATAAATATACTTTACACAATGTTTGTGTTTTCGTCAATCAATTCATAATGGTACAAGCTTCTAAAGGATGTACATCTTCACATATTACTAAATAATTGCATGAAATGCATGGTCAATAAACATAAATCACATGGAAACAGCTTTAATGGGATATAGATGACTTTTGTTAGAATTTTAAGCATTTATGCTTTTCTGGTGGATAGGGCAATATACTATAGCTTCATTCCCCAATGTTGGAGAGTTGTAGGGCATATAACCAAAGCTTGTTACCGTATCATTGCCAGTCATTCTAGGCAACTGCACAGCAGCGGCCAGGTACAGTACCTCCCAGAGAGATACTGGGAAACCGGAGGAAGAGTCATCCTCTGGTTCACTCATACTCAACTCATACCCAGGCAGGTTTCAGAATGGCACTGGTGGAAGCCTGGGAGCAGGTTACTCCAATGCTCCTTTACAGGAAAATACAATTGGAGAGAAAGAAAGAAAACAACATTTAAAACCATTTCCCCCCCTTCTGTACGTTTACATCTCATCACCATCATCATCACAGGCAGTCCCTCGGAATCGAGGAAGACTTGCTTCCATTCTAAAAATGAGTCCTTAGGTGGCTGAACAGTCCAATACGAGAGCCACAGTCCCTGTCACAGGTGGGGCAGATAGTCATTGAGGGTAAGGGTGGGTGCGACAGGTTTGCCACACGTTCATTCTGCTGCCTGCGCTTGATTTCTGCATGCTCTCGGTGAAGAGACTCGAGGAGCTCAGCACCCTCCCGGATGCACTTCCTCCACTTAGAGCGGTCTTTGGCCAGGGACTGCCAGGTGTCGGTGGGGATGTTGCACTTTATCAAGGAGGCTTTGAGGGTGTCCTTGTAACAATTCCTCTGCTCACCTTTGGCTCGTTTGCCGTGAAGGAGTTCCGAGTAGAGCGCTTGCTTTGGGAGTCTCGTGTTTGGCATGTGAGCAATGTGGCCTGCCCAGCGGAGCTGGTCGAGTGTGGTCAATGCTTCGATGCTGGGGATGTTGGCCTGATCAAGGACGCTAACGTTGGTGCAACCGTCCTCCCAGGGGATTTGCAGGATCTTGCAGAGACTTCTAGTCGCTGGAGAAATACCACCAATAATGTCTCTGCAAGATCCTGTTTACATCTAATTATCAGATGGAAACACAGACCATGATCTGAATAGTGTGCATGCAGGAATTCTTTTTATATCCTTCAACTGTCTCATTTGTGTTCAGCATGGATCAAAGAGGGGATCACCGAGTTTGACAGACGAGTTTTTCTTAATGTCTAAGTAACTCATGTCTTCTGATTTTTAATGAGAAATTGAAGACGAGATTAAGATTTGTAGAAAGACAGAAGGACAATAGAGAGAGCGAGATACATAGACAAAGAGGGAAATAGAGAGGGTGATAGAGACCCTGTCACAGAAGGAGGCAGAAGAAGTTGAGGGAGATAGACACAAAGCCATAGACAGGTAAAGAGACGAAGCACAAAAGGGAGAGAGAGAGAAAGCACTGCAGAGAGAGAGAGAGAAAGCACGACAGAGAGAGAGAGAAAGCACAACAGAGAGAGAGAGAAAGAGACAATGCTGGAGAAAAAGAAAGTGAGTGTGAGTGAGTGAGTGAGTGAGTGAGTGAGTGAGTGAGTGAGTGAGTGGAAACAGAAGGAAAGGGTATATGCATACACACTCTGGAAGATACAGAAAGAGAAAGAGGGTGGCTGGCTTGGCGAACTTATATGTTCCTTTGTTAATTCAATTGCATTTAACCCTTGAGAATTTCAAGAATTTTCATTCATTTCAATGAAATCTGACTAGGTAAATTGGGCCTAATTCTTTGAGAAAGCATTATGTTGATTTTAATAAATCGCTTGTTTAATTGGACTACACATTCTCTAAACCTTAAACTTTATAACAGTAGGAGCATACGTGTTAAAACAAATGTAATATTACCATAATTTGGCAACCTAAGTGCTTGATATTAACATACTCTCCCACTAGAAATCTTACGGAGCCTATCCCCTCCTGAAACAATTTCTTTCCATCTCAAATAATATGCAAATTGTCTGTAATCCATGAAATTTTCTGTACAGCAGGGAGTGCGGTATTGGGATTTAAATCAGCAAGACACAAAACCACATTAGTTTTTTCAGTTCTGATCGCTAATCACCTACAAGAGAGTGTACTATTATAGACCAGAGTCCATGCCGCTTTATTTAAGAGTTGCACACACAGTGGTGTTGCCTGCAGTGTATGCTGAAGCACTGGGCATTACAATGAATGTATAAAATTAGCATAAAGCGAATATTTTCATTGAAATTTGGGCAGTCACCAAGTGTTAACCCAACTTACATTTTTTTTTAAACAGCATTACAATGGATGTAGCTGAAACAATGAGCCTAGAGCATTCATGAAAGCAGCAGAATAAGAGGTACCATAGAGCACCATCGCAGAATGGCTGCTACTATGACCAGAGGCAGCTGGAGTTATTCATCGGAGAACTCAATGAAATCATTGGTGGGAGATTCACATATATTGACATGCACTTGTACAATGAAAAAGGTCAAAGCAGATTGAATAACGTTAACATAAGTAGTGGTCTGATGTCTTCCATCTAATCCTATGTAGTGAAGCACTCAATTAAATACATAACTGGCACACAATAAGCAGACATTAGCTGTTTAATTGATCCAGTAATGCAGTTATCAAGTCTCGGCTGTTATCCGAGTTCACAATAATTGCATCGCACTAAAGCATTTGAAATTCTGTTTCCCTCAAATATAATCTACAGATCTTGTGCTGTAATTCTTTTCAACTATAAATGATAGCAAGTTACTACCAGTAACATTTAGCAGATGAAATCATCAGCCCAAGTATTAAATTGGAAAATTAAATGAATACGCCACGATAAGATCCTCCAATAGGCATTGCATCAAGTATTTAAAATTTGCCTCTATGTATATGTATGTTACTAAAAAATAAGATACACTTTACAAGCTTATTAAAAGGTGGCTGGCATAACAATCGGAACAGCCATTTTCACCATGTTGCTAAGGTTAGGCAGCGAAGATGTATAATTCTACCACCCGCCCTCAATGCCCAGTGTCCCATTCCAACTCTGCTGCTTACTGAAAGTCAAAAGTGCTTCCAGCAGAGTCCTAGTGACAGACTTTCATGCTTCTATACGTAAACCATAGAAATTATTGCACTCTTTAAAACAATATATAGTTATGTATTTTATGGCCAAGTTCTCAAGGAGGGAGAAGGCCATTGGAAGGGGCCTATTTCTGAAATATTCCTTAAAGAAAGGGTGTTGTCCAATTAGTTTTCCAGTTAGACACTTGTTCTAATATAAACAGAGCGAACTAAAAAGGCACAATTGCATTCACAAAAGTAGAAAAGCATGTTGATCGCCACTAAATTGCTTAAAATACAACACTAGCAGTTCCATGGAAAATAATGAGAATAGATGTGAATGGTTTTATAATGATGAAATCTAACCTTGCTCTGACCCGCGCACTCTCATGTAAGTCAGCTTATTATTTAAGCACCTCGTGCAGTTAACAATTACGTAAATAAATTAGGAGGTCACCAAGGTTTGATTTCCTGATGACGCCACAATAGGAACCAATGGCCTTGACAAAGTTAACAGTCTATTCCTGTATTTTGCATGTATTCAAGGAAACTGAATTTAAGTAGAAAACCAATGTTTTTCACTTATGGGATCAATGAAAACGTCTCAGTGTATTGTTGTGTATTACTTCCATCACTGTGTGTTAATTTAACTTTGAACTGAGCTTCAAGCGGCAAATTACATGCATCTGTTCATAGGTTAATTAAGGTACATTATATTACCAGGCAAAAATTGAAATTCTCATAAGGCTGTTTTGTTAGATATTTTTGTATTGATTAAACAATCTATAAAATATATTAAAATGCTGTATTTGGTGCAATTTCTAAATTATGCAAGACTCATATCCATGCTGATGATATGCATTAATTTTTTAAACCCTTATTGGGCAATGAGCCAAAAAATCATTGCCTTCAAAGAAGCCACTAGTTCCAACAAATATTTCCAAAGACCCAACAAACTAATTTTACTTGTAAAGTATTTTGGATTTTTAATGATCTTTCAGAAGAGTATTTTGATTAGAACACTCACTGCAATTTCAAATGTGAAGTCACGTGTGCAATAAAGATGGTTATTAGCTGTTCCATAGAGCAAAGGCTAGGTGAAGTTTTTGTGATTAGACAATACCAGTTACAACATCACTATTAGAGACGCATACACATATTTAATATGACTGACAGCATTCCATACAAAAACAAAACAAAACTTCAAATACTGGAAATCTGAAAGAAAATTGGAAAATGCTGGGAACACACAGCAAGTCAATCAGCTTCTGCAGAGAGAAAAGACAAATGAACGTTTCGGACTCGTCCCTTCTTCAGAACCGTACAATGAAAGGTAATGGCCAAGAATTTGCAGTTGCAATAACGGCAAAGCTCTCTGCGCTCATCATTATAAGAACATAAGAATTAGGAACAGGAGTAGGCCATCTAGCCCCTCGAGCCTGCTCCGCCACTCAACAAGATCATGGCTGATCTGGCCGTGGACTCAGCTCCACTTACCCGCCCGCTCCCCATAACCCTTAATTCCCTTATTGGTTAAAAATCTACCTATCTGTGATTAGAATACATTCAATGAGCTAGCCTCAACTACTTCCCTGGGCAGAGAATTCCACAGATTTACAATCCTCTGGGAGAAGAAATTCCTTCTCAACTCGGTTTTAATTTAATCATTATTGTGCAAAACTGACAGCAACTTCTGGCGTCCGCACATCTGCAGTTAAATGCAAAAATCCAGAAGTTGCTGTCAGTGATACCCTGCTCCTCCATAGGGTGTGCTGTTGCAGTCTTTGCAGATGCAATCAACACAGAATCAGTGGTTTGATGTGAACATCAATATTTTACGCACTATTCCCACTGTAAAAAACATTGAAAAAGTTAAGCCTTGTTCAATTAGGGTAGCAATGTACTCTGGGTGGGGGACTTCAATGTCCATCACCAAGAGTGGCTCGGAAGTACCACGACTGACCAAGCTGGCCGGGTCCTTTGGACATAGCTGCTAGATTGGGCCTGCGGCAGGTGATGAGAGAACTAACACGAGGGAAAAACCTACTTGACTTTGTCCTCGCCAATCTACCTGTTGCAGATGCATCAGTCCAGCATTTTCCAATTTTCTTTCAGATTTCCAGTATTTGAAGTTTTGTTTTGTTTTTGTATGGAATGCTGTCCCGTCTTCACAATGAGGACACCCTCCATCATGTTGTGTGGCACTAGCACTGTGCTAAATGGGATAGATTCAGAACAGATCTAGCAGTTCAAAACTGGGAATCCATGAGGCATTATGGGCCATCAGCAGCAGCAGAATTGTAATCCACCACAATCTGTAATCTCATGGCATATTGCTCACTCTACCATCATTATCAAGCCAGGGGACCAACCTTGATTCAATGAGGAGTGTAGAAGAGCATGCCAGGAGCAGCACCAGGCATACCTAAAAATGAGATGCCAACCTGGGGAAGCTGCAACATAGGACTACATGCACACTAAACAGTGGAAGCATAATGCTATAGAGAGAGCTAAGTGATCCCACAACCAACGGATCAGATCAAAGCTCTGCAGTCCTGCCACATCCAGTCGTGAATGTTGGTAGACTAACAGGAGGACAAGGTTCCATGAACATCCCCATCCTCAATGATGGCGGAGTCCAGTACAAGTGTGCAAAAGGCAAGGCTGAAGTGTTTGCAACCATCTTCAGCCAGAATTGCCGGGTGGATGATCCATCTCGACCTCCCCGAGGTCTGCACCTATCATAGAAGCCAGTCTTCAGCCAATTCGATTCACTCCACGTGATATCAAGAAATGGCTGAGCGCACTGGATACTGCAAAGGCTATGGGCCCCGACAACATCCCGGCTGTCGTGCTGAAGACTTGTACTCCAGAACTAGCCGCGCCTCTAGCCAAGCTGTTCCAGTGCAACTACAACACTGGCATCTACCTGACAATGTGGAAAACTGCCCAGGTATGTCCTGTCCACAAAAAGCAGGACAAATCCAATGCAGCAAATTACTGCCCCATCAGTCTCCTCTCAGTCATCAGCAATGTGATGGAAGGTATCGTCGGCAGTGCTATCAAGCGACACTTACTTACCAATAACCTGCTCACCGATGCCCAGTTTGGGTTCCGCCACGACCACTCGGCTCCAGATCTCATTACAGCCTTGATCCAAACATGGACAAAAGAGCTGAATTCCAGAGATGAGGTGAGAGTGACTGCCCTTGACATCAAGGCAGCATTTGACCAAGTATGGCACCATTGAGCCCTAGTAAAAGTGAAGTCAATGGGAATCAGGAGGAAAACTCTCCACTGCCTGGAGTCATACCTAGCACAAAGGAAGAGGGTTGTGCTTGTTGGAGGCCAATCATCAGTCCCAGGACATTATTGCAGGAGTTCCTCAGGGCAGTATCCTAGGCCCAACCATTTTCAGCTGCTTCATTAATGACCTTCCTTCCATCATAAGGTCAGAAGTGGGGATGTTCACTGATGACTGCACAGTGTTCAGTTCCATTTGCAGATAATGGAGCAGTCCATGCCCACATGCAGCAAGATCTGGATGACATTCATGCTTGGGCTGATAAGTGGCAAGTAACATTCGTGCCATGCAATGACTTTCTCCAACAAGCGAGAATCTAACCATCGCCTCATGACATTCAAAGGCAATACCATCACAGAATCCCCCACAATCAACATCCTGGTAGTTACCATTAACCAGAAACTTAACTTGGATCAGCCACATAAATATTGTAGCTGCAAGAGCAGGTCAGAGGCTGGGTATTCACCACCTGACTCCCCAAAGCCTTTCCACCATTTACAAGGCATAAGTCAGGAGTGCTATGGAATACTCGCCACTTGCTGATGAGTGCAGCTCCAAGAACACTCAAGAAGCTCAACATCATCCAGGACGAAGCAGCCCACTTGATTGACATCCTATCCATCCTTCCACCACCACACACCGTGGCTGCAGTGTGTACCATCTACAAGATCTACTGCAGCAACTCGCCAAGGCTTCTTCAATAGCACCACCCAAACCCATGGTTTCTACCACCTAGAAGGACAAGAGCAGCAGGCACATGGGAACACCATAATCTCCAAAGTCCCCTCCAAGTTACACTCTATCATGACTTAGAAATATATCGCCATTCCTTCATCACTGGGTCAAAATCCTGGAACTCCCTCTTTAATAACACATGGACTGCAGCGGTTCAGGAAGGCAGCTTACCACCACCAAGGATAATTAGGGATGGGTAATAAATGCTGGCCTTGCCAGGGACGCCCACATTCCATGAACACCTAAAAAAAAGTGTAACTAAGCCATGTTTAGTGCTGAACAACCTCTCTGATCCTGAAAAATGAATTTTAAAAGTGTGGAGTTTCAATCCCTCAAAATAACATTTAACAATTCCATGATTTTTAAAATAATAAAAATTATTTTTTATTTTGTTTGAAAGTTCATATTTCAGCTTCTACCTTAATCCCACATGTATGTCCCAATATTTATTTTGCTTTCTGTAAAATGATTAAAAAGTGGATTATAATCCTTGCTTTTTATTTCCTGGCCTGCTGTTTGTGAGAATTCTTGAATCTGTTTGGCTGATCAGCCTGATTGATGACGTCACTGTTGTTGGGTGCCACAGATACCCTATAGATGGCACAAGATTCCAAGTCATATCAGAATAGGGGAAAGCAATACCGCAGAGCCCGATAAATCTTTGTGGGCAGCTTTTTTCGAGGTCAGTGGCGAGCGCCGTCTCTTCGCTGCTGACCACAAAATCCAGGCCAAAGAAGCATATTAATAGAATCAGATCAAAGGGGAGGGGGAAAAGGGAAAAAGACAGAGAGGCAATATTGGTGGACTGATTTGTAACTTGCTTAAAACAAAACTGGAGTATGTTTGGTTACTGGGAGGATATTCATCAGATGTAAATATCAACTCCGCCATCTAACAATATCTTGTTTTGCTTTGAAGCAAGTTGCAGATCAATCCACCAATACTTCATTTCTGCGTCCTCTCCCTCCTCCCTTCATTCCGATTTGATTAAAATGCTTGTTCATAGATGCTGACTGACTTGACAATGCTCCACAGCTGAGACCAATACATCACCAAATGCTATTTCTCATCAGTTACCATATCATTTGTTTCTGGTACTTATTCATGCTCATTTAAAAACAGATTGCAATTCAAATAATTATATTCACTTATAATTTCTGCTTTATTGGTCCATTTAAAGAAACATTCATATATGTAAAAATAGAGACAGAAAGGTTCAGTTCACCCTGACACATTTTAGCCCAGTCGACTTAGCACAACCTATCACTGGTAACTGCCTGACTATCGGTCTACTGAGGCCAAGATATGACATGTAGTGGTCAGTGCCTAATGCAGGAATGATGTAAATGAAAAAGAAGGAGTTAAGGAACAGTGGGCTACTGTGCTATAGGTTCTGAAACACACAATGGCTATACTGGTTATGGTCCAGTGCACATATCAGTATCTTGAGAGATACAAGAGCATAGCTGTTACAAATCCTAAACTGCCATCTAAGAAGTTCACAAAAATGGAACTGTGAATTTAGGTTTGCAGCCACACAAGCTTTTAATGCATTTTCTTGAGAGTTGCATTCCTTTATTTATTGATAGATATTATTTACCACCATAAGTCTTTCAATGCAAAAAATAAGTAAAATGGCTGGCTCAGTTGTACAATATAATAAAAACTCCAGAATGTTGTGCTACTGACGAGTGGAATGCACCCCGAATTCCCCACGTGTTAGGTTCCTGAATTTAGCTGTGCTGAGAGGAAGGAGGTCTGAGCAAAGGCTTTGGGCTTTCCCAAAGAGGAGGATATGGATTTGGAAAAATATTGGTAGCCAAGTCACCTTGGTACACTTTCATGTATCTATTGGCAAAAAAGCACAAAGCAACAGTGGCAGAGGCCTGGGAACAAGTCACCAATCTGCCCTAGCTACTGTATCTATTGTGGGAAGGTCAAGATGGGCAAAAGCATAGAAAATAGAAAATCATTCCCCCCTTTAACCGAGTGTTTCCACATTGGGGAGATTATTCTGACAATTATCTTGTGCTCCTCGATAGATAGTCAGGTGGTGAAAAGGAAGATTAGTTGGTGTTCAAAGGGAATATGAGGAAGACTAACAAATAATATAAATTAAAATTATATGGACTTTTATGAGCACATTAAAAGTAAAAGAATAGTTAAGGAAAGTGAAGAACTATTTCAGGGATGAAAGGAGTCAAATCTAGTTATGGCGGATGAAGATATGGAGGAGATAATAAATAAATATTTGGATCAGTGTTTAAAAATGATAACTAGTGGAGGAATTGGAACAATTGCTACCGATAACGGTAGAAAAGGAATTGATTTTCAAAAATTGGCAGCACTCAAGATGGATAAGTGACTGGGGCCCGAAGACATGTACCTTAACCGGTACTGGAAGTCAGAGAGGACACACTGGAGCTTTAGGTCACTATTTTTCAATCCTCCTTAGATATTCAAAATGTACTAAGAAACTAGAAGCTAGCCAAAGTAACAGCTTTGTTCAAGAAGAAAGAGAAGAATAAACTGGAGAAGTATAGACCAGTTAGTTTAATGTTAATTGGGGGCAAATTCTTAGAATCCATGTTTCAAGATTAAATTAGTGAGTGTTTAGAGATGCACGGGATAATCAAGGGCAGGTTACATGGATTTATTAAAGTCAAGTACATTTGACAAATTTAAATGAACTTTTTCAAACAAGTGATTATTTGCAGATAAATGCAGATGTACTGTATATGGATTTTCAGCAGGCATTCAATAAGGTGTCCCACAAAGCTGGTTATATAAAATCATAAATATAGTACAAGAAATTTAGCAGCGCAGGTGGAATGTGAGTTGATGGACAGGAAACAAAGGAGTGGGGTAAATGGGTATTGCTTGGATTAGAGAAGGGCTGGAAGTGGTCTCGCCCTACTTTTGATCTGAGCTGAAGCTGAGAACTTGAATGGAGAATTGGTGGAATGAACCCATAGCGTACAGCTCCATGGTACTGCAAAGATCTTTGCCAGAAAGTCCTCTTGCATCACTATTGAGATGTTAAATGTTAATCTGCCTGTTATTATTTTTGTCAATAGTAAACTCAGAGGAGCAAAACAGTATCTGGATTGAAAACAAATGTGGGTGTAGAGTGAATTTGGCACAAACAAGCAGTTTCTAGAAATTGCTCAGTTTTGAGGAACAGGGTGCCATTTTATAGGTTCCATAATATAATTGTCATTCATCACATTTTACTCTGTACTATTTAACTCTTCAACACATTTCTAAATATTCTGGCGAATTATTTATACAAATATTAACCATCCTTCAAGTAAGAATCCAGCAATCCGATGGGATAATTTGAAAGGGAAGTTCTTTGTAGCTAGCTTAAGGTGTTGAAGTGAATCAGGGCATTCCATACATTATTCTGACTGTACATGCTTGTCTTCTAGTTTGGTTGCAGAAGCCATTTTACACTCATTACAAAACTTTAGCTTGTATCGATACCAACATTAGCATGGAGTTTCTGGTATGAAAGACTCTTTATGATAGAACTGCCTTATCACAAAGCAGTGAGCTCAAAATTTAACCACAGCTATATCAGGTACATTAGAATGCTGTGTTAACAAGTCAAAATAATGTATTCAATGTACATGGCTATACGAAGGTTATATGTAAAAAATTTGAAAATTACATTAAAATTAAATGAACATTGCAACAGAACAAGAACATATATTTAGGAAGGATGCAATGAAAGAAAAATGATGTACATTGTAGATTACTAAACCCATAATTTAAGGACACAGGTTTTCATATCACATGAGCAACAATTGCAAAAACTAAAATGATATGATGGATCCATACGTCAGCAGTTCTTTTGAACATAATTTTTTTTCCCCAACGAAGCGAATTAAATTAGCAGTCAGAGGAGAGTTTAAAAATAAAATAAATGGCTCTGAAGTACTTGTGTGTGCTAGGAATCCAATTTATTGCACTCACAAAATTGGATTTCATTTAAAGATGGTAACATATCAAACAAGTCTATTCATGTGTGTGAATATTACCTAATCATTTATAGGTTGCACATGAGATTGAGTAGTTTTCCATACTTGGAGTTATTGGAACTCCTTTTTAAAAAATGCCTCTATGCTATTAATTCTTGAACAGTCACTGCTATTTACTGTAACATAGCGTCACTTTGATGGGATTTTAGCAGGGATATTACCATGTATTTGAAAAATTCAGGCCCAGTAAAAATAAACTACTGTGTCGCTTAAATCAATTTAGTGATGGACAAGAAATGAAAATTGCAATAAATACAAAAATACTTTGAAAATCAAAAAGTTAATGTATTTTTCAATGCTATTGATTTTATCTGTCAAACAATACAACATTGCTTGTATCAAACATTGCACATGGTTGACTGAGGTTCTGAAGGCAGATGGAAGCCATTTTCTGTATACTTTTCTACTGATCATTGCCGAGAGGGTTGTATTGTCAGCTTTTTTGTTAGACAAAATTCTGTTTTTTATCTAATCTTTTCTTGAGCAATCTACCAAAAAACATTTTACATTTATTCCTGATTGGCATTTCTCAGTAAGGTTAAAATGTATCATAGTTCTATAAAGTGACACAACATGGCATCTTCCATTTGATCCAAAATTAAAGTGAACTGTGTGTGCCAACATCAGCAGCTTTGGTCAGTCAGACACTAACACCAGAATTAGAAACGACTTTTCATCTCAACTATGATGGAACTGTTCCTTAAAGCAAAATGCACAATGATCCTTACCATTTCTATACACCCAATTTTAAACTATAAATGCAAAAGGGAAAAGACGCTGAACTGCAACATTCTACATTTTCCTTAAGTAAGGCCCATCACCTCCCAAAAAACCTGCTACAATGTGAAAGGGCAGAGTGAGTTTATTCATGACTAACAGCAATAAAACTATGAATATGAATGTATTAATGTCTAATTGGTTGTCTTCAATCAATGTACTCATCTACTCTTCATTCTCAATGGAATTATCTTGTTGATATTTCTCATTGCTCAATTTTATTTTTCAAAGTTTGAATAATTTTGGCCACTCATTTTGAACTGATGTTTAATTCCTGAAAATTCAAACATAATAAAAACACAAATTCTAATTGTATGCATAACCATGCTACAAACTCTCTTTTCAGGCAGCTAAAGGTGTTTGCACGTATCCATATATTACAAATTTCACATGACCTAAGATACCACTTTCAGTTGTCTCTTCAGTCACTTATTGAGCAAAATGTCAGTGTCTCATGATATCATGTTGCTCAATAATCAGCTTCTTGTACCTTGCTCAATAGCAATCAGTCAATGTATTGGCAACATTTTCAGCTAGGTGTTAGGAGTGGGGATTTGGTGAGAAACAAGTTATGTAGATAGCCCAATATCATCTTATTAATTGTTAGGAGGGCATGGCAAGTCATCATGGTTTTTATTCTATCCCTTAGGTGTGGCAGAGGAGGTAAACTGTCAACACAGTTGGGAAAGAACATAACCCATCCCTATTAAGATGTGCAGATTTTGAGTGCAAGGCAGCCCTGGGCTTCAGCATCTCACCATTTAATGTGAACCCAGTACTGTAACTTCCATACAATTAACAACTAAAGCTAAAATAAAAACATAATAAGAACATAAGAATTAGGAACAGGAGTAGGCTATTCAGCTCCACAATTCAGTATCGGGGCTGATCTTTGACCTCAACTCCACTTTCCTGCAGTATCCCCATATCCCTTGATTCCCTTAATATCCAAAAATCTATTGATCTCTGTCTTGAATATACTCAATGACTGAGCCTCCACAGCACTTTGGGGTAGAGAATTCCAAAGATTCACCACCCTCTGAGTGTAAAGGTTTCTCCTTATCTCAGTCCTAAATAGCCGACCCCTTATTCTGAGACTGTAACCCCTGGTTCTAGACTCCCCAGCCAGAGGAAACATCCTCCCTGCATCCACCCTGTCAAGCCCTTAAGAATTTTGTATGTTTCAATGAGATCACCTCTGAGTGCAAAATGAGTGCAAAGGGCATAAATAAGCTAAATTGTGGAAATAAACAAAAATATATGTATTTCCCATATCCTCCTGTAGAGCTTTTTTTAATGCTGAAACAGTGTTAAAGTTAATATGAAGTTCTACATCATGTATGATGTAAAACTAAACCAATGTATTAACACACAATCCTAAATGTTTTAAAAATTAATTTATTCGATTGCTACTATTTTAACATTTAAGTTGAAATTAAACTTCGATAGTAAATTTCAGTGCACTGTGTCATAGGAAATAGCTGAATGTCTATGTTCAGCATCACCTTCTGCTCTAATTTTTTAATGAATTGTGATGTTCATCGAGGCAAAGGATGTCCATGCTGGGGTGAGAAACACTTTGAATTTCGAGCGCCCAGTGTCAACAACAATTCCCAGACAGCATATAACACGATATACATCCCAGGATCCTAAGGATTTGAGGGAGGAAATTGCAAAGCCATAGAGATTTTGGGTCTGAAATTGATCAAAGGTAAGTTCCGTCCATTTACCGTCAAAAAGACCGCTAAGATCCTGATGGTACTTTGGGCAGAGGTTTGGTGAAAAAAGGAGGAAAAAAGTGACCGGCGGAAAGAATGGGCATTACACTGCGATTCTGGGCGGTAGAGGGGATTCTGGGCAGCAAATGCAATCCTGGAGAAAGTTACACCGAGGCTGGAGTGAAGTCCAGGGAGGGGGGAACGCAAAAAAAAAATGTTCAAAAAAGAAAAACGAAAACATCACATCTTCAGAGGACCCTTTTACGCAAAATTGCTGCAGGACTTCATACCTACCATCCAGGTAAGACAAGCTCCCACGCAGTGGTCTTTTCTCCCACAGGAGCGGAGGACCGCTCGGCTGAATCTCGGGAGGGAGTGGGCAGGAGGACTTTTTTCAGCATTGCACGCCGGCGCACACCAGCGGACGCTCCCCAGCGGTCCTTCCAAACCGCCGGCGTGAGGGCCTCACCAATCTCCCACGGAGGGGAGAGCGCCGAAAAAACAGAGAGACCGCCAAGAAAACTCGGTGGCAGCCGGCAGTTGGGTCATTTATTTTGGGCCCTATATTTCAGGGCTCTACTGAGTGCAGAAGTGTGCCAGAGAACTGGAGAATACTTTTATTTTAATAAAAGGGAGGCAGAGCTAATCCAGGTAATTACAGGCACATTAGCTTAATACATAGTAGTTAGAATTAGTCAACACAGACTTCAAAAGCGACAACTGTGCTCAACAAACCTCAGAGTTCTTTGAGGAGATAACAGACAAGGTAGATGGGGGAAATGCAACGTATGTAGTGGTTATGGACTTAACAAAAACCTTTGATAAAGTACCACATGGGAGATTACTAGAAAAAAGATTAAGTGATATGAAATTAAGGGAGGATAGCAAACTGGATAAAAATTAGGTAGGAGAGAGAAAACAGAGAGTGGTTGGAAGTGGATTGGGGTGTTCCTCAAGGTTCAGTTCTGGGGCCACTTTGTTCACTGTATATATATCAATAATTTAGATATAAACCTCGTGGGAGTGGTGTTGAAATTTGCAGATGTTACCACAGTAGGAGGTATAGTTAATTCTTTACAAGATAAAAAAAACTGCAAAGGAATATTGATAAGATGGGGGAATGGGCTAAAAAGTGAGTGACTGATGGAATTCAATGTCAATAAGTGCAAAGTGATACATTTTGGTAAAAATACAACAGTAAACATACTCTGAATCGAAGTAGATCGGTGCTGTGGAAGAACAGAGGGACTTGTTGGACCGGTTCACGGAACATTAAAGGCAGCATCTCAGGTTGATAAGACTGCACAACAAGCTAATAACATTCCAGGTTTTATCTACAAGTGGTATAAGATTATAAGAATCAGGAGTAGGAGTAGGCTATACGACTCCTTGAGCCTGCTCCACCATTCAATAAGATCATGGCTGATCTTCGACCTCAACTCTGCTTTCCCACCCAATCCTCATAATACCTTGATTTCCCGAGAGTCCAAAAGTCTTTAGACCTCAGCCTTGAATATAATCAATGATTCAGCATCCACAGCCCTTTGGGGTAGAGAATTCCAAAGATTCACAACCCTCTGAATGAAGAAATTCCTCCTCATCTCAGTCTTAAATGGCCAACCCACTATAGAATATAAAAGCCAGGAGTTAGTGATGAGCCTAAGTAAAACCTTAATAATCCCTTAGTTAGAGCACTGTCTGGTATGAAGAATACAAATATGAAGAAAGACTCGAGAAGTTGGATTTCTATTTGAACAACACATATTACAGGGCAATATAATATAAAGTCAGGAAAAGATGGGACAGAGTATATAGAAGCAGACTGTTTCCAATAGTTGAAGGGTCATGAAAAAGGGGCCGTAGATGCAAGGATAAATGTAAGAGATTTAGAATAAAGAAGAAACTTCTCCAAAAAGAGTTGTGAAGCTGTGGAATACACTTCCAGGCTTAATGATTGAGGCAGAACATGCATCAATATTCAAGATTTGATAAGTGGATAAAAGAAAAGGGGTTGGTGGAATATGGGAACAAGGTAGGTAAGTGTGATGAGAAGTATTTGCTTGCATATAGAGTAAATGGTTGGCCCTAATGGCCTGCTTCCATGTTGTAACTTCTATGTATTTGTTCAAGACTGAGCGAAGCTCCCACTACTCTACTTGGCAAAAGGGATTAAATTTGGCTCGGGCGATAGTGCAAAATGCAGAATAGTGATTTGGCAGCGCACTTTAGACCTCGCCCAAACTTATTTTCCATTGTCTTTAATTGAAAAGAAATCCGGCAGGGTGCAAAATAGACAACCGATTCAATATTACCCGTTTTGCACCATCACCAATGATCCCTCTAAAGTTTCACTGTTGTGGGCTGACAGCACGGCACCTTTAATTTTTTTGCCCAACCATGCAGCATTTGAAAACTTGAGCAGCCTGCGTGGTACCTTCATGACTGCTACACACCCGCACACTCCGGCAATTTAGAGGGAACACTGGCTACCACCCAAGACGAATTTCACACCAAAGTGTCTTAAATTGAACTTCAGCAGACCAATTTCCCTATAGCCGAGTGACAGTTCCATTTTTCACACCTGCTATCCCTGTGGGCTTCCCAAGTAACAGTTCCAATACCATGCCAAATTGGGTGCAATATTGTTCTGTGGCCACATATGCATTACGAACTGGGCTCAAGCTGCCCAGGCTCACATGAAATACGGCCCTTTGAATCTACTGAAAAAGGAGACTTTCATCCCATCAATCGTGGTTGGATTTGAACCCAAGTACTGACATTGAACAGAAGGCCTGCTAATCCATTGCGTCACCCGATTACAAAAATAAATATATTTATGTTTTAAGAGAGACAAGTTCCTTTCTTCTGAATAATTCTTCCTTCTTCTCCATGTGGTTCTTCCTGTGCCAGCAACACATGACGGGTTAAAGTATGTGATCTATAGGCTTCTGCCAAAACTGCTTGGGGACCAATGAGGATGAGGCATGCAAGATTAGGCCAGGGTGACTATTTATCCACTTGGCATCTCCCCATGGCAGCATGAGTGAGATCAGGAGTTCTTTGTGCAGTAGATCAATGTCTCAAGCCGGCATCTGACTCCTTTGTCAGGGGACCTTGTGCGGAATTCCTGTGACATATCAGAATTGCATCTGTTAAAAATGGCCGCACCAAATTTTTCAACTCCCATCCTCGAAGAGGAAAACAAATACTTATTTTGTTGCTGGCATAAGCCCAAGGCTACTCTAATAAAAACAATGGGCTACAAAGCATCGCCAGGCCAAGAAGAGTGTAGAATTCCAATAGGGATGTGGATGGCAGTGGCTCATATCACCTTTAAATCAACTCATCTCTGAGACAGGGGAAGTTCACATTTCTAAACATAGATCACAACTGCAGTTTGGAAGTATTGCAAAAATAAACAGAATCTGTCAAAAGCTCCCTGTGGTGTTATCATGAATGAGGGTTGAGATTCAGCACCATGGAGAGGGGCCTCTGTGGAAGAATTCACCAGTCTTGATTTCAGCACAGGAAACTTCACTAAAAATGGTTGCTAACAGATGGCTTCTAAGCAGGCATTTCAAACTGAAACAAGATACCCATGATTATGTGCCAGTAAGTACGCACATACTTATTCAGATTTAAAAATTTTTTTCTGAATTTTCATTCCTCAAAGGGCTTTTACAATCGTTACACCCCGTCAGTTCAGCATATTGTGGGTTAGATGCACAGTAGTACTTACTCTAGTCCATCAATGTGTTTTAACTGAAATTCAGAAGAGTATCTCTACTGCACCATTAGTTTCCATATTCCAAAATAGTCATCCTTACAATCTCTCCAAGTGAGACAGCTAATTTAGTGCTAAATTATGGACAGTTTTGTTACGTGGGCATACACCAGAAAACTAATGGAGGCCTACTAAACTCATTCACTTTCACCTCATCTACCTGGGCTGTATTTCAAGCCAGGCCCTGGGTGTGAGAGAAATAGTCAGATAATCTATCATGCCATCCAGTTCTCACCTCCTTATACCATTTAAATATTTTGATGATTCCAATTGTACTCTAGTTCATATAATTATCTAACAGAAACATAGAAAATAGGTGCAGGAGTAGGCCATTTGGCCCTTCGAGCCTGCACCACCATTCAATAAGATCATGGCTGATCATTCACCTCAGAACCCCTTTCCTGCTTTCTCTCCATACCCCTTGATCCCTTTAGCCGTAAGGGCCATATCCAACTCCCTCTTGAATATATCTAAC
This sequence comes from Pristiophorus japonicus, assembly GCF_044704955.1. Lineage (NCBI taxonomy): Eukaryota > Metazoa > Chordata > Chondrichthyes > Pristiophoridae > Pristiophorus > Pristiophorus japonicus. The sequence goes on along the minus strand of NC_091990.1, from coordinate 133,374,836 downwards.
GAATTGGCATCAACAACTCTCTGCAGAAGAGAATTCCACAGGTTAACAACTCTCGAAGTGAAGAAGTTTCTCCTCATCTCGGTCCTAAATGGCTTACCCCTTATCCTTGGACTGTGAGCCCTGGTTCTGGACTCCCACAACAGCGGGAACATTCATCCTGCATCTAACCTGTCCAGTCCCGTCAGATTTTATATATTTCTATGAGATCCCCTCTCATCCTTCTAAACTCCAGTGAATACAGGCCCAGTCGCTCCAGTCTCTCCTCATATCTGGGTGCTGCCATCCCGGGAATCAGTCTGGTGAACCTTCGCTACACTCCCTCAATAGCAAGAACATCCTTCCTCAGATTAGGAGAACAAAACTGAACACAATATTCCAGGTGAGTCCTCACTAAGGTCCTGTACAGCTGCAGCAAGACCTCCCTGCTCCTATACTCAAATCCTCTAGCTATGAAGGCCAACATGCCATTTGCCTTCTTCACCGAATGCTGCACCTGCATGCCAACCTTCAATGACTGATGTACCATGACACCCAGGTCTCATTGCACCTCCCCTTTTCCTAATCTGCTGCCATCAGATAATATTCTACCTTCATGTTTTTGCCACCAAAGTGGATAACCTCACAGTTATCCACATTATACTGCATCTGCCATGCATTTGCCCACTCACCTAACCTGTCCAAGTCAACCTGCAGCCTCTTAGTATCTGCCACACAGCTTAGTGTCATCTGCAAACTTGGAGATATTACTCTCAATTCCTTCATCTAAATCATTGATATATATTGTAAATAGCTGGGGTCCCAGCACTGAGCCCTGCGGCATCACACTAGTCACTGTCTGCCATTCTGAAAAGGACCCATTTATCCCGACTCTCTGCTTCCTGTCTGCCAACCAGTTCTCTATCCATGTCAATATATTACCCCCAATACCATGTGCTTTAATTTTGCACACAAATCTCTTGTGTGGGACCTTGTCAAAAGCCTTTTGAAAGTCCAAATACACCAAATCCACTGGTTCTCCCTTGTCCATTCTACTAGTTACATCCTCAAAAAATTCCAGAAGATTTGTCAAGCATGATTTCCCTTTCATAAATCTATGCTGACTTGGACCGATCCTGTCACTGCTTTCCAAATGCACTGCTATTTCATCTTTAATAATTGATTCCAACATTTTCCCCACTACTGATGTCAGGCTAACCGGTCTATAATTCCTCGTTTTCTCTCTCCCTCCTTTTTTAAAAAGTGGTGTAACATTAGCTACCCTCCAGTCCATAGGAACTGATCCAGAGTCGATAGACTGTTGGAAAATGATCACCAATGCATCCGGTATTTCTAGAGCCACTTCCTTAAGTACTCTGGGATGCAGACTATCAGGCTCTAGGGATTTAATGTAAATGAATGTAGATGGAAAAAAGACAAGAAATGAAAACAACCTATCATTGTCGATATTATGATATTTGATATCAGAATACAAAAGATAAAAACAGATGAAAAATGAAGGAAATATATAAGTTGGATTGTACCAATTCCATTATTAAAAGGATATATGTTTTGCTACACATAGTAACTTAACACAGGCTTGGAAGTATTCTGTATATAAAAAGTCAGCTTTCACACAATGTTTCAAAACACACATCATCAAATATGTGAATAGAATATGCACCCTTTGACCCCAAGACTTTTAGTTGAGCACGGTGAAATATCAGTAATTCAAATCTTTAGATTCAGCTGTATAGCAACCCCCCCTCCCACTTTAAAATACATGATTTCAACAATTATCAAAATACATTTTATATACAACAAAAAATCAAAAGGTTATGGATAAGGCGAACAGAAGCATGCTCATTAGAGACCAATTCATTATAAATCAACAGAAACAAACCAGCAAAACATACTTTCAGTTAAACACCAAACATATACCTACAAATATTTTTTATTTTCATAGACGTCATGTAGCTTTAAAACGTGTGGATGTTCTATTAACTTCAGGATAGCTATCTCCCGTTCCACCTAAAAAAGACGAGAGAGAAACGTCACACCAATACTCACAAACCAAAGCAATATTCAGTGCTGTAAGTTAATGGAAAATTATGATTGTACGGCATCTATTTCTGTATTTTTTTAAAAAGAGGAAACAAGTGTAGCTATTCCATTCTACTGACTAACCTTAGAAATATCTCAGAACTGAAACAGCACCTTGTCAAAAGTAACTTAATCAGAGCATACACAAACCTAATGGTAATTTTAAAGCTATTATTTGAAATATTGAGTTAATTAAAGGAACTATTAACGCTATGATCCAGTTGGCTGCAGTAAAACTAGATATACAGCAGTTTAACACGCGGCGTTATTCGGATTGTTGTATCCAACTAATTGATGAAACTTTGGTACACAAAGTTATTACATGAGCATTTGCAGTTGCAACATATTCTAGTACACATACTGTAGTGTATGTCATCTTTTTGTATGTTCCTTCAGTTCACTGAAACATAAGTATTTTAATCTAATATCAGATAATAAAATTACAACTACGAGATCTACTATTTCTCCTCCCTCCCCATCATTTCTCATTTGCCTAACCTGCTACTGAAAGTCAAATTGCAAGCACTATGAATATTGCTGTTGGAATCCTGGTATTTATAGTGTTTGCATTTCTAAATAAAATGTACAGCTGAATTTTATTGACCATTTCCAACTACTTTCCAGTACCTGTGTAGTGTGACTTTCTCTAGAGCATTGTTACTTAGTCGGTCAATAATTCCTTGATGTTTTATGGAAATTCCTGCTTTGGAGACTTTCAATTTAGCAGAATGTGCCTCTGAGGAGTATTAAGTTACCTTCATGTATATAACAATTCTCATTAACATTAAAGTAAAAGTTTGTCTTAAAACTTGCGGTAGAAGTAAATGTGAAAAACATTTGCATCGCACATGTGGAATATCTTTGCAACTCCCTCAAACCCATGGACAAACCAAAAATGATCCTGTTTTATACAGATCCATACATTTTTCACAATTATGATAGTGATCCATTAAACACTGAATCTATCTTGAGAGGCTGATTAATAATGACCTTATTTCACAAATTAAGGACAAGAAAAAGTGACATATTATAACAATAAAACATGACATTGTAGAATATACGAGGCAACAAACAATATTAAATGTGCAGGTACCATTTTTGTACCCAGTCCAGCTAATGATTCCCCTGCTTATCTTACCGTGGTAGGTGCCAGCACAAGATGAAGGGTGTGGTATTAATGTCAAGGCTCACTAGTGCATTAAAGCTGATACCAAGTATGAGAGTGAATCATTCTGGAAATCTGTCAAGTAGCTGAGTCATTAAAGTACCTGTCTCTGTCAACCATTAGAGGCATTTACTAGGGAAGGTCACAGGACATCTTGGAACTTTACAATTGGTATGATATCAAGGAAATGATCAAATTCCCTCTGAGCAAGTAGAGTGCCAAAAAGGTAAAGGTCTGTCAATATAATTAGCTTTTCCTCACCTGCATCCAGCCCTAGAAAGAAGGCCTTCTTTCCTGAAGCCTGGTATAATATTTTTAGGTCCTAGCTTTTACTTACCAGAAAGCATTGGATTGAATGACAGATTTTTAATTGTTTCAGTTACTCGGATCTACACGTGTGTTATTGAGACTCCATCATCACGAGAGAAAACGGACTGAAGGATACTTTTTATGCTGATTAGGCTTCTTTAAAGTTCCCATTTGACTATGGAACAATCAAAGCAGCTGCACACTTACAGTGCAAGGCAAAAAAGTTCCTTGTACATAAGCTGCACTAATGCCATTTCTCAAATACACAAATTACATTACAGGTGTATTTGTGCATGCGGAACTAATCTTATCATGGGCCAAATCTTGCTAGAGTTGGGCATCTCGCGGCAGGACCCGTTAGTTAGACTTTATCCTGCATCCTTCAGCTCAAAATTAGTTTGCACTATAGCTTGCTGGAAGTGCAAGCAGTAAACATGTAGTGGGGGCAACGGGGCATCTGGGATCTTAATGAACGGCGGGACCAACAGTGTATCTCCCAAACCAATGAGATTTAAGGATCGAGAAAGAAACAGAGGAATGACTTAGCAGGAGGATAAATTAGAGTGGGTGAATTAAAGTCAAATCAGGTATAGAAAGGAAAATAAAGAGAGAAAGAAAGATTGGATTAAGAGAGAGAGAGAGACAGAAAAGATAATTAAGTAAACGTTTTTTAAATTTAAAGTTGAAAATTTGAATAATCTCTAAGAACCATGCAGGAATGAGATTAAACAAACAGTTTAAAAGGTTCCCGTTCTGGGCCAGAGAGATTGATTGGCATGGCATTAACAATTATCACCACGTTAAAATGGTGCTTACACTCTTAATTACTAGCCCTAACTTTCTGCAGCGAGTTTAATGGGCAATTAATGTGCAAAGTTCTTAAAACAGGGAGGTTAAGGATGAGATGCCATTTGTACAAAGCAAATGCCAGAGCGGCATAAATCAACCAGTTAATTCTGGAGATTTGCAACTCACGGCGTATCTCTTAATCCCCTGAACTTGCTGACCAATTAGTGCATTAATAACAGAGTGTGTCGTTAACATGCCATTATTTTGCCAGCAAGATATGGCCCATGTATAGCACTTGCAAACCTTATTACTACCGCTTGAGTATGGGGCTAGACTTTATTGATATATATGCATGGATATTGTCAATGTTAGCACATTTTACTGTAACAATCTTACAATGGCCACCTGGAACTGCTGTCCCATCAGACCACAAATAAAGGTGCTACACTAGAGCCTCAGATAATGGTACAGGTTGAGCCTCCCTTATCTGGGACTCCCTTATCCGGCACCATTCCCGGTTGCTCCAACATGAACAAATTGAAGTCCTTCCTCACTGCCAACTCCCGCAATCGCTGGCCTGAACCCGCGATCCACAGCGCCCCCCCACGATCTCTCTGCCGCACTCCCAGCCCCAAGCCAGCCAGCCCCCCAATATCCCCCTGCTCAGTACCTGTACCATCCAATTTAACGTGACCTCCCTTTGTCCGGCAAAATCCCTTATCCGGCACAGGCCAGGTCCCGAGGGTGCCGGATAAGAGAGGTTCAACCTGTATTATTATCCAATGGTAGTGCATTAACAAATTATAACACCCGGTGTCATTAAAAAAGCAGACATTTTATTAGCATCAAACAGCCTTGGTACTATACTGATCAAATGCAAGTAGTGGTATAGGTGAAAATTTAAAGCACACCCAGAGATACCCTCTTCATAGCACAAAGGCAACAATGACAGCATGATCCTGATTTGAATGACTGCATTAACAGATTTGTTCTGATGCATGTGGAAACAGGGCATTCAAGTGTATAAGAGCAGAGAGGGTTATAAGAACCCATATAAAAACAACTTGCATTTATATAGCGCCTTAAATATAGAAAGGCATCTCAAGGCAGTTCACGGGACCATAATCAGTCAAATATTGACATTGAGCCAAAGAAGGAGATATTAGAATGGGTGGCTAAAAGTTTGCTCAAAGAGGCAAATTTTATAGAGGGTCTTAAAGGCAGAGAGAGAGGCAGAGAGGGTTACGGAGGTAATTTCAGAGCTTAGGTTAAAGCGGCTAAAGGCATGGCTGACAATGGTGGGCGAAAGGAGTAGGGAATATGCAAGAGGCCAGAATTGGAAGAACACAGGGTTCTTGAAGGATTGTAGGGCTGGAAGAGGTTGGATATAGAGAGGGGCTAATTACTGTACATTCCAGAAAAACACTCTAAACAATGCAAAGTAATTTAAAGTAGTGACTACTTAATTCAAAGAAACAGTAAATTTAGGGGTTATATTTGAAGAGACAGAGATATTATTGCTTTACAAAAAAACAAACCTGAATATAAAACTGTGGCTAGTAAACCAAAAAAACATAAAGGACAGTCAATAATACTGGTGGGTAAATCATATACAAGTAGATTGTTGAAAAATAACTCTGACTGAATGCTGAAATGTCAGGAAATGATCTTGTCTAGTACATAAATGATGTCAATCTATTATCCCATTCAACATGCTGGTGGTAATAAGGAGTCTTCCATGATGACCTGAGTTAGGAAGCAACTTCGAAAAGCTGCAAAAGGGCCAGAAGAGCAAACCTCTGGCTCAAAGAGTAACTGAGACTCTAATTAAATAGCAATAGAAAACTGCCTATGCTCCACCAGAGGAAGTGAGAATAGTAGGCTGACTGAAGAACTCAAACACTGGCCTCATTCTTCAAGATCTCCTGTCATTCTGCCTATCTTCACTTCTCCAGTAAAGTAAGAGCAGGCATCCATTATTAATTACACATCACTTCACAGATGTCCCTCTTCCATTGTACCAGTGTAATCAAGAGCTTCCTGTAGTAGCAAGGTGTCATGACTGTGTTGTGTTCATACTCTATTTATTTGTTACAGCTCACTGGATGGGCATTAGGACCCTGTGGGAGCTATTCACAGCTACTGTATTCATTCTGGTTCATGTCGGTTTGAGACTCCATTTTGGGATGTATAAAAGCACAGTTAAGTTAAGTTGCATTTCTCCTGGCTCAGTTTGTCAGTTATTTATGCGTACATAATTTGGCGACGAGGATGACTCAAATTTACCTTCCTACCCCCCCCCCCCTCCCGCCCCCCATCTTTCCTCTCCACACCCGGGGACCCTCCAATTCCGTGGCTGAGATGGATAAAAAGCTTTTCTACATACATCATGGCAAGTGGGTTAGGCGGCAACAACGTAACATCAGCTCGCTGCCATGCAATACTTATCCACTGCCTCGGCACCGAAGGCCAATGCATTTTTGGCCAAATTGAAGACACGAAGTCCTACAACAAAACGGTAAGCGCCCTAGAGAACTACTGTGGGCCAAAGAAAAGTATCCTGATGGAGAGATACCAATTTCATAAAAGGGGGCAAGGGAACGGTGATCTAATCCAACAGTATATAATTTCATTAACTGAACTGGCCACTACGTGTAACTTTGAAGTACTCAGAGGAAATGATTAGGGATCAAATTATTGAGAAAACAACGATCCCCCGCATTCGGGAACGCTTGCTAATGGAGGATGACAAAATGACATTGGACAAAGCAACTAATTTGGCCATCCAAATCAAATCAGCGCTTTCTGATTCAAAAGCGATCAGATCCCCTGCTCCCTCTGTGCAGCAGACTGCAGCTACAGCCCATGTTCAAGGCGTTCGTCCAAATCACAGCAGAGACCCAGGGTGAATTATAAGCCACCCACTATGGATCGGGGGCGTAACTCCCACTGCTTTAAATGTGGGGACAAATCACACTCAGCAAAGGGTCCTAACTGTCGTGGAAAGAAATGCTCTGCGTGTGGTAAAATGTACCATTTTATTAGTGTCTGTCACTCATTGCAGCATATTTGACATATGGACAACCCCGATAGTGATAAACTGTTAGTGACATTTCACACATCGGTTCAGGCAAATTCAAGGACTGTGATGTAAACATCGACGGCATGCCCATCTGCCTCCTCATTGACCTTGGAGCCAAAGCCTCCATATTGAGTGAGGCTGTGTACAAAACACACTTCACACACTGTCAACGGCAGCCCGCAACTTCCACTCTACATGTGTACTCCGACTCCAAAATTGAGGTACTTGGGGTCATATCTATCCCGATATACTACAAGGACATAACATTAGAGAACTTTTCCTTTTATGTCGCGAAGGAACAAAGCCTCATGGGTGTGGACCTTTTTCATAAGCTTGGGTTCAAAGTTTATGACCCAACGGGCACACCTTGTACATGATGGACTTTGACAAGCAGTTTCCCTCAATCTTCACAGGGTTTGGAGTGACAACAAAATTGTGCCATTGTCCCCACGTTGATCCTTCCATCAAACCGGTTACGCAGCAACTTTGCCGTCTCCCATTCGCAGTTCACGACCAAGTATCTGCAGAATTAACGCAACTCGAATCTGAGGGAATCATTGAGAGCATTGACTCCTCAATCTGGAACTCCAACTTAGTCATAGCTTGGTGTAAAAATGGGAAGATCCGCCTATGCATCGAACTGAAAGAAGTCAACAAGGCCATCATCCCCGACAAGTATCCTCTTCCTACCATCGTCGAACTGTCTTCAGAATTCCACGGCTCAATAGTTTTTGCAAAACTCGACATGCGCCACAGTTACCTGCAAATACCCCTAGCGGAGTACAGCAAACTGCTCACGGCATTCATGACGCATGATGGTCTGTATCAGTATTGACACATGCCCTACGGACTATCTTCTGCACCAAGTGCATTTCAGAAGATTGTCACTACTATGCCAGCAGGCATAGAGGGAGCCCTCAATCTGCTTGACGCTATCGTCATCTATGGCTGGACAATGGAAGAACAATGACCAGTGACTTCACGCAGTTATGGCTAGACTTGCTACACATATCGGCATTAAGTGTAATGTTATGTTATGTGTACATTCGCTGCTGGAGAAAGAAACTTTCTGGGCTACAGAGTCACAGCACAAGGTGTCAAGCCGACGCTCGACAACATTGACGCGATCCAGCGAATGCAGAAGGCTACCAACGTCAAAGAACTTTCATCATTCCTCGGCACTTGCGACTTCTATCTGAAGTTTATCCCACACTGCGCGCACATTGCCGAACCACTTCACAAGTTGCTGCGCAAGGACGTCCCTTGGGAATGGACAGGGTCCCAGGCTCAGGCATTCACCACACTTAAGTAGAAAATCACATGCCCTCCTATCCTCGTGTACTTTGATCCGAATGCCACTACGTATGTCACCACGGATGCATCAGGCACTGCCATGGGTGCTGTGCTCTCACAATGGATTGACGGCCAGGAACGCACAGTTGCCTTCGCCTCTCGCACGCACTCATCTGCAGAACATAAATATTCTACAGGGGAACACGAAGCACTCACATGCATCTACTTATGTGAACACTGGCACATCTACCTCTATGGCAGGAAATTTATCCTCCATACGGATCACTAAGCGCTAACTTCGCTGCTCGCTACAACTGGATCTGGGCACAGACGACCACGAATCAGCCGATGGTCAGATTGCCTTCATCAGTATAACTTTGATGTGCAGTGCATCGCTGGCAGTCGCAACCATGTAGCTGACATGCTCAGCCACCCGACAACTGCTTTGGACTTCGGTGCTGACTTGTTCACAGATGATAACACATACGTCATGTCGATCATCACTCAGTACATCAGAAACCTTGTCTCCTGCGACAAACTCAAAACCGAATCACAGCGTGATGCTATGCTCCAGCACATGTGCCACTTCCTCCAGACTTAGTGGCCCAAGCAAATTCCAGAAGAGCTGAAAACATTTCACAGACTTTGCGATGAATTTTCCATTTGGCACATGGCTGCCTAGCTCGTGGTGATAGAGCAGTTATTCCCAAGTCGCTTCAACAGTGCGTTCTCTCATTGGCACACGATGGACACCCTGGCATTGTCCGCATGAAGCAGAGATGTCGCGATTCAGTATGGTGGCCTGGGATTGACACTCGCATCAAGCAGTTTGTCTCACTCTGTGAAGCATGCCGTCTGAGCGAAAAGGCCACAAACATTCGACCAGTGCCAAGGAAGCCCATTCCATGGCCACAAAGACCATGGCAACAACTTCAGTTGGATATCTTTGGTCCAGTTGAAGCAGCTCCACAACACCAGCGTTTCCTTGTTGTGGTACATGACCTGCATTCCAAATGGCCCGAAATAGCTACAAGTTCAGTGACCTCATCAACGATCGTCATTATTCGGCAGCGTATATTCACAACGTAGGGTCTCCCAGAAGTCATAATCACTGACAATGGACCACAGTTTATGTCCGACCAGTTTTCAGATTTCCTCACTTGTCATGCTATCGGGCATCGCCTTAGTGCTCGGTACAATCCTCAAAGCAACGGAGGTATTAAGCAATTTAACCATGTCATCAAAGAGGGTTTGAAAGCCAACCTCGCAGAAGGCCAAACATTCGACGAAGCGGTTCAAACCATTCTTCGCACATACCATTGGGCTAACGGGGAAGGCACCGGTGAGCTCATGACTGGGCGGAATCTTTGCTGGCTACTGGGCATTTTCAAACCCCCAGCCAAACCTAGCGCGAAGATAACCACACTTGCATCCCAGATTTCGGAACGGCAATGTAAAGCGAAGTCGTACACTAACACAAAACGACGTGCTCAAAAGCCCCAACTGAAGAACGGAGGTTGGGTCAGAGTTAAGCGCCCAAACCATAGTCATAAGCTCGCATCCTCACTTTTACCTCCAAAACAGATCTGGCGAAAGTTCAGCCCTCAAACCTATGAACTCAATGATGAAACTCGATGGAATGCTCGTAGACTGATCCCAACGCACAGGGATACAGACCAGCAGGATTGAACAGACCAGCAGGATGGAACAGAGGCATCGTTCTGTTTCGTAACCAAAAACCTCGATCAAACACCACAAGCTCCACGCCGGTCTCAGCATATCAGAACACCACCTGGCTATCTCAAGGACTTTGTCTGTACTGAGACTGTGGTTTTAAAAAGGGGGGAAATATGTTGTGTTCATACTCTATTTATTTTTGTTACAGCTCACTGGACGTGCATTAGGACCCTGCAGGAGCTATTCACAATTGCTGTATTCATTCTGGTTCATGCCGGTTTGAAACTCCATTTTGGGTTGTATAAAAGCAGTTAAGTTAAGTTACATTTCTCTTGGCTCAGTTTGTCAGTTATTTACGCGTACATAACAGACTGAAGCATCCATATATAAGGTCATGTCACATTTAAAACGGACTCTTATAAATTATTCTTTCCAAATAATATTGTTTCTTTCTGGTGTTTTGCTCTGGGTGGTAGGGGAATAGAAAAGAGCCCAACAGGACTTAAAATATACCAGTCCTGTCTCCTGCTTTGAACAGACTTGGGAATCTTCAATAACAAACCTGAGCATATTGCTTTGCTGCAGAATGAATCACTGTGCCTTTAAAACCGTATTAAATTGCAACATACTTAATAACATCACAATGCTATTATAATAATCCTCATGATGGGTTATACCAAATAGCTGTACAGGTTTTGACTTAAAGCTCACATTAGTATAGAATTTTATATTAATGTTAAATTATTTATTTTTTAAATAGCTCTTTTTATTACACTAGCACTTACCCATGAATTACTGTGCACATTAAATGTTAAAATCTTTTTATATCATGTATTTGAGTCTAGTTCATACGGCAATTTATATTCCGTAAACACAAATATTCAAAATTATTATATTGAGTAGGTGTATTGGATTCAGCGCACTAACATATTTTGTATTTATATAAACAATAATCAAATATAAATATTTGACTGGAGAAATGTATTACTTGTTGGAAGAATGTTCTGGGATGTCCAGTTTCTGTCATCTCCCTCCTCCTCAGCTTGTGTGACATGAAAAAGATCAAACGCATTCTAATGGAGTGAGTAAAGCTGCAAGATCTGCTATCATTACTGCGGGAGTGGATCAGGATCTCTCTACAAACTAATGACTTTAAAAGCTGATTATGCAGAACCCTTCCTCCTTCCTCCCCCCTCCAGCCCACCACATCACCGATCAGAGTCATGTTGACGCAATTTGTTTTTATTAAGATGCACCTTCAGAATCAAACCTACAACAGTTCAAGGAGGTAGACTGCAGCTTTAAGAACAAAAAGATACACAGGGGATTGCATATAATCAATTCTATTATAGAACAATCTCTCTTTAATTACTAAAGAAACTGGAAATCCATACACCATTGCATTAATTACTCATTCCAGATCTTTGGCTCTAAGGGTGTAGTTATACTGCAGATAGTGTAGATACAGCATTGAGCATTGACCACACTCAACCAGATCCTTTGGGCGAGCCACATTGTTCACATGCCCATTACAAGGACACCCTCAAAGTCTCCCTGATAAAGTGCAACATCCCCACTGATACCTGGGAGTCCCTGGCCAAAGACCACCCTAAAAGGAGGAAGTGCATCCGGAAGGGCACTGAGCACCTCGAGTCTCATCGCCGAGAGCATGCAGAAATCAAGCGCAGGCTGCGGAAAGAGCGTGCGGCAAACCTGTCCCACCCTTCCTTATCCTCAACGACTATCTGTCCCATCTGTGACAGGGATTGTGGCTCTCGTATTGGACTGTTCAGCCACCTAAGGACTCATTTTAAGAGTGGAAGCAAGTCTTCCTTGATTCCGAGGGACTGCCTACGATGATGATGCCTGACACCAGACTCCCAAAGCAAGCGCTCTACTCGGAATTCCTACACAGCAAGCGATCCCCAGATAGGCAAAGGAAACGTTTTAAAGGACACCCTCAAAGCCTCCATGATAAAGTGCAACATCCCCACCGACACCTGGAAGTGCCTGGCCAAAGACTGCCCTAAGTGGAGGAAGAGCATCTGGAAGGGCACTGAGTCTCGTCGCCGAGAGCATGCAGAAAACAAGCACAGGCAGCGGAAGGAGCGTGCGGCAAATCAGACTCGCCACCCACCCTTTCCTTCAACGACTCTCTGCCCACCTGTGATAGAGACTGTAATTCCCGCATTGGACTGTACAGCCACCTAAGAACTGACTTTTAGAGTGGAAGCAAGTCTTCCTCGATTTTGAGGGGCTGCCTATGATGATGAGTGCTGAGAGAGCTTGTCTTTGAGTGTGCAGTGGTTGCATAAACTAGAGTCATGTTGCCATTTTGGTGTGGTCAATATTTGGACATTCTGGAGTCATTCTGGGCCCTCAAAAGCGCACATACTATTGATGGGTGAAGGGAAACAACCTATTGTATTTTGTTGGGTGGTACTTCTAGGTCCTGGTGTCATCACATCATGAAAAAGCACATTCAGATGTTCTTCTGTACAACTGTACACCGACAAACTTAAGCTATGCTGCAGCCATGACTGTGTGTTTGAAACCATGGGTTTTACTTCACCTACGCAAACACCTAATGCTGTCAAATTTCTGATCCGGCTCCTTACTGATACTATCACTGAAAATCATGTTGTGGCATTACAAAAGTATCACTATAATTGCAGAAATAAAAACAGAAAATGTAGGAAAGACTCTGTAGGCCAGGCAGTATCTCTGGAGAGAGAAACAGAGTTAATGTTTCAGGCCGATGACCTTTTATCACAGAAGGACATCTGAATGTTCTGTTTCATGATGTGATGATACCAGAACCAAGACTCATAGAATGAGACAGCACAGTTGGAGGCCATTCAGCCCATCGTGCCTGTCCCGGCTCTTTGAAAGAGCTCTCCAATTAGTCCCACTCCCCTGCTCTTCCCCATAGTTCAGCAATGTTTTCCTTTTCAAGTATTTCTCCAATTCCCTTTTGAAAGCTGTTATTGCATCTGTCCACCGCCCTTTCAAGCAGTGCATTCCAAATCATAAAAACTCACTGCGTAAAAAATATTTTCATCATGTCGTCTCTGATTCTTTAAAAGCATCCCAATAATTGATAATCAGGGGGTTATTGGGAGAGAGGAGTTTAAAACAATCACTATCACTAGAGAAAAAGTACTAGGCAAAATAATGGGACTAAAGGCAGACAAGTCCCTTGGACCTAATGGCCTGCATCCTAGGGTCTTAAAAGAAGTGGCTGCAGAGATAGTGGATGCATTGGTTGTAATCTACCAGAATTCCTTCTGGAGAGGCCCCAGGGGATTGGAAAACCGCAAATGTAACGCCCCTATTTAAGAAAGGACGGAGTCAGAAAGCAGGAAACTATAGACCAGTTAGCCTAACATCTGTCATTGGGGTCAATCATTAAGGAAGTGGTAGCAGGACATTTAGAAAATTAAAATACAGCACAGTTTTATGAAAGGGAAATCATGTTTGACAAATTTGCTGGAGTTCTTTGAGGATGTAACAAGCAGATGGATAAAGGGGAACCAGTAGATGTGGTGTATTTGGATTTCCGGAAGGCATTTGATAAGGTGCCACATAAAAGGTTACGGCACAAGATAAGAGCTCACGGGGTTGGGGATAATATATTAGCATGAATAGAGGATTGGCTAACTAACAGAAAACAGTCGGGATAAATGGGTCATTTTTAGCTTGTCAAACTGTAACTAGTGGGGGTGCCGCAGGGATTAGTGCTGGGTCCTCAACTATTTACAATATATATTAATGACTTGGATGAAGGGACCGACTGTAATATAACGAAATTTGCTGATGATACAAAGATAGGTGGGAAAGCAAATTGTGTAGAGGATACAAAGAATCTGCAAAGGGAATGGGCAAAAATTTGGCAGATGGGTACAATGTGGGAAAACGTGAGGTTATCCACTTTGGTAGGAAAAATAAAAAAGCAAATTATTATTTAAATGGGGAGAGATTACAAAATGAGGATGTACAGAGGGATCTGGGGGTCTTTGTGCATGAAACACAAAAAGTTAGCATGTAGGTACACATGTAATTAGGAAGGCAAATGGAATGTTGGCCTTTATTGCAAGTGGGATGGAGTATAAAAGTAGGAAAATCCTGCTACAACTGTAAAGGGTGTTGGTGAGACCACACCTGGAGTACAGTGTACAGTCTGGTCTCCTTATTTAAGGAGGGATATACTTGCATTGGAGGCAGTTCAGAAAAGGTTCATGAGGTTGATTCCTGAGATGAAGGGGTTGTCTTATGAAGAAAGGTTGAGCAGGTTGGGTCTATATTCATTGGAATTTAGAAGAATGAGAGGTGATCTTATTGAAACATAGAAGATTCTGAAGGGGCTTGACAGGATAGATGCAGAGAGGATGTTTCCCCTCGTGGGGGAATCTAGAACTAGGGGGCATAATTTCAAAATAAGGGGTTGCCAAGTTAAAACGGAAATGAGGAGGAATTTCTTCTCTCAGAGGGTTGTGAATCTTTGGAACTCTCTTCCCCAGAGAGCTGTGGAGGCTAGGTCAGTGAATATATTTAAGGTGGAGATAGACAGATTTTTGAATGATAAGGGAGTCAAGGGTTATAGGGAGCAGGCAGGGAAGTGGAGTTGAAGCCAAGATCAGATCAGCCATAATCTTATTTCCTATCTTCTTATGTTCTAGTCTACTCAATCTCTCCTCATAGGACAATCCCCTTATCCCAGGAATCAGTCTGGTGAACTTTCGTTGCACTGTCTCTATGGCAAGTATATCCTTCCTTAGATAAGGTCTAGTACCTCAGCCATGCTCTCTGCCTCTATAAGAAAATCTCCTTTTTGGTCCCTAATTGGCCCCACCCTTCCTTTGACTACTTTTTTACTATTTATATGTTTATAAAATACTTTTGGGTTTCCTTTTATGGTACCCGCTAATGCACACACTTTATCCCTCTTATTTCATTTACAGTTCTCCCCTGCACATTTTGTATTCAGCTTGATTCTCTACTAAATTATGAACTTGACATTTATCATAAGCTTCCTTTCACCATTTCATTTTAATCTCTATATCTCTAGTCATCCAGGGCATTCTAGCTTTGGATGCCTTTCTTTTCCCCCTCATGGGGATGTGTCTAGTCTGTACATGAACAAGCTCCTCTTTGAAGGCTTCCCATTGCTCATTTACTGAGGGGAAAATGTTTCCTTCGGATAAACACCTCCGATCCGAAAAAAATCTACGAAAATACCTGGTGGTCCCAGAGGAACGTAGGATTCCGGTCGGAGGCCTCCATTCGCTGTGCAGCTTAGGGGAAGATGTCTTCCAGATACGGATGCATATGTTGGAATCACGTGGGTCTGGACCACCAATCACTATCTAGTATTCTCATTGATAATAATGAGAGTTCTGTTTGTACGATATCCCATTACCATCAATGAGAAAACCTCCATAAAACAATAAACCCAGCAATAAATTAAAAAGACACCTCACATATTTAAAATTAATTGTAATTAAAAGTTTTAGACAAAAAATTATTTTTTGACTTTAAAAAAAAAGTGTTTGAATAAGGTTAAAAATAAACTTACCTTAATGAACATGGTTTTTAAAATAAAAACGAGTGATTACATTTAATTTTTCTATGTTTTAAAACTCTTTCGCAGCTAAAAGTAAGCTATACTCTTGCTTTTACCAGGCATAAGAGTTTGAAGGATAGTTGCTGGGCAAGTATTGGGCAAATAGCCCAATCTCTGCCCCGCAGATGTCCTTACTGCGGGGATGTGTAGGATCCGTCAAAAGAAATTTTGACAGATCTGGAAAAGCCGGTTCTCGGCGCATGCGCATTGCGCCCCGAAAACTAGTATTTGCGAGGCCTCGCTGGGTGCAGAACCAGCGAGCCCAGAATTTCCAGCCCACTGTTTAATCTGCCAATCTTTGATTCCAATCTACCTGTGCTCGATCCCTTTTCAACTCACTGAAATTAGCATTCCTCCAGTTGAATATTTTCATATTTGATTTTTCCTTGTCCTTTTCCATGACTACTGAAGTACTGATTTAATTGCAGCATTTATTTCTGTTGGGTAACCCCAATTTTTGTTTTCCAGCTTCAACATTATTTGTAATCTGTCAATATGGTACTTATAGACAAGGAAGCAATAAACAGTAGGAAATGTCTTAGACACAATGATTCATTTGCCCCTTCTGTTGATGGCTTGACGTATATTCTAAAATATACGGAGGATAATAATGAATAATTCATGTTATACCATGAATTCCTGATAAGTGGAAGCAGTTTTGTTACAAGCACATTATTCACCACTGACAGCAACAGCTTGTGTCAGTGATAGAACTCGCCTCTGAGTCAGAAGATTGTGGTTAAAGCTCCATTCCACGACATGAGCACATAATGTGGGCTGTCACTTCAGTGTAGTACTGAGAGAATGCGGCATTGCCAGTACTGCCAGCTTTCAGATGAGTTACCGAAATGTCTCTCTGTCTGCTCAGGTGAATGAAAAGATCCCATGCTACTATTTCAAGAAGGGCAAGGAGTTATCCTGACCAACAGTCCTCCTTCAACCAACACCAGCGCAAACAGACTAAACAGACATTTCTCTCTTGATTGTCATTTGTGGGCACTCATTGTGGACAAACTGGTTGCCATGATTACTTACGTTACAACAGTAATTCATTGGCTGTGAACTACTTTGGGACATCTCAAGGACGTGAAAGGTGCTAAATAAATAAATACAAGTTCTGTTTATAATACAGCACTTATTAAAATTGACGTTTGATTTGCCTGCTGCTAGTTTTAAGATACATTCTTCAAGTATACAATTGTAATCTTCATCGCAAGAGATGTGCAATTACCTTGTATAAATAAAGTTTGTATTTTCTGCTAATACAATGTGCAGGTAGTAAATGAAAACTGAAGATTGAATGAGAACTTCAAAGGAAAGAATAAAGCTGCGACAGCTAATTGTTGATTACTTTAATTTTACTCAGGTAGGTCAGGTTCAGATTCAATCTGCTGGGCAAGATTAGCGACTGCTGGGGCTATTAGCCTCATCAGGCAGTGCTTAGCAGCTGTTAGGAAGTGTGGCTGTACGTGCTCTGTGGTGGTTGCTTGCTGTCTTCTGTGCAACATTTACAAGGAAGTCTGTAAGACAGAATTTTTCAAGCACCATTGTGATCCCCCCCCAAATCCCCTTGAAAAGTTGTAAAGCCATGCAAGCGGAGTTAACAGGTGTTTGCACAAAGCAATGATATCGCTCATATTATGAAAACATGATATTTCCAGTAAATTGACATGGCCGCTTTTTGAAGGGCTCCCATGACCTTGAACAGTAATCCAGCAGCATTAAGGCATTAATATAGAGACCAAGGAACAAGAAAGCGGTTATAAATTGAAAATGGATGGCAGACCCCATTTGAAGCTGATGGCTTCTAAAGGAAAAACATTAAAATTAAAATATTGGTGCAGCACTTCATCCTGCGAGTGCCTCACTCAACTTTGGCTTGGAGTCAGAGGTCGTGGGTACAAGCCCCGCTCTCGAGTTTCAGCACATGATCCAGGCTGACACCTCAGTGTAGTACTGAGGACATGCAGCATTATTGGGAGTGGCTACTTTCTGATGAGACAGTCTACCCTCTCAGGTTGACATAAAAGATTCGATCTGAAGAGGAGCAGGAGAGGACTTCCAGTATTCTGGCCACTATTTGTCCCTCAACCATCATCACTAAACAGATTATCTGGTCATTTAGCGCACATAGGAGAGAATCATCTCAAAGCTAAAGATAGAGGGTGCAAAGTAAAGTTCTCTGGTACACTTCTGGTGTTTAGTATAGGGGAGTTCAACCAGAAAACTAAGGATATTGTTGGTGGGAAAATAATTAGTCTACTTTCATAACTAATGGGAAACATTTTTAGAATGAAGAGGATAGATACAGGAATGATGGTTTATACTTCAAAGTTAGAACAATGAGACCTGCAAAGAGTGTTGATAGTTATTGGGAATCAGTTAATGATAGGTGGAGCTGTGGTGAGTGCAGGCAGGAAAATTAATCTCAGATGAGGCTAATGGTAAAGTGAAAGTTAATCAGCAGCAGATATGAAGACAATAATCCGGGGACACACAAGAGCCAGAAACCAGTAAGAAGAAAACAACAAAAGTCACCAATACCGATGGGGGGGGGGGGGAAGTCACCAATACCGATGGGGGGGGGAAAGTCACCAATATCGATGGGGGGGGGAAAGTCACCAATACCGATGGGGGGGGGGGGGGAAAGTCACCAATACCGATGGGGGGGGGGGGGGCAAGTCACCAATACCGATGGGGGGGGGGGGGGCAAGAAGGAAGCAACTCCACAATAAGATGTATGTGCACGGATGTTAGAAGCATAAGGAATTTGTGACAGTAGGGAAATATGATATAGCAGAAATATCAGAAAAATGGCTGACGCCAAAGGACAGTAATGAAGACAGCACACAAGAGTCATTAGGAGAGATAGACAGGAAGGGAGACAGTGTAGTCTATTTTGTCAAGGACATCTAGGAGGTTAAAGAAGTAAAAGTGGAAAGTTACACAATGATCCACTATGGTTAGACATCATCTAAATGACAAAACTAAGTCTCGGGTGTACGCTACAGAGCACCAGGTCACAATAGAAAGGAAGATGGTTTACTCAATGAAGAAATAAAATGTTATGCCAAACCAAGAAGGTTGGTTTAATGATGACTTCAAATACAAATGGAGAATACCCAAGTGGTTCAGATTCAGAGTTGGTAAAGGTAATGCATGACTGTTTTTGATCCAGTCCATCAAGGAAGTCACAAGTAAGGGAGTATCTCATCTTTGTAATGATATTATAGCCCAGATAACATACAAGGAATCTCAGGCACCTTTGGTGTTAATGACCACAGAATGAAGAAATTCAACATGATCTGGGATTAGAAACACTAAGCACCAACAGCCTAGTACATTATTTTGAAATAGCAGCCTTCAAAGAGATAGGAATAAGGTTAAGCAAATAGAATGGGGTCAAATTTATTCCAAAACACCTCAGTAGCATCATAGAATCTTCCAACACAGAAGGATGCCATATAGCCCATTGTGCCTGTACTAGCTCTTTGAAAGAGCTATCCAATTAGTCTCACTACCCCGCTCTTTCCCCATAGCCCTGAAATTTTCTCCGCTTCAAGTATTTATCCAATTCCTTTTTTAAACTGAGTCTGTTTCATAATAATTTGCTGTGCAAAAAAATCTCCTCATCTCACCTCTGGCTCTTTTGCCATGTGACAAGTGAAACTCCTTTAAAGGCAGAGGGGGAAACACTCACGCTGCACGAGACTTTGTGCCAGGCACAGAAGACTGGCTTATCGAGAAATTGGGGTTACCCAGAATAAAGCGCTCCACTTCCTTTCTGGAGCAGTAGCCGGGCAGACGCGTCGGGAGCGGGCACAGCGCTATGCACTGGGCCACTTAGGGAGGGCTCTTCCCTTAATTGAAGGGCCCAAGCTCGATATGCTGCAGTACAAAAAGGGTGCTACCTGGACTACCAGGGAGCGGGGGTGCCGTGCCAACAGCCCGGCACTCAAGCAGAGTGTCGGGCTGACTGATCACGGCACAGACCCCGCATTCAAAGCGCCGATGGGGTGCACCAAAAAATCCTTTTTCCCCCAAAAGCACTTCACCTCCCCTTGAACTATCACTCCATGACCGGCCGGTCGCCCGGTACATGTCCCCTGAAGCTGTTGCTGTCATCACCCGGCGCAGCTTCAAGGGCGATACCCAATTTAGGGCCCGGGGTGCGAATGGGGTGCTATGCACCGTGATGATGTTATAATCGCTGGCGCAACAGGGCGGAGCGCTACAGGTTACCGCCGCTGCTAAACTCCCGGCTAATTTAGTGGGAGTCATTAGCAGCGCCGCGCATGGTCGCAAAGTCATTTACGTCCCATTAGTGTTCTCCATAATGACAAATAGGATAAATGCATACCTAAGATAAATAAATACAGAATAAACAAATTAATCAGGTGCTAAATAAGAATGTCCTGTGTACTTTACAAATCCTACGGAATAGAAGCAATGGGGTCACTGAGATGAAAATGCAGATAGATGTTAAAAGTAGATTAGCATAGAGAGCCCTACTAGGACTTTGAATCTAAATGCAAATTGGTCAAATAGGCGGATGATACCAAGCCGCAAGTGGTAGTTGATTCTGACGAGATAGCTTAGGAAATACGAAATAATTTGCATATTCTAAAGCAATAAACATAACAGAGCGGCGTTATCAGTCCTCAGAGCTGCTCATACAATAATCACGTGTCATACCTTCAGAACATTTATTTTTTTGCTTCAGCTCAGTTTCTGGCCATCTCTATGCTTCAGAGTTGCCAAACTAAACTGCTAAACAATCCACACAGATAGAGTTTTAGTTTTTTCCAACCTCAAATTCAAACTTTCTTCCGGTAGGGCCACAAAGTCTCTAATATTGATGTACACGTTTGCAATAGCCAAAGTTCAGTGACATCCAAGGGTGACATAGGGGGATATGGTTGGACTTTAAAGAGTTAAAAGCTCATAGATTCATTGCGGCACCAGCTTCCAGGATTATCAGAGCCAATTGGGAAAAATTACTGCCTTAATGACAGGTCTACCCCAACAAGCCGATTGAATCAGCCGGGCTAGATGGTTAATCATTAAGAACGTCCTGAGAGACTGGAGACCTGCAGGTAACAGAATGCAGAGCTTCCTGAACTGTTGCATGAAATGCTATCCAATTCTGTAAAACCTGGGCCCATCAGATAAGTACACATGTTGCTATGGAAATACTGCACATCACTGCAGTGGAAAACAAGCAAATTCAGATCCTCCCTCTTCTGGTTGTTTTAACATTTATGGTTTTACGATGAACATTGCAGTTAATTTCTCAGTAATGTACTGCTGACAGAAGACGCACACATTGCAACATCAGTCACATTCCGTTGTGCTTTCAGATCCATGGTCACTAAAATCTATATAACCTATCGGAGGCTTTCACCTGCTCAACCACTGGCATTCATAGGATACCTGCTCTAACAAAAGTCTAAAACAAATTAAGCTATACATTGTACAATAGATTGCTCAGTTTGAGATACCATCATATCTAATTGAATTACAGCTCTAACTCTCTGCCACATTCTTATCATCTTATAAAATCACCTACACATTTGTTAACTGCTAAAACAGGGTATATTCTTTTCCCAGTAAAATTCCTTATCTTTTGTGCTGACTGCCATTATAGCTTTAATCTTCCATGAAAATATGTAAAACACTTTCTCTTCCTGTCACATGTCATGGAGCCACACTGAAGAACAACATAAGTCAGCAGAAAGGGAAGGTGCAAATTAAAAAAAAGAGGTGCTCAACTCTTCAGCATCAAAGTGCAAAACAAAAATATTATACAATCCTCGTAACAAATAATGTAACAGGTCACTCCAGTAAAGATATCCAAGAAGTACAATAACCTATTCAGGATATTATTGTCTCTTGCTCCCTCTAGTTAATCTAGGCCAACAATCAGATCCTGCAGTACACCATCCATCGCTGTGACCTCATTCAAATAAATGTAGTATGTTTTGTGATTCAAGAAAAACAAGTCCCAGAAACATATTTTAAGACAGCAATGAAACCTCAGGATTCAGATACTTGCAAAGTGTGAAAGCTTTACACTCAGTTTATGAGATTGCTTGAACCTTGCAATTCTAAGAACATAAGAATTAGGAGCAGGAGTTGGCCATATGGCCCTTCGAGTCCGCTTTGCCATTCAATAAGATCATGGCTGATCTTTGACCTCAACTCCACTTTCCTGCCCGATCCCCATAATCCCTTGATTTTTCTAGAGTCCAAAAATCTACCTATTATCTTTCACACAGTCCCTCAATTTTTCTCCACTACTGCTGGCGTTAACGCATGTGCTGTAACTCCATGAAGAGCAGCAGAGCCACCCTCTCTCTCTCTCTCTATAATAACTTCCTCCCACTCTAAATCCACTCTCTCCATCTCTGTAACCTCCTCCCACTCTAGATCCACCCTCTCTATCTCTGTAACCTCCTCCTGCTCTAGATCCAACCTATCTATCTCTGTAACTTCCTCCCACTCTATAACCTCACCCCAAACTCTCCAGTCATCCGACTCTGCCCTTTTGTGCATCCCTCCCACTCTTCGCCCTACCATTGGTGGCCGTACCTTCAATCACCTAGGCTCTATGCTCTGGAATTCCTTGTCTGACCTTCGGCCTCCCTCTTCTCCTTTAACACCTTTATTAAAACATGCTTCTTTGACCAATTGTTTAGCCTTTCCTCCTTTGACTCGGCATCTATTTATTTTTGATTACATCACTGTAAAGTGCCTTGGGACATGCTTCGGTGTTAAAGGCAATATATAAATGCAAGTTGTTGCTGTTCAATGTGAAAGCCTAGACAAATGAGTGATTCTATCCTTGCGCTAATTTCGTGCTCCCGAGCTTGTGTGGATTAAAGGTAATCCTTATGCTCTCACCACTGCCCCAGTTTGTGATTGGCTAACGCAGCACAGATTTTCACCAGCACACCATGCATTTATTAACCCGCTAAGTCCCACTCCAGGAACTTGAGCACATGAATCTAGTCTGACACTCCAGTGCAGTGCTGAGGGAGTGCTGCAATGTCGGAGGTGCCGTCTTTCGGATGGGACGTTAAAACCGAGGTCCTGTCTTCCCTCTCAGGTGGACGTAAAAGATCCCATGGCACTATTTCGAAGAAGAGCAGGGGAGTTATCCCTTGTGTCCTGGTCAATATTTATCCCTCAATCAACATAACAAAAACAGATTATCTGGTCATTATCACATTGCTGTTTATGGGAGCTTGCTGTGCACAAGTTGGCTGCCACGTTTTCTACATTACAACAGTGACTACCTTTCAAAAGTACTTCATTGGCTGTTAAGCGCTTTGAAACGTCCAGTGGTCGTGAAAGGTGCTATATAAAATACAATCTTTCTTTCTTTCTATTTATCCCTTGTAATAGATTCCAAGGTAGCTGTTCATGTGTGTTGTCAATTGCATAACCTGATCCACAATATCTGCCTGCCAGAACTAATACCGCAATACATTCAGAAAAAGAAAGGCCTGTATTGGTATGATGCACTTCACGATCTCAGGACATCCAAAGCACTTTACAGCAATGAAGTACTTTTGAAGTGTAGTAATTGTTATAATGTAGGAAATGTGGCAGCCAATTTTCCACAAACAGCAATGTGATAATGACCAGATAATCTGTTTTTTTAGTGATGTGAGTTGAGGGATAAATATTGACCAGGCCACTGGGGAGAACTCCCCTGCTCTTCTTCGAAATAGTGCCATGGGATCTTTTACGTCCACCTGAGAGGGCAGACAGTACCTCAGTTTAACATCTGCTTCCCCCAATCAGTACAAAGCACAAAGGGAAGCAGTATTTTGTGCAAAATATTTGCAATGAGTAACTAACAGTTATAGCTGAGATATTCAGGATTATCAAAATACAGACACCTACCCTGCATAACAGCAGGAATTACTGACACAGCTGCTGAGATTGCTGAAATGTGGGGATTTCCTTGACAGCAGTAATAGATCTACATTTACCACCTGAGTAATTTTAAGTCTTTGAATACTGAAGTGATACACATAAAACGCAATTAAACAGAATTAATGTGCTGTATATAAGCAAATGAAATGGATCTCATATATTCAAAATTTAGACTCAATGACTCTTAAAGGTCAAAATTCAAGGAGAAAGGACACATTGTACTGCAGCAGAGGACATTTTATGGCACATTGTACATTATATAAAGTGGTCTCGTGGGGGTGGCATTCAAACGAAGAGCAATGCCGCAGGTATCCAGCGGTCAGGTCATTTTTATTACATTAAAGAGTGTCATCAACAGTGTGGGTACTATGTGTCAGCTATCTACACCATTCAATGGCCTTTAGACCCTGGAAGGGCCATTGGTTTTATGACTTTAAAAGAGGAAGCTATTAAACATGGCATCTATATACAAGCAGCAATGCAGACATGCGTCAAAATCCTGCTGTTTTACAATAAAGCTGCAGGAGCTCACAATTCAACCAGATAGTCCAGGGAACAATGGAGAAAGGAGGAGAGAGAAGAAAGAAGGAAAGAAAGGTAGTAAAGAAAGCAGATGAAATTTAATGCACAAAAGTGCAAAGTGATATATTTTGATAGAAAGAATGAGAGGAAACATAAACTAAAGGGTACAATCCTAAAGGGGGTGCATGAACAGAGAGACCATGGGATATATGCGCTCAAATCGTTGAAGTTGACAGGGCAGGTTGAGAAAGCAGTTAAAAAAAACATATGGGATCCTGGGCTTCATAAATAGAGGCATAGAGTACAAAAGTGTAGATATTATGATGAACCTGTATAAAATTCTGGTTCGTCCTCAACTTGAGTATTGTGTCCAATTTTGATCATCGCACTTTAGGAAGAATGTGAAGGCCTTAGAGAGGGTGCAGAAAAGATTGTTGAGAATGATTCCAGGGATGAGGGACTTCAGTTACTTGGATAGACTGGAGAAGCTGGGGTTGTTCTCCTTAGAGCAGAGAAGATTGAGAAGAGATTTGATCGAGGTGTTCAAAACCATGAGAGGGTTGGACAGAGTAGATAGAGACAAACTGTTCCCATTGTTGGAAGGGTCGAGAACCAGAGGACACAAATTTAATGTGATTGGAAAGGAACCAAAGGCGACATAAGAAATAACTTTTTTACGCAGCAAGTATTAAGGATCTGGAATGCACTGCCTGAAAAGGTGGTGGAGACAAACTCAATCACGGCCTTCATAAAGGGAGTTGGATAAGCACCTGAAAGAAAAAAAATTGCATGGCTACGGGGGAAAGGTGGGGGAATGGGACTAGCTGAAGTGCTTTTGCAGAGAGCCGACACGGGCTCGACAAACCGAATGGCCTTCTTCCGTGTTGCAACCATTCTGTGGGGCCAAGTTTCCACCGATCCGTAGAACGGCGCACCTCTGTGAGGTTCGTCGACTTTCTGGAGCAAAAAGCACGCTTAATCCTTACCGTGGTATTCTCCACGCTCATCAGGCCTCCTTTGGACTCGGCGGAGCACAGCAGAATCAGCGGGGCGCGGAGCCAGGTTCCGGTGCTGAAAACAATGCCGGGACCTCTGCACTTGCGCACCAGAGTGTGCGCACACGTGCAGTAGCTCCTTGCCCCCAGATTCTGTGTGCGTGTGCTGCAGGCTGTGTGGGAGGGGCCCGAAGCACGCCACCCCTAGCCCTGGCCGAATGGGCTCCCCGCCGTGACCTGCGAGGGAACTTGGCCCTTCTGTGTTGTGTTTATTACTGTTTTCAATGAATCTAGCGTGATAAGTCATCAAACAGGAAAGATGGATAAAAACTTGGATATTCTTGCAGTTCATGTCTTAATAGTATTGGGCAAAATAGCCCTTTCAATAAGGAAGTGATTGCTCACATATATCCTTCTGATTTTCTCCTCTTGCTACTCTTCTGAAAGCGGCAAGTTACAATGGATACTGTTCCACAGTGCCAGGCACCTTCCACTAACTTGCCAAAGGTCAAGACTGAGTAGGATGGGACCTGGGCAGGCTCGTCTGTTTAACGTTGCCCTCCCCCCCTCCTCCTCTCTCCCCTCCCCCTCCCTCCTCTCGTCCCCATCACCCCCCCCTCCTCTCCCCCCTCTCCTCTTCTCTCCCTCATCGGCGGCCCGCTGCCTTCCCTTCACATAAAGATGGCACTTCTCATTTTTATTTATTATTGATTGATTGATTGCTTATTACTATGGTCTTGGTGCTTTAGGTGCAGGCTTCCTTCTATTTTTTATTTGTTGCTTTATTACTTATTCGTTTTTGTGCTTTGTAAGTCTTCGTGCTTTAAATGTACTGCTTTGTTTAGTGCTTAGTGCTTTAAATGTACCTATGCTTCTTTAATGTTGTTGTGAAGGTGTTTAGTGCTTTGGAAAATCCTCTAACTTTCCTCCCCCCACCACCCGCCCTCCCCCCAATCTCTGGCTACCTGCGCTCAAGTCTCTGCAAGGTCCAAAAGTGGACACATACGCTGGCCTAAGTTAGTTTGGAGTAACTTTTCGCTGTCTAAACTCGCTTAAATGGCCAAAACAGGCGTAAGTGGCTGAACACGCGCCCTTCTGAAAAAAAAACTGAACTAACTCACTGAAACTGGAGCCAACTAAATATGAAGAATTGCGATTTTTAAGATACTCCAAAAAAAACTAGTTGCTCCAAAAAAATAGGAGCAACTCCTGTGGAAACTTGGCCCCATAGATTCTATATGCAAAGAAGAAAAGATAGAAGAAACTTTCAGTTATATAGTACCTCAGGACATCCCAAAGTGCATTATATCCAATAATACTTTTGAAGTGCAGTCCCTGTTGTTATGTAGACAATTGCGGCAGCCAATTTTGCATGCAAGATCCCAGAAACAGTAAATGTATAATCAATAATCTGTTTTTGGTGGTATTAGCTGAAGGAGAATTGTTGGTCAAATCACCAAAATAATTCTCTGCTCTTCAATAGTAACATGGTATCTTTTGCATCCACTTAGACAGGCAGATGAAGCCTTGGGTGCTCCTTACACCATCAGTGACTAATCCCATACTATTTCCTTCAATTCAGCCTGTACTGTTCAATCGGGCCTGTACTGTTAGATGCTGAAGTTTACAAAATTGTCCAGGTAGGACTAGCCTATAAATTTTCATACCGATAGGTTACAATTAAAACATGCTTTTAGAAGAAAATACTTTAGAAATAGATCATGGACAAAGGAGGAGATAGAGACAGGCTCAAACAGCAATACCACAGTGGCTAGAGCATAGATAGCCAGACCCAGAATACAATTACAGTGAACAGTATTGATATCATTGGCTCAGGCAATGGGACTGTAAAGTTCTGATCCCATGGGAACTGGAAACAAGGTTGCTGCATTATCTCTGATGGGAGGCGAGTTGGAGACAATAATACCGTATCATAGGCTGCTCTGGTCATTAGCAGGATCAGTGAGGCAGTCTACCTACTAATAAACTTCCCTCATCAATACAGCCTTGCTTAATTAGCATCTGCAAGATTCAATTTACTTGAAGATGTGTGGTGGTCGCAGGGTAAATAATAAGAAAGGTTTTGATAGCTGAAAAGGAAAATGGATCTTGCCAAATACGAGAACTGGCACAGTGCATTAAGGTTCCTGTCTGTATAATGTAAGCCAGAAGGTGCTCATTTAGCTATTGGTATTTTGGCAGTAGCTGATGTAATTATTTCTTTTGTTTTCTGGATGAGAACAAATGCAACCCTTCTGTTGGTTGGCAAAAATGATTTGTTGTGCCTTCAGCCAAAAATTAAACAGGGTCACTCCTTTCAAGATGTATCTCTTCATCATGAAACTCAAAGCCCAAAAGCACAGGAAGGGAAGAATAAGCATCTAACACAGTCAATTGTTTCGCTTTTCAAAAAATGTTCCTTTTTTATAAGAACAGAAGAAACAGGAGCAGGAGTAGGAGTAGGCCATACGGCCCCTCGAGCCTGCTCCGCCATTCCATAAGATCACGACTGACCAGATCTTGGCTTCAACTCCATTTTCCTGCCTGTTTCCCATAATCCTTGACTCCCCAATAGTTCAAGAATCTGTCTATCTCAGCCTTGAATATATTCAATGACCCAGCCTCCACAGCTCTCTGGAGTAGAGAATACCAACAATTCACGACTGTCTGAAAGAAGAAATTCCTCTTCATCTCCGTCTTAAACGGGTGACCCCTTATTCTGAAACTATGCCCCCTAGTTCTAGATTCTCCCACGAGGGGAAACATTCTCTCAGCATCTACCCTGTCAAGCCCCCTCAAAATCTTATATGTTTCAGTAAGATCATCTCTCATTCTTCTATACTCCAATGAGTATAGGCCCAACCTTTGCACCAAATAATTCATATGTGCATGTCATGGACATTTATAAAATCTGCAGTAAATGAAAAGTAAGCTAAGGATTGTGCAGTACAATATTAGACCAAAAAGATCAATTTAGAATTAAAATGGATGTGATCTTACAGAATTAATCTTAATGGGAGTTTTTTTTTATATTGCATCAAATTATAATGGCTCTGAACATTAACAAGATGGAATGTAGTCACAATTCATCTTAAGTGGGCTCCACCAGAGTTAAAATACGATTGTGGTTCTGCAAGTGCAAACTTGAAAAATTCACTTGCTAGATAGTGTTTGTGTTGTACAAAATCTAAAATCAGAATAATTCATACGTGTCAATATTCAGTGTTTCATGCTACTGGCGGAGAAATGGATGGCAGTGAAAAGGAGGGGACGAGTGGGGCAGAGTAAAGAGAGAGAGACATTTAGATTTCTCCTTCACGGTTATATGCATTTCGGTTTTTATCCTTCCGTACAAATGAAAGAGCTGCTTAAATTACAAAGCCGATGTAACTGCTTGTTTTCACACATCAGGGCAGTTCTTGAGTTGTCAACTTTTTGGGTGCTGTTCAGCTTTTGCTAGATTTCTAGGCTGTCATTTTTGATGATTAAGAATGAAAATTGTTCAGGTAAATTCAGACTCAAAGCTTTGCAACCTTTGGAGCCAAATGTAACTCCAAATCTTTAAGATCACAGCATACAAGTAAAATGGCACTGATTACCCATCCTACCCTCCACAGCACTAGTGTCAATCAGTGGTGTCCAATTGTTGGCCTCTAGCCACATGGGGCTAATTGAGAATCCAGATGTGGCTAATTTTATTTCTGATCAGTGAATAAAAAGTGAATAATAGACACCATCATTGGGCACGTGATCTCAGTACTCATGTTCGCATGGCGTAGGCATGTGAAATTTAAGCTTTTTAGGTGTTTGTTGGTAAAATGGCAAGATGAAAAGCAGAGTGTGCGAATGTTTTTTGAGTGTTGAGTGCTTTACTTCCTTAGTTACTGAATGGGAGTAGATGTTTGTTAATGAACTATGCACTTGCAATATTATGTGATTATATGCAAGGTGTCTAAAATTAGTGCATGTGGCTAAAATAGTATCATCATAGGCGGTCCCTCGAATGAGGATGACTTACTTCCACATGAGTTCACAGATGTTTCAATGAAGGACCCAATGTTCCAGTCCTGAACTCCAATTGAGGGGGTGGAAGATGCCTGTGCGTGGATTTTTTTAACGTGTGGTGACCGTTGCACATCAGTCACCACACGGGCTTGACAGAGCTAGGCCTTTATCCAGTGGCAAGGTTGAACCAGGATGACTGGAGACCTGCTCTGCTGCACAGACCTATTGCGCACACATATCGCAGTGTGGGCAGGTCAGTGCTGCCCCTGGGCTCTCTGAATGCCACAGTGCAGCTTCTAGGGAGCCCAAGTATGCATTGTCTCACTGGGGACACTCAGTATTACCATAGCCACATCTGTTCCAAGTCAGCAATTTCTGTTGGACAACACTGGTGTAGATGGAACTAAAATTAAATTTTTACTAAAGAGCATGAGGAATAACCATAATCAGTTTGATAATTGGAGGCATGCACCTCAGTGTAGGCATTGAATAGGTGCAATTGTAGTCTGTCTTACAATCCTTTTCTCTAGGAAATCACAGCCTCAGCTGGACAGTGTGACAAGGCATTAAAGGACTAAGTATTCAAATTGAGAGTCAACTTGCTATCTCGTGGAGGGTGGTACCCAGTATATGGCATGGAAGAGAAAATAATTTTCAAAATGAAGAACAGAACAAAACAAGATACTCAATGTAACATGTGTCCTTTAGGTAAGATAGTGCTTTCCATTAGGCAATACCTAAAATCTTAAACCAAGGACATGAATATTGGTGCACATTTACAGTCCTCTATGTATAACCCCCAAATAGAGTCATATTGTTATACTATAAATCAAATATATTGCACCAATTCATCAATCTGAATGACAATAAACCAGGAAACAGCTGGCTGCTGCCTTAAAGTCACATTCCTCATCCACAACTGTGGAGCATTCCTGTCAAACAAAGCACAAGGTTACTCTCAGTTTCATTTAAAGTATTTGTGAATTTAAAACAATTGCTAGGAAACCACTTAGCATAAAATGTGTTGAAGGAACTACATGCTTTAATTTTGACCTAACGAAGGCTTTTGAACCCAAATGTATCATTGGAATAGTTACTTCGCAATTTTCACCAACAACATTTGCAGAAATGATAAATGAGAGGTTTTTTTCTCAGTACAAAGATCCTACACTGAATGCATGTGGGGTAATTGCAGGCAGAAGCCCCACCCGACCACAAGTTAGTACACTTACGTGTTGGAATAACACATTTCACTCACAATTTTTAATGTAGATACATATAAATTGTAATTCAGTTGGTGTTCTATTAATGGGCCCAAATTTGGCCCTCTGGTTTTTTCGGCGCACCTCCAAGCCCCCCGCCGACATTTTACCTCAGATGCAGCGCCAAAAAAAATCCATCCGATCATGGCCGATTCTCAGGCTGTCTGTGGAGCTGGCATGGCGCACAAGAAAGAGAGGGGTCAGAGCTAGGTCCCGGCGCTGAAAACAGTGCCGGGACCTCTGCACATGCGCACTAAAGTCTGCGCGCATGTGCAGTAGCTCCTGGCAGGCCTTTTCGGCAAACGTGCGCTGCAGGCTGTGTGGGAGGGGCCGAAGCACACTGTCCCTGGCTGAACGGGCTCCCTCATCGGCGGCCCGCTGCCTTCCCTAAGGTAGGACTTCTATTTTTTATTTGTTATTTACGGATTGATTTTGGTGCTTTAGGTGCAGGGTTCCTTCTATTTTTTTATTTGTTATTTATTGATTGCTTATTACTTTGGTCTTGGTGCTTTAGGTGGAGGGTTCCTTCTATTTTATTTGTTAATTAATTGCTCATTACTTTTTGTGCTTTGTTTGGTGCTTTAAATGTAGTTACTTGCGCCGATTCCTTAACTGTAAGTAAGGTCTTTCTGTGTGGACAAAAGTGGACACTTACGCTGCCCTAAGTTAGTTTAGTACAACTTTTTTCTGGCCAAATTGGCATAAATGGTGTAAGTGGCTGGGAACGCCCCCTTTTCAAAAACAAACTGACCTAACAAAAAACCTAATTAACTCACTTACACTGGCGCAAATTAAATGGCCATATTTGCAACTAAAAAGATACACCAGAAAAATCAAGTTACACCAAAAAATACGGTGCAATTCATGGGGAAATTTGGGCCCAATAAATGGTGATTGAAACTTTGTTACCTTAACTGTGCTCCCAAGCACCTTTCCCACCACTCCCTATTTAATTACATTACTATTTGGCATCCAGCCTGCCTACAGTAGAGACATTGCACTAGTCATGAACCATGGCTTGTTGCCTCTCCTCATCCACCTTGATCTGTCTGCTGCCTTTGACACTGTTGACCATTCTGCTCTCCTTTAATGCCTCACCTCAGCATTCAACCTCCAAGACACAGCCCTCTGTTTCTTTCACTCATACCTGTTCCATTAAAGTCACATCATCTCCAATGGCTTCTCCTCCAGTATCCACATGGTTACCTCCGACAGGCAACAGGGTCCATCTGTGGTTCCCTCCCATTCACATGGTACACCTCCCCAACATCCTTAGAAATGTGGGTCAGTTCCCCGACAATACTTAGCTCTACTTCTCTGTTCCTTCATTGATCCCAAGACATTGTCCAACTGAACACCTGAATGAATTCAAGTGTTCCAACAATACAGAAGCCATTCTCATCAGCTGTAATCAGCATCTAAGTTGCCTGTAGTCTTGATGCCATCCATTTTCTTGACTGCCTATCAGGCTTAGTCAGGAACCTTAGTGTACTGCCTAACCCGAAGCTGTGTTTCCACGCTCTGCTTCCATTCCTTTCTTCCACCTCTATCCCTACTATTCCCCCATTGGTTCCAAAGCACTATGCTTTGCGTTTATCAGCTCAAGACTGGACTTTTCTAACATTCTCTCAGCCTGCCTCCCCATTTCCTCTTTCCAATATTGATACTCACTCAAAATGCTGTGGCCTTACACACACCCATGACCCAGCACAACGACTTCAAATCCTCATATTTGCTTTCAAGGCCCTCCATTAACTTGCCCCACCCTATTTTGTAGTCTCCTTCAGCTATACGTCTCTGCACCTACTCTTGCTCATCTAACTCAGGGTTAATCCTTGTCCCCCGCTCCTTCTGCTATACCACTACCATCTGGAATTTCCTTCACTAGATCCCTTTGCCTAGTCACCTCCCTCCCTGCCGACAAAAGCCTTTTCATAATCATTCTCGTGGACCATGCCTTTGTCCCATCATTGAACATTTTGACGCTCCTTCCCTTTGCTCCTCTGCATCCACTAATGTTCTCTTCCACAATGCAAATTTCTTTCAAATTTCTCTTTGTACCATGAGCTACAGAAATGTAAATAGTTGTGATTTTTGTAATCAAGTGATTAATCTGGTGCATAATAAGACGTCAACAGGTCAAAGATGTTGGGGGGGAAAATTGCGGTCGGAGGCTTCGTTCGTACGAACACCTTCGACCCGAAAAAATCTATGAAAGTACCTGGTAGTCCCGGAGGAACACAGGATCCCGGTCAGAGGCCTAGATTCATTGCGCAGCGCGTGGGAAGATGCCTTTCAGGTATGTATATACAAGCAGGAGTCACGTGGGCCTGGACCGCTAATCACTGTGCAGTATTCTCATTGATAACAATGGGAGCTCTGTTTGTACGGACTCCCATTACTATCAATGAGAAAACCCCCTAAAACACCGAAACAGCACAATAAATAAATAAACCACTTCACATTTTTAATATGAATTGAAATTAAATGTAATTAGATGTTTTAGAAAATAATATATTTTTGGAAATTTTTTTTAAAAGTTGTTTAATAGTATTTAAAATAAACTTAACTTAATGGACAGGGGTTTTAATATAAAAATGAGTGTTTAAATTTAATTTTTATATGTTTTAAAAGTGTTACGCTGGAAAAAGTAAGCTATGGGCCTGCTTTTACCAGGCTTAAGAGTTTGAAGGATATTCACTGGGCATGAGTTGGGCAAATAGCCCAATCTCTCCCACGCAAATATCCTTCTCCCGGGATGCGGAGAATCTGTCTAGAGAAATTTTGACAGACCGGAAAAGCCAGTTTTCGCCGCATGCGCATTGCGCCCCAAAAAACAGCTTTTGCGAGGCCTCGCCGGGTCCGTGCACACTTCATACAGACCCTGACGAGGCCGAAATTTTTGGCCTACTATTGTAATCGCAATATTCCTGGGCTGGAAAGATGGAAATAAAATAATCCAGGGTTCCTGCTGTTTATAGTTATCCAGTGATCCTCCAGGAAAGTTCATGGGTGCGAGCATCAGAGGAGGCACAACTGTGATGTTCTCTTTTGCCAAAAGGCATCTTGATCGACACTTACAGATTAGATTCACAGGTCAGGTGCCTGGGACCTAAGCTCTGGAAATCCCTCCCTAAACCTCTCCACCTCTCTTTCCACCTTTAAGGCGCTCCCTACAATATCTATTTACAATATACATTAATGATTTAGATGAAGGAATTGAATGTAATATCTCCAAGTTTGCAGACGACACTAAGCTGGGTGGCAGTGCAAGCTGTGAGGAGGATGCTACAAGGCTGCAGGGTGACTTGGACAGGTTAGGTGAATGGGAAAATGCATGGCAGATGCAGTATAATGTGGATAAGTGTGAGGTTATCCACTTTGGTAGCAAAAACAGGAAGGCAGATTATTATCTGAATGGTGACAGATTAGTAAAAGGGGAGGTGCGACGAGACCTGGGTTTCATGGTACATCAGTCACTGAAGGTAGGCATGCAAGTACAGCAGGCAGTAAAGAAGGCAAATGGCATGCTGGCCTTAATAGCGTGGGGAATTGAGTATAGGAGCAGGGAGGTCTTACTGCAGTTGTACAGGGCCTTGGTGAGACCACACCTTGAGTATTGTGTGCAGTTTTGGTCTCCTAATCTGAGGAAGGACATTCTTGCTATTGAGGGAGTGCAGCGAAGGTTCACTAGACTCATTCCCGGGATGGCAGGACTGACATATGAAGAAAGACTGGATCGACTAGGCTTATAGTCACTGGAATTTAGAAGAATGAGAGGGGATCTCATAGAAACATATAAAATTCTGATGGGATTGAACAGGTTAGATGCAGGAAGAATGTTCCCGATGTTGGGCAAGTCCAGAACCAGGGGTCACAGTTTACGGATAAGGGGTAAGGCATTTAGGACCGAGATGAATAGAAACTTCTTCACTCAGAGAATTGTGAACATGTGGAATTCTCTATCACAGAAAGTTGTTGAGGCCAGTTCATTAGATATATTCAGAGTTAGATATGGCCCTTATGGAGAGAAAGCAGGAATGGGGTACTGAAGTTGCATGATCAGCCATGATCATATTGAATGGTGGTGCAGGCTCGATGGGCCGAATGTCCTACTCCTGCACCAATTTTCTATGTTTCTATGTTAAAACCTATCTCTTTGACCAAGCTTTAGGTTACCGCTCCTGATATCTTCTTTTTGACTTGATGTCAACTTTTGTTTGAAAATGCTCACGTGAAGTGCCTTGGGACATTTTACTACCTTTTTGGCATTATATAAATGTTGTTGTTGTGAGGAATAGGCCTTTGGTGAGAGAATGGAGGACCATCACTGACTGTGAAACCATACCACAGCATGAATCACACAATTACAACAGATGAGAAGGGAAGGAAAGAAAAAGGGAGCAATTTCTTAAAGAGCCATTAATGGGGCAGAGTGGCCGACAATTTGGACATTGCCCTCGTCCCTTTTTCTGGCAGAGAGAAGGTTACCGTCCTGCCCATGCTCCTGCCCAGTCAGCCACGCCTTTCTGCCCCGTGAGGGAAATTGCCCTGTGGAAGCGGAGCAGCCACTGTTTGGTTTTCCCCGGTGGGATGTTGCCAGTGGCTGGGCGGCGCGTCAGCCTTAAAATGGGTGGCGGTCCACCGCGGCGGCCATTTAATTTTAATTGTCGGCCGGCTCTGAAGTCGGCCCGATAATGACAGCCACTGGTTCGGCCGGGCTGCCAACAGGTTGCCTGGCGGTGGCCCAGTGGGCACCACTAAAGTGGCTGCAGAGCTCGCAGCGACCCTCCCCTTTAACTGAATGGGAGGGACATTGCTACGTGTCAGTGCGAAGCGTCAGATCCATGTCACGCTAACTTGCTCAGCGCGCACTGATGACACCGTCCGCCTTCCGCCCGAAACCCTGCCACGACGGAATCACTGAAAAAAGAAAGGGCAAAATCGCACTAATCACCACCCCATCGATTGGGGCGGTAAATCAACAATTAAATCCGTAAGTACGTCCTGTTTGGGGCGGAGGACAATTTCGGCTCTAGCATGTTTTGCTTTAATGGGAAAGGTCAGTTTGTAGTCTCCTCGTGACGCCTGCACATTTGACTGGAGGATACAGCAGGAGAACGTGCAGAAATATTTGCACACTCATCACTAGATGACCTCAATAAAATCAATTCATTCCAGCACGAGATTAATGGAAGAAAGGAAGAATTAATGAACCATGCAGGAGAATATCGCTGTTCTTTAACTGTTCAGGATCACATGACGTGCACTACATCTCAGAACACAAGAGTGCAGCCACTGATCACACCAACTATTCACACAGTTAGTAAATAAATATCTCAGGTACTGGATTAATGCTTTAAGGTCTCTTTCATTTCTCATTCCACTCTCCCACAGCCAGCTAGTGATATTGAGCACTGCTGGTCTGCTGATCATTAAAGACTCATTATGTCATTAGATCAGGCATGATCTTGCACCATTGGTTTCCCTCTTTTGATCTTCCCTTAGTCATTATAATTTTATAGCATATTATATTTAACACTTTTAGAAGTGCTGACTGATTCTTCATGAGCCTCTCAGGTTTATGCCTGTTCTAACTATTGCACTAAATATAACTGTTTTTCTTGATTAGGACAAGTTCCTCTAATTTGTCCTCGAGTCACACACATCAGAGGAGGCTGAGGACCTTCTCCCAGGCCCCTGCTAATTCCACTTTGCTCGGAAGCATCTGACCATGGGTCGCCTTTAATTTTTGTTGTCTCCTCAAAGGGATGCACCCTGCCATCCCCATCCACTCAGTACCTCCTCAAAGGCATACTGCTGAGATTTACAACCCAGAGCATGGAGGATTGAGCCCAGATCTCCCTCAACTCCCCAACTACCATGGTTTAACAGTCAGAGCTTCAATACACTATCCTAATTTCAGTATTTTTAGATCTCTATTTTATGCAGTATATTTGCACTATAATGAAACTATAATGTATTAAAAGTCTTATTTTTTTTACAAAAGTAAATTTAAAATAGTTACTGCAAATTATCATCCCAATAAAACATGTACCCACTGATGTTGGACCTTATTTTCGACATCTGACCATTTGCTGTGGGTTGAGGGACTAGGGAGGGCGTCTAGCCCAGTTTAAACTACCACTTCATAGACTTTCATTCCTGGAAATTGGCAGCACTACAGATTAAAAATAATGAGAAAATCTGTTGCAGGCCTACTGTGACATAAATATTTGGCATTAAATCAAGGTCATGGTGTCTGTTGCCTTGTACAGATCTATCAACGTTCTGAAGTGAGCTCCCAGTGTGAGTGGGGATCAGGGTACTTCTGTCTGTGGCAATCGCACTGTATGAGCTGCTCGGGTCGACAGCAGACCTGCTGTGTGGATTCTGTAGATAGATGTATGCTTCTTCAGTTGATCGGGAGATGGAAGTACCTGTCCATTGAAGTCTCTCAGAGATTGTAGCAGACTTCAAAGCAAACTCCGATTTTAGGACTGCAGAGTGGAATTCTAAGGACCATGTTAGATTTGTGAGAGATGACACATCAGAAACTTCACGATAGTATAATTATATATGGTAACTATCACCTTTCTATACTGTACAATTTAATAAAATTAGGGATAGGAATCATCCACTGCATAATCTTTAAAAGTATAATTCCTTTTAAAAATTATATTCTTTTCAACTTTGGAGAAAAAAATCCCATCAAATTCAGCTGCTGAATGATCTCTCTGCACGGTATTTTATTTTACATTTCACCAGGTCTGTCACAAAATCATTGCTTGGTCATATTTTAGATTGAGTTTTCTTTTGAAGTCCTGATATTTATTCCAAGCCTGACATTTTCCACACGCAGGTATTCGGCAGGACAAGCAGTGTAGCTTGTGAGCTTCTCCATGGTTTGCTGCATTGCTGCCTCATTACTGGCCTGTAGGATGCACAATCCCATGGGGTCAGTACGTCTGCTTCAGAGCATGTACGCCTCCCGCTGAATTTGTGCTGTTTCATTCAATGTTCTGAAGAGAAGATAAGGGAACTTACTCAAGTAAACAAGTTGAAGGAACAGGAAGTCATAGGACTCGACTTGAGATTTTGGTTCAGAAGTCCAGTTCACCTGCCTCTAAAGGGACCAAATTATCCATTGAGTGTAGAATGTAATCACTGGCACTTAAGGGAGATCATTTGGACAAATTTCAGTTATTGGCAGCACCCATTGTCAGCATAATCCTGAAGCAATGTACATTATAAACCATTTTTTTTGGATTGAATTGCTGAAGTACCCAGATGGACAACTCACTATGGGATTATTCAAAAACACAGTTCATTGAACCATGAAAGCCCAGCGTGGAATATTAATTTAAGAGGGCACGGTCAACATGTTGAAGAGCCAAACTTGTCACTACATTCGTATAAAGGAGGTTAATCACAGGTAGCCTATGAGATTTTGTTCAGTCAAACCATCACACAACTTGTGCCTTCTATCACTTACCACCATTCTCTCTTCTTCATAAAAGCAAGTTTCCAGCTGATCCAATTCACAGTACTGTACAAAACTGATCCTCATTACCAGCTACTTGAAATGAACACTCCAATTACAAATGCATGGACACACAAAGTATGTCGCAGAGATACTGCTTTCTATATTTAAATTGCCTTATATGCCCAGCTGTACTGGAACTACCCATAAAACCTCCAACCCTGCTGGGCACAAATTCATCATCGACTGGAAGAAATGAGAACAGTTTATGTCTTTCCCCTTCACTGCTTTTTGTTCATTTTCTTTTTAGCTGTAATGCAATTCACAGGGGACAGACTACACTGTTCACACTATACGCTGGAGCCCCAGCGGGGGTTTTACAACAACTTGCATTACTAGGTGTCAGCTGATGGCCATCGCATCGGGATATTCATTCACCCACCAGCGCCTTTGTACCAAAGTTAGTCATTCAAAAGCTCTGCCCCATCACAGATGTGCAGGAGTGAACTACACCATTGAATGTGTGGTATAACACAGCAGTAAGTCTCCTGATCAAAGACAATGAAAAGAGTGTCATTATCTACACAGATTGAACATGAAATAAGGCTACTGGCAACTAAGGTTTTAAAACACGGCGTGTTCCCAAGGTGCAGCTGACATTTGCTATCCAATTAATATTTACAAGCAGAACAACCTTCATCACTCGACCAAAAAACTCAAAACGCACGCTGGAAAATGCACCTTGTAGAGAGAGAAAAGGTGTCCTCAAGATACCCTTAGTCACAATGAACTATCATGGACAAAATGAAAATTGCATACAAGGGCACGTTGTGCAAAAGGTGGATAGAAAAGTTAACAGTCTGGCTGTTATTTTTTCCTGTGATGATGAATGAGTGGAGAATTCCAGCCAAAGTAACTCAGGTAAATTAAAGATGATGAACTTCACACTATGCAAATTTCTGTTGCCACAGGCAGTGAGCTACACAATTCATCTAAATTTAACTACTAACATCTTAATTCTACTCTCCAAAGTCTTCTCTTCTCTTGTGCATGCCACTCTGGAGCATAACTCATTTGTCTGGTTTGCTTTATGAGCAGTATGTCAGTAACCCAGGTTCAGTTAAGCCAGCAACACAGAGCCTGAAAGTTCCAATACAAATCTGGTTTGGATAGGCTCAATATTGACTTTCCCAGGAACAAGCCCATACTCTGTCAGACATGCAGAATGATCCACTGATTGCAGTAACTCTAAATTCCCTTGATGCTCTTTGAAAAAAAAATCTAAACAGTCTCATATCAGTTTCCAATAGTAATTGACTTTACTTCCTCTTTTTGGGTGCTTAGCCTTATTACATTTTTCTTCTTCAAAACTGTTAAACGTGGGAAATTCTTATTGAGCTGAGCTGGTGATTTATGCCATGTCATGTTATATAGAATTACATAGAAATTACAACATGGAAACGGGCTATTCAACGCAGCCAGTCTGTGTTGGTGTTTATTGTCCACATGTCTCCTCTATTGTGTCAACAGCTTCCAATACTATAGACGCCAAAACTGCACACAATCCTCCAACCTTGGTCTTACTGAGGTTTTATATAGATTCACCATTACATCTAGACATTGGGGCTGAAATTGCCCCTTTTTTGAAGAGCTGTTAGGCGGCAATGGTGCAAAAAGCACTCACCACTCGATCGGCGCGGAGGGGCCGACATTTTCTTAATTTCCCTCCTTTATTTTTGGAGCGGTGTACGGGACTGACTCGGCCGCCTTTCCGCAACCCACTTTCTGCCCCGCGGGAGTGGATCGGCTGCCGCCCAGTGCCCCCAACAGCTTTTCCCGGTGGGAAGCTTCTTTTGGCTGGGCACAGTGCCCCGGTCACCCTTTTATTTTTAATTGACGGCCGACTCCGAAGACAATGGCAGCCATGGGTTCGACCATGGGTGCCAGAAGAGATGGGCTGGATTTTCGGTCGCCTAACCAGAGTTCTTCCCGATTTCACCCAACCAAACACATTTAATGTAATAGTGAAAATCAATGGGGAGGGTGCAAGGGGAAAATTATACATCAGACATCTTTCATGGTCACTATGTCTATTTTAACTGTTATACTGATGCTAGCACAGCATACCAGTTTCAGACACATTCCTGAATCTCTATCACAGCACTATTCACTTCTTTCTCTATTCTCTTTCACCCCTGATTGACACAATTCTGACAAGTTACCGCGTAAGCACTTGGCACATGAGTGAGAAGGGAATAGAGGGTTATGCTGATACAGTTAGATAAGGAAAGGGAGGAGGCTTGAGTGGAGCATAAATGTTGGCATGGACTGGTTGGACCGAATTGCTATATATTCCATGTAATTCTATGTAATTTAATAACTTTATTTGTTCCAGTTACTTTCTGCATTATATTATGGCGCACTACACTGCAATCACTGCCCTTGGCTTGCTCCTGAAGGGTGCCCTTTACTCTAGTGCTTGTTGATTACTTCATTCATCCTGTGATTTTTTTTCAGTTGATGACTTGGACAGTAGTGAAAATGAATTAA
Source organism: Pristiophorus japonicus (assembly GCF_044704955.1). Taxonomy (NCBI): domain Eukaryota; kingdom Metazoa; phylum Chordata; class Chondrichthyes; family Pristiophoridae; genus Pristiophorus; species Pristiophorus japonicus. The sequence continues at coordinate 133,334,058 of NC_091990.1, read as the reverse complement.
ATTGAAGAAAATAAATTCCAAAATAAAGCTATCTCCTCTCACTGCTGCTGATAAGAACATGAAAGATTAGGTCAAAGGGCCTACTGAGGATGAAATGTCACAAATACGCAAGTCTTTTCACGTTCAATGCAAGCCAGGCATTCTCTCTCCCCTTTATTGCTATCCGTTTACACTCTTCCCATGAATTCGAAACCCACAGTAGGGAAAGGGAAAAACGAGTGGAAGAGAAACAATGACAGTATGAACACAGAGTAAAACTATAATTTCTGAAGAAAAACCCATTTTAATATTCATATTATGTCTCTGTTTACTGATATGTTTTGTGTTAGACAGAAAAATAAAGGGCTTGGGTCAACCCAAAGATCCTGAGCGTCAAAAGCAAAAATCGGGCAACACTTCATGCTCTCTTCACCTTCCTGAAGTTTTCTTCCAATTGGAATTTCTAAACTGATGATCTCACCTCTCAGGCAAAACAGTTTTACTGATTGCAAAAAATTCTGTGTTCAGCATCTTTCTCCAAAACAATTGCATTTACAAGTGTCTCGTTCCAAGGTCTTTTTCAAATTTGTTTTTAGGGTATGGGTGATGCAGGCAACCAATATTACCTCGATTTTTTTTCCCCGCGTGCAGGTCTTTTAAATTTGCTGCACGGCTGCGCATGCGCGGGGTCTCTTCCCGTGGGACCTCGTGATTGGTGTGCAGCCGTGCACTGTAGAGGCAACATTGCTGGCAAGGTTACATTTATTGCCCTTCCCTAATTGCCTTGAGAAAATGGTGGTATGGCTGTCTCCTTGAGCTGTAGCAATCTTTGTGGCGACAGGTGATAGATCCTGGGTCTGTTAGTCGCTTGCTGAGCAACTTCAGAGAGCATCAAGACTCAACGAGTTGATGTGGACTAGAGTCGTGAGCAGTCATGCAGGGGTGGTATGTTTCATTCCCTCAAAGACATTAGTGAACCATCTGGGTTTTTAACAACAATTTAGCAACTTTCATGGTAATTTTTTCTATCTAATTTGTAAATTAAATTTCATGATTTGCCATGGTGGAATTTGAACTCACGGGGGGAGAAATTCGATCGGACTTCATTTGGGGCGGTAACACAGGTGGAGCGGTAATTTTAGCGCCTTGAAAAAGTTTGCACCCTCCGCACAGAAATTCATCAGAATCGGTCGAAGAGCTGACAGGGGAGCTAAATCAGCCGTTGCACACCAGAGCTGGGGGGGGGTGCCAACAAAAATGCCGGCGCTAAATTTAACCGAGTCATCACACATGCGCCGAATTCCAATTCAGATCCCGGAAAAAGCCAAGTCTTAAAGGCGTAGCATAGTAATGCACCCATTAAGGTTTTCAAAATCACTTTTTCTCATGCTGAACTTTTATTTCTGTCTGCCGCTGCAAACTCGGAGGCTCACCGCCGTGCTGTGTGTAAACGTTGCACTGACTGTGACCTCCGAGGGAAGCGCTTCCTCATCCCTTTAAGTAGCCACCAGTTAATGACTCTGCAAGCCTGTACCGACTATTTTTCCAGACGTTCTTGGCAGTCGCTAAACGAGGCGGCCGCAACTTGTCATGTATCTCACATTATTATATATAACTGTATCCTAACATGCTATACATGACTGTAATAAGATATGACCTGTAACCACCAGCATACCTTACCACCAGGGGTGCACTTGCAAGAGACAGGTATATAAGGACAGGTCTCAGGCAAGTGCAGCATTCCAGAACTGTGAAATAAAGGTGCAGGTCCAGAGTGACCTTGACTTCACTACATGCCTCGTGTGAATCTGTACTGAGGGGACAGGATTTTACACACCTAATTTTCCGACTGGGGTGCAAACATGGGCGTTGCACCAGGAATACGTCATGATCGGAGTGATCGTCAGCAGCCAGGCGCTACTGGTTTGTGCCCCCAGTGAGCCTCTAAAGAATTTTCAGTCGGGGCGCTAAACTTTGCTTTCCCGGTTGGTAATCTCTTACGCTCCTATTAACGCCCCCTCTGGCCACTAACTGGAGCAATAGACAACCGAAAAAGCAGCTCATCTCTTGTGTGCCAGTCTAGTACCATAACCACTGCACCGTTGTACCCATACTGATGCCATTTGTGTCTTGTCATACAACAATACTTAAAATCAATGTTATATTTTAATCCAAAAAAACACTAAAAATGTTAAGACAGTTTAAATATCCGAGAAGATTCTTAAACATGATTTGTGGGATGCATTGCAAACCTAATTCTTGTATGTTTTACATGACAATTTATGATGTGCTTAAAAGAATTCACCTATTAAAAGAAATTGTGCACCTGTCTCTTGCATAATTTATTGTTTGCTCAATAAAATTGATTGTAATGTCTCCTCATCAAATTATAATGGAGAATTACTATTGTCCATCATTGCACACACACACACACAACTGTGATAATAACGGCAAAATTTTCAAAATCCTTTAGCTTTTTAGAATCTATTTATTGAACCATACGAATCCACCATACCAGTAATTAACTTGTCAAGCTAATATCAAGCTCAACGCAGTAACCTATAAAACAATTACTTTCTACGATCAAAACGCCATAGCAAAATGTATAGGGCACCATATTTATAGTCATCAATTTTAAACCATGTTCATTCTTTACAATGGCACTAAGATTAATAATCAGTGAGAAATCTAACACAATTTTGCTACTTTGTGGAAAATGCAATTTTCAATCAAACCCTTTTCTTTTCCAAAGACCTAATTCTAAAAATGAGTGTATTATTAAAAAGTAAACTGCTCCATTACTATTTTTAAAATTCTTTTGTATACATGTGTTAAAAGTTTCCTGTAAACACAAGAGTTTGCAAAATGTCTACTCCAGAAGCAACAGTTCCACCATCCAATGCGATAGTGAAAAGTCTGACTCCGAAAGAAACTGTTAGCAAACATATCAACCGACAGAACTTGGAGAAGCTGGTAAACCACTTCAGAAACTCTGGAAACCTGCTTTGGAAAAAGCAACACACATCCTCAGGAAACCTGACAACTCAAAGAATATACAATTGTAAAACAGACCCGAATAAAGTCCTTTGTGCAAACCATTGCTTCAAGGCAACTGAATAAATTAAATTCCTTTTTATTACATTGCATCTTAGGATTTTATTTTTCAAATAGCATTTTGGGATTGCTTTCCACAATTCTCACATGGAATCTGATTTTCTAACAGTTGTCTGAAAGCTCCTGAAGACAGAATAAAAGGGCTTTGATGTGAATGCACCTCCTGTGAGCAGCAAGAACGATCCACATTCTGAAATGGGCTGAAATTTGACTGAATATTGATATCATGTATTTAAAAGGCATGTGTTGCAGCTTGTACGTATGGACTTGGTCAGTAAATTTTACTGATCGTCAAAGTGTCACTTGGTCTAAACTTTACTGATAGTCAAAGTGTCACTTGGAGAGAATCATGTGAAATGAACGTTAGGCATATGTAGTTGACCTATAAACATATACACTGCTCTTACATTGCTGATGGTTTATCTTTTGCAACATGTTTTCTTTATTTTAAATGCTTACTCGATTATAAGGGTGTCAACCCCTCTCACTGTCCCTGGGATCTTGTGGGATCAGCCATGCTCAGCGGCTCAGCCTGGACCAGCTTCTGAACGCTGCTCAACTGCCCTGAAGTTAGCACACTGAAGGAACAACTCCATGCCACCAGGAATGAATGGGAAGCATTCAGGTGGATAATGCAACAGGACAGAGATGTGGACTAATGCTGCAAGGCAAAGAGAGACACTCACACAAGCCTCCTGACCACACTGGAGCTGTGCCGGCATGTAATGGCCCCTGAGCTAGGAGCTTGAGAGTCATGGGCCAAGTGCATGGTAGGGTCACTCGGTCAGCTTCTCACAAATGCCCACAAGAGGGGAACCACATGTGGAGATGACCCCTCCAAGAGTGGACAATTGGCAACTATGTTCTACCAATGCAAAGACACTGGACAACACAAGTCGCAGTCAACTGACGGCAAAATACAGTTGGTTCCACAAACAAAGGAACCAGCAATTCGGGACTACATTCAGAAAAGCTCCTTTTTCTCTTGAAAGATTTTGCGAAAGACGAAAAACTATTAACTTGATGTCACCATTAGGAGGGGGACTCTTGGGTGTCCTTGAGTGAGTGTTTGAATGAGAGCTAGCAGCACAATTTAGGGCCAACATGGGATTGCAGTGACTGGAATCAAAGCAATTCCACAAAATGTCAAAGGAGAGCCAAGAGGGACACCATTTGAACCAGTTTTAAGCAATGCCTGAACAGCATGCCAGTGGAGTTTATGTGCAGGCTGGAGAATAGTGGACTTCCTGCTCCCCAACCCCACCCCCTCCCCAACCCATCCTTTGAACAGTTTGCACAAAAGTGGATTGCTGACAACTACACTGCCCCTCAATCGTGGATGAATATATAAATGATGATGCAAAGTATTGCCCTCAAGTAATATTGTTTTATACAATTGTGCTACATTTTATTTGTGGCAAAATAAAGTTTTGCTTCATTGCTAAAATGTAATACGGTGCCATCTGACCAATAGGGGATACAGCCGAGAAGGTGTGGATTGTTCAAAGTGAACGGGGATAAGCCTGGAGAATTCCCATCAGAAACCCATAATAGAGAAGGCGGAAAGGAGTGGAACAGAAACAGTGACAGTTTGGAGCAGGAGAACCTAGGATCTTGAACCGTGAAAGTTGTCTTATTTGATAAAATCAGAAGATTGGAGGAGCCATTTATAGTTTCAGTTTTAGGATTTAATGAAATGACTTTGATGTTTCAGTTGAATGCTCTCCCACACATGTATCTATTTCTTGCACTTATGTAGCGCCGAGCTTTTCTTGCTGTCTCTTCAAACTTTGAAGAATTACCTTTAGAAGACCATAGCGAGAGAAACAGTAATTGGTACTCTAAGCTTTCTGTGATTCGAGATGCTGAGAGTTGCAAAAGTGCAGTCTATCTCTGGTGTCCCCAGGTAAGAGCCAGCAGTATGACTGGGATCATGTTTATCTGATGGGCAGTGGGACTGGAATGACTGGAATCAGAGATATTCCACAGTATGCCTGAGGACAGTGCAAGGGACATAGCTTGGATTAATTCAGTGCAGGAGCAGAATACACATACAGGCTAGAGCACAGCAGATTTCCCGACGATTACCGCTCTGTGGATTACCGTGTACAGCAATAGTGATACTTATATAAGCTGTAACTGTACTAAACGTAGACTGTTTAAGAACAATATTTAAAGTAAAAATATTGGAGGAACTGAATTTTGGTCTGATCAGGGACAATAGATTCTGCATTTATGATTGCGATTTCATGTTTGAATTGCAGTGATTGATATGCAGATCTTCATTTCGGACCCCATCTGAATGACAGAAGTATTTGTTTGGAAATTTCTATCCCTAATTGTAAACTCCATGCTCCCATATCCCCATCAGACTTTCCCTATTAACCACATTGAAAAAAAAATATCCCTGCATATTTTCTGTGCATCTCCCTGTGTATACAATGGAGTGCAAATGCATGATGTATAAAACAATAAAAATCCTTCAATATTTTATTTCTCCTCACAGGAATTTTTTTGATTCAATTCCCAAAGCTGTAGATTCACATTTATATTTTATGAAGGCACTAAAAGGTTTTAATTGCATGCTACTTGTAGAAGGAGTACACGGATATATCCTGGTTTCCTGGCATCGCTGTGCCTGTGTGGGGAGCAATGCGGATGGAGAGGTTGAGGCAACTTGCTCTTGGTTTCTACGGACTGATTCATTCTAAGGAAAGGGAGGTGCTCGGTTTCGATTTGGGTTGTTGTCTTTCCTGGTCAGTGGATGGGTTTCTTTGCTGGGGTGGCCTACAAGATTGGGCTCCAGCATGTTTAGAGTTTCCTGCTTCCAGGTGAAGGCCACACATCACCCACCCTGACCAGAACATGTGCTTAAGCCACATTTGTTGTGGAGAGGGCTGCACTTGGCCAGGGGTCCATCTTCTTGCAGCTAGCAGCAAGAGTTGTGCTAACCTGTTCATTTGCAGGGTTCTTAGCTTCCCGTGGGCAGATCCAACAAGCACTGAACTCGATCGTCTGAATTGCAAGACAAGAATGGCAGAATGCTGAGGCCTGACCAGAATATATGTAGTAAGGTTCCTTTCTGGCCATAGCCTCTTCAGCGGTTGTCTGGGAAGAAGGGATGACACTTGTGGATCTTATGTGGGGTACTAAATTGTGACGTATAACCTTGTAACCAAGTAGGAATGTGTCTGAAGGGGAGTTGGATGATCAGCTAGGGTGAGCTGGAGTGCAATTGGTCTGAGATAGCTATTGGCCTGTGTTTGTGTGTATGACTCAGGGAGGGAGATTGCTTCATAAATTAATCAAACTGACTATTTGTACTGTGCTTTTTCTGTCGAGTCCCCGCCCCCGAACCTCCCGGTCAGTTCAGTCCATGCCCCCGATCCTCCCGCCCGGTCAAGTCCCCGCCCCCGATCCTTCCGCCCGGTCAAGTCCCTGCCCCCGATCCTCCCGCCCGAATCAGAAGTGCCGGACCGGAAGTGCAGCCCCGAACCTGAATCATTCCAACCACGTTGCACGCTGAGCCTCTGACCCGAACAGCCCCGAGCTGAGCAGCCCCGAGGGACCCTGACCCGGGGGGGGGGTGGGGGGGGGAAGGGGGGAGAGGAGAGAGAGAGAGCGCGTGGGAGGAGTAGAGAGAGCCTGGGATGGGAGGGAGGGTGAGTGGGTCGGGGGCGGGGGGAGCGGGGAAGAGAGAGTCTGTGATTGGGTGGGGGAGGGGAAAGAGGGAGACACAGTTGGGGGGGGATTGGAGGGGAGAGAGGGAACTCAGGGAAGACGGATCACGTTCTTACAACCCCCTACAAGGGACATCGTTGGAGTGGATGCAATCCAGAAGTCACGCCACTGTCACTATTCACTTTGTTGTGTATGCAATAACTGTTAGACTGAGTACTGTTTAACTCCAAGAGGTATGACCTTGGCTCCGCTTTATTAAGGTCCAAAGTACTAATATACAAAATGGTTGTATACTAATATACAAAGTGGGTGGGGTGGGTTGACCCATCCACCTCCACGGAGGTGTGTGGGGGACCTGACCCATCCACCTCCATGGCACGAACCTGGTATTGCAGTACTTCCAGGAACGGTGCAGTGGCTCTAGGCCTTTTGGCTAAGAGCATTGGCGCAGAGTGATCCTTGGCATGTGCAAGGTGACCTCTGGCGTTTGTGATTTGACAAAGAATTGGAACGATTGGCTACGAATTTAAAAAAAAAAAAAATATATACAAAATGGTTGGCCTTTTATACTTGGGCTGCACACACGTGCATTCAGCCCAATGGCCTCCAACAGTGATGCCATCTAGTGGCTAATGATCCCAAAAGTACATACATGACACACTTCATACCCAATAAACCTGTTAACAATCCGCACATATTGCCCCATCTATGGGGGGGGGGGGGGGGGCGGTGGGGGGAGGCGGTAAGGTCGTGCACTTGCACTGGGGTAAGGAGGGACTTCAGCTGGGGGGAGGCAGCACTTGTGCTAGGGTAAGGCACTTCGGCTGCCACTTGGTGGCTGCTGGGAAGATTTATCTTCTGTGGCTTCTGGAAGTCAAAGTGGATCGAGCTACAATTTGCGAGGTCAGTGAGAACTTGGGCTGGGTGGTTCCAGTTACACATTCCAGAGAAACTTCAGGGTGTGGCTTATCCTCCAAGGGGACCAATCAGAGACAAAGGACCATTTTTACAGTACAAATAAACGCATCCTAAATTAATAGTCTATCCTAGGTGCCCTGTTTCTTCTGGAAGCCGATCTCTCTGGGAATCTGGGCACAGTTTAGATCTCCATCCATGTTCACTGCATCTTTCATAGATCGGGGGAATTTTATTTTCATTCTAAAACTAAATTATAAGTTTCATTGCTTCCTGCTTACCTACTTGTTTTTCTTCTCAGTCTCTTTGATTCGCTTTAGTGCTGTTTGTGTTTTTTTATCCTCTTTTTGCTTCGTTCACTTCCTAGTCTCTTCCACTGATTATCTTTGATTGAATTAGACCAGTTAAATGAATTACAAGTTGTTCAAATGCTGGTCATTAGACTTTAGTGAGTTGAACACGTATACATTTGCTTGCTGTTTCTTTCTCTCACTCACATAAATGACGAACCGAATCTAAACTGCTGGCTCTCCCAATGGCTCGGGCAGGTTTGAGCAGTGAACATCTGATTGGGGCCATAACAGGAGCGGCGAGCGCGGCCATGAGCAGCGTGCAGGCATGCCACTTCAAGGTACGGCACAAACTGGTGCAGGAGGGCGACGGCTGTGAAGAGTGACATCATCAAGATCCAAGTCAGTGATTGGAGCGTGGGCAGATACAGCAGGAGCGGCGAGAGACTGTAGAGGGATTGATCGGGGCCCAGTGGAGGCGCGAATTCAGGGCCAGGGGTCCAGGGGCAGCACGGGCCAGCCCACACTGCGATACGTGTGCGCACAAGGTCCATGCAGCAGAGCTGTTCTCCAGTTGACTTGGGTAATCCTTGCCACTGGACCAAGACCTAGCTCTTTGGTGTGCAAAATTAAAGCACATAGTATTGGGGGTAATGTATTGATGTGGATAGAGAACTGGTTGGCAGACAGGAAGCAGAGAGTCGGGATAAACGGGTCCTTTTCAGAATGGCAGGCAGTGACTAGTGGGGTGCCACAGGGCTTAGTGCTGGGACCCCAGCTATTTACAATATACATCAATGATTTGCATGAAAGAATTGAGTGTAATATCTCCAAGTCTGCAGATGACACTAAGCTGGGTAGCGGTGTGAGCTGTGAGGAGGATGCTAAGAGGCTGCAGGGTGACTTGGCAGGTTAGGTGAGTGGGCAAATGCGTGGCAGATGCAGTATAATGTGGATAAATGAGAGGTTATCCACTTTGGGGGCAAAAGCAGAAAGGCAGAATATTATCTGAATGGCGACAGATTAGGAGAAGGGGAGGTGCAGCAAGACCTGGGTGTCATGGTACATCAGTCATTGAAAGCTGGCATGCAGGTACAGCAGGCGGTGAAGGCGGCAAATGGCATGTTGGCCTTCATAGCTAGGGGATTTGAGTATAGGAGCAGAGAGGTCTTACTGCAGTTGTACAGGGCCTTAGTGAGGCCTCACCTGGAATATTGTGTTCAGTTTTGGTCTCCTAATCTGAGGAAGGATGTTCTTGCTATTGAGGGAGTGCAGCGAAGGTTCACCAGACTGATTGCTGGGATGGCAGGACTGACATATGAGGAGAGACTGGACTGACTGGGCCTGTATTCACTGGAGTTTAGAAGAATGTGAGGGGATCTCATAGAAACGTATAAAATTCTGACGGGCCTGGACAGGTTAGAAGCAGGAAGAATGTTCCCCATGTTGGGGAAGTCCAGAACCAGGGGTCACAGTCTAAGAATAAGGGGTAAGCCAGTTAGGACTGAGATGAGGAGAAACTTCTTCACTCAGAGAGTTCTTAACCTGTGGAATTCTCTACCGCAGAGAGTTGTTGATGCCGGTTCGTTAGATGCATTCAAGAGTGGGTTAGATATGGCCCTTACGGCTAAAGGGATCAGTGGGTATGGAGAAAAAGCAGGAAAGGGGTACTGAGGTGAATGATCAGCCATGATCTTATTGAATGGTGGTGCAGGCTCGAAGGGCCGAATGGCTTATTCCTGCATCTATTTTCTGTTTCTATGTTTCTTTGTCAAGTCCATGTGGTGGCTGGTGTCCAACGGCCACCCCATGTTAAAAAAATTCATGCACAGGCATCTTCCACCCTTCAGGATGTAGTTCGGGTCCTACATTGAAACACCTGTGAACTCGTCTTTTTTTTTTGGCGTGTAAGCAAGTCACTCTTGTTTCGAGGGACTGACAATGATGATGATATACAATAGACACCTCAAAGCGCTGGAGGAGTACCACCAGCGCTGCCTCCGCAAGATCCTGCAAATCCACTGGGAGGATAGACGCATCATTAGTGTCCTCGATCAGGCCAACATCCCCAGCATCGAAGCACTGACCACACTCAACCAGCTCCGTTGGACGGGCCACATCATCTGCATGCCCAACACCAGACTCCCAAAGCAAGCGCTCTATTCGGAACTCCTACACGGCAAGCGTGCCCCAGGTGGGCCGAGGAAACATTTCAAGGATATCCTCCTTGATAAAGTGCGGCATCCTCACTGGCATCTGGGAATCCCTGGCCCAAGACTGCCCAAAGTGGAGGAAGAGCACCTCGTGTCTCGTTGCCGAGAGCATTCAGTGGAAGGAGCGTGCGGCAAACCAGGCTCCCCACCCACCCTTTCCTTCAACCACTGTCTGTCCCCCTGTGACAGAGACTGTAATTCCCGTATTGGACTGTTCAGTCACCTAAGAACTCACTTTAGAGTGAAAGCATGTCTTCCTCGATTTCGAGGGACTGCCTACGATGATGATGATGTGTTCAACTCACTCAAGTCTAATGATCACCATTCTAACAACTTGTAATGAATTTAACTAGTTTAATTCTGCTAGAATACTGTCCCTCAACCCAGTTGTCTAGTTGATACATTGTCAGAGATCGATTGTATTGGGGATGTCTCCAATTTATGTACTTAAACTGATATGAAACATTGATATTTACTGTAGTACAGGGACATCCATAAACTACTGAATGTTGCTGTATATATATTGTGTTAAACTTTAATAAAGTAATTCTGTTGTCACTCAATTTTGGATTTCAAGAACACCAAAACAATTTTAAAATAAGGGGGCCGAATTTGCTTGACTGTTACTTCTCGACTCCCGGGTAATGGCTGAGACCTGAGCTCTTTTGGGAAACTCCGCTCAACCTAGTAAGGAGTGAATCCTCAGGCCGCCCCTTATATGACAGCCATGTCAGAGAGGGTGAGGCTGGGGACAGAGACTCCCCAATTCAGGAGTTCACACTTTTCCAGCTCATAAGGGAATTAGTATAAAACTGGAGGCTGGTACACTGTCAGATAAAATGTGGCAGCTTCCAGAAGGGCACAAGCAGGCTCCACTGAAAGGGAAGGGTCCAGACCAAGGAAACATCCTGGATCCCTGAAGGTGGGGCATGTTTTTAGTCCTTTTTTCAGTCCTCTTACTCAGGGAACCAAAGAGGCACAAAATGGGGTTGCTTGTGGAGGCGGCGATGGGGGCATCTGGGCACTCACCCCACAGGGCAGCTGGCCGGGCACCAGAGCTTCCAGTAGTGGTGTGGGAGATTACCACCCTCATGCATGAATCTGCAACTTTCAGCCGGGTCAGTGCTTTAAGGCAGCGACAGCTACAATCCTGGTGCAAATGCTGGAATTGTGTCCAGCGGATTCTCAGCCCCAGAAATTTAACTCGGTGTGAAAGTGGCTGGTGAAAGGAAGAGGAACAGCAAAGGATGAGAATTAAGTTAAAAAAGAGCCATGTGCAATAAAAATAAGAGTAAAATGGAAAAGTTGCAAGGTCCATTTAGCTTTCAGGACATTGAAAATATTGCAGAAAATCTGAAATAATTTAAAAGTTTGAATTATTTGCAGCAGGTGAGTAAAAAGAAACTTTTTTTTTTCTATATCTTAATGGAGGAGATCGAGTACATATTTATAATAAGAATCTCAACTTTGAGGAAGGAAAGAATCTCACAATGGATGCAATTTGAACAAGCTGCTGCCAGGAAGGTCCCAGGTTTAATACCCACTCTGTGTGAACTTAATTGATCTCAGCCAAGGCAGTGGCAGTGGTGCCCTTAGTATATCAACCAAATAATGAACCAGGATTCCCCCCTCCTGATGGCTATCCAGCCACCAATAATGAAAATGCACCAGCGTGGCTGAGAGTGAAACCAGGATGGGACATGGTTATTGTTTTAGATGTAAACCTGTAAATACCTTGTTTAACCACCAGAGGGCTCATCGCCTGGAGTCCCAAGGGATCCCACAATCCCTTGGGAGCACCTGTACATAAGGAGGCCTCACAGGCTGGAGAGACACTCTGGAGACCTGTAATAAAGGACTATGGTCACACATTACTTTGAACTTACAGTATCTGGTCAGATTCTTCATTCAAGACATAACAGTTATGATTTCCCCGCAGTCAAATAATCTGCTGACACTCAGTGCTAAGGTTCGTGCCTGAATAATGCCAGGTGGAAATGGTACCAGGCGGCAACCTACCACCTGTGGAACTGTACTGAGGTGGGAAGAAAAACTGGTAAAAAAAAAAGAAGAAAAACTTATCAAGGGCTAGGAGCCCTGCACCGTTCCATCGGAAAGGTGGGTTAAGATATTACAGTACCAAAATACTAGGAATAGCCAAAACCATTACCAACTACAAGGACTTGACATGATACACTAAACACTTCAAAATGAGCAATACTGAAAAGCAAACTCATTCACTGTCATGTTAGAAGGTGCAGAGCAGGCAGTTTATATTCAGGAACATCTCTCTTGCAAGGTCGAAATTCCCAAAGGTAAACAAATTCTCCAGATCTTCCACTTTTTAAGAAATATATGAATCCACAGGGTAGAAAATTGTCCATATATGCTTAACAGTTTTGACTCCAACTCCCACGTTTTAAGACTGTTGTGCTATTATATTGAGTTACTTGGACAAATTCAGCTGAAAGTGCACATTCTTCTCAACTGAATTCTCCCAAGTAACTCAATATACTACCACAGGAGTCTTAAATACAGGATTGCACAGATATCTGAAATTAGATCCAAGCAAGTGATGTCTGTCTTAAGTGTGTATAGAGAAGCAATACAGTGCCGTTTAAAATGACCCTCTAAGCAGCATTTTACATATTTTTGGAACTTTCATCAATTCCAGACCTCAGATGGTCCACAGGACAGTAATGAAGTGATGCCATAATTTCCATTCTCAGCTTTTCTTCGCACTTGATCTGCATTGAGGTCATGATCAAGAATGCTCTGCACCAATTATTGCTCAGTTTTCTAAGTTGCCTTCCTCCTTGCAGGTACCAGCCAAGGCCTTATTATATTAACCGTGACGATGCATAGTCCATGCTTGACCATAAAATTGCCATCAATAGAGTCTGACCTTCACCATCATGGAGGGTTGCCTGCTACTTATCTCTTCTTCAATTATTTGCTGCTACTACATCTTCACTACATTTATCAGAATATTCAGCCAACATGAATTTCAAAATAAAAAGTTTTGCTTGACCAACCTTATTGAATTATTTGAAGAGGTAACAGAGAGGCCAGTAGATATAATTCCAAAAGGCCTTCGATAAGGTACCACATACTAAAGGTCAGAGCATTCAAAGTCAGGGGACAATTAGCAGAATGGATAGCTAGCTGGCTGAAAGACAGAAAGCAGAGAGTAGGCTGAAGGTAACTATTCACAGTGGCATAAGATGAGAAGTGGGGTCCCACATGGATCAGTGCTGGGACCACTATCGTTCATAATTTATATTAACCATTTAGACTTTGAAATCTAAAACACAATTTCTAAATTTGTGGATGATACCAAATTGGGAGATTGGGAGGGATGACCAACACAGAGGAGGACTGCAACAAATTACAAAACATTAATACACTTGAAGAATGGGCATAGAATTGGCAAATTAGTTTTAAGAGAGATAAGTGGAAGGTATTAGACTTTGGTAAGAAAAATAAGGTGATCAGATATTATTAGAAAATAAGAATCTAAATAGGGTAGAGCAGCAAAGGGATCTGGGAGTACAAATACACAAAGCACTAAAAGTTGCAATGCAGGACAATAAGGCCATAACAAAGCAAACCAAGCACTAGAGTTTATTTCTAGAGGGATGGAATTGAAAAGTAGAGAAATTATGCTAAACTTGTATTGAGCCTTGGTTAGACCACACTTGGAGTACTGTTAGGATACCTAAAAATATGTGCTTGTGCGAATGACGCAAATAATATGGTGTTTAAATGATTGTATGTTTCTGCTCGAAACAAGTAAGGGGTTAATGTCTTACTGAAACTATGTAAGTTTTGTTTTCCTAGGAAAACTTGTATTAGGATTTGAGACAGTGTTTTTAAGTAGTTAGATTAGAGGATGCATAACATTCCACAAGGGGGCCCACAGCATGATACGGCCTGGTCAGACTGGGCTGTCTGTCATCTGTAAGTTTAAGATTTTAACTAATTAAAGCTCAATTTTCGCCTTTTTGATGTTTTTGGGGTGGTAATGGCTACAGGGCGGTAACGTTTGTGGCGGGGAAGTTTGTGTCTCAGTAAGTAACATTGGGCAGCTGGTCCCTGAGTCAGGGGGTGCAACACTAAGGGAGGTGTTGTACACCTCTCTTGGGCGCTAGCATGGGAAAATCCCGAGCTAAAGAGCCGGGCCGGGAGCGCTCTGAGAGACATACCAGGGGCGGGGGAGGGAGGGGGTGGAATCCTGAAAAAAAAGCCACAAAAACATTCCCAAAACATTGCCCATGCCACCACAATACAAATCGCAAAAAAAATTAAAAGAAAAACAATCACACTTAGGAGTCCATTACTTACCTCTCCACTCTCGGTACCATTGCACCACCTGATTTCCCAGGCATTCACTGCGGGGCCGCGCTTCAGGGTGCACAGGTCGGGCAAGAGTCAAAACTCGCACTGGTGTCGCAACCATGGGCGTTGCACACTGGCGCAGCTCTTCCGGGCGGTGTTGCTTCGCACCGCCACAAAACCAGACTCGAGGATCACTGCGGGGCGCTGGAGGCGGACTGCCCGGCCAGAATACCTCACTACTGCCATGGGGCAAAAAATGGAGTGGAGAGGAGTCGAAAATCCGCCCCGTAGTCTTTAATTTGGCTAATGAAGGCCCAACCTATGTTTCTTACATTATTACGAATAAACATATTATAATGCAAAGGTACAATTTGGAATTTGTTTAACAGAACTACTTGAGAAGATAATTAAAAGTTAATTAGTATAAGAGATATATAATAGAAGGAAGTTATGAGAGTTAAGATATCGTCTCAGGATGGAACAGTCTGTTAGATTGAGGGGACAGTTCAAGCCTGGGGCCTCTGATTTAATGGCACAAGGTTGTGCCTGATACATGCACCGGCTGGACCAGGGAGGACAAGACAGGATGAGATAAGAGTGTCCAGATGGATGGATTGGCTTCCAAAACATATAAATAAGAAAAGATGTGTAATGGTTGTGAAGACCCTTCCTTCAGGGAGTGGACTCATCAGCAAGTTTAGACAAAGAACTTGACGTGCCATTGGACACCTTGTTTTAAGGGAAACTTCTATAGGTTAAATGGTCTTGTCCATTATTCTACCTCAGGCCCATCCCCAAAAAGAGCATAAAAGCTAGAGCTAAAGAACCCTTACGCAGACTGTGGAGCGAGGAGCTCCCAAGAGTGGATCAGGTGGTCGAACACTCTTCTGAGAGTGGGCCCAAGTTGACCCTAGTCTAACATCTTTGGATAGTTCAAGAAGAGAGACAGAGAGACACACGCGAGACAAGAAGACGACGAATAAGAAGAGCTGTTCACGCATGCCAGCAGTCTGTCTGGTCCAGCTACTTGTCGTATGTTTTTGCTGTATAACTAGTGTGTTATATTCTGTCCTAAACTCTGATTAAACACAATATACCGACCATATTGGTTTGCACTTGCACCTGATTATTTGAAAGACTAGAGATAAGCAAATCTCAACAGCACTATGTGCAGTTCTGGTTGCTTTATTATAAAAAACAATAGAGGCACTGGAGAGTGTGTAAAACAGATTTACAAAGATAATACCAGAACTGTGCGATAGTACCCATCAGGTAAGGATGAACAGGAAAAGAGAAGGCTGAGGGGAGACCTAATTGAGGTCTTTAAAATTATGAAAGGTTTTGATTGAGTAGACAGTGAGAGTGTGGCCGGTATTTTCCGGGGTGGTAACGGGTGCGATCGGTGGCAGATCGGATGTGAAAGTTGTTATTTTTGACAGCGGGCTGGGAACCCGCTCTCATCCTGCCCCTCCATCATCGTGGAGCTGACCCAACTGGCAGCGGCAGGCGACCCAATTAAAATCATTATCAGGTCGGTAACAGGCACTTAAGAACCTTTTTTCCCCTACATTTTAAATTTCCCTGCATGGCCACAGGATACACACAGCTCAGGAACCACGTCTTGTCAACCTGAGGCAGGAGGTCCATGGCCATTGCTCCAGCTGGTATGATTGCACTAGGATGAGGGTTAGTGTGAGGGGTGGCTAGTGAGATGGGGATGTGCCAATGTGGATAGAGAGAGAGGGAAGGGTGGAGATGCAAGGTATGTTGGTGTGGGTAAGGATGTGCAGGAGTAGGCTAGGGAAGGCAGAGTGATGGGGATGTGATGAGAGGCACGGCAGGATGAAGTTGAGTGTGGCTTTGTACTAATGTTTCCTGATCTAATGAAATCATTTAAACTTTTGCAGCACTGCTTCTCTCGAAAACATCCCTGCTTGTGACCTCCTCTGCAATCTGCTGTCTTGGTCTCCTGGGGAGGTCTCTTCAGCCCATTGGAAGGGAAGAGGACCTCCCTCTATGCATATGGAGGGAGTCATCAGAGAACCTGGGTGCAGCCCTCTGCCTCTGTGCAGTCATTGTCAGTGTTTGCAGCTCTCCAGTGCTGTAGAGCACTGACATCACTATGTTAGATTAAACCTGAAATGTAATGTGGCCATGGCCCCTTTAAAGATCCCGGCTGAAAACGCATCTTGAATGACCTCACCAGACCCGCTCCATTTAATTGAGCCGGGTAACGCACTGGGCGGGCTTGATAGGCCTTATTAAGCAAGACTCTATTAAGCGAGGCCCTATTAAGCGAAAGTCTTTTTCAGCAGCGGGATGACGCCAGCAGCAGGGTCGCGACCTACCACGCCGACCACCCGGTCTGGTCCCGCCAAGGTAGGCAAAATTCTGCCAGTGTTTCCACTGGAGTAAATACAAGACATTGACCAAGAAACCAAATAGGGAATTCATAAGAAACTTCTTCACCCAGAGAGTGGTGAAAATGTGGAACTGAGGCGAACAGTGTCGATGCATTTAAGGGGAAGCTAGATAGGCATAGGAGGGACCAGGGAATAGAGGGTTATGCTGATAGAGTTAGATGAGGAAAGACGGGAGCAGGCTCGAGTGGAGCATAAATGCCGGCATGGACTGGTTGGGCCGAATGGCCTGTTCCTGTGTTATATATTCTATTTCTTTCTATGTAATGCAGAAAAAATTCTCTCATGTTTTAACAATTCTTCCCTGAGGCTTTTGAAAACTGGCTAAGTGTTAAAAGTTGAAATGTTAAGGCACACAATGCTGTGGCGTTAATATGGCAGAGTTAAGTGTTTAAACAGTTGCCATTTACAATTTTACATTAATCAGATTCTTGTTATATTCTTGTTCCAGTCCCACGTTATGAAATTCAGCAGCTTTGTGGACATTTTGGATGAATATTGTGACAGGATAATAACCTCCATCCTACAGCTCTGAACAGATTAGAGAAAAAAAAAGTACACTTCTTGTATTAGAATGACCAAGACAATTAACACACCACCTGCAGTGGATATCTAATAAACGTTCCAACAATATATAAATGATTCAGACATGAAGCTCGTTGGGACGTTCTAAAGTCGTCAAAAATGCTACATAACTGGAAGTTCTTCCTTCTGCATAACAGATTAGACCACAGAAATAATGTTTTCAGCAGACCACAGAATATCTTGGGGAAATTGCTGAGTGAGCTATTTTCCATAAACTGATCATTTTAATAAGCAAAATGGAGCTCTGATTCACATTATAATTTCTTTTCTGTTACTTAGCAAAGCATTTTTTCCAGAAGCAACCCTGTTCCAAATGCGGTAAACAGCATTATGATCTCTCGAAACAGAACTTTGTCACTGCTTTGTTGTCCCATTATCTGTCGATCCGAATGGATGTAATACTGAACAGAACTCGTTTCCACACCATAATGCGCAAGTGGTGCCCACCAGGGCAGCCAGGGAGTCGCTTGCACACATTTATTGAGGTCAAGTAATTATCCAGTACTGGACTGAGGAACAGTAAGTAAGGTAGCAGACAATTCCAATTTAATACCCTCTCTCACATTTGCAACAGATAACAGGTTATTCTTTGCTCGGTACCATGGTAGTGCAGTATGTTGGGGCAGAGTACTAATTTTATAAAGCAGCTAGTGTAGAATCACATCTACCATTACCCATTATCGACTATGCCATCAGGAAGCGACACAAAGCACAGGCTAACTGCCCACATAAAAACTGTAATGGAAAATTGTCAAATAAATCATCTGGGGCAGTCTCATTGCAGAGCAGCATTGGTAACAGGCCGAGAACAACACTTGCTTTCTTTTCAGCCAAGGAATAGTGTGCGGCATGGGGAGTGAGGAGAAGGGACAAAAAAAGAGGAAACTTACTTTTAAGCTTTAGTCTGCCTTTGAAAGCATGGGACTATGTTGAACCGTTTTCTTTGCTAGCATTGTGGGAATACTGTAGCTGTCCACTGGGTTTGTATAACTTGCACATGACTCGAGCGCTGGATCAGCATGAACAACACTACTACTGGTCATTGCCTGGCACTTGTGTGCCGCAAATTTTGCCTGCCACTTATCAGCCCAAGCCTGAATGTTGTCCAGGTCTTGCTGCATGTGGGAACAGACAGGTTCATTATCTAAGGAGTTGCAGATGAAAGTGAAACATCCCCACATTTGACCTTATGATGGAGGGAAGATCATTGATGAACCAGCTGAAGATGGGTGGGTCTAGGATACTGTCCTGAGGAACTCCTGCAGCGATGCCCTGGGACTGAGATAAGAGGTTTTCAACAACCGCAACTATCTTCTTTAGTGCTAGGTATGACGCCAGCCAGTGGAGAGTTTTCCCCGATTCTCATTGGCTTCAATTTTACTCGGACTCCTTCATGCCACACTTGGTCAAATGCTGCAATGGTGTCAAGGACAGTCACTCACACTTCACCTCTGGAATTCAGCTCTTCTGTCCATGTTTGGACTAAGGGTATAATGAGGTCTGGAGCTGAGTAGTCTTGGTGGAACCCAAACTGAGCATCGGTGAGCAAGTTATTGGTGAGTAAAGTGTCACTTGAAAGCTCTGTCGACGACACCTTCCATCACTTTGCTGATGATTGAGAGTAGACTGATGGGGCAGTAACTGGCTTGATTGGATTTGTCCTGTTTTTTGTGGACAGGATGTAGCTGGGCAATTTTCCACTTTGTCAGGTAGATGCCAGTGTTTTGGCTGCACTGCAACAGCTTGGCTGGAGGCACGGCTAGTTCTGGAGGATGTTGTCGGGGCCCTAGCCAGTGCGCTCAGCCATTTCTTGATATAAAGTGGAGTGCATCGAATTAGCTGAAGACTGGCTTCTGTGATGGTGGGGACTTCAGGAGAAGGCTGAGATGGATCATCCACTTGGCACTACTGGCTGAAGATGGTTGCAAACGCTTCAGCCATATCTTTTGCACTAGCATGCTCGCTCCACCATCATTGAAGATGGGGTTGTTCATGGAGCCTCCTCCTCCCATTAGTTGTTTAATTACCCGCCACCATTCAGGACTGGATGTGGCAGGACTGCAGAGCTTTGATCTGATCTGTTGATTGTGGGATTGTGGGATAGCAGCGCATTTGGAAAGAGGTGACATGATAGGTCAAAGTCAGCATGGATTTGAAAGAGGGAAATCATGCTTGACAAATCTTCTGGAATTTTTTGAGGATGTTTCCAGTAGAGTGGACAAGGGAGAACCAGTTGATGTGGTGTATTTGGACTTTCAGAAGGCTTTCGACAAGGTCCCACACAAGAGATTAATGTGCAAAGTTAAAGCACATGGGATTGGGGGTAGTGTGCTGACGTGGATTGAGAACTGGTTGTCAGACAGGAAGCAAAGAGTAGAAATAAATGGGTACTTTTCAGAATGGCAGGCAGTGACTAGTGGGGTACCGCAAGGTTCTGTGCTGGGGCCCCAGCTGTTTACATTGTACATTGATGATTTAGACGAGGGGATTAAATGTAGTATCTCCAAATTTGTGGATGACACTAAGTTGGGTGGCAGTGTGAGCTGCGAGGAGGATGCTATGAGGTTGCAGAGTGACTTGGATAGGTTAGGTAAATGGGCAAATGCATGGCAGATGAAGTATAATGTGGATAAATGTGAGGTTATCCACTTTGGTGGTAAAAACAGAGACACTATTATCTGAATGGTGACAGATTAGGAAAAGGGGAGGTGCAAGGAGATCTGAGTGTCATGGTACATCAGTCATTGAAGATTAGCATGCAGGTACAGCAGGCGGTTAAGAAAGCAAATGGCATGTTGGTCTTCATAGCGAGGGGATTTGAGTACAGGGGCAGGGATGTGTTACTACAGTTGTATAGGGCCTTGGTGAGGCCACACCTGGAGTATTGTGTTCAGTTTTGGTCTCCTAACTTGAGGAAGGACATTCCTGCTATTGAGAGAGTGCAGCGAAGGTTCACCAGACTAATTCCCGGGATGGTGGGACTGACATATCAAGAAAAACTGGATCAACTGGGCTTGTATTCACTGGAGTTCAGAAGAATGAGAGGGGATCTCATAGAAATGTTTAAAATTCTGACGGGTTTAGACAGGTTAGATGCAGGAAGAATGTTCCCAATGTTGGGGAAGTCCAGAACCAGGGGTCACAGTCTAAGGATAAGGGGTAAGCCATTTAGGACCGAGGTGAGGAGAAACTTCTTCACCCAGAGAGTGGTGAACCTGTGGAATTCTCTACCACAGAAAGTTGTTGAGGCCAAAACACTAAATATATTCAAAAAGGAGTTAGATGTAGTCCTTACTACTAGGGGGATCAAGGGGTAAGGCGAGAAAGCAGGAATGGGGTACTGAAGTTGCATGTTCAGCCATGAACTCATTGAATGGCGGTGTAGGCTCGAAGGGCTGAATGGCCTACTCCTGCACCTATTTTCTATGTTTCTATGTTTCTATGTTTACTACACTTCTCTGCTCTGTTGAATGGCGCTGACTTGCACTGGAACAATGGCACCTTGAGTGCACACTTCTACAAGAACCAGCACTAACTTTCCCATTGAAGAATTAGTTATTCTTAGCTGGGCTAGTGCACAAGATGAACTGTTAAACTCAGGAGGTAGTACAGCATCATCAATCTTGCATCTCAGCCCAGTAGAGAATAGTGAGTTCCAAACGAGGGACTGCTTGAAGCTCTTTATACAGTGAGTTCACACATCAACGGAAAGTTTAGTTTTTTGAGGGTAGGAGTACAAGTGTGCGATATTGCGATGAATTAGTCTAGCGGCGAGATATCCAAGACATCAACATAGCCCCAAAGCGGCGAGGGCAGCAGAAACAGTGTTGCAAAAACGTCAATGCCGGAATACTCAAAGACCCAGCTAAGAGAGACCTATACAGGCTGCGCCTCACAGCTAAGCTGGCTTGCCTTGATGACCCCGAGCCGCAGAATGCCCACAGCGCTTAGTCTGCCCTCCAGGCCTCCATAACCAGTGCCTGTGAAGAGACGCTTGGTCACTTAACCAGGAAACACCAGGGCTGGTTTGATGAGAATGACCAGGAGATCCACAAGCTAATAGATCGCAAGCACAGGGCATTTCTGAGACCTAAACAACAACCCAACTCGGGAGCAGCAAGGCAGCATTACAGACAGCTTAAGGCCGAGGTCCAACAAAAAACTCGGGACCTAAAGAACAGATGGTGGGTGGAGAAAACACAGGAGATACAGAAGCTGGCCAACACCCATGATGTGCGAGGATTCTTCAGCACAGTCAAGGCCACCTACGGCCCAAACACCCAAGGCCCCACCCATCTGCTGACCAAGAACGGGGAAACACTCATCAAGGACACCGAGGTAGTCAAGGCCCGCTGGAAGAAGCACTTCGAAGATCGAGACTCTGCTTTTGACTCAAGTGTCCTCGACTCCATCCCGCAGCATGCTACCCGCCACCACCTCAGTAAAACCCCAGCCCTGCACGAGGTAGAAAAAGCCATAAGACAGCTCAAGAACAACAAGGCTACGGGAGCAGATGAAATCCCCATTGAGGCACTGTTGGCACAAATGCATGGCCTCATCTCTCTCATCTGGAGGGAGGAGAGCATGCCGGGAGATCTCAGAGATGCAGTGATCGTGACCATCTTTAAAAAGGGGGACAAGTCCGACTGAGGCAACTACAGAGGAATCTCCCTGCTATCAGCCACTAGGAAAGTCATCGCTAGAGTCCTCCTCAACCGTCTTCTCCCTGTGGCTGAGGAGCTCCTCCCAGAGTCACAGTGCGGATTTTGTCCCCTACGGGGCACAACGGATATGATTTTTACAGCGCAACAGCTGCAGGAAAATGCAGGGAACAGCGCCAGCCCTTATACATGGCCTTCTTTGACCTTACAAAGGCCTTTTACACTGTCAACCGCGAGGGTCTATGGAGCGTCCTCCTCCGTTTCGGATGCCCCCAAAAGTTCATCAACATCCTCCGCCTGCTCCACGACGACATGCAGGCTGTGATCCTTACCAACAGATCCATTAGTAGGTGGACGACGCCTGCGTCTGCGCACATACAGAGGCTGAACTCCAAGTCATAGTCAACATATTCACTGAAACGTACGAAAGCATGGGACTTACAGTAAACATCCGTAAGACATAGGCCCTCCACCAACCTATCCCCGCCACACAGCACTCCCCCCAGTCATCAAGATCCACGGCGAGGCCCTGGACAACGTGGACCATTTCCCATACCTCGGGAGCCTCTTATCAACAAGAGCAGACATTGACAACGAGATTCAACGCTGCCTCCAGTGCGCCAGTGCAGCCTTCGGCCGCCTGAGGAAGAGTGTTCGAAGACCAGGCCCTCAAATCTGCCACCAAGCTCATGATCTACAGGGCTGTAGTAATACCTGCCCTCCTGTATGGCTCAGAGACATGGACCATGTACAGTAGACACCTCAAGTTGCTGGAGAAATACCACCAATGATGTCTCCGCAAGATCCTACAAATCCCCTGGGAGGACAGATGCACCAACATTAGCATCCTCGACCAGGCCAACATCCCCAGCATTGAAGCACTGACCACACTTGATCAGCTCCGCTGGGCAGGCCACAGTGTTCGCATGCCAGACATGAGACTCCAAAAGCAAGCGCTCTACTTGGAACTCCTTCACGGTAAACGAGCTAAAGGTGGGCAGAGGAAACGTTACAAGGACACCCTCAAAGCCTCCCTGATAAAGTGCAACATCTCCACCGACACCTGGGAGTCCCTGGCCAAAGACGGCCCTAAGTGGAGGAAGTACATCCGGGAGGGCGCTGAGCACCTCGAGTCTCAACGCCGAGAGCAAGCAGAAAACAAGCGCAGGCAGCGGAAAGAGCATGCGGCAAACCAGACTCCCCACCCACCCTTTCCCTCAAAGACTATCTGTCTCACCTGTGACAGGGACTGTGCTTCTCATATTGGACTGTTCAGCCACCTGAGGACTCATTTTTAGAGTGGAATCAAGTCTTCCTTGATTCCGAGGGACTGCCTGTGATGATGGTACATTCAATGTGTCCATAGACCCCAAATTTTCAGGGAGACATTTACCAATGGTGGCTTATTAAGGTCCAGAAGCAATCATATGCAGAGACTACTTTCACAGCTGCACTGATGCACAATAACGCACTGTTCCTGTACATCAGAGAGGAATTATTTGTCAGGAGCACAGCAACCTCAAGAATAGTAGAACGAAGCCAAGGTGGGACTGAAATATAATGCTGCAAGTAGCAGTGACAATGCCTTCAAAGGGTTAACCGTCTCCTGAATATTGCTTCTTTCCTCTCCAGGTGCTATACGAAGGCCAAAACATAGAAATACATTTACTTGAGGGGTCTCCCCCCCTGCTAAGTAGCAATTAAGTAGCAATATAATCTACCCATTTCCTATGATGTACAGGGCAGAAGAATAAATTACCCACCGAGTCGCTGAAGATTTCACTCATTAGTCAGGTTTTGAAAAAGCACAGAACAACACACATGTCCTGACACTATGTGTCATTTCAAGGACAGCTGATCAGTAACTCTTTAGACTTAAGTGATGGATTTCAGTACCAGGGACAAACTGCACCTGTAGATATCACAGTTAAACTTTTAAATGAATACCTCCAAGGTGCTAACTTCGAAAAATAATTACTGTTTCAAGTATAATGGAAAGGACTGCGCATGGTTTACTTTCTGATGTTTAAAGTGCTCTGTTTTCACAATACATGGAAGCATGAAAAATGCACTGAGCAACAAAATACATTGTGGAGTAGAACATAAATGGTAGGGCACTGAGAAATGTATAGGAACAGAGGGACCTTGGAGTGCATGCCTACAGATCTCTGAAGGTAGCAGGCCAGGTAGATAAGATGGTTAAGAAGGCATACAGGATAATTGCCTTTATTAGTCAAGGCATGGAATACAATAACAGGGAGGTTATGCTTGAACTGTATAAAACACTGGTGAGGCCACAGCTAGAGTGCTACGTGTAGTTCTGATCACCACATTACAAGAAAGATGTGATTACGGAGGAGATTTACGAGGATGTTGCCTGGACTGGAGAATTTTAGCTTTGAGGAAAGATTGGAAAGGCTGGGGTTGTTTTCTTTGGAACAGAGGAGACTGAGGGTAGACCTAACTGAGGTGTATAAAATTATGAGGGGCCTAGATAGAGTGGATAGGAGGGACCTATTCCCCTTAGAAGCGGGGTCAATAATCAGGGGGCATAAATTTAAAGTAAGTGGTAGGAGGATTAAAGGGGATTTAAGGAGTTTTATTTTCACCCAGAGGGTGGTGGGGGTATGGAACTCAATGCCTGAAAGGGTGGTAGAGGCAGAAACCTGCATTGCATTTAAAAAGTACTTGGATGTACACTTGAAGTGCAGTAACCTACAAGGCCACGGACCAAGAGCTGGAAAGTGGAATTAGGCTGGATAGCTCTTTGTTGGCGGGCGTGGACTCGATGGGCCGAATGGTCTCCTTCTGTGCTGTAACTTTCTATTTTCTATGTCATGAATTGCACACATTGCAAGCAGCCAATGCGCTACAGACAAGTGAAGGCAGCACTATGGGTATCCCGATGCTTCAGCATACCAGCTCAACAAGACAGCTTCAGGACTTGATATGAACCAAAGTGCCAAATTTTGACTCAACAGATTAAAAATAAAATGTTATAACATTGCAACAATTTTTTGCGACATTTCTAATTCATTGCAAAAATGATTTTAAAAGATTCTGGAAGATTTACAGACTAAGATAAGAATCAGCATCTTCTGTACTCATTGGGCCTAAGTTTGGCCCACCTGTTTTTTCAGCGCACTCACGTGCGATGCGCTGACTTCCTAGGATCAAAACAGCCCCAAAAAGATGTCCCCAAATTCTGGCCCCTCTATTGACTCTCCTGGGGCTCGACGCGGTGTGGTGAGTCCATTGGGGGGAGAGAGGAGAGTTTTGATGGGGGGGGGGGGGCGGGGTGATAACTGTGTAGCCAGTAATTCTAATGAGCTTACTCAAGACTTTCCTTAACCCTGTTAATGAAAATACTTTCCTATGAGCAGGAGGTACTTCTATTTTTTTTATTTGGATAATTTGAAAAAATTATGTAAATATGTTTTGTCTCTTTACTTCTTTTATTTTTGTAGTTTAAGCTTCCATGAATGCTTCTGTTGTATAGTAAATTAACTTTGCGAAGTTTGTCAGTCCTGTATGGCTGTTTAATCCTATTCACATTCTGTTGTCAAGTCATTAAGTACCTACCTGTGCTGATTTCTTAACTTTCCGCAAGGGTTTTCTGTGCAGCCACAAGTGGCCACATACGCTGGCCTGAGTTAGTTTGGAGCAACTATTAGCTGTCCAAACTGACTGAAATGGCCAAAACGGGTGTAGGTGGCTGGTAACGCCCCCTTTTGATCAAAACAAAATGAAACTAAAAAAATCTTAACTAACTCACTTACACTGGCACAAATTGAATGTGCAAAATGGGAATTTTTAAGGTACCCCAGAAAAATCAAGTTGCTCCAAAAAAAAAATGGAGCAACTTCTGGGCAATTTTGGGCCCATTGTCTTATAAAGCTTTTTCTCACTGGCTTCAATTCTAGTAGTTATGAAGTTGAATTGAAATGTTATTATTTTGCTGCAGTTCATGCTTGATTTCTGTTATAACTGCTAGTTAATCCTTTCCTGATCACAAGGCACTTCATTCACGGAATTACAAGTCACACAACCACAAGATTTTACAGACAATGCAGAAGAATTCTAACCTAATTATAGATTTGTGCTAGTGAAAGGGGTTACATAATATACAGAATATAAAAATAACAAAAAATAATTTTGCAATCTTTGATTGGGTAATTATTCCAACAATGATTGCACATCTGCACCTCACTGAAGGCATAATATTTCAATACAAAGATTTATGGATGTTTGTTCTGGATTGAATTCCGGGGATGTTACTTATGATAGAAACGCCTACTGGGATTTGCTATCTACTGGACATTAATAGATCTGTTAATTCTCATTTGGAAAGATGAAAAAAGACTTGCAGTAAGCCAAGTTACACCAACAATACTGTGCCCTTTCCGTGGAGGAGCAACGCATGTTACAGTGATTAATGAAGGCACTGGTTGTATCGGAGAAAAACTGAAGCACATTCACAAACACTAACGTCACTCTGTACTGGAGCTCCCAACAGGGAAAACATTTATGAGTTAATGCTCCCCGTAGAGCACAGAAGAAATAGCGCTGGAGCGCAAGAGAGAATTTAATCACCTAGCATCATTTTAATGTAGTCTTTATATCTTACTACACTACATAAACTGAGAACACAGATCACTGCAATTCACGTTGTATTTTTTTATATATTTCCAGTTCTACTGATGGCATTGATATCGGTCGAATAGTATTTCGAGAAATGTATAGACACTTTTTGTAAATGGACATACACTACTGAGTGGCATGTGAAATATGATATGACATTCATATTTTGTAGTGATTTGTTTTTGTCATCGAGGTGCAAGATGTTAGTTTGGTGGATTTAAAAAAACCTTCTGGCACTCAGTTTCAGCATCAAATGCTTTCAGGTCAGAGACAGCATAGCTTCATGCAGAACAAAGATCCTTCCACTCTTCACCAATAATCTGCCTTAATCTTAACAGAAGAATACCTCTATATATCAATGTGATATATTTCCATTTCCCATATTGGCTGTTTTACTAAACTTCTGGTGCCAAAGACTTAGGGGCCGAAATTCGGTGGTTTCCGCCACCCGTTAACACCGGAGAGGAACACTAACAGACCGCTAAGCACTGCCGACACAGCGGTGCGCTGTCCTTGCCACCGGAAAATTTCAATGAAGCGATGGTGGTGGCGCTAAGAGGTAGCGTTGCGCACCCTTGCGCCATCCACGTGGTGACGTCATTGAGCGCGCAACGCCGTCTTGGTACCACGATGGGAAAATTGAATTGGATCACCTGCTTTACCGGCAGACGCTGTTCCCAACAGGGAAAGCTGTCGGTACATCGGTGATCCCAGGGCGATATCGTCCGGAGAGCAAGCGAAGTTGTGAAATTTAATTTATTTAGCTTCTATATATTTATGGTAGCAATGGGGAAGTGTGGGTGCAGGGCACTGAAATTTTCACAAACATTTTTTTTCTCATCTTTAGGCGCCAGGATACTGACATTCTAGTGGCAAAACATTGAGTGGGACTCCTGCGCTACCGCTCCGTTGGGACCCAAGGGTGAGTGTGGAATGCTTCAGAGCACTCCGCTCTCCTCTTTGGGGAAAACAACTGAATTTCGTACTTTGAGGCGGTAGACACTGCCCGGCGCTAAAGTTAGCAGCCAGGCAGTGTCACCCCCTCAATGTGGGCTGCACTGAATTTCCCCGCCTTAATGTTCAGCTACCAAAATTCTTATTTATAAATGGTTTGAGGAAACATACATAATACTCTAAATTGTCACTAGCATCACTACTGGGTGTACCAATTACAATGTGCATTAGCAACATGAGCGTGGTACATGTATAATCATTTATAAATATAACTAAATAACATAAACCTGCCTTCAATAGGACCTGCAATCGACTGGCATGCCTCTGGAAGCCACCGGAAAGTCCTCAACCCGAATGTTACAAAACTGTTATGGTACTCAATATTGTCCAATTTCCCCAAATAAAATTTAGCTAAATTTCCCTTGAAAGCAAATGGCACTGACTTGTGAAGTTCATGGCATTAATGACAATGACACTGAAATTAATGATGTTCACAGTGTTAATGGCAAGGGTAATGAGTTGAGTATTATTCTCAATTGACTGATGCTTACAGCTGAAAATACAATAATAGCAAGTCAACCAATGTCCACAATATTAATAAAAATGATAATGACTTAACTGGTGTCCACACTATTTATGGCAATGACACTGAAGTGACCAATTCCCACAGTATTAATTGAAATGCTGCTGATTTGGGTGGTGTCCACGTTGTTAATGACAATGATCAGAGTTATTAATAACAATGATACAGGGTCATCTGATACCTACTGTATTAACAAGAATACTGGATCATCTGATGCCTGTGCTATTAATTAGAATTAATTGATTAATTCCACAATATTAATGACAATGATATTGGATCAGCTTATGCCTACTGTATTATTGGCAAGAATACCAAACTAGCCAATGACTACAGTACTGAACATTTTAGTGATAATGATAGTTAGTTGGCCTCGCCCATGTCATCCATAAATCGATTGATGCCCATGGTGTTAATGACAGAGGTAATGAATTGGTAGGAAGAGTATTTAGTTGCTTAATAACATGCTGCTGAATCGACTAGTTGCAATGCCACTGATGTTGCCAGTGGCAATGCTGTTAAAACCCAGTTGTTGTTAATCAAAATCTTCTTTGCTTTTAATATTTCATGTCAATGTTCTGAATATATCTCTTTACTACACTGGTTAAAATCTTTATAGGCCATTTAAAAGTCTGTTAGTTGTAAAACTCTTTGCTTTATTACTCCCCCAAGGTTGTGTTGCCTATAGTAGGCAGAATGATTAACAAGCGACATTGCAAACTTCAGCTACCTTTGTAATGGGCAGTTTCTGTAATAATTGTATTTTGGTCTACCCATTACACTAGTGAGCAGACTGCTAAAATAGGATTTTTCACCACTGTATAAAATGCATGGAAATGTATCATAAGGTCAAACAATTCTGAAGAGTGCAAAACTCAAATGTTTTATAAATGTATATTATTACATAACGTAAAACCCTTAGCGCATGTTGCACTCAATAACATCGTCCCAGTCATATTTTACAGGCTGTATCTACAAAGTTAGTGCCCTTCATGGAAGAAGTCTTCTGTCTAGCACACAGTTTGTTTAGGCTACTACTGCATGCTTAGCTCCAATTATGTTGTGACAGAAATGAGGGCTATTTTTCAGTATTATGGGGAAGGCACTGGTGATGCTATGGATGGACAGGTTGTCAATATGACCTACTGATTAAGGAACAGTATGTGCCTTGGAGAAATCTAAGAGGGAGGAAAAAAGGGTGGGGGGGGGGCGGAGCTAGAATAAACTGAAAGCATTAAACACGGGAAAAATTACAATGGACAAAGAACATCAAATGATTACAGTATTCTAGGGAATGCTTCACCAGCCCAAATCATTAAAATGTTATTTTTCCTCCATCCAGTCGTTGATAATGAGAAAAATTGAATAAACTGAGCTATAGAATTAACCAGTCATCAGCTGTAAGCTACAACAGTAATTTTGCTAAGCTCAATCATTTTGCCTTTGTCCCTATTTTTGTAATACTTCATAACAAATGTGGAGGCAAAAAATGCTGGAATAATTCAAGAGGCGGTTAGGCACTGGAATGGAGAAACAGTAGGTCCCAATGAAGAATGAGTGAAATGAGCCAATTTGCAGCCCTCATCTGCCCTTACTGATGTGATCTAATAACACTATACAAAAAAAATGCAAGTCACACAACAGCAGAGATGTTAACTATGAAATGCCATGAAAACCAATTTATTTTTTCCTGGACAGAGATTTTAGACAAAGCCGTCTAAAGCTATTTAATAACTGCAAGAAAATTCACATCAGGATACAAGTCATTTAAAAGACAACATAAATGTCAAAAGCAGAAACACTGCTCTAATAAAAGATAAGTAAGCCATGCATTAAAGCAAGACTTTCAGATTATAAGAATATAGAAAAATAGAAAATAGATGCAGGAGTAGGCCATTCTGCCCTTCGATGCACCACCATTCAATATGATCATGGCTGATCATGCAACTTCAGTAGCTCATTCCTGCTTTCTCTCCATACTCTTTGATCCCTTTAGCCACATCTGACTCTTTTTTGAATATATCTAACGAACTGGCCTCAACAACTTTCTGTGATAGAGAATTCCACAGGTTCACAATTCTCTGAGTGAAGAAGCTTCTCCTCATCTCGGTCCTAAATGGTTTATCCCTTATCCTTAGACTGTGACCCCTGGTTCTGGACTTCCCCAACATCGGGAACATTCTTCCTGCATCTAACCTGTCAAATCCTGTCAGAATTTTATATGTTTCTATGAGATCCCCTCTCATTCTTCTAAATTCCAGTGAATATAAGCCTAGTCGATCCATTCGTCTTCATATGTTAGTCCTGCCATCCCGGGAATCAGTCTGGTGAACCTTCGCTGAACTCCCTCAA
Source organism: Pristiophorus japonicus (assembly GCF_044704955.1). Lineage (NCBI taxonomy): Eukaryota > Metazoa > Chordata > Chondrichthyes > Pristiophoridae > Pristiophorus > Pristiophorus japonicus. The sequence continues at coordinate 133,303,335 of NC_091990.1, read as the reverse complement.
TAGCAAGAATGTCCTTCCTCAGATTAGGAGAACAAAATTGTACACAATATGCAAGGTGTGGCCTCACCAAGGCCCTGTACAACTGCAGTAAGACCTCCCTGCTCTTATACTCAAATCCTCTCGCTATGAAGGCCAACATGCCATTTGTCTTCATGACACCCAGGTCTCGTTGCACCTTCCCTTTTCACCAGGAAGGATAGACAGAAAGGAAAAGAGGTGGGGTAGCGTTGCTGGTTAAGGAGATTAACGCAATAGTAAGGAAGGACATTAGCTTGGATAATGTGGAATCTGTATGGGTAGAGCTGCGGAACACCAAAGGGCAGAACATGCTAGTGGGAGTTGTGTACAGACCACCAAACAGCTGTAGTGAGGTTGGGGATGGCATCAAACAGGAAATTAGGGCTGCGTGCAATAAAGATACAGCAGTTATCATGGGTGACTTTAATCTACATATAGATTGGGCTAACCAAACTGGTGGAGGATTTCCTGGAATGTATAAGGGATGGTTTTCTAGGCCAATCTGTCGAGGAACCAACTAGAGAGCTGGCCGTCCTGGACTGGATGTTGTGTAATGAGAGGGGATTAACTAGCAATCTTGTTGTGCGAGGTCCCTTGGGGAAGAGTGACCATAATATGGTAGAATTCTTCATTAAGATGGAGCGTGACACAATTATGTCAGAGACTAGGGTTCTGAACTTAAAGAAAGGTAACTTTGATGGTATGAGTCGTGAATTGGCTAGGATAGACTGGCAAGTGATACTTAAAGGGTTGATGGTGGATAGGGAATGGCAGGCATTTAAAGATCACACGGATGAACTTCAACAATTGTACATCCCTGGCTGGCATAAAAATAAAATGGGGAAGGTGGCTCAACCGTGGCTAACAAGGGAAATTAGGGACAGTGTTAAATCCAAGGAAGAGGTATATAAATTGGCCAGAAAAAGCAGCAAACCTGAGGACTGGGAGAAATTTAGAATTCAGCAGAGGAGGACAAAAGGGTTTAATTAGGAGGGAGAAAATAGAGTATGAGAGGAAGCTTGCAGGGTACATAAAAACTGACTGCAAAAGCTTCTATAGATATGTGAAGAGAAAAAGATTAGTGAAGACAAACGTAGGTCCCTTGCAGTCAGAATCAGGTGACTTCATAATGGGGAGCAAGGAAATGGCAGACCAATTGAATAAATACTTTGGTTCTGCCTTCACTAAGTAATTCACAAATAACCTTCGGGAAATACTAGGGGACCGAGGGTCTAGTGAGAAGGAGGAACTGAAGGAAATCCTTATTAGTCAGGAAATTGTGTTAGGGAAATTGATGGGATTGAAGGCCAATAAATCCCCAGGGTCTGATAGTCTGCATCCCAGACTACTTAAGGAAGTGGCCCTAGAAATAGTGGATGCATTGGTGGTCATTTTCCAACATTCTATTGACTCTGGATTAGTTCCTATGGGTTGGAGGGTAGCTATTGTAACCCCACTTTTTAAAAAAGGAGGGAGAGAGAAAACAGGAAATTATAGACCGGTTAGCCTGACATCGGTAGTGGGGAAAATGTTGGAATCAATTATTAAAGATATAATAGCAGCGCATTTGGAAAGCAGTGACAGGATCTGTCCAAGTCAGCATGGATTTATGAAAGGGATATCATGCTTGACAAATCTTTTAGAATTTTTTGATGATGTAACTAGTAGAGTGGACAAGGAAGAACCAGTGGATGTGATTCATTTGGACTTTCAAAAGGCTGTTGGCAAGGTCCCATACAAGAGATTAGTGTGCAAAATTAAAGCACATGGTATAAGGGGTAATGTATTGACATGTATAGAAAACTGGTTGGCAGACACGAAGCAAAGAGTAGGAATAAACGTGTCCTTTTCAGAATGGCAGGCAGTGACTAGTGGGGTACCACAAGGTTCAGTGCTGTTTACAATATACATTAATGATTTAGACGAAGGAATTGAATGTAATATCTCCAAATTTGCAGATGACACTAAGTTGGGTGGCAGTGTGAGCTGTGAGGAAGATGCTAAGAGGCTGCAGGGTGACTTGGACAGGTTAGGTGAGTGGGCAAATGCATGGCAGATGCAATATAATGTAGATACATGTGAGGTTATCCACTTTGGTGGCAAAAACAGAAAGGCAGTATATTATCTGAATGGTGACAGATTAGGAAAAGGGGTGGTGCAATGAGACCTGGGTGTCATGGTACATCAGTCATTGAAGGTTGGCATGCAGGTACAGCAGGCGGTGAAGAAGCCAAATGGCATGTTGGCCTCCATAGCGAGAGGATTTGAGTTCAAGAGCAGGGAGGTCTTACTGCAGTTGTACAGGGCCTTGGTGAAGCCACACCTTGAATATTGTGTGCAATTTTGTTCTCCTAATCTGAGGAATGACATTCTTGCTATTGAGGGAGTGCAGCAAAGATACCCGGGATGGCAGGACTGACATATGAAGAAAGACTGGATCGACTAGGCTTATAGTCACTGGAATTTAGAAGAATGAGAGGGAATCTCATAGAAACATATAAATTTCTGACGGGATTGAACAGGTTAGATGCAGGAAGAATGTTCCCGATGTTGGGGAAGTCCAGAACCAGGGGTCACAGTCTAAGGATAAGGGGTAAGCCATTTAGGAGATGAGGAAAAACTTCTTCACTCAGAGAATTGTTAACCTGTGGAATTCTCTACCGTAGAAGGCTGTTGAGGCCAGTTCATTAGATATATTCAATAGGGAGTTAGATGTGGCCCTTACAGCTAAAGGGATCAAGGAGTATGGAGAGAAAGCAGGAATGGCGAACTGAAGTTGCATGATCAGCCATGATCATATTGAGTGGTGGTGCAGCTCGAAGGGCCGAATGACCTACTCCTGCATCTATTTTCTATGTTTCTAAGTATAACTTCACTCATGCATTGGAAACTGCAATGTGCAAACATTTCCAGTATGTAATAAGCATATCAAAAATCACCACAAAAACAGAATTTCTGAGCTGAAGGCCAAAGAGAGAAGTGGTGTTTGTGTCCTTAGATTCTATAATGAGTTGCAGATACGGCGTCTGGTTCCAATTTTCCCTAAGCAATGAGCAGCTCACTTTATCCCCATACAATTCATTTTTGGAGAGTCCTGTAAACTGTATACATATTTGTGTGTATATGAAATAATTGAAAGAGGGGATATTTATAATACAGATAGAACAGTCTATTGTATCATTGTTGGTTGATCATGCGTGAAAATCTATGAAACTACCATCTCAGCTAACATGTGAGCACCTAACCACCTCCCATTGACATTCAATGGCATTACCATCGCCAAATCCCTTACCTGTGTCTGCTGTGGCTCAGTAGGTAGCACACTCACCTCTGAGTCAGAAGGTTGTGGGTTCAAGTCCCACTCCAGAGACTTGAGCACATAAATCTAAGCTGACACTCCAGTGCAGTAATGAGGGAAGTGCTTCACTGTTGGAGTTGCCGTCTTTCGGATGAGATGTTAAACCAAGATCCTGTCTGCTTTCTCAGATGGATGTAAAAGATGCCATGGCATTTCTTCAAAGAAGAGCAGGGGAATTATCCCCGGTGTCCTGGCCAATATTTATCCCTCAATCAACATTACTAAAACAGATTATCTGGTCATTATCACATTGCTGTTTGTGAGAGCTTGCTTGTGCACAAATTGGCTGTCGCATTTCCCACGTTACAACAGTGACTACAATCCAAAACTACTTCATTGGCTGTAAAGTGCTTTGAGACATCCGGTAGTTGTGAAAGGCGCTATATAAATGCAAGTCTTTCTTTGTGCCAAGTTTGATCTTTCATCAAAATCCTGGGGGTCACCATTGACCAGAAACTCAACTGGATCAGCCACATAATTACTGTGACTACAAGAGCAGGTCAGGGTTTTCTACGGGGAGTGACTCACCTCCAGACTCACCAAAGCTTCTCTTCCACCCACGAGGCTCAAGTCAGGAGTGTGATAGAATACTCTCCACTTGCCTGGATGAGTGCAGCTCCAATAACACTCAAGAAGCTCAACACCATCCAGGAAAAATCAGCCCACTTGATTGACACCACATCCACTCCCAACACCACGACATACCCTGGCTGCAGTGTGTATCATCTACAGGATGCACTGCAGCAAGTCGCTAACGTTTCTTTGGTACCAAACCTGCAACATCTGCCACCTTGAAGGACAAGGGTAGCCAGTGCATGTGAACACCATCACATCCAAGTTCCCCTCCAAGTCATACACAACCCTAACTTGGCCATGTATCGTCGTTCCTTCATCGTCGCAACATTCTGGAACGCTTTACCTATCAGCATTGTCCGAACACCTTCACCACTGGACTGCAGTGGTTCAACATGGCCCACCACCACCTTCTCAAAGGCCACAAGAGATGAGCAATAAAATGCTGGATGCCAGCGACGCCCATATCCCGAGAATAAAGAAAAAGTATTCTCATGTTTTTGGTGATTTCTAGTTCTTCACTGAGGAGAGCTAACAGAACAATTATTGCAATATTTTAGTAAAAGTATTGGACTCAATTTTCCCCAGTGATTTGGGCCATTTTTTTTTCGAGCAGGCTGCTTTTTTTGGCCTAAGTTTAAAAAAACAGCTTCCCCAATCAATTTGCACCAGTGTAACTCAGTTAGTTGTGATTTCTTTTCAGCCAAAGGGGGCATAACCTGCCACCTGCGCTAATTCTGGACATTGAGGCAAGTTTGGCCAGCTGAGAGTTACTCCAGTTCTGCTTAGGCCAACGTATGTGGCCTCTGCAGAAAAACCTGCTGGAGAGAGAGACAGAGAGAGAGAGAAACAGACAGAGAGAGACAGAGAGAGAGAGAGAGAGACAGAGGGACCAGGGGACCAATTCGGGAGGCAGACCGGGGAGGCCATTCGGGACCGGACCGGACCTGCAAGGCCTTCCACTGGGGGCATTGGAGGTAAGTTGCTGCAATATATTTCAATGTGTTTTTAAATTGATGCAGTGTGTTGCGAGCTGGCTGTATGTTTCACTTTGCAGCCTTAGCTCGCATTGTGTCCCTGGTTACCATGGCAGCCCGATCTTTCTTGGCGCAGATCAAAATTCCACCTCCAAAACGAAAGGACAGGTTAGGCCACGCCAAAATGAAGACATCCAACGGGGAAACATAGTACATTTTTTTTGGCATACTTGGGCCCCCAAAAAACGGGCGTAACTCTTCAAAGTATGCCAAAAAAAAGCTTTGGGGAAAATTGAACCCATTATTTCTTGACTGTATGCTATCTGTATTAGCCACAAAGCAACCTGGTTTCCTTAGTAACTTCTTTATTCTTTCTTCAATAATGAAGGCTGCGAATACCAACATACTTGCAATCTCTGAAATCCTAAAATGCGGCAGTCTGTTTTATTATATGACAATTTTCCAAACATGGTTTAGACGGTAAAAAAAACTTTACCCGTTTCTAAAAGGCAATACAGACAAACTAAAATCCTCACAAATAATGTATTTTTCAATGACTCACTCAAGAAAGCAGTTGTGGAAGCAAAACTTTGGAAACTGATGAATATTTAGACTGCACTGAGGAATGCTTAAGGTTTATTTCATTTCTGCCTTCAGTGCGCCAGCAGATGGCTTTGTTGGTCATTTGAGAGAAGTATAGTCAATCATTATAACACTAATATTTTCTGGTAACATTGATAAAAAATAATCTCTGTAATAAATTTAAATTATGAATTTTTTTGTTATATGAATGGAGGCTTAATGCAAATCTTAATTGATGAACTCCTTAAACAAGATGTCATTCAAGCAAAAGTAAAACAGACTGCTGTTTCTCCTTTCTGCTGTAAAGCATCAACTTTAAATGATGACTAACATTTATTTCCCCTTTTCAAAACTCAGTGACAAATAACTAGCTTTAAAACATCATTTTATTTATTTATATTAGTTGCCACAACGACAGTGTGCAGTCATTGATAACTGCGATAAAACACAAATCTTAGATATGACTGGTGGGTGCTGCAAGCACAGGATAGGGAATGATTGCTCTGGGATACCAATCTTGGTTCTGCAACTGATTAAGATCCCCTTTTAAAAGTCACACAGTGATAAATATAACTAACATGATAATATGTTTGATTTTTCTCCATCTTTCTTTGGAATATTTTTTGTTTAAAATGTTGAATTCAGTTGACACCAGAAGCATCAGCACATATAAAAAGTTCGTAGGGGATAGATCAGTGAAAATTCAGGGATTTGGAGTGGAGAATGAGGGGGACGTAATCTACGGCAAAAATTTAGCAGGGGGAAAGAATATGTCCACCTCATTCCCAATCCTAACCTCGTAGTCATTGTCTTGTGGACGACACCACAGGAAGTAATGTTCGGAAAATATTCTCCTTCCAGCAATATTGTGGAGCTGAATTAACATCCACCTATGCCATTATTAACCCAGAGTGCTTCAGCTGTGTGTAGGTTAATTGAGTTCCCTCAAACTGAGGTTATAACTGGTTGCTAGGTGTCAGCAAGATTGTAAATAGTGGGAAGATTTTCCCTTTGTCATCATAAGAACTTTCTAAATGAAAGGCTTCAAATGTCACTAGTAATAGCGATCCCAGAAAATTGTCTTGCAGTGCTTACAATGTCACAAACACATAGTAACCCATTGAAATTTTCCCCCACTTTTGGCATCGTAAAACTCCTCCAAGTCATTCTCTGGCAGTATCAGCACACATCAATGGGCTCAAAATTCATCTCGGGCAGTATCAGATGACCTGCCCGTTATACGCAGCGCCTGCTACTCGGTTCCATTAACTGCAATTAACTGAATATCAGGCACTGCGTGTAACGGCCGACCGATCCGATACCGGCCACTAGGTGGTGGCCCCAACCTGCGAGAGACCATCAGCGGCAGGTCGGGGCCATAAAAGAAGCGGCAAGCGGCCCCTGGAGCAGTGTGGCGGCGTACACTGCAAGGTATAGTGCGAGCTGGTGCAGAAGAGCGACGGCAGCGAAGAGGGCGGTTGGATTGGATGTCATCAAGGTCCCAGTTGGTGATTAGCGCGTGAGCATGTACAGTAGGAGCGGTGACTGATTGTGGAACGACGCGATCAGGGCCCAGGAGAGGTGTGAATTCGGGGCCCAGAAGAGCCGAGGGCCCAGGAGCAGCATGGGCCAGCCCACACTGTGATATGTGTGCGCACTAGGTCTATGCAGCAGAGCAGGTTTCCAGTCGTCCTGGTTAACCCTTGCCACTGCACCAAGCCCTAGCTCTGTCAAGCCCGTGTGGTGGCTGGTGTGCAACGGCCATTACACACTTCAGGATGTAGTTCAGGACCTGGAATATTAGGTCCTTCATTGAAACACCTGTGAACTCATCCCTTTTTGGCTTGGCGCAAATCATCCTCAATACGAGGGACCGCCTTTGATGATGACTGATGTTAATTCAGTTCCCTTACACTTTCAGACCTCTAACTCCTCTGAGCAAAATCATATATACTTATTTTAAAACAAATTGCATTATTACCATCTCCTTTTGCATTGTACTATCATATTTTTGTCATTTAATCACTTCTGCCTTCCACCTTATCCGTCTGTTCTTTCCTCCCCTCCCCCCTTTCCCGGTCTCTGTACTTGCTTAAAACCAGTTAAGATCAGCTCATCGACCTGAACCGTTAACTCTGTTTCTCATTCCACAGATGCTGCCTGGCCTGCTGAGTATTTCCAGCATTTGTTTTTATTGCATTTACATAGTATCTTTAGCATACTAAAACATCGCATGGCGCTACAGGAACGTAATCTGACAAAAATTAACACCAAGACAAAGAAGGAGATATTAAGAAAGTGACCTTCAGCTTGGTCAATGAGATTGGTTTTAAGGAGCATCTTAGAGGAGGAGAGATTTAGGGAGGGAATTCCAGAGCTTCGGCCATGACCACCAATGGTGGAGCAAAGGAATTGGATGATGCACAAAAGGCCAGAGTTGGAGGAACGAGTTCTTGGAGGGTTGTAAGGCTGCAGGAGGTTACAGAGGTAAGGAATTATTTTATTTGTAACAAAGTGCAGGAGATGTTGATGCTAACTCGTTAAATAAATTGCATCTAGTGCCCTCTATTTTGAAACCATTCATAATTTTAAAATCTACAACAACTTGTGGAACGTGTACTTTGTGTACTCACCCAGCTCACTTCTCATCTTTGCCCTTGGGTTCCTATTAAATATGGAGGCAGAACCTCAAGTAAGAACTAAGGTGTAAATCGAAGTATAAAACTGACCCCATTACAAAGATGTGGATAACACCATATCAGTAATGTAAGAAATAGGAGCAGGAGTAGGCCATACGGCCCTTGGAGTCTGCTCCGCCATTTAATATGATCATGGCTGATCCGATCATGGACTCGGCTCCACTTCCCTGCCCGCTCCCCAAATTCAAAGGATTTCTTGGATGCTTACCAGAGGCTCTGTACTTAATTAAAAGCTGTTCATTTTCAACATCTTCCAGTTCTGACGAAAGGTCATCGACCTGAATCGTTAACTCTATTTCTCTCGCCACAGCTGCTGCCTGACCTGCCGAGTGTTTCCAGCATTTTTATTTCAAAAAAGATTCTTGTTTTTATTCAGTCTAACTTATACATCAAGAAATGTATTCTGCAGGGCACTGAAGCTTCAATAATTTAAAGGATAGACCCATACTACACCATTATTATTTCCCATGGACAATGTAAACCATAATTCCTTTTCTAAGGCAGATAAATTGATTTCTATGCCATTTAAAGACTTTGAAAACACATAGGTGAATAATATGCCGATCAAGCATGACCTTCTTTACAGCTCCATATCATGTACATGTGGAATGCTGTTTTATTTAATGCATGCAAAATGTATCAAACCAATGGCCACAAATTTCCAATCAGGTCACTGGTGCACTCCCTGCAAGGTCCTTCAGCCTTCCCCCACAGTCCAATGAAGCCTTGGAAGCAAATCGTTCTCACAAAAACTCCAGCCAAATCTACCAAGGAAGAGCCATGTTCTAAAAGAGCCACCCTTGACAATATTCTTTCTTTAGAAACACAACAACAATTACTTCACTTCGGAGAGGCACAAAACAGAGTCATTGCACAAGTGCATCTGACCCCATTTGATAGGTGGCAAAGTGGATGTGCTGCTGCATGAACCACACGGCACCCTCCCCAATAGACAACATTGCACCATGACTTGCAGGAGATGGCGCCCACAGTTAATAATGTGCACAATACTTGTCGGACCTGGCAACAGATGTGGGAGAAGACGATATACTTCAGTGAACTCGGATGGCAAGACGTGATTTGGCTAGGATAGACTGGCAAATGGATAGGCAATGGCAGACAGTTAAAGATCACATGGATGAACTTCAACAATTGTACATCCCTGTCTGGCATAAAAATAAAACAGGGAAGGTGACTCAACCGTGACTAACAAGGGAAATTAGGGATCATGCTAAATCCAAGGCATATAAATTGGCCAGAAAAAGCAACAAACCTGAGGACTGGGAGAAATTTAGAATTCAGCAGAGGTGGACAAAGGGTTTAATTAGGAGAGGGAAAATAGAGTATGAGAGTAAGCTTGTAGCGAATATAAAAACTGACTGCAAAAGCTTCTATAGGTATGTGAAGAGAAAACGATTAGTGAAGACAAATGTAGGTCCCTTGCAGTCAGAATCAGGTGAATTTATAATGGGGAACAAAGAAATGGCAGACCAATTGAACAAATACTTTGGTTCTGTCTTCACGAAGGAAAACACAAATAACCTTCCGGAAATACTAGGGGACCGAGGGTCTAGTGAGAAGGGGGAACTGAAGGAAATCCTTATTAGTCAGGAAATTGTGTTAGGGAAATTGATGGAATTGAAAGCCGATAAATCCCCAGGGCCTGATAGTCTGCATCCCAGAGTACTTAAGGAAATGGCCCTAGAAATAGTGGATGCATTGGTGGTCATTTTCCAACATTCTATTGACTCTGGATTAGTTCCTATGGATTGGAGGGTAGCTAATGTAACCCCACTTTTTAAAAAAGGAGGGAGAGAGAAAACAGGGAATTATAGACTGGTTAGCCTGACATCGGTAGTGGAGAAAATGTTGGAATCAATTATTAAAGATATAATAGCAGCGCATTTGGAAAGCAGTGACAGGATCAGTCCAAGTCAGCATGGATTTATGAAAGGGAAATTATGCTTGACAAATCTCCTAGAGTTTTTTGAGGATGTAACTAGCAGAGTGGACAAGGGAGAACCAATAGATGTGGTGTATTTGGACTTTCAAAAGGCTTTTGACAAGGTCCCACACAAGAGATTAGTGTGCAAAATTAAAGCACATGGTATTGGGGGTAATGTATTGATGTGGATAGAGAACTGGTTGGCAGACAGGAAGCAAAGAGTAGGAATAAACGGGTCCTTTTCAGAATGGCAGGCAGTGACTAGTGGGGTACCACAAGGTTCAGTGCTGGGACCCCAGCTATTTACAATATACATTAATGATTTAGACGAAGGAATTTAATGTAATATCTCCAAATTTGAAGATGACACTAAGTTGGGTGGCAGTGTGAGCTGTGAGGAAGATGCTAAGAGGCTGCAGGGTGACTTGGACAGGTTAGGTGAGTGGGCAAATGCATGGCAGATGCAATATAATGTAGATACATGTGAGGTTATTCATTTTGGTGGCAAAAACAGAAAGGCAGTATATTATCTGAATGGTGACAGATTAGGAAAAGGGGAGGGGCAATGAGACCTGGGTGTCATGCTACATCAGTCATTGAAAGTTGACATGCAGGTACAGCAGGCGGTGAAGAAGCCAAATGGCATGTTGGCCTCCATAGCGAGAGGATTTGAGTTCAAGAGCAGGGAGGGCTTACTGCAGTTGTACAGGGCCTTGGTGAGGCCACACCTTGAATATTGTGTACAGTTTTGGTCTCCTAATCTGAAGGACATTCTTGTTATTGAGGAAGTGCAGCAAAGGTTCACCAGACTGATTCCTGGGATGGCAGGCCTGACATATGAAGAAAGACTGCATCGACTAGGCTTATATTCACTGGAATTTAGAAGAATGAGAGGGAATCTCATAGAAACATATAAATTTCTGACGGGATTGGACAGGAAGAATGTTCCTGATGTTGGGGAAGTCCAGAACCAGGAGTCACAGTCTAAGGATAATAAGGAGTAAGCCATTTAGGACCGAGATGAGGAGAAACTTCTTCACTCAGAGAATTGTGAACCTGTGGAATTCTCTACCACAGAAAGTTGTTGAGGCCAGTTCATTAGATATATTCAAAGGGGAGTTAGATGTGGCCCTTATGGCTAAAGGTATCAAAGGGTATGGAGAGAAAGCAGGAATGGGGTACTGAAGTTGCATGATCAGCCATGATCATATTGAATGGTGGTGCAGGCTCGAAGGGCCGAATGGCCTGTTCTTGCACCTATTTTCTCTGTTTACCACAAACCAGGACATAGTGTTGTCGGTCAACCTCAGTAGGGCACAACCTCAAGCCGCACTTAAAAACCTTGCCACCGTCCCATCTTCCAAGAACTTCATACATCAACTGCACTACAAAATTAACACTGACACCCAGGCTGGACTTCAAGTTGGCCATTTGTCAGCGCTCAGTAACCCCTTGTACTTTGGAAATATGTCAGTGTGATTGCATGAGACAGCTGTGTCATTCCGATCTGTGTGTAAGGAAATGACTGCGCTATCCAGCGTTGATACATGTGCTGCAGCCCATTAGCCGATATTGGGCCACAGGGATAAGAGTTGAGGGCAGGGATAGCCTTGCCAACCACTGGCAATGCAATGTATGTTACAAATTGGCTTCAGGTATGTTTGCCGCAGATGGCAAGGCTCTACAACTGGCTCCCCATTGGCATGGAGCAAACTGAAGCAGTTGTCCAGAGTCATTGGCAGGCAGGCGTGCCAAGGTCTGCAGATATGGATTGGTGCCTACTCAGCAGCTGGTCATGCTTTCTTTCATCTTACACCCCTCAAACATAATATACTGTATTTCAGGCACTTTGAAACCAAAATTACCTTAAGGATAAAAATAAATTGTTTCCAATTTTTTTCCCTTCAAAAATAAGTTAAAATTTCACAAATACAGGAGCAGGGGTTGGAGTCCAATAAAAACACTGCAGTGAAAATATTGTAAACATTGCAACAACAAAAAAAGCCCATGGAGTTTTCTTTGCTGCCATTTCAAACGGTGGACCTAAGGAACGAAAGAGCAAACCCAGGGACAAATATTAGAGAGCTTTTCACAGTGTTCATCTGCATGAAAGCTGGCCTCAATTAGGCTAAGCCATGAAATGGGTTCAAACATTCTGGCACACAGAATGGAACAGACTGCGGAACTGTAGCTCAGCAAGCACTGAGCACTGGGCCAGCTCCCCCCATTCTATCATCCCTCTGCAGTCTTGTACATCGACTCTCCTGCTCCGCACTACCGCCATCTCTACACCAGAGAATACATGACAGTCACAGAATTCTGCTGGCTCCCATTGTCTTCTTAGAAGGAAACTGCATAGCTCACTTTTAACATTTAGGGGTAACAATCCGGGATACATAGAAAATGCCATTTTCCAAACACTCCTGCTAATCCTCTATCCACTACAATCTAAATCCCGAGCTTGAAATTGTGTAATGCTGGAAGTTAATCTTCTGTTCGTAGAGTGGACAAAACCAAGCTCGTCTTTTCCCTCCGTAATACAAGGATTATCCAGAAAATGCTTTGAGAAGCAAAAATGAGGGGTTTTATAAACACAAAAGTCTGGCGAGGAGCCTCTATAAGTATGGATACATCTTCAGATATATAAATCGTTTCCTAACCTTGTGGCAGTGCTGCTTGCGTATTGGGAAAGGACAGTAAGTATTTAGCCTTGCTGCAAAATTGTTCATTTCTTGCCAGCAGTGTACACAGACACTAAATAAAGACATAAGCAGCTCTTTGGCAGTAAGATCACAAATAATGTAAAAAAAAAACACAGCGTTTTATAATCATGCTTCAGTGTGTGAAACAAAAGCCCTGATTTTAACTCAGCGGGAATTGGGGCCGAGGCTAGACACAAACTGTCCTGCCCTCAGCAGTGTGAGGATTGGTGGATTTTAATTCCCAGGCCCACATCTCCATAACTCGTCAGTTCCCTGCCTGAAACTGGCAGGAAGTGGAGATGGGCGGGCGAGAAAATGTTGGGTGGCACTCTTACTCCTCCTGGCCCGACAAGAAAAGTTGAAATAAAGTTTAAAAACTTACCTGTTTGGGCATTTTCGGGATCCGACCCTTCTTTTAACGAAGCTGACGTGGTGGAACAGCCACACACAACTGCTTCCTTGCGTAGGCCACGGGTTAAAATAGTTGTCTGGCTTTTGTGCCATCAGCGGAGACTGATCTGCGTAATTAACAGCGCCCGCCGGTTTCTGAAAGGTCTCCTATCCACCAGAAGAACAAGTGGAAGACTGCAGGAAGGGAGTGAGATGTCAGCGGCTAGTCTTTCTCAGCCCTTTGCAGTATAGTGTAGTGGATCAGAAACTTGTTTGGTCAGGAAATATCCTGAATGCAGGAAAGTGTCCCTCAGCTATCCTGTGATACAAGTCAAGTAGTTTCCCCAGCAGGGAAGACGAGAGAACTCTCCACAGACACGGTGAATCGTGTTCTATAAACATCCAGCTTGAAGTACAATTTAGAAATAAGTTGTGCGTAGTTTTCCTCATTCATTGAAATACTCTACCAAGTTACTGAGACCAAGAACTGAACAATTGTTGTGAGTGATGGATAGCACTGGGCCTGCAACTCAACTTTCTTTGACAGGAGGAAATTCTCCACTGCCTTTGTAGGAAGTTAAAGAGGAAACAGCATTCTCGCAACAGACCAATGGATAGCCATTTCTGAAGGCCTAAAGTTCATATCCAAGTTTCACCCAACATTTGAACTTGGGTACACCTGTTGTTTCGTTTTAAATGGTTTAGAGTTAGACCGGGGAGTGCACATCAAAGCTGAGCAAAAGTGGAAGGATCAGCCCACAGTGACAGAAATTCACCTTCTTGCACAGCAGCAGTGACGAGAGCCACAGAGAAATCTGTATGCAATGCCTTCCCACCCTTATGGCTGAAGAAGAAATATTAACAGTACCAGTAAGCGGAAAGACAGGCTAAATAAGCAAGGAAAATGCAGCCGACATCACTGAGCAACAATAGTAGAGTGGAGACCAGCAAAGTGTTTAATTGTTTTGCCACAAGAAATAGCAAAAAAAACGTGTGTTGCAATCACTGCATTTCTTAGAAACGTAATCTGGTCTAATAGTTGCATGAGTTTAAGAGTGAGGATTGCTGAAAGAATTGCAGGTACGGTATTTACACTGGCTACAATAAGTGAAAATGAGGTTGGAGATAAGGAATCTACAAAACTATACAATTTTAACAGGGCATTAGCCCCATCCAATGTGCAAGTCACACCTTCCCGTGTGTTTTTTTTAAGGACTTGATAACCTGGGATAAGCTCAAAGGTTTTGGGTGCAACTTTTACACGGATGCAACCAGTACACAGCATTAATATGATGCACTTCATAGAAACAGAATTCCATGACATCAGGAGGAGAAAATTTCCTGTTTCAGCAAATTACATTACATAGGGATGCATAATTGACAGGTATAGTCAAGCAAGCTATTTGCCTAAACTTAAGACCATGTTGTAATGTGAATGCGGAATAAGTAATTTCAGTTAAGTCATGGCCGTGACAAAATGGAAACGGCAGCAGCAGTCACACAATTAAACATGAACACAGGTTGCAACAATTCCTCACAATGAAACAGCACAGATATGATGAGATGAACTGTCACACACTATTGAATCCTTAATTGGACCAAATGTTCAACATTTAAAGTTAAAATCAGTGTTTCTCACAGCAGAAGAAAATGTCAAAAGTAATGCAAGTTGATGCATTTATTTCAAATCTTGTGTGACCTTTTGTTTCATAGCTAGTAATTGAATGGCATTCAAAAGGGTCAAATATTGATAATATAGCATATTTCATTCTGCAATGGTTATTCACAAACTCATCTGTTTCAATATAGCCTGCAGGTCAAGGTTCGAATTGTGGATTGATATGAATTCAGAGAACAGCAAAATGAAAGTTAAGTTATTCCTCTTACACCATGTGTTCATTAAAAACTGGTCAAAGTTACATGTAAGCTACTGGTTAGTTTGAGTGAGATACAGTTGTGTACTGCGGTTCTGAATTAGTCTAAGCCCAGACTGTGTATAAAAAGCAATGTCATGAGATACAACAAATGAAGAATAGTCCAACACATCTGAAATTCATTCCTTAACTATCCACTAACCTATTATACAAAGTACAGGTTGGACCTTCCTTATCCAGCACCACCCCTCGTTCGGCATGATTCTGGTGGCCGGGGGAGCAGGCACAGAATGCGGCTTAGCTGCACCCCGACTTTGGGGCCGCGCCGACACCCGCTAGGGGCCCGCCGCCGCTTCGGGCCCACTCGAGGCACCGACCTCCTCCCCCCTCCCCGACCTTGGGCCGCCTCCTCCCCCCTCCCCGACCTTGGGCCGCCTTCACCCCCTCCCTCCCCTCGGGCTGACCTCCCATTATCCAGCAAAATCCCTGATTCGGCACAGGCCAGGTCCTGAGGGATAAGCAAGATTCAACCTGTACCTTTCTCTTGGCCAAGGATACTTAAAGGGTTGACGGTGGATAAGCAATGGCAAACATTTAAAGATCACAATGAACTTCAGCAATTGTACACCCCTGTCTGGAGTAAAAATAAAATGGGGAAGGTGGCTCACCCATGGCTAACAAGAGAAATTAAGGATAGTGTTAAAACCAAGAAAGAAGCATATAAATTGGCTAAAAAAAGTAACAAAACTGAGGACTGGCAGAAATTTAGAATTCAACAGAGGAGGACTAAGGGTTTAATTAAGAGGGGAAAATAGAGTACGAGAGGAAGCTTGCAGGGAACATAAAAACTGACTGCAAAAGCTTCGATAAATATGTGAAGAGAAAGAGATTAGTGAAGACAAATGTAAGTCCCTTGCAGTCGGATTCAGGTGAATTTATAACGGGGAACAATGAAATGGCAGACCAAATGAACAAATACTTTGGTCTGTCTTCATGAAGGAAGACACAAATAATCTTCTGAATGTACTAGGGGACAGTGGGTCTAGTGAGAAGGAGGAACTGAAGGATATCCTTATTAGGCGGGAAATTGTGTTAGGGAAATTGATGGGATTGAAGGCTGATAAATCCCCGGGGCCTGATAGTCTGCATCCCAGAGTACTTACGGAAGTGGCCCTAGAAATAGTGGATGCACTGGTGATCATTTTCCAACAGTCTATCGACTCTGGATCAGTTCCTATGGACTGGAGGATAGCTAATGTAACACCACTTTTTAAAAAGGGAGGGAGAGAGAAAACGGGTAATTATAGACCAGTTAGCCTGATATCAGTAGTGGGGCAAATGTTGGAATCAATCATTAAGGATGAAATAGCAGGGCATTTGGAAAGCAGTGATAGGATTGGTCCAAGTCAGCATGGATTTATGAAGCGTAAATCATGCTTGACAAATCTTCTGGAATTTTTTGAGGATGTAACTAGCAGAGTGGACAAGGGAGAACCAGTAGATGTGGTATATTTGGACTTTCAAAAGGCTTTTGACAAGGTCACGCACAAGAGATTGGTGTACAAAGTCAAAGCGCTTGGTATACAAAGTCAAAGAGCTTGGTATACAAAGTCAAAGCGCTTGGTATTGGGGGTAATGTACTGACGTGGATAAAGAACTGGTTGGCAGACAGGAAGCAGAGAGTCGGGATAAACGAGTCCTTTTCAGAATGGCAGGCAGTGACTAGTGGGGTGCCGCAGGGTTCAGTGCTGGGACCCCAGCTCTTTACAATATACATTAACGATTTGGATGAAGGAATTGAGTGTTATATCTCCAAGTTTTCAGATGACACTAAACTGGGTGGCGGTGTGAGCTGTGAGGGGGATGCTAAGAGGCTGCAGGGTGACTTGGACAAGTTAGGTGAGTGGGCAAATGCATGGCAGATGCATGTGGATAAATGTGAGGTTATTCATTTGGGGGCAAAGACATGACGGCAGAATATTATCTGAATGGCGACAGATTTGGAAAAGGGGAGGTGCAACGAGACCTGGGTATCATGGTTCATCAGTCATTGAAGGTTGGCATGCAGGTACAACAGGCGGTGAAGAAGGCAAATGGTATGTTGGCCTTCATAGCTAGGGGATTTGAGTATAGGAGCAGGGAGGTCTTACTGCAGTTGTACAGGGCCTTGGTGAGGCCTCACCTGGAATATTGTGTTCAGTTTTGGTCTCCTAATCTGAGGAAGGATGTTCTTGCTATTGAGGGAATGCAGCGAAGGTTCACCAGACTAAGGGGACATAGTCTTAGGATAAGGGGTAGGACATTTAGGACTGAGATGAGGAGAAACTTCTTCACTCAGGAGAGTTGTTATCCTGTGGAATTCCCTGCCGCAGAGAGTGGTTGATGCCAGTTCATTGGATATATTCAAGAGGAAGTTAGATATAGCCCTTACAGATAAGGGGATCAAGGGGTATGGAGAGAAAGCAGGAAAGGGGTACTGAGGGAATGATCAGCCATGATCTTATTGAATGGCGGTGCAGGCTCGAAGGGCCGAATGGCCTACTCCTGCACCTATTTTCTATGTTTCTATGTTTCTAAATGACTAGTGTGGCATCTGAATGAGTTGACTGCAGAACTGAGGAAACCGATTATAATGAGCAACATTGATCAAGCATTGTTATAACTTGGGTGAATGTTTTTCAGATTTTGGATTTGGAGCTCTTACAAATTAGGCACTTATAAAGTTCAGCTCAACCCAGTTAACAAAGAGTGCAAAAGCCTCTATCCACCAGGAAACATGTGTCCTACTGGGCTGTCAGGAATCAAATACATGTACACTACTAGACCACCAAACAACAGAGATGAATAGCATAGGAGTCCGTTGCAGCCGCCCACAACCCCCCCCCCCCACCCCCACCATGTTAAACATTTACAAGTGCCAGCCAGCCAGCCCGCCATCCATCAATGGTTATGATAATAACACACCAATGTACATCTGTGGTGTAAATACACCAAGGGAGATTCTTCTGGAAGAACTGGGCACTCACCAAAATGCAACTGTGCCAAAGTCAAGTTTTATCGCTTGACCCAAAATATACAAATCTGGACCACTTCAGGTTTTTAAATTCACCTCCATTCTTTAATCTTTATCCTGAGTTGTGCAATAGCACAATGATTATTTGAGGATATACAATTGGAAGAATTTATCTTGTGCAGCCTGACATAGTTGTAACATTTATAAGGCAACTGTGCTTCAAAAATACAAGAAATAAAGTAACTATTAATAGCTATTATATCCAAATATAATACCCAATCTTTAGGAAGAGGTGACAGCATTATCCAGGTTAGGATTATCCCAACATGGTTGGTTGAACATTGCTGGTACTCACTGGTGAGCTATTTCATCTGACAGTCAAATTTTAACCCAGGTGTTAATTTATTCACATTTCACATAAAAAAATCAACTATTTCCGCTGGGATTAAAGGTTGTCTGTATCAAACAATAGTTGGAATGTGCAATTAGAAGCTATCAGAACCAGACTGGTAAACGGGCCCCAACTACTGTCTGTGGTCCCAAATACTACTTCTGTATGAGACAGCAATTTGCGTGTACGTGCTCCAATTTAGTGTATGGTATTTGCTGCTTATGGTATAATCTTCCTTACATTTGGAAGCAAAAATGAAGATTACGTGATAACTTTTCTGAACACTTCCATTCTATTTACACATGGGACCTTGATCTCACTGCAGCCTAACACTTTAATTACCCCTTGTAAGCGCCCTCTGACCTGTCGGCCATCAACTGTGGCTCGGTGGTTAACACTCTTGCCTTGGAATCAGAAGGTTGTGGGTTCAAGTTCCACTCCAGAGACTGGAGCACAAAAATCTTTGCTGACACTCCAGTGCAGTACTGAGGGAGTGCAGAGGCATCGTTTTTCGGATGAGACATCGCTCTATCAGGTGAGCATAAAAGATCCCTTGGCACTATTTTGAGAAGAGCAGGGGAGTTATCCCCAGTGTCCTGGCCAATATTTATCCCTCAATCAACATCAATAAAACAGATTATCAGGTCATTTTCATATTTCTGTTTGTGGGAGCTTGCTGTGCGCAAATTGGCTGCCTCGTTTCCTACATTACAACAGTGACCACTCTTCAAAAGTTCTTAGTTGACTGTAAAGTGTTTTGGGATGTCCTGAGGTTGTGAAGGGAGCTCTATAAATGCAAGGCTTGCTTTCGCTCTCTTGTCTTTGGCCTCCGACACTGCTCAAACCAACTTCAAGGCAGGCCTCAGGAGCTGTACCTCATCTTTCTCTTGAGCACTCTACAGCCCTTTGGTCTTTACTTTAGTAACTTGAAACTTCAGCAATATCCCATATCTTCTTTTAGCAGAATTTGAAGTGGGTCTGTCAGTGTTTAGGAGGAGTGGGAGGCTGGTCATTGCTTCGTGTACAGATTCTTCATTAGGAAACAGCTCTGGTGGAGATTCTGTATCTGGGAGTTACTGATCTTTTCTGGATTGGCGAATTCACATGGCATTTCCAGCATTTCCTATTCTAATTTCTGATCTCATGCCTTTCCCATCCGAGTCCTTTTGTTATTACGTCTTTTATTGCCTTACTGAGGTGATCTTTTACAACAATTAGTCGGTTCTTCCATCTCTATTCAGTAGTTTGCACGCAATTCGACATATTAACTTGCTCTCAGTGATAGAAGTATCTATTGTCTCTTTCTCTCCCCCATTCCTATTTTCTCCTCGTTTCCACCTTCTATCCTACCAAACAGAGAAAATAGGAGCAGTAGTAGACTATTCGGCCCTTTGAGTCTGCACCGCCATTCAATATGATCATGCTGATCCTCTATCTCAACACCATATTCACGCTTTCTCCCCATACCTCTTGATGCCTTGTGTTTCTAGAAATCTATCTATCTCCTTCTTAAATATATTCAGTGACTTGGCCTCCACAGCCTTCTGTGGTAGAGAATTCCACAGGTTCACCACCCTCTCAGTGAAAAAAATCCCTTCTCATCTCAGTTCTAAATTTCCTACCCTGTATCCTGAGACTGTGACCCCTTGTTCTAGACTTCCCAGCCAGGGGAAACATCATCCACGCATCCAGCCTGTCCAACCCCATCAGAATTTTATACGTTTCAATGAGATTCCCTCTCATTCTTCTAAACTCTAGTGAATACAGGCCTAGTTGACCCATTCTCTCCTCATACGACAGTCCTGCCATCCCAGGAATCAGTCTGGTGACCCTTCACTGAACTCCCTCTCTATGGCAAGTATATTCTTTATTAGGTAATGAGACCAAAACTGCACACAACACTGCAGGTGTGGTCTCACCAAGTATTGTGTTCCTAACACAGATGAGACTGCACACAGGGAGGTTAAAGTAACAGTGACCTCAGTCTTTATTAAGATGCTGGGATCCCTTGGGACTTCAGGGGATGCGCTCCCTGGTGGCGGAACATGGGAGTGCATGCTTTACAGATCCACAACATCACTTCCCCACCAAAGTCAAAGTGAAAACTATTTACAAGGTGAGGCGGTCGGGAGCCTTTCTTTCCCTAGTGGACCGCCTCGGTACAAATGTCTGTTCTGGTGTGTTGGCTGTGCCCTCGCTGGGCTGGCGTGTTGTTGGCCCTACAGGGCTGCTGGGTGAGCCTGGCCTTGCTGGGCTGTTGGGCTTGATGGGTTCGATTTCCTGGTCCGGCGTGGTGTCGTTGATCCTGTGGGTGTGTGTTGTGGGCTCGAAAAAGGTGGTGTCTGCTGTGGGTTGTTCAGGGCAGTCTGTGAACTGCAGCCCCGTTTGGTCCAGGTGCTTTCTGCAAATTTGTCCATTGTCTAGTTTGACTACAAATACCCTATTCCCTTCTTCAGCTACCACCGTGCCCGCGATCCACTTGGGACCATGTCCATAATTTAGCACGTACACTGGGTCATTCAGATCAATTTCCCGTGACACGGTGGCGCGACCATCGTTTACATTTTGTTGCTGCCGCCTGCTCTCTACCTGATCATGCAGGTTGGGGTGAACCAGCGCGAGTCTGGTTTTAAGTGTCCTTTTCATGAGTAGCTCAGCCGGGGGCACCCCTGTGAGCGAGTGGGGTCTCGTGCGGTAGCTGAGCAGTACTCGGGACAGGCGGGTTTGGAGTGAGCCTTCTGTGACTCGTTTGAGGCTCTGTTTGATGGTTTGTACTGCCCGCTCTGCCTGCCCATTGGAGGCTGGTTTAAACGGGGTCGAGGTGACATGTTTGATCCCATTGCGGGTCATGAATTCTTTAAATTCGGCACTGGTGAAACATGGCCTGTTGTCACTGACCAGTATGTCAGGCAGGCCGTGGGTGACAAACATGGCCCTCAAGCTTGCAATGGTGGCGGTGGCGGTGCTTCCCGACATTATTTCACATTCAATCCATTTTGAAAAAGCATCCACCACCACCAGGAACATTTTACCGAGAAACGGGCCCGCATAGTCGACATGGATCCTCGACCATGGTCTCGAGGGCCAGGACCACAAACTTAGTGGTGCCTCTCTGGGCACATTGCCGTACACAGAACTCTAAGTCAGAGTCGATACCGGGCCACAACACGTGGGATCTGGCTATCGCTTTCATCATTACTATACCCGGGTGTGTGCTGTGGAGATCTGAGATGAACGTCTCCCTGCCCTTTTTGGGTAGCACTACGCGGTTACCCACAACAGGCAGTCTGCCTGAATGGACAGTTCGTCCTTTCGCCGCTGGTACGGCTTGATTAGCTCTTGCATTTCAATGGGGATGCTGGCCCAGCTCCCATGCAGTACACATTTTTTTACTAGGGACAGCAGAGGATCTTGACTGGTCCAAGTCCTAATCTGGCAGGCTGTGACAGGTGATTTATCATCTTCAAACGCTTCCATTACCATCATCAAGTCTGCAGGCTGCGCCACCATCAACAAGTTTGCAGGCTGTGACATTTCCACCCCCGTGGTGGGCAATGGTAGCCGACTGAGAGCATCCGCACAGTTCTCGGTGCCTGGCCTGTGGTGGATGGTATAGTTATATGCTGATAGCACGAGTGCCCACCTTTGGATGCGGGCTAAGGTATTAGTATTTATGCCCTTGTTTTCAGCGAACAGGGATATGAGGGGCTTGTGATTGATTTCCAGCTCAAATTTGAGGCCAAACAGGTACTGATGCATTTTCTTTACCCCGAACACACACGCTAATGCCTCTTTCTCAATCATGCTGTATGTCCTCTCGGCCTTAGGCAAGCTCCTGGAAGCATAGGCGACAGGTTGCAACTTCCCCACAACGTTAGCTTGTTGTAATACACACCCGACTCCGACGCATCACATGCTAGCACAAGTCTTTTACACGGGTTATACAATACAAGCAGCTTGTTGGAGCATAAAATGTTTCTGGCTTTCTCAAAAGCAATTACTTGTTTTTTTTCCCCATACCCAGTTCTCACCTTTACGTAATAACACATGTAGAGTCTCTAAGAGGGTGCTTAGCCCCGGTAGGAAGTTACCAAAAATAGTTGAGGAGTCCCAGGAACGACCGCAACTCCATGACGTTCTGTGGCCTGGGCGCGTTCCTGATAGCCTCTGTCTTGGCGTCTGTGGGCCGAATGCCGTCCGCTGCCATCTTTCTCCCCAAAAACTCCACGTTTGTTGCCATGAAGATGCATTTCGACCTCTTCAGCAGCAGCCCTACGCGATCCAGTCGCTGGAGGACCTCCTCCAGGTTTTGTAGGTGCTCGACGGTGTCCCGACCCGTAACAAATATGTCGTTCTGAAAAACCACCGTGCGTGGTACCGACTTGAGTAGGCTCTCCATATTTCTCTGGAAGATCACTGCAGTCGATCGAATTCCAAACGGGCATCTGTTGTAGATGAACAGTCCCTTGTGCATGTTGATGCAGGTCAGGCCCTTCGAAGACTCCTCTAGCTCCTGCGTCATGTAGGCCGAAGTCAGGTCGAGCTTGGTGAACGTCTTGCCTCCTGCCAGCGTCGTAAATAGGTCGTCTGCCTTGGGTAGCAGGTATTGGTCCTGTAGCGAGAAACGTTTAATAGTTACTTTATAATCGCCGCAAATCCTGACCGTGCCATCACTTTTGAGTACTGGAACAATCGGGCTGGCGCACTCGCTGAATTCCACTGGGGAGATGATCCCCTTGCGTTGCAGCCTATCCAGCTCGATTTCCACTCTCTCCCTCATCATGTGAGGTACCGCTCATGCCTTGTGGTGAATGGGTCGTGCCTCTGGGACCAAGTGGATCCGCACCTTTGCCCCGGAAAAGTTTCCAATGCCTGGCTCAAAAAGGGAAGGAAATTTGTTAAGAACCTGGGTACATGAGGCCTCATCGACATGTGATAGCGCTCGGATGTCATCACAGTTCTAGCGGATTTTGTCCAGCCAGCTCCTTCCAAGCAGTGTGGGGCCATCGCCCGGAACAATCTAGAGAGGCAGTTCGTGCACCGTGCCCTCATAGGTGACCTTGACCATGGCACTGTTCAGGACAGTGATAAGCTCTTTGGTGTACGTTCTCAGTTTCGTGTAGATGGGGCTCATGGCTGGTCTGAGTGCCTTGTTGCACCACAGTCTCTCAAACATCTTTTTACTCATGATGGATTGGCTAGCACCATGGCTACGGGTAAGCCATTCAATTTTACGTTTAGCATTATAGGTGGACATTTCGTCAAAAATGTGTGCACTCCATGTACTTTAGCATCTTCCTCCTCTCTCTGAGGCTCGAAATTGCTTTGGTCCACCATGGACCGATCTTCCTCTGCCATATGGTGGTTAGCAGGTTTTGCAGAGCTTGCAGCTCGTCTGCAAGGTCGTTGGAGGTGCCCCATTATTCCACAGCTCTAGCAAACATACCCTTTGAAGCGGCATGAATAGGCTGAATGGAAGCCTACACAAGGCCAACAAGGTGTGAACTGCCTTGCATTCATCCTTTGTTGCGGACTCTGATTCATCTGGGTCACCTGAGGCCTGCTGGCAGTTGCACACTCGTGGTTTCTGCCCTGTATATTTCTGCTCACAAACACAGTTCCAGTTAATTTATGAACATTGCTTGCACTTGTGTGCTGAGAGATTTGTTTGGTGTTATCACTGGTGGACATAAACGCCTGTGCTATCGCAGTGGCCTTACTGAGGGTCAGTGTCTCTACAGTCAAAAGTTTTCATCGGATGGTCTCATGGCCAATGCTCAGTACAAAAAAGTCTCTGAGCATTTGATCCAGTAGCCATCAAACTCACATTGTCCTGCAAGTCGCCTTAGCTCGGCGACGTAGCTCGCCACTTCCTGACCTTCAGATCGCTGGCATGTGTAGAACCGATACCTCGCCATCAGCACACTCTCCCTCGGGTTAAGATGCTCCCGAACCAGTGTACACAGCTCCTCATACAACTTATCTGTGGGTTTCACCGGAGCCAGAAGATTCTTCATAAGGCTGTCGGTCAGTGTCCCCGCAGACCATGAGGCGACCGCTCTCCTTTTTGCAGCGCTTCCTTCTCCGTCCAGCTTGTTGGCTACAAAGTACTGGTCTAGCCGTTCGACATAGGCTTCCCAGTCCTCACCCTCCGAAATCTTCTCCAGGATGCCCACAGTTTGCTGCATCTTTGCGTTGGATTCGTATACTCGTCTCCAGTTATTGTGTTCCTAACACAGATGAGACTGCACATAGGGAGGTTAAAGTAACAGTGACCTCAGTCTTTATTAAGACACTCCAGAGTGAGGAACAGGCCTTTGGGGCCGACTTATATACAGTGCTCCCAAGGGATGCTGGGATCCCTTGGGACTTCAGGGGATGCGCTCCCTGGTGGTGGAACATGGGAGTGCATGCTTTACAGATACACAACACCAAGGCCCTATATAACTGTAGTAAGGCAGAGAGCTTACTTATCGCTCAGTTTCCAGCAGCAGTCAGAGTGCCGCCAGGCTGCTGGCCAGGAGTGCAGCAGCAGGCAATTCTGCTTCTGTCCCCAATTCCCAGCAAAAGGCCCTGCTGGAGAATGAGCCTGTGTCAGAGATGCTCATCGGCTATGCTAACAATCTGGGGCAGGAGAATTGCCAATCCTCGGCCTTGATTGGCACAGTGCAGTTCAAACATGTTGCACATGTCGGGCACCTGGGATGGAGAGGGGGCAAGGAGAGGGAAATTGGTGCTAAAGAGTGTGTTCTCATGTGAATCCACTAACTGGCTTTATTTGAGCCTCCTGTCCCTGGATTTGCAGAACTGTCAGTGAAAATAAAATGGAGTGATTGGATTTAGAGGTGATCAATTTTACTTCATTTAACAAATGACACTATGGTTCCCATATTTAGGAGACCCTATGATGCGCCATACTGACCAGCAGCCATGTTTGTGTAAGAGTGCAGTTCCCAGTTATCTTCTGGAACCTTGAAAGCTGTTTACAGTATGCTTGATGCAAGTGGTGCAGGTTCCTTTGTGACCATGCAGTAACCGGGGAGAGAGCACACATCATTGGCATATGTGAGGAGTGACATTAACAATTAATAAGTCTGTCACAGATTGTAAACCCCAGACTGGAAGCAGTCAGTCGGGTTTAGCCGAGAGCACATAATTCACTTCCCATGGTTGTTCCTGCAAACCAAGTTTTAGGGTGTATTTTTTTTTTTAAAAAACAATCTTTACTTCCAGTAAAAGAAAATAAATCTTCCTAACCAGGTCAAAAGAGCAGCAATAGGTTGCAATTACTGTGGGCAATAATAGCACAAGGACATTTAGGCTTCGAGTTACTACACTATTGCCCTGTTTTTTTTGGCGCCATTCCCCCGATATTGGCGTAACCGGCACAAAAGATCGCAGAATTTTAAGCGCAAATTGCGTTCAGTGCAAATCAAGTTTCCATGTTCTTTTGCGCTATTTGAAAAATCATTGTGCTAGAAGCAGGCTCTGCCTACGCCCCCAAGGTGAATTAATCACCGTTGGGTCTTTCTGCTAATTTGCAGGCCTTTGAGGAGGCTTCAAAACCTAAGCTGGAACCTTTGGGTGCAAGGACACTCATTGGTACGTTTTTAATGTTTTTAAATGAGTTTTAATTTTTTTTTCTAAGGTACAGGTACTGACTACTGTACCCCAATCGAACCAGTAAATAGTTTTACAAAAACAAAATACTGTGCATTCAGGCAATCGGAATCAAAAACAGAAAATGCTGGAAATATTCAGCAGGTCAGACAAGAAAAGAAACAAAAGATGGTTCTGAAGGAGTTAAAAATGACAAAAGCAGTACCATTACCAGCAATTGGCATCTTTTGTTTCTTAACTTGTCCCGTGACTACTCCCTTTCGCCTTGCACCATCATCCCTTTTGTCATTTAATTTCTCCTGCCTGCCACCCTATAACAGAGTTCCCTTTAGTTCCCACCCCCCTTTCCCTTTCCCTGCCTCTGTACTTGCTTAAAACCTCTTCTTTCTCTAACTTTTCCCAGTTCTGATGAAAGGTCATCGACCTGAAACATTAATTCCAGAAAATAGTTTTGTTCATTGTTTAAAAGTCATTTTCAATAATATACAAACATCAGGTTGCTCACGGATGGTGGATGGACACTGATTTAAAATGCTTATTCTTTGTTATTAAATCCATTTTCAGCTTTATTAATCAAACTTTACCAAGTTACCACTCTATATCAAGGAATATTTTTTTAAGCAATATTTTTTTTAAATTACATTTTAAAACACTGCCCAATTGCACTGATACAAGGCAGATTTTGCATTCGGCTATATACAAATAAGTTTGAGCGGAAATGTGGGGGGAAAAAACACTTTCAAAACAGGTGCAATTTTGGAAGTAATTTGCATCGGAATCACCGATTGCACCCAAAATGGAAACTCTCCCTTAATGTCTGACATTCCTTTGTCCTCTAATTTAATCCATTTACACTTCACGCATTATCAAGATAATTTCTATCCTTGTATGACAATGTTTGAAATGCACAGCAGTTTTGTCAACATCTGACAGGGGAAAGGATGGGTTAATATAGGATTTGACATTTCATCAGTATTCAGTTCTAGGATTTTGTTTTATGATATTGACGCAGCCTTATCCTTCTGAAGCTACTTGCGAATAAAGATTGTTTATTTAAAATATTTAAATCAGCTTTCTGTTAATCCAGGTAATCCCCTGCCTGCTGCAGACAG
The DNA here is from genome assembly GCF_044704955.1 of Pristiophorus japonicus. NCBI lineage: Eukaryota > Metazoa > Chordata > Chondrichthyes > Pristiophoridae > Pristiophorus > Pristiophorus japonicus. The sequence continues at coordinate 133,276,081 of NC_091990.1, read as the reverse complement.
CTACAGGATCCAGAACTGGGACAGATGGGAAGAGGACGTTAGTTTTATCTCGTCTATGTAGATTAAGCTGCCAGTTAGGATTACTGTAGATGAACTTGTTAAAGGTTACAGTTCACAAGTTAACATGATGTTTCTGGGATTAGATTCCCAATCAAAGGAACTGGACTTTGCAAAGTTTTTATTGACAACAACTTTTTACTTTTAATGGCCCAACACAGATTATAAGGCAGCATGACAGAAGTAAAAACAGAAAATGCTGGAAATATTCAGCAGGTCAGGCAGCATCTTTGGAACGAGAAACAGAGTTAATGGGCCCAAGTTTCCACAAGAAAAAAAACGGGCGCCCCTCCGAGCTGGGCGCCCGTTTTTCGCGCCTAAAACGGCGCCTAAAAAAATCTTCGGTATTCTCCACCGACTTACAGGTCCTGTGGCATTTGGCGCAGCCGGCACGAGCTGTGGGGGGACGGAGCCAGGTCCCTGCGCTGAAAAAAATGCCGGGACCTCTGCACATGCGCGCTACAGTGGGCACGCAAGTGCAGTAGCTCCAGGCGCCGAACTGTGTGGGAGGGGCCCGAAGCACGCAGCCTCTAGCCCTGGCCCAATGGCCTCACTGGGGCTGCGTGAATGAGGCTCCTCCCACAGCCAGCTCCTGCTCCCCGCCCGACCAGACCCGACACTCGCTTCCCCCCCCCCCCCGCCCCGACCGAGACCCGACACCCGCTCTCCCCCCCCCCCACCCCCGCCCCGACCCAAGACCCGCTCTCCCTCCCCGCCCTGACCGAGACCAGACACCCGTGCTCCCCCCCCCCGCCCCGACCGAGACCCGAGACCCGCACTCCCCCCCCCGCCCCAACCCAAGACCCGCTCCCCCGACCCGACACCCGCTCCTCTTCCCCGACACCCCCCTCTCTTCCCCGACCCCCCCCTCTCTTCCCCGAACCCCCCCCTCTCTTCCCCGAACCTCCCCCTCTCCTCCCTCCCCCGACCTCCCCTCCCCTCCCTCTCCCTCCCTCCCCCTCCCTCTCCTCCCTCCCTCTCTCCCTCTCTCTCTCCTCCCTCCCTCTCCTCCCTCCCTCTCTCCCTCTCTCTCTCCCCTCTCTCCCTCCCTCCCTCTCAGCGGCACGAACAGCTGCAGAATTCTCCCTGGCTGAAGTACTTTCACACAGGTAGGAAGATGGTTTATTTAATCTTTTCTTGGCTTATAAATGTTTATTCAGGTTGGATTTATTTGTAGAAGTATAAATAAGGATTTATTGTCGAATTTAATGAGTTCCCTTCCCCCCCCTCCCCCCCACCTCGTTCTGGACGCCTAATTTGTAACCTGCGCCTGATTTTTTAATGTGTAGAACAGGTTTTTTCAGTTCTACAAAAATCTTTACTGGCGCCATTCTACTTTAGTTTGGAGTACATTTTCACTGTGGAAACTTTCAAATCAGGCGTCAGTGGCCGGACACGCCCCCTTTTGAAGAAAAAATTCTGTTCTAAACTAGAACTGTTCTACCTGACTAGAACTGCAGAAAAAAAAATGTGGAGAATTGCGATTTCTAAAATAGTCCGTTCTCCACCAGTTGCTCCTAAAAATCAGGCGCGAATCATGTGGAAACTTGGGCCCAATGTTTCAGGTCGATGACCTTTCGGTAAAATGTTTGAAATATGATAGAAGTGTTTTAGCTTTATGAAAGAAATGGAAGCATACTGTTTCCAATAATTGAGGAATCTAGAACGAAGGCCATAGGTACAAAATTTAGAACAGAGAGCAAGAGAAACTTGCTTACTCAGAGTTGAGAGGCTGTGGAATTCTTGAATAGTTGAGGCAGAAACGTTGGGCCGGAATTTGCTGGAGAAGGGCCCAGTTAGTTAGACATTTTCCCTACTCCCTACAGTTCAAAATGTTTCTGCCCTGTAAGCTGTTAGAAGCATGAGCTGATAATGACGCAGCAAGGGCAACAGGGACCTTGATGAACGATGGTACCAACAGCATATCTCCTTAACCAATGAGATTTAATCCAAGGAAGAGGCAGAAAAAGCAGCAAACCTGAGGACTGGGAGAAATTTAGAATTCAGCAGAGGAGGACAAAGGGTTTAATTAAGAGGATGAAAATAGATTACGAGAAGAAGATTGCTGGGAACATAAAAACTGACTGCAAAAGCTTCTATAGATATGTGAAGAGAAAACGATTAGTGAAGACAAACGTAGGTCCCTTGCAGTCGGATTCAGGTGAATTTATAATGGGGAACAAAGAAATGGCAGACCAATTGAACAAATAGTTTGGTTCTGTCTTCACGAAGGAAGACACAAATAACCTTCCGGAAGTACTAGCGGACCGAGGGTCTAGTGAGAAGGAGGAACTGAAGGATAACCTTATTAGGTGGGAAATTGTGTTAGGGACATTGATGGGATTGAAGGCCGATAAATCCCCGGGGCCTGATAGTCTGCATCCCAGAGTAGTTAAGGAAGTGGCCCTAGAAATAGTGGATGCATTGGTGATCATTTTCCAACAGTCTATTGACTCTGGATCAGTTCCTATGGACTGGAGGGTAGCTAATGTAACACCACTTTATAAAAAAGGAGGGAGAGAGAAAGCGGGTAATTATAGACCGGATAGCCTGATATCAGTGGTGGGGAAAATGTTGGAATCAATTATTAAGGATAAAATAGCAACGCATTTGGAAAGCAGTGACAGGATCGGTCCAAGTTAGCATGGATTTATGAAGGGGAAATCATGCTTGACAAATCTTCTGGAATTTTTTGAGGATGTAACTAGTAGAGTGGACAAGGGAGAACCAGTGGATGTGGTGTATTTGGACTTTCAAAAAGCTTTTGACAAGGTACATCACAAGAGATTGGTGTGTAAAATCAAAGCACATGGTATTGGGGGTAATGTGCTGACGTGAATAGAGAACTGGTTGGCAGACAGGAAGCAGAGAGTCGGGATAAACAGGTCCTTTTCAGAATGGCAGGCAGCGACTAGTGGAGTGCCGCAGGGCTCAGTGCTGGGACCCCAGCTCTTCACAATATACATCAATGATTTGGATGAAGGAATTGAATTTAATATCTCCAAGTTTGCAGATGACACTAAACTGGGTGATGGTGTGAGCTGTGAGGAGGACGCTAAGAGGCTGCAGGATGACTTGGACAGGTTAGGTGAGTGCACAAATGCATGGCAGATGAAGTATAATGTGAATAAATGTGAGGTTATCCACTTTGGGGGCAAAAACACGAAGACAGAATATTATCTGACTGGTGGCAGATTAGGAAAAGGGGAGGTGCAACGAGACCTGGGTATCATGGTTCATCAGTCATTGAAAGTTGGCATACAGGTATAACAGGCGATAACGAAGGGAAATGGTATGTTGGCCTTCATAACTAGGGGATTTGAGTATAGGAGCAGGGAGGTCTTACTGCAGTTGTACAGGGCCTTGGTGAGGCCTCACCTGGAATATTGTGTTGAGTTTTGGTCTCCTAATCTGAGGAAGGACGTTCTTGCTATTGAGGGAGTGCAGCGAAGGTTCACCAGACTGATTCCCGGGATGGCTGGACTGACATATGAGGAGAGACTGGATCAACTGGGCCTTTATACACTGGAGTTTAGAAGGATGAGAGGGGATCTCATAGAAACGTACAAGATTCTGACGGGACGGGACGGACAGGTTAGGTACGGGTAGATTGTTCCCGATGTTGGGGAAGTCCAGAACCAGGGGGACACAGTCTTCGGATAAGGGGCAGGCCATTTAGGACTGAGATGAGGAGAAACTTCTTCACTCAGAGAGTTGTTAACCTGTGGAATTCCCTGCCGCAGAGAGTTGTTGATGCCAGTTCATTGGATATATTCAAGAGGGAGTTAGATATGGCCCTTACGGCTAAGGGGATCAAGGGGTATGGAGAGAAAGCAGGTAAGGGGTACTGAGGGAATAATCAGCCATGATCTTATCGAATGGTGGATCAGGTTTGAAGGACCGAATGGCCTACTCCTGCACCTATTTTCTATGTTTCTATGTCTCCATGATTGGGAAATAAACAGGAAGGACTGAGTAGGAGGGTGAATTAGAGTCGGTAAATTCAATGTTAAATCAGGTATAGAAAGAGGAACAAAGAGAGAGAAATATTGGATTAAGAGAGAGAGAAAAAGAGACAGAAAGGAAAAGATAAAAATTGTAAAATTTAAAACACATTTTGAAAATTTGGAAGAACAATTTTCAATCTGAAGGAATGAGACTCCATAGTTTAAATTGTTCACATTCTGGGCCAGAGAGGTTGTTTGCCAGTCATTAACAATTATCATGTTGTTTATAGGGTAGTTACTCTGTTAATTATTAGACTAAATGTTGTGGCAACTTTAATGGTCAATTAGTGTGTAAATGCTTCATGAAAATCACGGGGAGGTTAAAGGCAAGGTGCCGTTTTCGCAATACTAATCATCCAGCAACTTTTAGCGTTTTGCAGCTGACAGGGTATCTCTTCCACGCCACAAGCTGCTGCTCGATTTGCACATCAATACCGGCGTGCATCGTTCTCACACTGTTATCTTTTCAGCACATTCTGGCCCCATATCAACATTCAAGATTAGATTGGATCGGTAGATTATGTTCAAGCCCAGTGGGGGCGGCGTTCGAGCCCAGTGCGGGGTGGGGGGCAGCGTTCGAGCCCAGCAGGGGGCAGCACAACATTAAACAGCAGCGGGGCCATCGGCTGAGGAGCGGCACAGCAATTAACAGCAACGGGGTCAAGGCCCAGGGAGGCGCAACAGAGCTGGCCTCCAATCGTCTTGGTCAATCCTCGTCACTGGACCAAGACCTATTCTGTCAAGCCTGTGTGGTGGCTGGTGTGCAACTGTCACCACACGTTAAAAAAATCCATGCACAGGCATCTTCCACCCTTTAAGATGTAACTCATTGTAACACCTCTGAGCCCATCTTTTTTTGGTGTGAAGAACCTCATGAGGAACTGCCTAGCAGTAGTATTGTGTACTTCAGAATTTTTTTCCTTGAACTTGCAATAAAAGTAATAGAGTAAGCACACCTGCAGCTTAAGTTATGGCATGCACTTTGAATCTAACTTCCTGTATTTTACATTCTACATGCCTAAATTCAGGTTTATTTTTGAACAATCATCTTTTTGAAGCTGTTGGTCAGCTTTTGCTAGTTTTCTGTGTTGACACATGAAGGAGCAACCTGGCTACAGGAACAGATAAAGGATAAAAAGGAAAGAAAAATAAAGGGTGTATTCTTCCCTCAAGCAGTTACTGGATTCTGAATTTTAATAGTCCGCCTGTACCTGATGTTTTTGTAAAGGTTTTATCCCAATGAAAGTCATGGCTCAAAGCATGATGTACACAGCAAGCAGTGAGGATTACACTCCTGTGTTTTATCTTAATCCATTGAAATTGAGTGTTGCCGTGGACTGATCGAGTACACAAACAACAAACGGTCAGTGCAACCTGCAGGGTTGTTCAGAGTGAGCTCAAGGTTGCTCGCTCTCCCTCCCTCACAGCCTTGTTACAACCAACCTTTATGATGTCTGGGAGGGAAAACCTTTCTTAAAGAGTACTGTGTCAGCAACTGAACAGCATAAACGGCTGCTTGATCCAAGCTGATGTCTGAAATTGAGATACCCAATAAATGCTGCTGACAAACAGTAGTAACCACAGCATGTTATGTTGTGCAGAATATTATAACTTTGTATTACTGGCAAAAAGGAGGGGCTGTAACTATAAGAACAGACACACATACGCACATATCTAGTTAGAATATTGTACAGGAATGTTGCAACAGTTTTACTGTAAATCCATGTTCGCTATTTAAAATGGGTTTGTTAACACTGGTTGTCAATGCCAATCTGTCTCACCATGAGCCCACTTTTTCCACATGATTTTCAATAGGTGATGCCCAGAACAGACTCTACCAGGCTGTCCCATATGATGCATTTTGAAAGGAGAGAAGAATTCAATGTGTCTTATATCTATCCTTCCAAGGAAACTGGAATCGAGCACACTACAACTCTTGGTAAGTATGGCAACATCACAAAATCTATGTAAAGGAATGCTGCAATATTTTCAAGAAATACCCAACTGAAATCAATGTAATTATGTTTTCATTAATCTTACAATGCTTTACAAACTGATACAAAGCACCAACCTGCCCTGAACATTCCTTAGGAGATTAAAATGCAGCCTGTTCATATTTGATTTCTCTCCTGGTCTCTAAAACAGCCAATATGCATGCTGTGATAACTGCAAAATTCACTTTTAGAGTCATTGATACCAGCAAGACACCCTCTGTAGTTTCTGAGCTCACTAGGATTCCCCGTAGAAATCAGAGCTGCGTTCAGAATACCGTGGATGTGCTTCTTAAACAGAATCTTATTCACTAGGAACAGAAAGTAGACACTCTTTTGTAAGATTGCTACAATTCTCGTCATGCCTAAAGCAGCAGTCACATGCTGATATATTTTTATATGTATATATGTTCTATGTAAGAAATAGGAGCAGGAGTAGACCACCTGGCCCCTCGAGACTGCTCCGCCATTTAATAAGATCATGGCTGATCTTATCATGGACTCAGTTCCACTTCCCTGCCCGCTCCCCATATCCCTTTACGCTCAAAAATCTGTCTATCTCCACCTTAAATATATCCAGCCTCCACAGCTCTCTGGGGCAGAGAATTCCATAGATTTACAACCCTCTGAGAGAAGAAATTCCTCCTCATCTCAGTTTTAAATGGGCAGTCCCTTATTCTGACTTGGCTACATTATACTCAGTCCCTTCATCCAATTCATTAATATAGACTGTAAATAGATGAGGCCCCAGCACCGATCCCTGCGGCACCCCACTAGTTATTGTTTGCCAAATGGAAAATGACCCGTTTATCCCGACTCTCTGTTTTGTTAGTTAGCCAATCCTCAATCCATGCTAATATATTACCCCCAACCCCGTGAACTTTTATCTTGTGCAGTAATCTTTTCTATGGCACCATATCTACTGCCTTCTGAAAATCCAAATACACCACCTCCACTGGTTCCCCCTTATCCACCCTGCTTGTTACATCCTCAAAGAACTCCAGCAAATTTGTCAAACATGATTTCCCATTCATAAAACCATGCTGACTCTGCTTGATTGAATTATGCTTTTCCAAATGTCCTGCTACTGCTTCCTTAATAATGGACTCCAGCATTTTCCCAACGACAGATGTTAGGCTAACCTATCTATAGGTTCCTGCTTTCTGTCTGCCTCTTTTTTTAAAATAGGGGTGTAACATTTGCGGTTTTCCAATCCGCTGGGATCTCCCCAGAACCCAGGGAATTTTGGTAGATTACAACCAATGCATCCACTTCTTTTAGGACCCTAGGATGCAAGTCATCAGGTCCAGGGGACTTGACTGCCTTTAGTCCCATTATTTTACCTCCCTGTAGCCCCTTGATTATCCCCTATTGGGATGTTTTTAGTGTCTTCTACCGTGAAGACCGATACAAAATATTTGTTCAAAGTCTCTGCCATTTCCCTGTTCCCCATTATTAATTCCCCAGTCTCATACCCTAGGGGACCAACATTTACTTTAGCCACTCTTTGCCTTTTTATGTACCTGTAGAAACTCTTATTATCTGTTTTTATGTTACCTGCTAGTTTACTTTCATAATCTATCTCCCTCGCGTTATTATTTTTTCTTGTCGTTCTTTGCTGGCTTTTAAAATTTTCCCAATCCTCTGGCCTCCCACTAGACTTGGCCACATTGTATGCCTTTGTTTTCAATTGGATACCATCCCTTATTTCCTTAGTTAGCCACGGATGGTTATCCCTTCTCTTATAGTCTTTCCTTCTCATTGGGCTATATTTTTGTTGAGAGTTATGAAATATCTCCTTAAATGTTTGCCACTGCTCATCAACCGTCCCAACCTTTAATCTATTTTCCCAGTCCACTTTAGCCAACTCTGCCTTCATACCTTTTTAGTCTCCTTTATTTAAGCTTAGGACACTAGTAAGAGATTCAACTTTCTCACCCTCCAACTGAATTTGAAATTCAACCATGTTATGATCACTCATTCCAAGAGGATCCTTTACTAGGAGATTTTTTATTAATCCTGTCTCATTACACATTACCAGATCTAAGATAGCCTGCTCCCTGGTTGGTTCCGCAATGTACTATTCAAGGAAACTATCCCGGATACACACTATGAACTCTTCCTCAAGGCTATCCTGGCCAATTTGCTTTGTCCAATCAATATCAAGCTTAAAATCGCCCATGATTATTGCCATTCCTTTTTTACAAGCCTCCATTATTTCTTGATAGTTGGCACATATATATCAGCTCCCAGATTTTACATTTTACACCACTCTACAGTATATTTTACATCAATTTGTGTTGCGCATCACATCCTTGATACAATTTACATGACTTTTGCCAATACAGTTTGCAGGATCCGTCTATGCAGTATATCTCCCCTGAATGTTTAAAGTAGGTACAGCCCTTGGGTGCCCTTTTATCACAAGCCACCTTTGGACGACCTCAGAAGAGGAGCCAGACAGTGGAGGCAGAGTTGATTTTTGTCAACAAACGCTGACGTCTGGACTCAGCTCTGTAAATGCTGATTGTTGGCACGCATGTATGCAATTATAAGGGGGCATAAGGCATTCATTCATCTTACTGCTGCTTAATGCTTTGCACTTAAAGTATCTCAGATTGCCTCGCAAAAAACTTTCCAACAGATGCCTTTACATGAAGAACACAGAAGGTACGGCACGGAAATGGGCCATTTGAGCCAATCAGTCCGTGTCAGCAGATAAATGGTTCTGATCACGTTTGCCCACCCGATTTTCATATCCCTTCAACGCTGTTTCCTTCATCCACCTTCCCAGTCTAATCTTGAATATCAACATAGTTTCTGCCTTGACCACTAACCCTGGAAGTAAATTCCACAGCCTTATAGCTCTGTGTGACAGAGTTTCTCCTGCCCTCTGTTCTAAATCTCATACATTTAATCTTGTACCTATATCCCTCTACAGGATATCATGCTAGATCTGCTAAAACAGAGCAATATTAAATTCAACACTTGTCTTGCACTATTAAAATATGCCTTGTATCATAAACTACAGACTTAATTGGGACTATGTGCACAATAGTGTATTTACATAGCATCCGCCACTTTGTACCAATACATAGTGCAATGTTATTACTATTAATTGAGAATGAATATTTTTATTTAATTAATTTTGGTAGGTCTGTAGCACAAGGTGTATAGCCAGGGGTGGATTAACCATGGGGCGGATGGGGCTGCAGCCCCAGGCCCACCAAAGATCATAGGCTCACCAAATAAATGTAGGAAAAAAATATAAGGCCTCCTAAATAGGCTGAATAGAATAGACAATAACGGAGGAAAAACAAGACGAGGAAAATAGATTCACTTGTTTATACCTATATACAGAAGTATCTTATATACACGAATGTACCTATACACAGAACAGAATAGCCTAGAAATCCCGGCCTCCCCAGGTCCGTACGGAATGTGTGCGGACCCGGGAAGGCATTGCAAAAGTCAGTTTTCAGTGCACAATGCGCATGCGCTGAAAACCGGCTTTTCTGATCCGTCAAGCTGGAGCTTGACAGATCCTCCGCATCTCGGCAGCCAGGACATTCGCATGGGCAAGATTGCGGTATTTACCTATATCTTGCCCAGCAAATGTCCTGAAAACTCTTGCGCCTGAGTTCCCATGATTATGAATGAGAAAATACTGTACTTGGATTGGCTGCGCAGAGCCATGTGACTTCAGCTCCAGCTTACGGACGTTCCGACATGCACGCGCTCCGATGCGCAGTGAGTGGAGGCCCCAGAGTCGGAATCACTGGTGGGCGCAACAGGAACAGATAGATGCGCATCTTTTTTCATTTTTTCAGTCGATCGCTCATGGGAAGACCTCGACTGGGATTTCTAGACCAATATGTATCTGCCTGTTTTATTTCACATGTTATTGAGAGAAATTTGCATATATGTATAGGAATTGCAATGTTACCAGAACCAGAATATATATCTGCTTTATACAGAATATATGCTTTCATTGTTGAATATACTGGCCTGTGTTTTCATAATCAGAATCATATACGTAATGTAATGAACATGAACAAACATAACTATAGACCCATTTGGATCAATTTGCCCGAGGCCAATCAGGCCCTTAATCCAGCCCTGTCTATAGCACAGTATGAACATTGATTAGCCTACCTGCCACCCAGGTGCCAAATCAGCAGCCAGTACAGGACCCATGTGCTCTGGGACATGCATGCACAGAAGCCAATTACAGTGCATTCTGAGGCGACCACAGAAGACGGGCTAGGCATTGCGGGAAACACAGAGTTTTGTAGCAAACATTGACACAACTCTACAAATGGTGAGCGTTGGTGTAAAACACGGAGGGACAGTATGTATGCTGACATTAAGTGAAGGAAATCAATGATTTGGAACGGTCGCATCAGGAGCAAGAGAACAGTGAACATCGATTATGGTATGAATGATAGAATTATACGGCACAGGAGGTCGTCATTCCACTTATTGACTTATTGAGCTTGTGCTGGCTCTTTGATACAGCTCCAATAAGTCCCACTCCCCTGCTCTTTCCCCATAGCCCTGTAGGTTCTCTCCCGTCACGTATTTATCCAACTCCCTTTTGAAAATTGCTTCCACCGCCTTTCAGGTAGGCATCAGAATGATGTAGCTTGCTACTTTTAACCATGTTTATGCTTTTGCCGCAAATTAATGCCTCGGGTATGTGACTGACCTGCAACTCATAATCTTACACCCAGTTTTTGTCCAATATTGATAGCTCTGGCACTAACATCTGTCTCAAGGTTTGGATGATGGATTGTTCCCTTGCTTTTGAATCTTCCTCTGGTAGAATCACAACTAAAGTATTGGGCTGTATCTTGCTAGAGTGGGCCATCTCGTGGCGTGTCCTGTTAGCTAAACTTTTTTCAGGACCCTTTAGCTCAAAATTTATTTGCACCTTAACTTATTGGAAGTGCAAGCTGATAACGATGCAACGAGGGCAATGGGACATCTAGAGCCTCAGTGACCAGTGGGACCACCAGTGTATCTTCTTAACCAATGAGATTTAAGAACTGTGAAAGAAACAGAAGAAACAGAAGGAGGGTGAATTAGAGTCAAACGAGGCACAAAGAAATAATGAGTGGGAAAGAAAGGTTGTTTAAGGGAGAGAAACACAAAGCGACAGAATTTTTTAAAAAATTGACTTTTTAAAAACTCTCAACAATTTACTACCTGAAGGAATGAGATTCCACGGCTTAAATTGTTCAATTTCTGGACCAAAGAGGTTCATTGACATTAAAAAGTATCACGTCATTAAAAAGGTACTTATGCTCTTAATTACCAGACTGTGGTGAGTTTAATAGGCAATTAATGTGCAAATCCAGCAATTTAAAACTAATGGGGCGGTTGAGGGCGAGCTGCCATTTGTGCAAAACGAACAAGCAGAGCAGTGTAAATCAACCAGCAACTCATGGCGTATCTCTCAATCTCCTGAACTTGCTGGCTGATTTGCACATTGTTAACACACTGTTATTATCTCCCCCCCATCCCCCCACGCTTCGATATATGTGCGCCCTAGGTCTGTGCAGCAGAACAGGTCTCCAGTCATCTTGGTTAACCCTTGCCAATGAATAAAGGCCTCGCTCTGTCAAGCCCGTGTGGTGTCTGATGTGCAACTGTCACCACATGTTAAAAACCGCCTATGATGATGATGATTATTGTCCAGCAAGATCCGGCCTCCTCTCTCTCATGGCACACAGTATTCTTTGTTTGAAAATAAAGCACAGAAATCAAGCTACTAGTTTCAATTCCTACAAACACATGCTGTGATTATAAGATCGCTATCTTAAAACTAAAGAAATATTTGACACAAAATATTCAGCAACTTTATTCACATTTACATTTTTAGCTACAGGTAAAGGAAAGAGGTAGGGTCCCAATTATTTATCCAGCAATGCTGTAAATCCAAACTAAAATGTCAGTTCACTTCACATCTCCTCAGCACGCTATTTATAGTTCACATAATTTCCTAATAAACTTAAGCAAACACAACCTTATCAATGACATGGGCTGATTGCCGACTGCAATCAAGTAGAAAATAATTTACATCAGTGGGACTGATAGTAAAGACAGAAGCATTTCATGAAAATTATCCAGTTTTTTTTATCAAGTCGCAGTCAGATTTATTCCAAAATCACTTAATGTTCCATTTGTGGTTACTTTCATTGTTCCTGAAGTCACTTACAGTTGAAAATAAATTTTCCTTTGTACTTATTTTCAGCTGTGGTTGAAACATGTAATCAGTCCACTCTACAGCTCAGGAAAATCGCTATTGATTTAAAGATGACACAACAAAGTCTTCTAAACCAGAAAAAGTCTGGCTCGTTACAATCACAATCTATTTTAATATTTATATAAAGGACTACATGACAGGGAGCAGTGGTTTGCCAGAAAGTTTATAGAGAGAGTATGACGTAGGACTGAATCATCCATAAACCTGCTTGCACAATTAATAATCGCTTTATTTTTTTTGTTGAAAATTAACCATTTAGCTTACATGAACACACACTAGTGGGCTAGAAATTGGCCAGCCTTGCGCCCGTTTTTTCGGCGATCAGGTAAATTGGCCAAAGTCTTGCGCGCAAGACGAAAAAAAGCGTTATCGCTTTAAATTGGCTGTTCGATGCACCCATATTCTGAGGGAAAAAAGTGCCCGAGAAAAGCCTGCGTTGCAGCCCCAGAAACGGCGGTACGTATGAAGACCTGCAAAAAAGATAAGTTGAAGTTTTTATTTTTTTAATTTTTTGTAGCGATTACTTAATTAAGGGTCTTGTAAATGTTTTGTGATTTTTTTTATTTTTTGTTTTTTGCTTTTTTTTTGTGCATTCCTCCCTCCCAGGGCCTATCTTTTAGCGGTAATTGGCCTCGGACTAAAGTTGGTGAGGACTGCGATTTCCGTCACGAATCCTCGTGCAACACTGATTTTTACTGTAGTACACAATTTTTTGCCAATTTTAAGCCTTAAAAAATGGCGGTGTGATTAGTGGTAATTTTGGCGAAAAATGCTGAAAAAAATAACACGATCACCAAAAGACCAATTTCCAGCCCTCTGTGTTTATCAAACTGATATTAAAAAAAAATTACAATAATATTTGTGCCAGTGAAAACAAAACAGCAGACCAGGAATGAAAGAGGAAAGAACAGAAACTACAGAAGGAAAAGCCAGCACTTTTGTTTCGATGGCGTTTTAATTTGTAAATGAGGAAGGGTTTGGGCATGTTCAATACCCCATCTGTTTCCCCCATGAGATTGTAGATATTAAAAATGTTAAATCTGACAACGGAGTAGTGCAGTGAATTGAATTAGCCTTTCAATTCAAAGACCAAAGTTCCTCTGCTTGCAGGCTGGCATGTCCCATGTGAACTGCATTTGGATAATCTCAAATTGGTTCCTAGTGGGCTTTGGACCTTGGCACAAAACGGCACTGAAGTGACACTCTCAGAAGCAAGGATGGCATCTTTGGAAAATGAGGAAAAATGTTACCCTAGTGCAGTAGCGATTACTTGTGTAAGATTGGGGCTGATACACAGTAGAGGAGGTTTTAACACTTAATGGTGTTTGCTGTTGACAATATTCCATTCCCCAGTATTATCATTACCTTGATTGGAAGAGAAATTCGAAGAAGAAAAAAAAACACCACATCTATTGATTAAAGTGATCGAGTCAACAGAAGTGGAACTTGACTTTATGTGTATGGTCTGTGAAATCTACTCAGATATCCTATTACCACATGCATAAGTATTATGATTTAACTTTTCAAATCTTGCCATATGGCAAATGACCACTGATTAGCTGTTCAGGGAGCAAGGAGCTGAGCAGCTTCACGTGTAGCACGTGCATTTATCAGGTTTTGATGAGGAATAAAGTTGGGTGAGATCACTGGAGGACAAGAACAGAGCTGGGACAGCCTAGAGATTGCCAGAGTAATAGATGAAGAAGTATAAAGAGCAGTCAGACCGCAACAAGGGAGAAATACAGAGAAGGGATGAATATTAATAGAGACACTAAAAAGGGGAGAAAGAGGGAAAGTAAGAGAGTAACAAAGGGATATTTTATTGAGTCTCTAAAAGAATAGGAATGGATGGATCCCAATTCTGACCCCAATGAATAAGGCAAGTGGATGTTGTCTGTGAATTGGAATCCCTATTGTGCTCTGAACAAAAAGAAATCAGTAAGCATAATAGGGAAATGCACTAGTTAAAATTTCTGAATTTTTGCATCGAATGCGTACTTTGGGCTGGATTTTCGGCTCGCTTGTGCCTCAGTTAGCACCCCGGAGGGGCGGTAAAGAGTGTTTCTAGGCGTTACGACGGGCATCCAGCATTTACCGCCTGGCCGGAAAATTTGGCTCATGGTTTGTGGCAGCGCAAAATTTACCGCCCTGCCCCACCCTCTAGTTTCACCGAGATCATGATGTCAATCGTCGTGCAATGCTCTGCGAGGGCTCCGGATGCAAAATTCGGCCATTACGCCTCATTAAACGTCTACCCCAGGAAATAGCTGAAAAACCAAGTGTTCTCAGGGGTGCAGCAGGCGGTCTTGGCGGCATATTGATGGAGGGATGAGGATTCTACATGGCAGTTCACATTGACTGCAACGGTTGCACACATCACACAGAGTGAAGCTCCAACTTGAAAGCAGCACTGTTATCTGCCATGATAGTGCCCTTACAACATCAGGGAGAGAATTTAATGGGGGCATTACGAGTTTGATAGCCTATTATGCTCCATGCTATTGCCAGGTGGCGTCAAGCTAGAAGAAGGGCTCTTGGCCATGTCAGCCCACGGATGAGGAGAGGTCGAAGACATCTGGGCAGGAGGGCTTACCTCCCACAGTTTTACAGGCACCAACGCTCATACCTCCAGCTCTCTGAGGAGCAGTGTGTGAGAAGGCTGCGCTTCCAAAAGGAAGTGCTAACAGAGATATGCCATTTCTTACAGGCAGACCAATGCCTGCACCGCTCTGGAGGCAGCCTTCAATACTCTCCTCAACAGATAATCTGAATTCATTGTGGTGTGCTGCATGTTGCACAGCTTGATCATCATGAGGGGCCAGGCATTGCCAGTGGGGATTGCATGCCCACCTCAGGAGGAGTAAGAAGGGAAGCCTGGCGAGGCCCTCATTGGATAGCCACACCATCCATGGGGGAGGCAGCGTGGAGATGCTGCTGGACCAAGAGTCACACATCGCCAGCTCATAATGGACCAGTTCTTCTAACTGGAGGAAACGGAGGGATGAAGCTAACACTGGACACGCTATGTGCCCCCATAAAGGCACATCTCCGATGAACGTTGGAATGATACACAAGACACCAATGGCAAAGGATGCATCATAAACTTTACTGCAACAAAGTAACAAAAACTTCCCTCGCCAAAAGAAAACCATACAATATACAACACTGTGTTTCATAGAAACATAGAAAATAGGTGCAGGAGTAGGCCATTAGGCTCTTCGAGGCTGCACCACCATTCAATAAGATCATGACTGATCATTCACCTCTGTACCCATTTCCTGCTTTCTCTCCATACCCCTTGATCCCTTTAGCCGTAAGGGCCATATCTAACTCCCGCGTGAATATATCCAATTAACTGGCATCAACAACTCTCTGCGGTAGGGAATTCCACAGCTTAACAACTCTCTGAGTGAAGAAGTTTCTCTTCATCTCAGTCCTAAATGGTTTACCCCTTATCCTTAGACTATGTCCCCTGGTTCTGGACTTCCCCAACATCGGGAACATTCTTCCTGCATCTAACCTGTCCAGTCCCGTCAGAATTTTATATGTTTCGATGAGATTCCCTCTCATTCTTTTAAACTCCAGTGAATACAGGCCCAGTCGATCCCGTCTCTCCTCATATGTCAGTCCTGCCATCCCGGGAATCAGTCTGGTGAACCTTCGCTGCACTCCCTCAATAGCAAGAACGTCCTTCCTCAGATTAGGAGACCAAAACTGAACACAATATTCCAGGTGAGGCCTCACCAAGGCCCTGTACAACTGCAATAAGACCTCCCTGCTCCTATACTCAAATCCCCTAGCTATGAAGGCCAACATATCATTTGCCTTCTTAACCACCTGCTGTATCTGCATGCCAACTTTCAATGACTGATGTACCATGACACCCAGGTCTCGTTGCACCGCCCCTTTTCCTAATCTGCCGCCATTCAGATAATATTCTGCCCACGTGTTTTTGCCACCAAAGTGGATAACCTCACATTTATCCATATTATACTGCATCTGCCACTCGTTTGCCCACTCACCTAACCTGTCCAAGTCACCCTGCAGCCTTTTAGCGTCCTCCTCACAGCTCACACCACCCCCCAGCTTAGTGTCATCTGCAAACTTGGAGATATTACATTCAATTCCCTCATCCAAATCATTGATGTATATTGTAAATAGCTGGGGTCCCAGCACTGAGCCCTGCGGCACCCCACTAGTCACTACCTGCCATTCTGAAAAGGACCCGTTTATCCCGTCTCTCTGCTTCCTATCTGCCAACCAGTTCTCTATCCACGTCAGTACATTAGCCCCAATACCATGTGCTTTGATTTTGCACACCAATCTCTTGTGTGGGACCTTGTCAAAAGACTTTTGAAAGTCCAAATACACCACATCCACCGGTTCTCCCTTGTCCACTCTACTAGTTACATCCTCAAAAAATTCTAGAAGATTTGTCAAGCAGGATTTCCCTTTCATAAATCCATGCTGACTTGGAACGATCCCGTCACAGCTTTCCAAATGTGCTGCTATTTCATCTTTAATAATTGATTCCAACATTTTCCCCACTACTGATGTCAGGGCACTGAAGAGCTATGGCGTTCCTTAAATCAACAAAACATTTTTCACGCCGCGATTTTCGGCTGGAGCGCAAAACCCTCCTTCTGTAATGCCTGAGTTTACGCCCGATCCTGGAACTTATTTTTTGCCGAATTTTGCAGATGAGGGTGCAAACTTTTTCCAGGCGGTATTAGCACCACCCTGCCGCAATTACCGCCCCCAAATCTCAAAAGCCAAAAATCCAGCCATTAGACCCTCTCTAGAACTACAGGTTACTCCTTCAATGTTTGAATATCAGTTTGGAGAACATGTGTACACAACACCTCTTGCACGAGTCCTCAAACCTATTGAGCCCACTTGTTTATGTATTGACTAATCTGTCAATTAGAATTTTTAAGTTGATTCTCAATTTGTTGAATATCAACATATTCATCTAAATAGAAACAAATATAAGAAAAGGATGAATATGGACAAGAGGGTGTTAAAGGTTCAGCTCACTGAACCCGTTAGCGATCAGAAATACAGTAGAGTTAGAGAAGTACCGATGTCTCAGTCTCCATCTTTGCAGCATAAATAGAAGATAATAAAATAAGCTTAGTAAGAAACTCTACACTCATGCTGGTTGCTTTTGGCTCCTTATTTTCATTTGTGTCCTGATTGGAAATTTAACTCCTGATTTTAACCTGTGGCATGCGGGGTCTGGGGTGGAAGGGGCGTGCCCATGGTGGCACCAGTGAGAGACCTGGGCCATTTTAACACCTGGGCCTCAGTTAAATGCCCGAAATGGGTATCTTGCCCAAAGCAGACAGGAATGACGTGATGGCCAGCGGGAAGGAGTGGAAAGTCGCGCAGATGCAGGCAATTGCCGGGGAGTCACTGAAACAGTTCCTGGCAAGGCAAGTGCTGTGGTGACGGCTCAAGGATTACTTGTAGGGCTTTCTCTAGCGGCGTCTGGACTCAGAGCCAAAGCTGCTAAACAGAGTTAAAATCTTGTCGGAGCCGAAATTAAATCATCGGACTCCGACATTTTCACATTAATGAAGCCCTCGTCTACCTGCAGCGAGCAGCCTCAGTGCTCTCGAACACTCTGAAGTTAAAATGGTGGTGGCACGAACGTGGCGGGAATGCAGCGGGTTGCACCTGGCCACCATTTTAACTCCCCGCTTACACCATTTCTGCCGGGTGGGCAGGGTTAAAATCAGGACTTGTATGTTCCACTGAAATCAGACAAATTCTGCAAAACAAAAGACATAATTCTGCTTTGTGTATTCTATTTTCCCACCCGCTCTCATGTGCAACCTAGATGTACAACCTTGCCATAGAACAGTTTGATAAGTATTTTTAATATGAATAATTCTGAATGCTTCCTAATTATCAGAGAACTGGAAAGCCCTCTCAGGTGGGTACCTGACCATAATTAAGCTTACAACCTACAGGATACATGTTAAAAAGCAAGACAGATTGACCACAGCTCCTCAAATACCAACTTTGCTTCAAATTTCTTACCAAGGCACTGCAAAGCTAACATTTAATAATCAATATAACATTTTATCAATGATTTCAAATTTAACACAAGACTATATCTTCTTATGCTACTCAGTTTTTCGTTGGATCAAAATTTGTAAAACACAAATACACATGGACCAAGAAAAGGGCATTCAGTTGATCAAGTCTGCTCCTTCCACAGACCACAGACAATGTACCTTACCAAGAACTGTAACCAGAGCTATCAACATTCGACAATTTCTATCTGTGAGATTTAACTGAGGCATCCACGTGTGCTAAAAACAAACTGTTATAATTCAGGTTTCCCCTGATACTTTCTCCTCACATTCAACACAAAGGCCAGCTCCCTTGGCAAGCCTGTGTTTCCAACAAACTGAAGCACGACCTTGTGCGTAAGATAATCTGGAAGAGAGTTCTGGATGAACAATAAACCTGTTTATCATTTCTGGATGGCATGCAGGGTTTTGACTGCCACAGAAGATGATTAGCAGTTGTGCCAAACACCAACAGACTAATCTACCAAACAGGTCTGTTCACAGATAGCCATTCATTGAAATAATCATCAGCAGTGAGTTTCTGCTGTCAGTCCAAATAACAGATCAACTTTGAACCAGTTCATTGAAGGATACAGCAGACAAACCCATTAGTTGAGCTCCTTTGAATGGCTTTCTTTGCCGATACTTGAAACACAAGATGGACAAATACTATTCAGAAAAGGAGTAGTTGTCTGCTCCCCAACAGTTAGCCTCTCCCGGAATTATGTCAGTGTCTTACCCATGAAGCTGTTTTGGCTCCAGGCTTTCTTTCACTGGAGAGCAACAGATAGTAATGGATACAGGATTGGCCCAGCATTCATAACACACTGGAAGCCTGCTATTAAAGCTGAAAGTTTTATGTTTTAAGAGGGCTTTTACTATTGCTTTGAATGTTGGGATATAGCTCTGTCTCCAATGCTGCACCTTGCTTTCTCTCTTGTGGAAAAGTATTGTGGAATTATTGGCACCATCTATACATGCAGTAGGAGGAGATTGCAATCTCCAAAGGGAGATCCTGCCAAACACAAAGTGCTCGACTTGATTCTTTTTACTTCAACTGTTTAATCTCCTGAGGGAAAGTGCCACATAAATACTCCCTGATCCCCAAAGGAAATTGAGGAAAGTTCCAAAATATTTATCCAGCCCTGCAACTCCATGATTCAACATATACTTCTGCATTTCATACAATACAATATTCCCTCTCTTTTTGCTTGGAGTCTCTTTTTTTCCCTAGCCTTGCTGGAGGTTTCTTCATTTTAAACTCATATCTTCTCGTTCTTCCCACAAAATCCAACCAATTTTCAATCTCCTGAATGTAGAGGTTGCCTTTTTCAAAAAATAACTAGTTATAAATGAAACCTTTAAAAATGCAGCACATGCTGGGTTGGTAAACAACTATAAGGGAGCTGTCAGAGGCTGAAAGATGTCCCATAGAATCTTCTCTTCTTAGGCAGTCCCTTGGAGTCGAGGATGATCACATAGAATCATAGAAGTTTACAGCACGGAAGGAGGCCATTTCGGCCCATTGTTTCCGGGCCGGCCAACAAGAGGCTATGCAGCCTAATCCCACTTTCCAGCTCTAGGTCCGTAACCCTGCAGGTAACGGCACTTCAAATGCACATCTAAGTACTTCTTAAATGTTTCTGCCTCTACCAACCTTTCAGACAGTGAGTTCCAGATCCCCACAACCCTATGCGTGAAGGAATTTCCCCTCAAATTTCCTCTAAACCTTCTACCAATTAATTTAAATTTATGCCCCCTGGTTGTTGATACCTCTGGCTAAGGGAAATAGGCTCCTTCTATCCACTATATCTAGGCCCCTCATAATTTTATGCACTTCAATGAGGTCTACCCTCAGCCTCCTCTGTTCCACGGAAAACAAATTCAGCCTATCCAATCTGTCCTCATAGCTGATTCTCCACTCCTGGCAACATCTTTGTAAATCTCCTCTGTACCCTCGCCAGTGCAATCATGTCCTTCCTGTAATGCGGTGACCAGAACTGCATGCAGTACTCCAGCTGTGGTCGAACCAGTGTTTTATACAGTTCAAGCATAACCCCCTGGTCTTGTATTCTATGCCTCGGCTAATAAAGGCAAGCATTCCGTATGCCTTTTTAACCATCTTATCTACCTGGCCTGCTACTTTCAGGGATCTGTGGACATGCACTCCAAGGTTCCTTCGTTCCTCTACACTTCTCAGTGTCCTACCATTTAATGTGTATTCCCTTTCCTTGCTAGCCCTTCCCAAATGCATTACCTCACATTTCTCTGGATTAAATTCCATTTGCCACTGTTCTGCCCATCTGACAAGTTGATTGATATCTTCCTGCAGTCCGCAACTTTTTTCTTCATTATCAACCACACAGCCAATTTTAGTGTCATCTGCAAACTTCTGAAGCATACCACGTATATTCAAGTCTAGATCATTGATGTATATCACAAAAAGCAAGGGACCTAATACTGAGCCCTGCGGAACCCCACTGGAAACATCGTTCCGGTCACAAAAACACCCATCAACCATTACCCTTTGCTTCCTGTCTCTGAGCCAATTTTGGATCCAACTTGCCACTTTGCCCTGGATCCCATGGGCTTTTACTTTCGTGACCAGTCTGCCATGTGGGACCTTATCAAAAGCTTTGCTAAAATCCATATACACTACATCATACGCACTGCCCTCATCGACCCTCCTGGTTACATCCTTGAAAAATTCAATCAAGTTAGTCAGACATGGTCTTCCCTTAACAAATCCGTGCTGACTGTCCTTGATTAATCCGTGTCTTTTTAAGTGAATAGTTATCCTGTCCTTCAGGATTTTTTCCAATAATTTTCCCACAACTGAGGTTAGGCTGACTGGTCTGTAATTAACTGGTCTATCCCTTTCTCCCTTCTTAAACAAAGGTACCACATTAGCAGTCCTCCAGTCCTCTGGCACCACACCTGAAGCCAGAGAAATTGGAAAATGATGGTCAGAGAATCTGCTATTTCGTCTTTTGCTTCACTTAAAAGTCTGGGATACATTTCATCTGGGCCTGGGGACTTATCCACTTTCAAAGCTGCTAAACCCCTTAATACATCCTTTCTCACTATGATTATTTAATCTAATATTTCACATTCCTCCTCCTCGATAGTGTCTGCATCGCCCCGCTCTTTTGCGAAAACAGACGCAAAATATTCATTAAGAACCATACCGACATCTTTTGCTTCCACACACAGATTGCCCTCAAGTTCTCTAATAGGCCCTATCCTTTCTTTAGTTATCCTCTTATTCTTAATATATTTATAAAACATCTTTGAGTTTTCCTTGATTTTACTCGCCAAGAATTTTTCATGCTCTCTCTTTGCTTTCCTAATATCCTTTTTAATTTCACTCCTGGACTTTCTGTGCTCCTCTGAGATTCTGCAGTATTTAGCCCTTGGTATCTGTTATAAGTCTCCCTTTTTTTCTTTATCCTACCCTGTATGTCCCTCAACATCCAGGGGGGCTCCAGATTTGTTAGTCCCACTCTTTTTCTTTAAGGACACATATTTAGCCTGAACCTTACGGATCTCCTCCTTGAATGCTTCCCACTGCTCTGACACTGATTTACCTTCAAGTAGCTGTTTCCAGTCCACTTTGCCCAAATCACCTCCTAGCTTAGCAAAGTTGGCTTTTCCTCAATTTAGAACTTTTATTCCTGGTCTATCCTTGTCCTTTTCTTTAACTACCTTAAATCTAACTGAATTGTGGTCACTGGCACCTTGACTTGCTTCCACATTAATATGAGTTCTCAGGTGACTGATGAGTCCAATGCAGGACCTAGAGTCTCTGTCACAGGTGGGGCAGATGGTGGTGGGAGGGACAGGTGGTTGAGAGGTTGGCATGGAATATAGTCAGCAGGTGGGGGGGGGGTTGTTAGGAATACTATACTAGGTGTTGAGATGTTATGCCTCAGTGGTCCCAGCCTCCTTAAACTTTGGAAAGAGCACATAAATGGTCTCCAACTGGGAGGCCAACTAAAAGCAAGCTTTTTAATATTGAAAAAGCAAATAATGAAATAATAACAATATTCTTGTGTTTAAAAAGAAACTCAAATAAAGTTATAGCATATCGCTGTGGAATATTCTTTAATCTTTCAGTTAGTATCCAATGAACATATTCTCTATTTGTGAAATACATTCATTTATTTTATGCACGTTGCTTACTCTACAATACCTCTAAATACATTTCTCGTTACCTACAAAAAGTAAGGACACATTTATAAAAAAGTATGCTACATTATATTTAATGGGTGAAGCTACCAAATGTAATTAGATTGTAATGTGCTACAGAAATGGTTTTAATGGACCTGGACCTGAATGTTTTGATGTTACAATGTCAAAACAAGTGAAAAATGAAGCCAGAACACAGTTGATAAATGTCTCCATCTTGACACAGTACAATACCGTTAGATAAAGATATACAGCGTGATGCTGCAGTGAAAAGAAAAACTACACAGCTCTAAAATGTTAACAGATTATACTTGATCTGTTTTGTGCCTCACTAAGTACTTACGTGCTTATCCAATTAACATGTGGTTAATAAGTAAGTCAGTCACTGAAGTTCATTTTTCAACATTTATTTTAAAATAAAGAAGCACAAGGAATAATTCAGGGAAGATGGACCAGTGTACATTTTGTGACGTTGCAAATCTCAAATATGGGATGTTGTCCACCTGGCACTATGGAGCAGCAGCAGCCTGGCATACTTCTAGCTTGGGGGTTGAGATGTGTCAATCCCTGTTAGTTTCAATCCCTAGTTAAAAGCAACTTCATTAAACCTACTCTAAGGGTTAGGGTTATAGCTGTTACAATTTTCATCGTTTCCCAATACTTTCAAAGAACAAGGCAACATCCATATCAGTCCCACGCCACTTATAATGGATACTTAACCGTATGCATATAGTGAATGGGGCGTGGTGTGCCTCAGGGCAAACAATCTACCCTTTTAACAATGGATTATACTGGAAATAGTACAGGTTGTCCACCAAATAATCCTGGTCTTACTGAGTGATGGAAAAGCATCACACTTACAGGCCATATATTTCAGGCAGTACTTTTTATTACAAGAAATAAACACAGAAACAAGTTAAATTGGCAGCCAAGATAGAAATAACTAACTCTCTAAATACTTCTGCCCACTTTCTGAGACTAAAATAACAATGTTGTGAAATAACTGAAGTTCTTCCTGCCTTCCCCCAAATTGTTTAATTGGAATTATTCAATGAGATTGTTATGCAAGTACACAGCTTGACAGTCATTGAATTCGGTCTGATCACAATGATCTGGAGATACAGTTGACCTGACTGAACTAAAGATGAGCAGCAATTTCAAGGCCTTCTGCCAAAAGAAGCATTTCACATCATGGGTGCTAACTTTGAGACAACAATCGTTTTCTTAGCAGATACCCCTAAAAGGACACCCATTACAGATAACAGCTCTGTTTATTGGTCACAGTGACAAACTGCATACTTTTACAAATTAATCAAACCAAATTTGTCCTGATAGCAGCCAGTCAGCAAGTAATTAATATAAATGACATTCTATGTGACTGTGACAAAGGTAAACTACCCCTCCTCGTCCTTCTCGACCTGTCTGCAGCCTTGAACACAGTTGACCACTCCATCCTCCTCTAACGCCTCTCCACCGTCATCCAGCTGGGTGGGACTGCACTCGCCTGGTTCCATTCTTATTTAATTGTAGCCAAAAAATTACCTGCAACGGCTTCTCTTCCCGGTCCCACATTATTACCTCTAGTGTTCCCCAAGGATCTACCCTTGGCCCCCTCCTATTTTACATGCATCTACATGCTGCCCCTTGGCGACATCATCTAAAAACACAGAATCAGTTTCTACATGTACGCTGACGGCACCCAGCTCTACCTCACCACCACTTCTCTCGGCCCCTCCACTGTTTCTAAATTGTCGGACTACTTGTCCGACATGATGAGCAGAAATTTCCTCCAATTAAATATTGGGAAGACCAAAGCCATTGGGGCCAAAATTCAGGGTCCAGATAAGGCCCGTTACCGCCATTTTGCCGCGGCCATATCGAGTGGCCGCCGTGTTGCAGTCGATTGGCCACCACAACCCAAATTCATCTCGGGGACTTCTCAGCCAGTCCCCACTCCCGCCCCGCTGCTGCCGACCGCCCCAAGCGCATCATCAAAGTGCGCACCGCCGATCTCCCGCACCTCCATCGCACTCCGCCCAAAATTTACCTGAAAAAAATCGACAATCCGCTGCGCGGTGCCCCTGACAGCTTTTTGTGTGTGTGCGGCACGGCAGTGCAGCGGCCCTTCAAGGGGAGGGTGCACTGCTGCGGCCGCCATGTTTTTTTTTGCCGGCTGACTTCCCGATCAGCCCCAATTATTGCCCCGGGTTCGGCTGGGCTGCCAACAGACAGCCTGGCATCCTCTCTTGGGTGCCAGGCCGCTGGCCCGGCCGAAACCTCCCTGGTGGCCCACTGGCCAAAACTACAAGTTCGCTGCTTCTCTCCCCTTTAAATGAGGGGAAAGACGTGCTGACGCACACGCGCAATGATGTCATGGCGGAGACTCGGTCCCGCCCCTCACCAGCACTTACCGCTGCACTTCCGCCCCCATTATGACCGGCTTCCGGTCTGATGCAAAATAAACTTCAAAGTGGAGAAAATTGATCGGAAGCCTGCCTCATCGCACCCGGCGGTAAAAACACGCAAAAAATCGTAGGTGTGTCAGGTTTCTGACGGGCCTGAATTTCGGCCTCATTGTCTTTGGTCCCCGCCACAAACTCCGTTCCCTAGCCACCGACTCCATCCCTCTCCCTATCTGAAGCTGAACCAGAATGTCCGCAACCTTGGTGTCATAATTGACCCTAAAATGAGCTTCCAACTACATATGCGTGCCTTAGGATTACATAGAATATACGGCACAGAAACAGGCCATACAGCCCAACCAGTCCATTTATGCTATTTATGCTTCACGAGCTTGCTCCCATCTTTCCTCTATCAGCATAACCCTCTATTCCCTTCTCCCTCATATGCTTATCTAGCCTCCCCTTAAATGCAACTGTACTATTTGCCTCATCTGCTCCCTGTGGTAGTGAGTTCCACATTCTCATCACTCTCTGGGTAAAGATGTTTATTCTGAATTCCCTATTTGATTTCTTGGTGACTATCTTATATTGATGACCTCTAGTTATGCTCTTCCCCACAAGTGAAAACACTCTCTTTGTATCTACTCGATCAAAACCTTTCATAATTTTAAAGACCTCAATTTGGTCACCCCTCAGCCTTTTTTTTTTCCTATCAGACATAGTACAGTCTTTAATCAACTGGCTGTCTTATTCAGTGGACTGATGTCTGCTTCTAACTTTTATCTCACAGCCGTTTTGTTTGTTATCTCACCGGTGCTTCCTTTAATGATTATACCGATAGATTCTTCTTACTCCCGGGTATTACCCGGCCTGTGCCTCTTTTATTAGCTGCACAGGTAGGCTATTTTCTTTACCCCAGTAACTAATACATATATCACAATCATTACATAGACGAATCTTACACTACTCTAAATTACCTACTAAACATTCTTAAATTCATATCGTACTATATATGTACATCTGCCACCCATCTCCGGGTGGCCAGGTTAATTCCTGCCTTCTTTCTTTCTTATTTTGCCTCCGGGTGTCCAGCGAGGTCAGTAGTAGGTCGGCCTATACCGCTAGACCCGCAGTGTCTTGACCGGACGTGGGTTTGAGTCCCACACTATCGGGGAATGTCCCCTCGGTGCTACAGCACACCGCTCCTTTGGGGGTGGCTACCTGGTTCATTTCTTCCCCTAGGGGTTGTTCTGCCTGGTCGAGGGCTACGGGCTGGGCACTCTCACTTGGTGGCTGGTCCACCGCTATCTCCTCTGAGGGTCCCTCATTGCCCGAGGCTACTGGCTGGGTGTCCCTGCTCGTGGGTTGGTCTCTGACCTTAGGTACCCTTTTGTGGCTGGTCCCTTTCCCGGGGCTGAATCGTTCAAATTGGAGCGCTGGTGACCACGGTGTCTTTGGCTGTGGTGTGCGGGGAGTCCTTCTTAAGGCTCCGGCTGCTGGGGGTGCGTCCGAGTCCCAAATGATTGTGGGGACAGCTTCTCTAGTAACACAGTCCACCGCTTCTCTAGGTGCCATTTCTGGGTCTGCTACATCCCCTGTGGAAGTTCCACAGTTGGGGGCTGCTGGCTGGGGGTCCCTGTCTTTAGCACAGTTTACAGGTTTTGGCTGTCCCTTACATTTTGCTGCTGCACCTGGATTGAAAAGTTCGCACTGATTTATGTGGAACCACTTTGTATGGCGGGGCAATTTTATGCATAGACCATGGGGCTTGCCTTGTCGACAATGTGGTATGGTCCCATGTACAGTGCCTCAAAGATCCCTACTCTAGCGTAGTTCCTTACCATGACCTGGTCCCCTATCTCCCATTCATGGTATTTGCGGGGTTCTAGCAGCAGTCGGTTGCTCCGATGCTGTTTTCCCATTTTATTAGCAGCCTGCCAGTGAATCTGTTTAAGGTGTTCAAACAGATTCCTGACAAGGCTGTCCCAGCTCACTTCCCTAAGCTGACCTTCCGTGAGTACCGGGGATAACACATGGGTGGGGGTTCTCATGGCTCTGCCGGTCATGAGCTTGTACAGGGAGTACCCCGTGCTCTTTGACTGGCTGGCCCAGATCCCCATGAGGACCAGTGTAGGACTTCTACCCATCCTTTGGGTGAATCCCATGTCTCTTTGCGCAGTCTTTCTTTGATGGTGCAGTTTAAACACTCCACATGCCCGGATGACTGTGGGTTGTGGGCGACATGCCATTTCGCTTTGATGCCGAATACCTTAAGGGTCTCCTGCATTACCTGCCCGGTGAAGTGACTCCCTTGGTCGGACTCCACGTATTGTGGTAGCCCCCATCGAGAGAACACTTATCTGACCAGGATCCTAGCTGTTCCCAGGGCAGTGGCTGTTCGGCATGGGATGGCTTCCACCCATTTGGTGAGTACATCCACCAATACTAGGCAGCACTTGTAACCTCCCTGGGCAGTAGGTAGGGGCCCGATGTAATCGATCTGGATCGACTGCCAGGGTCCCTCTACCCTCCTGATATGTCCCATAGACACCTTTCTTTTCTGGGGGTCGGGGTTGTTGGCCGCGCACACCAGAGAGCTTGCACAAAACTCGCGGACGTCTTCCCTGAGTCCTGGCCACCACCCTGCCTGTTCCACTCATTGCCACGTGGTCTCAGGTCCGGGGTGTCCTGCTCCTGGACCCTCGTGGGCCAACTGGAGGAATTCTCTCCGGTGTTGCGGTACTACCTATTGCTTCTCCCTGAACAGCATGCCTTCTTTAATGGCAATTGCTGCGGTGCCGTTCGGGCCGTCTACCCTTTCCCCTTTAGCTAACGTTGGGGAGGAATTAAACTAATATGGCAGGGGGATGGGAACCTATGCAGGGAGACAGAGGGAAATAAAAAGGAGGCAGAAGCAAAATATAGAAAGGAGATTAGTAAATGTGGAGAGCAGAGAAATCCAAGGCAAATACAAAAAGGGCCACATTACAGCAAAATTCTAAAGGGGCAAAGTGTGTTAAAAAAACAAGCCTGAAGGCTCTATGCCTCAATGCGAGGTGTATTCAGAATAAGGTGGATGAATTAACTGCGCAGATAGCAGTTAACGGATACGATGTGATTAGCATCACGGAGACATGGCTCCAGGGGGACCAAGGCTGGGAACTCAACATCCAAGGGTATTCAGCATTTAGGAAGGATAGACAGAAAGGAAAAGGAGGCAGGGTGGCGTTGCTGGTTAAAGATGAAATCAATGCAAATGTAAGGAAGGACATTAGCCTGGATGATGTGGAATTGGTATGGGTGGAGTTGCGGAATACCAAAGGGCTGAAAACGCTAGTGGGTGTTGTGTATAGACCACCAAATAGTAGTAGTGAGGTTGGGGACAGTATCAAACAAGAAATAAGGGATGTGTGCAATAAAGGTACAGCAGTAATCATGGGCGACTTTAATCTACACATTGATTGGGCTAACCTAACTGGTAGCAATGCAGTGGAGGAGGATTTCCTGGAGTGTATTAGGGAATGTTTTCGAGACCAATATGTCGAGGAACCAACCAGGGAGCTGGCCATCCTAGACTGGGTATTGTGTAATGAGAAGGGACTAATTAGCAATCTTGTTGTGCGAGGCCCCTTGGGGAAAAGTGACCATAATATGGGAGAATTCCTTATTAAGATGGAGAGTGACAAAGTTAATTCGGAAACTAGGGTCCGAAACTTAAGGAAAGGTAACTTCGACGGAATGAGGTGTGAATTGGCTAGAATAGACTGGCAAATGATACTAAAAGGGTTGATGGTGGATAAGCAGTGGAAAACATTTAAAGATCACATGGATGAACTTCAGCAAATGTACATCCCCGTCTGCAGTAAAAAATAAAACTGGGAAGGTGGCTCAACCATGGCTAACAAAGGAAATTAAGGATAGTGTTAAAGCGAAGGAAGAAGCATATAAATTGGCTAGAAAAAGCAACAAACCTGAGGACTGGGAGAAATTTAGAATTCAACAGAGGAGGACTAAGGGTTTAATTAAGAGGGGGCAAATAGAGTACGAGCGGAAGCTTGCAGGGAATATTAAAACTGACTGCAAAAGCTTCTATAAATATGTGAAGAGAAAAAGATTAGTAAAGACAAACATAGGTCTCTTGCAGTCAGATTCAGGTGAAATTATAATGGGGAACAAAGAAATGGCAGACCAATTGAACCAATACTTCGGATCTGTCTTCACGAAGGAAGATACAAATAACCTTCCGAAGGTACTAAGGGACAGTGGGTCTAGTGAAAAGGAGGAACTGAAGGATATCCTTATTAGGCAGGAATTGTATTAGGGAAATTGATGGGATTGAAGGCCGATATATCCCCGGGACCTGATAGTCTGCATCCCAGAGTGCTGAAGGAAGTGGCCCCAGAAATAGTGGATGCATTGGTGATCATTTTCCAACAGTCTATCAACTCTGGATCAGTTCCCATGGACTAGAGGGTGGCTAATGTAACACCACTTTTTAAAAAAGGGAGAGAGAAAACGGGTAATTATAGATCGGTTAGCTTGACATCGGTGGTGGGGAAGGTATTGGAATCGATAATGAAGGACGAAATAGCAGTGCATTTGGAAAGCGGTGACAAGATCAGATCAAGTCAGCATGGATTTATGAAAGGGAAATCATGCTCGACGAATCTTCTGGAATTTTTTGAGGATGTAACTAGCAGAGTGGACAAGGGCGAACCAGTGGATGTGGTGTATTTGGACTTTCAGAAGGCTTTTGACAAGGTCCCGCACAAGAGATTGGTGTGCAAAGTCAAAGCACATGGTATTGGGGGTAATATACTGACGTGGATAGAGAACTGGTTGGCAGTCAGGAAGCAGAGAGTCGGGATAAACGGGTCCTTTTCAAAATGGCAGGTAGTGACTAGTGGAGTGCAGCAGGGCTCAGTGCTGGGACCCCAGCTCTTTACAATATACATTAACGATTTGGATGAAGGAATAGAGTGTAATATCTCCAAGTTTGCAGATGACACTAAACTGGATGGCGGTGTGAGCTGTGAGGAGGACGCTAAGAGGCTGCAGGGTGACTTGGACAGGTTAGGTGAGTGGGCAAATGTATGGCAGATGCAGTATAATGTGGATAAATGTGAGGTTATCCATTTTGGGGGCAAAAACACGAAGGCAGATTATCTGAATGGCAGCAGACTGGGAAAAGGGGAGGTGCAATGAGACCGAGGTGTCATGGTTCATCAGTCACTGAAAGTGGGCACGCAGGTACACCAGGCGGTGAAGAAGGCAAATGGTATGTTGGCCTTCATAGCTAGGGGATTTGAATATAGAAGCAGGGAGGTCTTACTGCAGTTGTACAGGGCCTTATTGTGTTCAGTTTTGGTCTCCTAGTCTAAGGAAGGACGTTCTTTCTATTGAGGGAGTGCAGTGAAGGTTCACCAGACTGATTCCAGGGATGGCAGGGCTGTCATAAGAGGAGAGACTGGATCAACTGGGCCTTTATTCACTGGAGTTTAGAAGGATGAGACGGGATCTCATAGAAACGTATAAGATTCTGACGGGACTTGACAGGTTAGATGCGGGAAGAATGTTCCCGATGTTGGGGAAGTCCAGAACCAGGGGACATAGTCTTAGGATAAGGGGTAGGCCATTTAGGACTGAGATGAGGAGAAACTTCTTCACTCAGAGAGTTGTTAACCTCTGGAATTCCCTGCCGCAGAGAGTTGTTGATGTCAGTTCACTGGATATATTCAAGAGGGAGTTAGATATGGCTCTTATGGTGAAGGGGATCAAGAGGTATGGAGAGAAAGCAGGAAAGGGATACTGAAGGAATGATCAGCCATGATCTTATTGAATGGTGGTGCAGGCTCGAAGGGCAGAATGGCCTACTCCTGCACCTATTTTTCTATGTTTCTAAAAGACCTAGCCAGCCTGTTCATCCTTTCTGGTATCATCTTTGTAAATCTTCTCTGCACCCTTTCCAATGCCTCTATATCCTTTATATAATATAGCGATCAGAATTGTACGCAGCACTGAGACTGCCTATTTCCACCTTCGTAACATTGCCCATCTCTGCCTCTGCCTCAGCTAATCTGCTGCTGAAACCCTCATCCATGCCTTTGTTACCTTTTGACTTGACTATTCCAACACACTCGTGGCTGGTCTCCCACGTTCTACCCTACGTAAACTTGAGGTCATCCAAAACCTGGCGGCCCGTGTCCTAACTCATACCAAGTCCCGTTCACTCATCACCCATGTGCTTGCTGACCTACAATTCTCATCCTTGCTTTCAAATCCCTCCAGGGCCTCACCCCTCCCTATCTGTGTAATCTCCTCCAGCCCCACAACCAAGCAGCAGGTAATCAGGAAGGCGAATGGAATGTTGGCCTTCATTGCGAGAGGGATGGAGTACAAAAGCAGGGAGGTCCTGCTGCAACTGTACAGGGTATTGGTGAGGCTGCACCTGGAGTACTGCGTGCAGTTTTGGTCACCTTACTTAAGGAAGGATATACTAGCTTTGGAGGGGGTACAGAGACAATTCACTCGGCTGATTCCGGAGATGAGGGGGTTACCTTATGATGATAGATTGAGTAGACTGGGTCTTTACTCTTTGGAGTTCAGAAGGATGAGGGGTGATCTTATAGAAACACTTAAAATAATGAAAGGGGTAGACAAGATAGAGGCAGAGAGGTTGTTTCCACTGGTCGGGGAGACTAGAACTAGGGGGCACAGCCTCAAAATACGGGGGAGCCAATTTAAAACCGAGTTGAGAAGGAATTTCTTCTCCCAGAGGGTTGTGAATCTGTGGAATTCTCTGCCCAAGGAAGCAGTTGAGGCTAGCTCATTGAATGTATTCAAATCACAGATAGATAGATTTTTAACCAATAAGGGAATTAAGGGTTATGCGGAGCGGGCGAGTAAGTGGAGCTGAGTCCACGGCCAGATCAGCCATGATCTTTTTGAATGGCGGAGCAGACTCGAGGGGCTAGATGGCCTACTCCTGTTGCTAATTATTATGTTCTTCTGTTCTTATGTAACCCCCACCCCCACCAACCCCCCGAGATAGCTGCGCTCCTCTAATTCTAGCCTTTTGAGTATCCCCGATTTTAATCGCTCAATGTGGTCGAGCCTTCAGCTGCCTAGGTCCTAAGCTCTTGAATTCCATCGCTAAACCTCTCTGCCTCTCCACCTCTCTTTCCTCCTTTAAGACGCTCCTTAAAACCTATTTCTTTGATCAAGCTTTTGGTCACCTGCCGTAATATCTCCTTATGTGGCTCAGTGTCAAATTTTGTTTTATTATACTCCTGTGAAGCACCGTGGGACATTTTACTACGTTAAAGGCGCTATAATAAATACAAGTTGTTGTTGTAATCAGAAATGGTCAGTTCTTTAAAGCTAACACACGACTCCAGTGGGGCTTTTTTTGCCTTCTACCCACACAAAGACGACAGAAATCTCTTCCAGAAAACAATAAACAGGAACCAGTTGCTGTTTGTTATTGACATCCAACATTTCCAGTCAGAGCCATATATTTGCTTTACCTATGGGCTCTCATGCTAAGAAGACAAAAATAAACTTGACAGAGGATTCACCATGGCTTCCATTTTAAAAATCCCAGAGCCTTGGTCTCATTACAATTTAAATGAAAAGATATAACAGAAATTTTATGACTTGAAAGAGGACAAATCTCTAATTTTATCATAATATCGTCAACCTTTTCAGATCCTGTGTTGACTAAAATGTTCTACATACATTTGCCACACGATATATAGCAACCAAATTCATTGTGAAGTTAGGCTGCGCGAAATAAAACGTCCATGTGTTTTGCTGGAGCTCATTACAAAATGATGACAGAAAGAATGAAATAGTAGGTAGAGCTTTATTCTTATGTTTATTTGCAAACTGATAAAGATTTCACTCCGAGACCATCATCGGGAACCAGAAAAACATATTTTACACAAATCTACACAGAGTGACAGAACAAAGCAAAATGTCCACTGGGAACGCGGAGCTTTCTGTGAAATGTGTTGCACTTGAGAAGGAGAAAGTACATCGCACATGAATTAGGCAGTATATGGGTGAATAGCCTCTCTTACCTTCTCCCTGAGGGATACCTGATTAATCCAATGAGGAAGGAGTGTCCTGGGCACATTTTTAGAACACAAGAAAAATTAGGGATCAGTAAAGACCACTTGGCACATCCCAGTAGTACATTAACTTTACAGTCATTGCTTCTGGTTATAGATTGAATAATTCTGATGTTTTTTCTTCTTTTACTTTGCTTAGTAGTTGATTCCAAACATGTATCACTCTTTGACCAAGCTTTTGATCACCTGCCCTAATTTCTACTTATGTGGCTCGGTGTCAAATTTTTATCTCATAATACTCCTGTGAAGCGCCTTGGGACGTTTCACTACGTTAAAAGCGCTATATAAATACAAGTTATTGTTGTGGTCAGTGACTTGGAGCTTCCGCATTTCATAGATACATTTCAGATTGCCTTGTATTTTTATTAGATGTCATCGATGTAGACCTTATTTATGTATCATCACCATGCAATTGCTGGATTTTGAAAAAAGATTCTATGGAATTTCTGATAAAACTGTATTTTTTCTTCTCCCTCCAACAGTAGGAGGTTTAGTGCGGTCAACAAATTCCATCAACACTGCTCCATAGGCATAACCACGGAAGGAGGAGTGTGTGAGGGTGGCGTGTCCCACCATTTTTTAATTTTTGGCATGGCTCCTGTTCCTCTCCCTCCAAATCTTGGAATTGCTCTTGGATGTCTCAGTAACTCGATACACTGTTGTGCCACGGCACTGCTGCATTATCAAACAGAAGGTAGGTTTCCGTTGCTTGAAATAGTTTGTTCTTCAGCCTTCCCAGCTCTCCTTCCTCCTCTCGTTCCTTCCTTCCCACACCTTCCCCCACACCTATGGCCAATAAATCTGAACTCATCATTGCTGTGCACCATCAACAAATGAGCAAAAATCACCCAATGAGATGTGGCCTGATCAAGTAACAATTGAAGCTGTGCTTCACAGAGCTCTCCACCATCAAAGTTATCAGATCACCTACACATTGATGATCATTTCGAATGTCCTGAAATATGTCTGTAATTACCACCTTTAGGGCTGATTTCAAGAGTCTTTATATTCTGGGTGACCTATTGGATGGGTAATTTTCTGAAAATACATCCTTATATGCCTTTGAATGCCCACGGTTGGAGGCATATTTCCTCCATAATATTTAGAAATGCATGACAGCAGTAAAAACAGAGGCATTTTGAAAACTGAAAAACTACAAATAATGAAGGAAGACGCAGGTGTAGAAAGTCTCATTTAGAAGACAAACAACAGCACTAAGTGGCAGGTTATGACCCACTCTGATAAAAAACCACGAGGAGACAGAGCCCCAGCAAAATTATATCAGAGAATATTTAATGAAATGGAACATCAAGCGTGTTGTAAAGATATGTGTTTTGTTATCCTGATTTTTCTCTTGTATTGCCCATCGGAGATATATGCAACTATGTGATCGCCTATGGTCAGAGCAGTACAGACAAGGGACTAATTAATGATCAGAGACCATATTACTTTGTAGTAACATGTAGAAGGAGGAGATAAGACAACTCAGATGGTGTTCCCTTCTCCCTCATAAGGTCATCAAGGTGAATTAATGAATCTTCCTCTCAAGCTGCAGTATGATAGCCTGAGAGATCTGGGAATAGAAACCACAACTGTCAGGTCAAGAACATAGATATTTTATCTTCTATGCTGTCTGGTTGCCTTCATATGACTAATAGACAATGTACGTGAAAGCTCACAATTACTACCCCATCCCTGGTGGCGTAGGAGTTTTGAATGAGATCTTGCCATTTCTTTTTTTCTTACCAACATAACATTTCAATTTCAATTTGTCCAGCGTGCAGTATGTTGGTGTTTGAATGTCCTTTTGCACAGTGTGGTAGCATATGGGTTAATTTCTCACTACCCACAGACATAATCATGAAAAGAGAGAAGAAAAATAAATCAGTAGAAATCAGGACGTCAGTGACCCCAGGCTACTCTTGTACATCTCCTAATATAAGAACATAAGTAAACATGGACGATAAAAAGTTATTCAGACCATCAAACTACCCCTTCCATGGGCCACATATAATCTACCCTCCCAATCCCCCAAGATAAAGCTTCACATAATTCCTCTTTGAGCTCAATATTAATTAAACTAAATTCCCAAATATATATTTGTACTTCTCCACTATCCAGCCTGCGCTGCTTATTTTCCCACAGATGACCTTTCCTTGGAAACAGCAGTGAAGGGACCATCATGTTTAATGGAATATTCACAAATTTCTCAATCCCATTCCTGACCAAATCCCCTGGGAGGACAGGCCAACATCCCCAGTATTGAAGCACTGACCACACTCGATCAGCTCCGCTGGGCAGGCCACAGAGTTCGCATGCCAGACACAAAACTCCCAAAGCAAGTGCTTTATGCGGAGCTCCTTCACGGCAAACGAGCCAAAGGTCAGCAGCAGAAACATTACAAGGACACCCTCAAAGCCTCCCTGATAAAGTGCGACATCCCCACTGACACCTGGGAGTCCCTGGCCAAAGACTGCCCTAAGCGGAGAAAGTACATTCAGGAGGGCGCTGAGCACTTCAAGTCTCAACGCCGAGAGCGTGCAGAAATCAAGCGCAGGTAGTGGAAAGAGTGTGCGGCAAATCAATCCCACGCACCCCTTCCCTCACCTGTGACAGAGTCTGTGGCTCTCATATTGGACTGTTCAGCCACCAAAGAACTCACTGCAGGAGTGGAAGCAAGTCTTCCTCGATTCCGAGGGACTGCCTATGATGATGATGATGATGATAATGAGTTATCCAACTTTATTTTAAGTAGATCTTTTTTGGACAGTTTTATCTGCTTTTTTGGGAGTTGGTTCCACATATTTGCTACTCTGTTAGTGGGGTGAATCTTTGATCTTCAGTCTTGCTTGAGGCTTGTTTATTTTATCACTCACACTAAATAGCCTGTTTTGTTTGTACAATCAATGCCTGTCAGCATTTGAGAGACCTGAATTGTATCCCTGCACTGAAAATAAATTGAGCTTTGTAACTTCTGTTTGAACAAGTCATTGGTCCTAGA
The DNA here is from genome assembly GCF_044704955.1 of Pristiophorus japonicus. Classification (NCBI taxonomy): domain Eukaryota; kingdom Metazoa; phylum Chordata; class Chondrichthyes; family Pristiophoridae; genus Pristiophorus; species Pristiophorus japonicus. The sequence goes on along the minus strand of NC_091990.1, from coordinate 133,239,955 downwards.
AACATCCTTGCCAGTGTTCTCTGAAGCCTCTCCTACAAACCAATGAACCGTATGAATTTAAGAGGCCCCAAAACGGTAGATAAATGTAGGCAATTGAAGAGAGAAATGTGCAGAGGCTGAGGCTGGCAAATCAGCTTTCAGCCAGAGAATGGTATGTGCCATGAGTCAGGTGCAAAAAGGGAGAAAAATCAATTTTAAATTGGGATAAATGGTGTATACTGTTCTAACAGGTTCCCTCCCCACCCGACCCATAAGGGCAAGTTAAATATTGAAAATGGAAGCAGTTCCTGAAGTGTGGTATACACCAGGGAATGTTATCAGTTGGACACCAACTTACATTCCAATCATTATAGTATTTACAGAAAAAATATAGGGGCTATTGGGACATTTTGTTTAATAAGGAGGGAAGGGCTGCCCCATTGAGGCCTCGAGTATACTTGATTCAGGAAAGCTGTTACATTACATTAACGCCTGTCCAATCATAAACTAGCTACATATTGCACAAAGTACTGGCATATTAGATGTAATTTACTTTAGGGAAATAAAGTCAACTTCTGAGAGATATTAGGATTTGCTTTGCCTTTAAAATCACTCAGTTGTTCACAGATCACACAAATAAACATGCATCTGAAATCATTACACAAGTTGATTGAGTTCATGTTCTGTGACAAGTGAGTAATTTTGCAACTGTCCCAGAAGATTGAAGTATTCAATTGAACAGGAAGGTCTTTGCTATGCAGAGCACCTCAAACCATACCAGGAGCTTAAAGCTACAGCTTTGTGGCTTCAAACTGTAGACTGGAAAGAACCTATGCAAAATTCTAATTATAGCCAGCAGCAAACAGACCAGAGCCCCACTCCCACTCAATTTAATACCATTAAAAGGCATTGTCGTCATGTCACACTGCAGATAACAAGATTAGAATCAATTGTAATTTTCAGCTATTTCGATGAAGCACGCTGTCATCTGTACCTTTTCCCCGCATGAGATTGGTCCAGAAATTGAAAACATGAGGGATGAGACAATCATACTGTGAATGTTGTTACTTGAAACCATACTTTTCTAGAAATAAGCAAATTACAGCATTTTGGGGCCAAGTTTCGGCCGGAGTTGCTCCTGTTTTTTTGGAGCAACTGGTTTAGAATGGAGTATCTTAGAAACTTGAATTCTCGGCATTTAGTTTGCTCCAGTTCTAGTCAGTTAGAACAGTTTCACTTTGGAACAGAATTTTTTTTTCAAAAGGGGGCGTGTCCGGCCACTTACGCCTGTTTTCAAAGTTTAGTCAGTGAAAACTTACTCCAAACTAACTTAGAATGGAGTAAGTGAAGATTTTTGTATGTTCGAAAAAACCTTGTCTACACTTTAGAAAATCAGGCGTTGGTTACAAATCAGGCGTAGGGAATGGGGGGTGTTTTAAACGGAAGTTGACAAACATTAAACACTTCAGTTTTACAAATAAAGAGCCATCATAAATAATAAATGATAAATACATCAATAAATCAACCAATAAATCAATCAAAAAAAATTAATAAAAAAATAATTAAAAAAAAAAAATCAATAAATAAAACATTTTCTACTTAACGACTGCAGCACCGGGAGTCCTCCAACAGCGTGCTGGGATGCCCCCCCAGTGTGTCTCTGTCAGTGTCTCCATCTCTCTGTCTGTCTGTGTGTGTGTCTCCATCTCTCTGTCTGTCAGTGTCTGTGTTTCTGACAGCAAGAGGAGGGGGGAGAAGGGGGTGGGAGGGGGAGGGGGATAAGGGGGGTGGGAGAAGTGGGGTGGGAGGAGGAGAGGAAGGGGGTAGAGGGGGAGAGGGGAGAGTGGGGGGGAGGGAGGGAGAGGGTGAGGAGAGGAGAGGAGAATGAGGGGGGGAGGAGAGGAGAGGAGAGAAGGAGGGGGGGAGGAGAGGGGGGAGAGGGGGGAGGAGAGGGGGAGGGGGGGAGGAGAGGGGTAGAAGGGAGGGAGAAGGGGAGAAGGGAGAGAGGATGGAGGGAGGGAAGGAGAGAGGATGGAGGGAGGGAAGGAGAGAGGATGGAGGGAGGGAAGGAGAGAGGATGGAGGGAGGGAAGGAGAGAGGATGGAGGGAGGGAAGGAGAGAGGATGGAGGGAGGGAAGGAGAGAGGGTGGAGGGAGGGAAGGAGGGTGGAGGGAGGAAGAGGGGGGAAGAAGGGGGGGAGAAGGGGAGAAGGGAGAGAGGATGGAGGGAGGGAAGGAGAGAGGATGGAGGGAGGGAAGGAGAGAGGATGGAGGGAGGGAAGGAGAGAGGGGGGAGGGAGAGGGGGGGAGAGAGGGGGAGAAGGGGAGAGAAGGGGAGAATGGAGAGAGGATGGAGGGAGGGAGGGAAGGAGAGAGGATGGAGGGAGGGAAGGAGAGAGGATGGAGGGAGGGAAGAAGAGAGGAGGGAGGAAGGGAAGGAGAGGGGAGGGAAGAAGAGAGGAGGGAGGGAGGGAAGGAGAGAGGAGGGAGGGAGAGAAGGAGAGAGGAGAGAGGGAGGGAAGGAGAGAGGAGGGAGGGAGGGAAGGAGAGGGGAGGGAGGGAGGGAAGGAAGGAGGGAGGGAGAGAGGAGGGAGGGAGGGAAGGAGAGGGGAGGGAGGGAAGGAGAGGGGAGGGAGGGAAGGAGAGGGGAGGGAGGGAAGGAGCGGGGAGGGAGGGCGGGAGAGAGGAGCGAGGGGGGGAGAGAGGGAAGGAGGGAGAGAGAGAGAGGAAGGAGGGAGGGAGAGAGGGAAGGAAGGAGGAAGGGAAGGAAAGAAGGAGGGAAGGAAGGAGAGAGGAGGGAGGGAAGGAGAGAGGAGAGAGGGAGGGAAGGAGAGAGGAGAGAGGGAGGGAAGGAAAGTGGAGGGAGGGAAGGAAGGAGGGAGGGAAGGAGCGGGGAGGGAGGGAGAGAGGAGCGAGGGAGGGAGAGAGGGAAGGAGGGAAGGAGGGAGAGAGAGAGAGAGAGAGAGAGAGAGAGAGAGAGAGAGAGAGAGAGTGAAGGAAGGAGGGAGGGAGGGAAGGAAGGAGGGAGGGAGGGAGGGAAGGAAGGAGGGAGGGAAGGAAGGAGAGAGGAGGGAGGGAGGGAAGGAGAGTGGAGGGAGGGAGGGAAGGAGAGTGGAGGGAGGGAGGGAAGGAGAGTGGAGGGAGGGAGGGAAGGAAGGTGGGAGGGAAGGAGAGAGGAGGGAGGGAAGGAGAGAGGAGGGAGGGAAGGAGAGATGAGGGAAGGAGAGAGGAGGGAGGGAGGGAAGGAGAGCAGAGGGAGGGAGGAAGGAGAGAGGAGGGAGGGAAGGAGAGAGGGGGTAGAAGGAGGGGGGGGGAGGAGAGAGGGGGAAGGAGAGAGGGGGGGAGGAGAGAGGGGGGGAGGAGAGAGGGGGGGAGGAGAGGGGGGGGGAAAGGGGAGAGGGGAGGGGAAGGGGAGAGGGGAGGGGAAGGGGAGAGGGGGGGAAGAAGAGAGGGGGGGAAGGAGAGGGGGAAGAAGAGAGGGGGGAAGAAGAGGGGGGGAAGAAGAGGGGGGAAGGGGGGCAAGGAGAGAGGGGGGAGGAGAGGGGGAAGGGGAGGGGGGAAGGGGAGGGTGAAGGGGAGGGTGAAGGGGAGGGGGAAGGGGAGGGGGGGGGAAGGGGAGGGGGAAGGGGAGGGGGGGAAGGGGAGGGGAAGGGGAGGGGGGGAAGGGGAGGGGGGAAGGGGAGGGGACAGGGGAAGGGGAGGGGACAGGGGAAGGGGAGGGGACAGGGGAAGGGGAGAGGGGGGGAGGGGAGGGGGGGAGGAAGGGAAGGAGGGGGGGAAGGAGAGGGGGGGGAAGGAGAGGAGGGGGGGAAGGAGGGAGAGAAGGAGGCTGAACGGCCGGGCCCAAGACGTCGGGCTGGATTTACAGGTAGGTGGTGTCGGGTCTCGGTGGGTGAGTCGCGGAGGTCCGGGGAGGGCGGGAAGAGTCGCGGAGGTCGGGGGGGGGGGGGGGGGAGAGGGGGGAGAGTCGTGGAGGTCCGGTGGGGTGGGGGAGCGGAGGGGTGGGGGTGGGGAGAGTTGCGGAGGTCCGGGGGGGGGGGGGAAAGAGGTCGAGTCTTGGGGGGGGGGGGGGGGAGAGCGGGGGTCGGGTCGGGTCCGGTCGGGTGGGAGGAGCCTTATCCACGCAGCCCCAGTGAGGCCATTCGGCCAGGGCTAGGGGCTGCGTGCTTCTGGCCCCTCCCACAGTTTTGGGCGCCTGGAGCTACTGCACATGCACGCCCACTGTAGCGCGCATGTGCAGAGGTCCCGGCACTGTTTTCAGCTCAGGGACCTGGCTCCGCTCCCAACAGCTCGTGCTGCGCCGCGCCCAGCTCCAGAGAGCCTGCAGGGAGCCGGAGAATAGGTAAGGTTTTTTTAGGCGCACTTTGTGGCGTGAAAAACGGGCGGCGCGGCCCGAAACTTGGGCCCATTGTATTTGACATATCATGGGCACCTTATGCCTACTGAAGGTTTTGTAAAAGTTAGTTGTAGCATTTTCTCAATTGCTTGGGCTGTGTCTTACACCGTGATAATCTCTGCCTGTGTCATGTCAATAAAACTTGACCTCTCATGCTCAGACAAAAGTTTAAAGAAAGGCATCATCAACAAGACTTGTAAACATATAGCAGCTACGATGACTGAAATTATACACTGGAGATTTTATCAATGCCTAAATAATCAAGAAACATTAAAAAAATAGATACAGAAAAAGGTCATTGGGCTCAATATGTCCATTGTTTGAGAGACCAGCCCCACATATATGTACTTTCTCACGATATCTCTTGATCCATTCTCTCTCCAGAGACAAATCTAATTGCTTTAAAAACCCAAAATGACAGTACAGGTATACATGTTGCATATACATTCTTTTAACTCATTCCATAAGTGTACTATACTTAGAATGAAAATGTTCTACCTGACTTCCACTGTATATGGATCATAGTCTTTCCTCATTCTCCTTAATCTTACAGATACCTATAGCACAATAAATCACTCCATCCTCCTCCAACAGATTTCATCTGTAATCCACTTCCATGGTACTACATTCTCCAGGTTCTGTTCTTACCCGTCACAATAAACACATTGGAGTAAAGTTTCTGCTCAGTTGTGCTTGGTTTTTTTGGCGCAATAACCTGCACAGAAGATCGCAGAATTTTAAGCACAAAGTTCAGCGCAAATTGAGTTTCTGCTATCATTTGCACTAGTCTAAAAAAATCCTTTTGCATTAGAAGCAGGCCCCGCCCACAAAACTGGCCACACCCCCAGGGTGAAGTCATCACCATTGGCGGTTTCCACTGATTGCGCTCGTTTGCACGACTTAGTGGAGGCTCCAAAAATTAAGCTGATTCTTTTGGGCACAAGGACACCAATAGGTATGTTTTAAAAACTTTGGAATATCATTATTTTTCAATTTACTAAGCTACTGACTACTGTACCCCAACATAACTAGCAAATGGTTCTGTATGTTTTTTAAAGTAATTTTCAGTCATTTAAAATCAGGTTACTTACAGATGGTGGATTAACAATATAATTAAAACGCTTATTTTTGGTGATAAACCCATTTTCAAATATATTAATCAAACTACACCAAGTTGCCACTCTTAAATATATCAAGGAATATTATTTGAAGCAATTAAAAAAAAATACATTACATTGCCAAAGTGCACTGGGTCATAGCAGATTTTGTGTTCAGTGATATGCAAATGAGTTTGGGTAGAAACTCAAGAGAGAAAACACTTCTCAAAACAAGCACAAGGTGTGCCCAGATCGCCAAGTGCACCCAAATCAGAAACTCTATACCCTTACATGACCATCAACAGCTTATCCTCCTTAACTTGCATAATAACCTCCAGAATATCCTATTACTTCTTCCTTGGTCCCCTCTTCTCCATCATTTATATGCTACCCTTGGCGACATAACGGGGAAGCATAGGGTCAGCTACCACATGTATGTTGATGACACCCGGCTCTATTGCTCTGCCTCTTCCATTGATCCAAAATGCTGTTTGCTACTCTTTTCAACTCCCTCTCTGGCATTAAGAATCGGAAGAACCAAAATTTAATCGAGCTTAATGTTGGCAAAACCAAAACTGTCATTTCCAGCTTCCACCTCCACTTATTCCTCGGCCCCTGACTCCATCAACCTCTCCGTTACAACCTTGCGTTAAGTTAACATGCGCAAAACCTCAGCATAATACTGGACCCAAACTTGAGCTACTTCCCTACATCCATTCAATCATAAAGACATCTTTCTTCCAGCTCTGCAACACTGCACCCTCCACTTCCAGATCTCCACCGCTGATATCCTCATCCGTGCCTTGGCCATTTAACTCCCAGCCTTGCGACTTCCCTCCTTGTTTTCAGAAATCCCATCTAAAGCTTTTCCTTTTGACCATGCCCCACCTGCCCCACAACCATCTCCATTTTCTCGTCTTCGCTGTTATCTCGTAGCCACTGTTCTTTCTCCTGAAGGAGAAGTGCTTCGAGATGTCTTCCTGTGCATGAGGAGCAGTATAGAAATGTCAGTTGCTGCTACTCCTGACTTTCTCATTTCTAACTTGCATCTCTTGGTACTTGAACCGTTCCATGCCATAATGAACAGTTTGTCGGGAGTCAATTTGGTCAATTCCCTTCATAAACTTGAAAACTCCAATTGGGTACCTGGAGAATTAGGCAAGCAGTTGGCGTCAAACCACATCATCCCCAACATCCAAAATCTTGCAAGTGCTGCAGAACTGGCAGCTCTGATCAGGAGGATGTTTTTTTAAACCTAGTTTAATGGTAAAATTAAGTTAACAAAGTGGATTTTATTATTATATGACATTTATACTCTGTGTCGAGGCTATTATTCAGCCTTGTTGTGTGCTCTTTTAAGGCTGCCTGTAGCTCAATGGTTCTTTTTATTTTATGATAGGAGTTTAGGAAAAAGACTCATCATCTTTAGGAATCTGCACTGTGAGCTGGGAGGAAAGGAGTGAAGGTAGATCTTCAATGTATGCTAAGTTTCAATTAAGGACAGCCAACCAACGCAGTTAGATGTAGAAACACCCCCAAATAATAATAAAATATGTAAGAACAGTATAAAAAAGTATTTTAAGTAACAAAAATGCATACATAATTTTTTCAACAGCAGTCTGTTCAATCCACTTGTTCTGATTTCTTCTTCATAATATTCAGCATTATGGTTTTACAGGCTACCACACAGGAGGCTCCATGGTAATGAAAACACTACAGCATACTGCTTAATATGTTATGATAGAAGTGCTGCTTAAAAGATTACATTATAACCTCTAAGAAAATGATTTGGGGGCTCACAATTGTGTTGATAAATATGGTAAGTGTGGTACTATTTTCTAGAAAGCTGTATGTGCAATGCCCAACAAACTAATAGTCAGTGAGACAGCAATAGCATTTTGGGAGATGGAGGTTGGTTAGTATATGCATTTGGTGCTTTTAGCTTCAGGCTACAATTATTACTACTGCTGCCATGGAGATTTGTCGCATCACCATGACTGCCTTCCTCTCTTTAATCTCTGATGTCAAGACCCATCAGCAAATTCTCTCAATATTCCAGAGGGGAATCGGTTCTGAGATCAGCTTGGTAATGATGTGCGCTGCTAAAAAGGTGCAGTGCTGTGAAATGCCAGAGGAACTGTGCGATTCAACATACTGAAATCACTTTCACACATGGTCCACATAACAGCTGAGTATGCAACAGACTGCGCATCCCCTGTATAGAAGCTCACTCTACCGAGACCATGCTGCTCAGCTATGCAAAGGTTATACGGTGTAGAATAGATTAACTTCTCCAGAACCATAAGCAATTTGTTACAGAAATGCATTTCTGATATACTTCAACCAATCTCAGTGAAATGGCCTAACTCTGCCTGTCCATCGTGTGAGCCTTGTTTGTGTAGCATGATCAATCCACAATTCCTCTGCAGAACAACAAAAATGCTTTCCTGTCTGATTTTACACACTCGAATATAAAAACGTGTGTGTAGATTTTGTGCAAATATCATATCTATCCCCCTCAATGGCCTTTCACTCTGCATCGAGTTACAAAAGAATAACAATCAACTTTGGATATTGGACGCAAAAACAGAATATTCACAAATCAAACCAGCATTTCAAAGAGAAAGACAAGCATTGGGCGACCCTAAATCAGATCCAAATTTAAAATTTAAGAATAAATAGGAAATTTAAGCAGGACTATTTTACAGAAAGAGCAATAACTAGAATAAGTTACAAGTAAGGTTTTTAATCATGTGAATGTTTTCAAATGACAATAATGGGTCCAAAATTCCTCGGAACGCAATCCTGGCGGTTAGCGCTGACCCCACTGGCGGCACAGTTAGTGGGAAGCCACCTAATTTATATAAGAACATAAGAAATAGGAACAGGAGTAGGTCATACGGCCCCTCGAGCCTGCTCCGCCATTTAATAAGATCATGGCTGATCTGATCATGGACTCAGCTCCACTTTCCCCGCCTGGTCCCGAGAACCCCTTATCCCCTTATCGTTTAAGAAACTGTCTATTTCTGTCTTACATTTATTCAATGTCCCAGCTTCACAGCTCTCTGAGGCAGCAAATTCCACAGATTTACAACTCTCAGAGAAGAAATTTCTCCTCATCACTGTTTGAAATGGGCAGCCCTTTATTCTAAGATCATGCCCTCTAGTTCTAGTCTCCCCCATCAGTGGAAACATCTTCTCTGCATCCATCTTGTCAAGCCCCCTCATAATCTTATTCGTTTCGATAAAATCACCTCTCATTCTTCTGAATTCCAATGAGTAGAGGCCCAACCTACTCAACCTTTCCTCATAAGTCAACCCCCTCATCCCCGGAATCAACCTAGTGAACCTTCTCTGAACTGCCTCCAAAGCAAGTATATCCTTTTGTAAATATGGAAACCAAAACTGCACGCAGTATTCCAGGTGTGGCCTCACCAATACCTTATATAGCTGTAGCAAGACTTCCCTGCTTTTATACTCTATCCCCTTTGCAATAAAGGCCAATATACCATTGGCCTTCCTGATCAATTGCAGTACCTGCATACTATCCTTCTGTGTTTCATGCACAAGTACCCCCAGGTCCCGCTGTACTGCGACACTTTGCAGATGAGCAGAAACACCAGTGTGGGAGCATCACCCTGTCTGCTCCATGGGCTAGAAACACTGCCATTTCACTGGCCTGGACATATATGGAGGCTGGTAAGCCTCAACTGGCTCAGTGTATCATCTGCACAGATGCACTGTATTACCGGGAATTGCTGCCCCTGGCTGTGTCCCCCTCCTCCACACAACTTAGCCTCGTAGCGGTCAGATGTAGGTTGTGCCCTTTACAAGGCAAGTCACAATCTCCCAGAAATGGTAGTGCCTCTGTGCTGCAACCTACACCTGCCCCTTACATAACTAATGTTGTCTGAGGGAGGGAGGGCACAATAAAGTTAATTTAAGAAAAAAGGATGTAACTTGCATCCAACATAAGTAATTCAAGAATAGGAAAAGACTGTTTGTCCAGACAGGCTGGTACCATTTTGAATGCTCTCTGTCCCAATCCCACCATGCTTCTCACTATATACCTTAATCCCATCTTTCTCCAGAAAAATATCAGCCCAGAAATCGCGACCTCCCCGGGTCCGTACGGAGTGTGTATGGACCCGGGAAGACATCGGAAAAGCCGGTTTTCAGTGCACAATGTGCATGCGCTGAAAATCGGCTTTTCCGATCTGTCAAGCTGGAGTTGACAGATCATCCACATTTCAGCAGCCAGGACATTGGCAAGGACAAAATTGTGGGATTTACCCATATCTTGCCCAGAAAATGTCCTCAAAACTCTTGCACATAGCTTACTTTTACAGGCATAAGAGTTTTAAAACACACAAAAACATATAAAATAAAATTTTAAAAACACATTCTACTGTAAAAAAAACCCCTGCCCACTACGGTAAGTTTATTTTAAACTGTAATTAAAAAAACTTTTTTTAAAAATCGGAATTTTTTTTCTAATTTAATTTCAATTAATTTTAATTATGTGAAGTTTGTTTTTTATTTTTTATTATGGTGTTTAGTGTGTTGTTTGTTTTTTCTCATTAATAGCAATTGCTATTAACGAGAATGCTGTGGAACACTGCACCTGATTGGTTGAGCAATTACACGTGACTGCACCTTCTCCGTGGGAACCTCGAGGACGTGAGTGCGCTTCGCAGCGCGGGAAGAGAAGGCCTCCCCACCGGAATCCCACGCTCCTCCAGACCACCCAGGTACTTTCGTAAAAATTCTCCGGTCAGAGACCGGAATTTCAGGCCATCTAGTTTTGGAGCTGAAATTCCTCAGGAGTTCTGTCAGTCTCCAGCAGGAGCTGAGACAGAACGCAAGCCGAACCCTTCAGAAAACGTGTCTTTTTTCCAATATCGAGCTTTATTACCCTATTCTCTCCCTTCCTGCATTAAGCTATGCTTTTGGGAAGTCTAAGCTATGGACATCGTCACAGACATTGTCAATATTGTTCCACTAGGAATACAGGTCAGCAGTGCATCAAGATTCGTCCGTTTGTGTGCCCTACCACAACCAAGGTAGAGGGGGCCCAAATGGGAATGGTATTCAAGCTTGACTTATTGCTGATATTACTAAGCTAAAGTTAACCCAATATGTTTAAACTCTAGACAACGAGGCAAGACTGCAGCTCAGAAAAGGGAAGGTGAACAGGCAGTTTAGGTGTAATATTTACACGGAGATTGGTGGTGAATATATCTAATATACTGCCCAGGTAAGTAGTGGAGTCAGGGTGTGGTCCAGAAAGTGAAGAACTGATTGCATAATAAAAATGATCAAAACAGGACTCAGACTGCAGCGTCACAAGAATATCACATTGCCCAGACAAACAAGACAGAAGTGAAGGAGGCAAAGACCAAAATGTGCTGTATATGAATGATTTGAAAATAGAGTGGTTAAACCAGCGATTAAAATATGAAGCACAGGCATGTGACTAACCTAGGTCAAATTAAGTAAATTTAACGTACAAGGATATAAGATATTTAGGAAAAAAAGGACAACAGGAAAAGTGGAACACAAATGAAATATAAGGAAAGTAGTACTGATGAAGGACTTGAACCAGCCCAACATAAAGTGAGAAAGTGAGAACAGAGAGTCGGGATAAATGGTTCATTCTCTGGTTGGCAACAAGTAACTAGTGGGGTGCCGCACGGATCAGTGCTGGGACCCCAACTATTTAGAATCTATGTTAACAACTTGGGAGAAGGGACTGAGTGTAACATAGCCAAGTTTGCTGCCGATACAAAGCTGGGAGGAAAAGCAATGTGTGAGGAGGACACAAAAGGACATAAACAGGCTAAGTGAGTGGGCAAAAATTTGGCAGATGGAGTATAATGTTGGAAAGTGCGAGGTCACGCACTTTGGCAGAAAAAAGTCAAAGAGCAAGTTATTATTTAAATGGACAAAGATTGTAAGGTGCCACTGTACAGCGGGACCTGGGGGTACTTGTGCATGAAACACAAAAGGACAGTATGCAGGTACAGCAAGTGATCAGGAAGGCCAATGGTATCTTGGCCTTTATTGCAAAGGGGATGGAGTATAAAAGCAGGGAAGTCTTGCTACAGTTATACAGGGTATTGGTGAGGCCACACCTGGAATACTGCGGCAGTTTTGGTTTCCATATTTACAAAAGGATACACTTGCTTTGGAGGCAGTTCAGAGAAGATTCACTTGGTTGATTTCAGGGATCAGGGTGTTGACATGAGGAAAGGTTGAGTAGGTTGGGCCTCTACTCATTGGAATTCAGAAGAATGAGAGGTGATCTTATCGAAACGTATAAGATTATGAGGGGGCTTGACAAGGTGGATGTAGAGAGGATGTTTCCACTGATGGGGGAGACTAGAACTAGAAGGCATGATCTTAGAATAAGTGGCCGCCCATTTAAAACAGAGATGAGGAGGAATTTCTTCTCTCAGAGTGTTGTAAATCTGTGGAATTAGCTGCCTCAGAGAGCTGTGGAAGCTGGGACATTGAATAAATTTAAGACAGAAATAGACAATTTCTTAAACGATAAGGGGATATTGGAACCGGTTCTGGGGGAGGTGGGACCAGTACAAACCGGACGGTCTACACCTGGGCAGGACCGGAACCAATGTCCTCGGGGGAGTGTTTGCTAGTGCTGTTTGGGAGGAGTTAAACTAATATGGCAGGGGTATGGGAACCTATGCAGGGAGACAGAGGGGAATAAAATGGAGACAGAAGCAAAGGATAGAAAGGAGAATAGTAAAAGTGGAGGGCAGAGAAACCCAAGGCAAAAAACAAAAAGGACCACTTTACAGCAGAATTCTAAAGGGTCAAAGTGTGTTAAAAAGACAAGCCTGAAGGCTCTGTGCCTCAATGCGAGGAGTATTCGGAATAAGGTGGACGGATTAACTGTGCAGATAGCAGTTAACGGGTATGATGTGATTGGCATCACGGAGACATGGCTCCAGGTTGACCAAGACTGGGAACTCAACATCCAGGGGTACTCAGCATTTAGGAAGGATAGACAGAAAGGAAAAGGAGGCGGGGTGGCGTTGCTGGTTAAAGAGAAAATTAATGCAAATGTAAGGAAGGACATTAGCTTGGATGATGTGGAATCGGTATGCGTGGAGCTACGGAATACCAAAGGGCAGAAAACGCTAGTTGGTGTTGTGTACAGGCCTCCAAATAGTAGTAGTGAGGTTGGGGGCAGCATCAAACAAGAAATAAGGGATGTGTGCAGTAAAGGTACAGCAGTAATCATGGGCGACTTTAATCTACATATAGATTGGGCTAACCTAACCGGTAGCAACGCGGTGGAGGAGGATTTCCTGGAGTGTATTAGGGATGGTTTTCTAGACCAATATGTCGAGGAACCAACCAGAGAACTGGCCATCCTAGACTGGGTGATGTGTAACGAGAAGGGACTAATTAGCAATCTTGTTGTGAAAGGCCCCTTGGGGAAGACTGACCATAATATGGTATAATTCTTTATTAAGATGGAGAGTGACAAAGTTAATTCAGAAACTAGGGTCCCCTGAATTTAAGGAAAGGTAACTTTGATGGTATGAGGCGCAAATTGGCTGGATTAGACTGGCAAATGATACTTAAAAGGTTGACAGTGGATAGGCAATGGCAAACCTTTAAAATCATATGAACAAACTTCAACAATTATACATCCCTGTCTGGAGTAAAAATAAAACGGGAAAGGTGGCTCAACCGTGGCTAACAAGGGAAATTAAGGATAGTGTTAAATCCAAGGAAGAGGCATACAAATTAGCCAGAAAAAGTAGTAAGCCGGAGGACTGGGACAAATTTAGGAGAACAAAGGGTTTAATTAAGAGGGGGAAAATAAGAGTATGAGAGGAAGCTTGCCGGAAACATAAAAAATGACTGCAAAAGCTTCTATAAATATGTGAAGAGAAAGAGATTAGTGAAGACAAACGTTGGTCCCTTCCAGTCGGATTCGGGTGAAGTTATAATGGGGAACAAAGAAATGGCCGACCAATTGAACAAGTACTTTGGTTCGGTCTTCACAAAAGACACAAATAATCTTCTGAATGTACTAGGGGACAGTGGGTCTAGTGAGAAGGAGGAACTGAAGGATATCCTTATTAGGTGGGAAATTGTGTTTGGGAAATTGATGGGATTGAAGGCCGATAAATCCCCGGGGCCTGATAGTCTGCATCCCAGAGTACTTAAGGAAGTGGCCCTAGAAATAGTGGATGAATTGGTGATCATTTTCCAACAGTCTATCGACTCTGAATCGACTGGAGGGTAGCTAATGTAACACCACTTTTTAAAAAGGGAGGGAGAGAGAAAGTGGGTAATTATAGACCGGTTAGCCTGACATCAGTAGTGGGGAAGATGTTGGAATCAATCATTAAGGATGAAATAGCAGCACATTTGGAAAGCAGTGATAGGATCGGACCGAGTCAGCATGGATTTATGAAGCGAAATCATGCTTGACAAATCTTCTGGAATTTTTTGAGGATGTAACTAGGAGAGTGGACAGGGGAGAACCAGTGGATGTGGTGTATTTGGACTTTCAAAAGGCTTTTAACAAGATCCCACACGAGAGATTGTTGTGCAAAATCAAAGCACATGGTATTGGGGGTAATGTACTGATGTGAATAGAGAACAGGTTGCCAGATAGGAAGCAGAGAGTCGGGATTAACGGGTCCTTTTCAGAATGGCAGGCAGTGACTAGTGGAGTGCCGCAGGGCTCAGTGCTGGGACCCCAGCTCTTTACAATATATATTAATCATCTGGATGATGGAATTGAGTGTAATATCTCCAAGTTTGCAGATGACACTAAACTGGGTAGCGGTGTGAGCTGTGAGGAGGACGCTAAGAGGCTGCAGGGTGCTTTGACAGGTTAGGCGAGTGGGCAAATACATGGCAGATGCAGTATAATGTGAATAAATGTGAGGTTATCCACTTTGGGGGCAAAAACACGAAGGCAGAATATTATCTGAATGGCGGCAGATTAGGAAAAGGGGAGGTGTAGCGAGACCTGGGTGTCATGATTCATCAGTCACTGAAGGTTGGCATGCAGGTACAGCAGGCAGTGAAGAAGGCAAATGGTATGTTGGCCTTCATAGCTAGGGGATTTGAGTATAGGAGCAGAGAAGTCTTACTGCAGTTGTACAGGGTCTTGGTGAGGCCCCACCTGGAATATTGTGTTCAGTTTTGGTCTCTCTAGTCTGAGGAAGGACGTTCTTGCTATTGAGGGAGTGCAGCGGAGGTTCACCAGACTGATTCCTGGGATGGCAGGACTGACATATGAGGAGAGACTGGATCGACTGGGCCTGTATTTACTGGAGTTTAGAAGGATGAGAGGGGATCTCATAGAAACATATAAAATTCTGACGGGACTGGACAGGTTAGATGCAGGAAGAATGTTCCCGATGTTGGGGAAGTCCAGAACCAGGGGACATAGTCGTAGGATAAGGGGTAAGCCATTTAGGACTGAGGTGAGGAGGAACTTCTTCACTCAGAGTTGTTAACCTATGGAATTCCCTACCGTAGAGAGTTGTTGATGCCATTGGATATATTCAAGAGGGAGTTAGATATGGCCCTTGTGGCTAAAGGGATCAAGGGGTATGGAGAGAAAGCAGGACCGGGATGCTGAAGGAATGATCAGCCATGATCTTATTGAATGGTGGTGCAGGCTCGAAGGGCCAGATGGCCTACTCCTGCACCTATTTTCTATGTTTCTATGTCTATGATAAGGAGTTATGGGGAGTGGGCGGGGAAGTGGAGCTGAGTCCATGATCAGATCAGCCATGATTTCATTGAAAGACGGAGCTGGCTCGAGGGGCCATATGGCCTACTCCTGTTCCTATTTCTTGTGTTCTTATGAAAGGGCTTTGAGCTCATTAATGTAGTAGAGGGAATTTTAACTCCCAGACATGTCCGCAAGGTGCAGCAGGAGACCCGGCCTATTTTAACAGCCTTACCACATTTACATGGAACCGGTGAGCTGTCCGCCTCAAATGGGAATCCAGAGCGAGTTTGCTGGGTTCAGGTTGGAGCAATATCGGGTAGCTCAAAGGGCACAGGGCTTGTAGCAAGGTAAGTCGAATGGAGGTTGGGGTTGGGGGGAAGCCCGCCTTAAAGCCAGCCACAAGGTGGAAAAAGAGTAGGAAGTGGATAGCTGGACGGAGGAAATTAAATCTCCCCTAATGTGTCAGGAACACATGAAATTGTTTCTCTCCAGACTTGATACTTGAGAGTGAACCAGATACTGTCCACAGAGTAGAAGCAGCTTAACCCCTATGCGATAGTGACCATGGTCACGATCACTGCATCTCTAAGATCTCCCGGCATGCTTTCCTCCCTCCAGATGAGAGAGATGAGGTCGTGTATTCGCGCCAGTAGTTCCTACTCCTGTATGGCTCAGAGACGTGGACCATGTACAGTAGACACCTCAAGTCGCTGGAGAAATACCACCAGCGATGTCTCCGCAAGATCCTACAAATCCCCTGGGAGGACAGACACACAAACATTAGCGTCCTCGTCCAGGCCAACATCCCCAGCATTGAAGCACTGTCCACACTTGGTCAGCTCTGCTGGGCAGGCCACGTAGTTTGCTTGCCAGACACGAGACTCCCAAATTAAGCGCTCTACTCGGAACTCATCCACGGCAAATGAGCCAAAGGCGGGCAGAGGAAATGTTACAAGGGCACCCTCAAAGCCTGCCTGATAAAGTGCGACATCCCCACTGACACCCGGGAGTCCCTGGCCATAGACCGCCTTAAGTGGAGGAAGTGCATTCAGGAGGGCGCTGAGCTCCTCGAATATCGTCGCCGAGAGCATGCAGAAATCAAGCGCAGGCAGTGGAAGGAGCGTGCGGCAAACCAGTTTCCCTGCCCACCCTTTCCCTCAACGACTATCTGTCCCACCTGTGATAGAAACTGTGGTTCTCGTATTGGACTGTACAGCCACCTAGGAACTCATGCTAACACTGTAAGCAAGTCTTCCCCGATTCCGAGGAACTGCCAATGAGTGATGAGTGAGTGACCATAGCACGATAACATTCAAACTGACTTGAGAAACACCAAAATATATAACCCAGCCCGAGCATACAACTTCTGATAAGTTCTATATTACTATACAGTAAAGTGCATGTACATTATTCATGGACTATGTACATACAACAACTCCAGTTCAACTGCACCCACCGCCTAAGACAGAAACGGTCTCAACACCGATATCTGGAACATGCCATTCAACATTTTTCCCATCCTAACGTCACTCCTCTAACAAATAAGCTTGCTTCCTACGCTCAGCCAATTTCTTGCCCATTCCCAGATTTTACTTTGAATCCCGAAGCAGTCTTTCATGCATAATCCTCATGTTTCCTCCGAAAAACAATTTCATTATTTGGTGTGAGACTGATGGGTCTGTGATTGGTTGGGTCTATTTTGTCAACTATTTGGTCTCTTCCAGTCCTATATATTCCCATGTTCCTAAGTTTGGATTTTCTTATAACCACCTAAGCATATTGTGTTAATAATGTCCTTTTGAAATCATGCATATAAACTAAAGCATGCTGCTGGTTTTAACTTAGGCCGACCACTATTATGCATTTGAAAGTAGACTCAAGTTGATGATGACAACAATTCTTAAACAACTGCATCTCTGCAGAATGGCTCATGGTTTACCGCGATAGTGATAATCACTTCCCCTCAAAGTGCAATCATAAATATCAAGCTTAAAATGATAATGTTAAAGAAGAACTCGGATTTATATAGCATCTTTCAAAACTCAGGTCTCAAAGTGCTTCACTGTCAATGAAGTACTTTTGAAATATAGTCGCTATTGTAATGTAGGGAAAAATTCTATAGAGGTGAAAACTTCAGAAAAAATTGAATTAATTAAGAAATATTGCTCTCTGGTTAGCCATAGTACAGAAACACTATCCTATACTATAGATGATTAATGGGGAGATGGATGTCATCACATTTAGATTTCCCAGCTCTAAAAGCAATGATAACTAGAATATAATGACAACAGGGTTTCACTTAATTTGATGTTGTTTTCCCTCAGAGAACCATTCAAGATGAACCATAGTCCAATAAACTCATTGTAAAGCGCACGGATCACATTTTGCAGTGAGCGTGAATAAACCTCAGTGAAGATCTGGATTGCAATGTCCATTTACAAGGAGCGACAAACATTTGCTCCTGACAGATGGTGACAATAAAATGTGATTTAAATAGAAGTATAATTCTTCCTCTTACCAAGATAATAACAAAAGGAACAGGGTGGGAGTTGATAGTAAATTACATTTCAGGCGCAGCGTTGAAAATTCGGAGTTCCGGAATCCGTAATGATCGGTGGCAGGGTCGTCCGGAATCAGTAAAATGTTCCAGAATCCGGACTCACTGACGCTGCCGACCTCAGGGCGCCACCGCTGCCCGATCTCGGGGTCTCCTCACCGGCCTGCCTGAACGCATCCTGGGCGGGGCCCAGACCCTCTCTCTCCTTGGTGGGGCCCGGACCCCCTTTCTCCTCGGCGGGGCCCCGTCCCCCTGTGTCCTCAGCGGGGCCCCGTCCCCCTGTCCTCATTGGGGCACCGACCCCCTGTGCCCTCAGCGGGGCCCCGTCCCCCTCGGTCCTCAGCGGGGCCCCGTCCCCCCCTGTCCTCAGCGGGGCCCCGTCCCCAGTGGGGCCCCTTCCCCTCTGTCCTCAGCGGGGCCCCGTCCCCCTCTGTCCTCAGCGGGGCTCCGTCCCCCTCTGTCCTCAGCGGGGCCCCGACCCTCTGTCCTCAGCGGGGCCCCGACCCCCTGTCCTCAGCGGGGCCCCGACCCTCTGTCCTCAGCGGGGCCCCGACCCTCTGTCCTCAGCGGGGCCCCAACCCTTTGTCCTTGGCGCCCCTCCTCCTTTTCTGACGTCCCCAAATCCAGAAATACTTCAACCTGGGCTCGCGTGTTGCCGGATTTGTGAGGTCAGAAAGACGATCGTAAGTCTGGAAAAGCCTGGAATCCAGAATGGCCTCGGTCCAGACGGTTCCGGATTCTCGACCAGCTGTACCAGCTTTCAAAAGTGAACAGAGATCTGTTGAAAAAAAGACTGCAAAACTATTGGCAAGCAGGATTGAAATATACCCAAAAAACAAACATGTAGCTTGAGCCATGTGGATGGTTAAAAAACCATAGAAGCACATTTTAGAAAGGAATAGGAAGAGCAAGTGAATAAAAACAGAATTTAAATTTTACAACTGGTCCATAATCCAAGGTTCATGTGGTATTCATTAAAGATTTTTGCCCTGTATAGAGTTTGAGCAAGATGAATTCCAAATGTAAGCACTAAGCTAAGGGACATCAAACTGATGGCCCCGAATTGTAGCTCAATATAATTTTTGTAGCACATGACATATTTCATTTTGCAAACTTTCAAAACAGGTGAGGATTTCGAATTTGGGGACAAAATTCGGTCATGCCCCATTTGGGGTTTAACTTTTAAAATTTTGAAAAGTTAGCGCCAGGCGCAAACGATTGCAGACTTCTGCTAAATTGGGCTTTAGCATCCCAGGAGGGAAGGGGTTGGTAAATGAGGTGCTAATGACCTCAGTGGGGTGCTGCAGGGGCACTCATAGCAAAGTGCTACCCAATTTCAGGTGATTTGTGTTCAGAAATCATCCTTCAATCCTTCACACTGGCTGATTCCAGTTCTTAAAGGGGAGGTTATATCAAGCTGCACCTGGTCATTTTCACCAGTGCTGCATTTGAGGGAGAGCTGTGAGCTAGTGCACCAACTTTCTGGAATGGCTGCTGCAAATCCTACATAAGGGAGAGGGAAAGGCGATTCAACGATGTGGTACTGGAGGCATTGGTGGGGGCAGTGGAGAGAAGGAGGGACGTGCTGTTCCCCACATCTGGAAAGAATCAATTGCCACTGGTCTTCGGGGCCATGAGGAGAGAAGTGGCCGAGGAGGTGTTGGCCAGCACTGTATCGATCGAACCCTCACACAGTGCTGGAAGAAGTTCAAGGACCTCAGTCGGGTGGTCAAGGTGAGTACATGCTTCAACAGGTCCTATATACCAGCCTCTGAACCTCTGTTTGTGCACATTGCGCAAACCACCACTCCTCCAGCAAACATGTGCAGCTACTCAAACTCACATCCTCATCTCACACCTTGCCTACAATCAGTTAGTCAACTACGGCTGGCATATTGCCCACATATATAACTGGACTGTTACTCACACAAATTCCTTTCTTTTACGGGCCAAGATGGCACATAATCGGAGAGAGCAACAGAGGACTAACGGGGGCTGAACCTCAACTGCAAGAGCTGTCTGACCTGGAGGAGCGAGTGCGACGGCTCATTGGCCCGCAGGTGGTGGGCGCCGTGACTGGTGGAGATGTTGACCCCGCTGGGGAAACAACGGTATCTTTATCCTCTCTCCTTTTCTCACACCATTTCCCCGTCACACCAGAAAGCTTTAGCACTTTCCAGCTCCTGATACTTTCTGCCATACTTGCTCCATTCCTGCTCCCCTGCCCTCACCTTAACGTGAGTCTTGTGCTATTTATGTTTTTAGATAATCAGCAAGCAGATGTGCAGCCTGTACCCAAGCCCCCGCCCATGACGCTGAGTAGGGAGAAGAGGAAGAGGAGGACGCAAGCACTGCGTCATTGCATCTCTCATCCACAGGCACCAGCTCAGAGACTGGCACTACATGGTCCTTAAAGGTTAGCTTAGCAGAGAGGTCTGCACTGGGTGATGCATTGGGGCCGAACGGGTTGCAGCAAAGGGTAACTCGGGAGCCAGCTCCCTGGAGGGAGAGTTTGCGCGCGTGTTCTACTGCACAGGTCTCAGTTGAGGGCCTCGATGGGTGTTCACAAGAAGGGTGATGGCCATGCACTTCGACATGATAGGTGCAATGACAAGGGCTCGAGAACCACTCCGCTATGATGAGTAGCATAGAGGGGTCCGCCTCCAACATTTCACAGAGCTCTGCGCACGCCATGGAGCCCAGCATTTCCAGTCTGCAGATAATGGTGGACTCCCAGAACGACCGTGCGGATACAGACCTCATGAAGCTTGTCATGGGCAATGTGGCAGCTTCCATTGCAGCAGAGGCAGAAGAGACGCAATGCCTTAGTGCTGTAATGCAGACAATGGCTGCTGGCATGCGTGCTCTGGCTGCTGCCATGGCCGCTGGGTTTACCACAGTCCTCCAGGGATCTCACGGTGTCGCAGCGGGCCACCAATCTGTGCTCCAGCAGATTGGTGGGGATGCAGAGGTGCTGCCCCGGGCGAGTGGCAGTGGGTCAGTGGAGCATAAACTTGCTGTCCTTTCTCAGGATGATAGCATTCCTGATCCCACCACTGCCACTCCGCCATTGTCGCTGCCCATCACCCAGCCAGCTCAGACTGCCGCTACCCAGCCTAAGGTGCTGCAGGCTATAGCTGGACTTTCCAGGCCCAGAGCTGGTCGAGGGCATCTTGCAAGGCCATCTGTAGTCTCTGGCCCTGACACACAGCAGCCTTCCACCAGCCCTGCTGCAGCCACAGGGGACACACTGCGGAGGAGCTCTAGAATAGTTAACCCGAGTGTTAAGAGGGGATAAAAGGTATTGTACAAGGGTGATTCTTAAATATATTTGTTGTTTATGATACTGTTAAACGTTATGAGATAAATTAATAAATTTTAATAAAATTCTGACGGGATTGGACAGGTTAGATGCAGGAAGGATGCTCCCGATGTTGGGGAAGTCCAGAACCAGGGGTCACAGTCTTAGGATAAGGGGTAAGCCATTTAGGACTGAGATGGGGAGAAACTTCTTCACTCTGAGAATTGTGAACCTGTGGAATTCCCTACCACAGAAAGTTGTTGAGGCCAGTTCGTTAGATATATTCAAAAGGGAGTTAGATGTGGCCCTTACAGCTAAAGGGATCAAGAGGTATGGAGAGAAAGCAGGAATGGGGTACTGAAGTTGCATGATCAGCCATGAACTCATTGAATAGTGGTGCAGGCTCGAAGGGCCGAAACGCCTACTCCTGCACCTACTTTCTGTTTCTATGTTTCTATGAATGTCGCATCTTTAGTGGTATCTCTCAGTCCAGTTTTGGGCTGTGGTATGGAAGGGGAAATGGATGTGCTGATGGGGACATGCTGAGGAATCGGGAAGTTGGCTGGAATTAATTGGAAACTAAGTCTGATGAGACAGTCGCGGACCACCCTTGCAGAATCGCGATTGAGTGGCTGCTTCCTCCTTTGTTCCTGCTCCTAGAAACATAGAAACATAGAAAATAGGTGCAGGAGTAGGCCATTCGGCCCTTCTAGCCTGCACCGCCATTCAATGAGTTCATGGCTGAACATGCAACTTCAGTACCCCATTCCTGCTTTCTCACCATACCCCTTGATCCCCATAGTAGTAAGGACTTCATCTAACTCCTTTTTGAATATATTTAGTGAATTGGCCTCAACAACCTTCTGTGGTAGAGAATTCCACAGGTTCACCACTCTCTGGGTGAAGAAATTCCTCCTCATCTCGGTCCTAAATGGCTTCCCCCTTATCCTTAGACTGTGTCCCCTGGTTCTGGACTTCCCCAACATTGGGAACATTCTTCCTGCATCTAACCTGTCTAACCCCGTCAGAATTTTAAACGTTTCTATGAGGTCCCCTCTCATTCTTCTGAACTCCAGTGAATACAAGCCCAGTTGATCCAGTCTTTCTTGATAGGTCAGTCCCGCCATCCCGGGAATCAGTCTGGTGAACCTTCGCTGCACTCCCTCAATAGCAAGAATGTCCTTCCTCAGGTTAGGAGACCAAAACTGTACACAATACTCCAGGTGTGGCCTCACCAAGGCCCTGTACAATTGTAGCAACACCTCCCTGCCCTTGTACTCAAATCCCCTCGCTATGAAGGCCAACATGCCATTTGCTTTCTTAACCGCCTGCTGTACCTGCATGCCAACCTTCAATGACTGATGTACCATGACACCCAGGTCTCTTTGCACCTGCCCTTTTCCTAATCTGTCACCATTCAGATAATAGTCTGTCTCTCTGTTTTTATCACCAAAGTGGATAACCTCACATTTATCCACATTATACTTCATCTGCCATGCATTTGCCCACTCACCTAACCTATCCAAGTCGCTCTGCAGCCTCATAGAATCCTCCTTGCAGCTCACACTGCCACCCAACTTAGTGTCATCCGCAAATTTGGAGATACTACATTTAATCCCCTCGTCTAAATCGTTAATGTACAGTGTAAACAGCTGGGGCCCCAGCACAGAACCTTGCGGTACCCCACTAGTCACTGCCTGCCATTCTGAAAAGTCCCCATTTACTCCTACTCTTTGCTTCCTGTCTGACAACCAGTTCTCAATCCATGTCAGCACACTACCCCCAATCCCATGTGCTTTAACTTTGCACATTAATCTCTTGTGTGGGACCTTGTCGAAAGCCTTCTGAAAGTCCAAATATACCACATCAACTGGTTCTCCCTTGTCCACTCTACTGGAAACATCCTCAAAAAATTCCAGAAGATTTGTCAAGCAGGATTTCCCTTTCACAAATCCATGCTGACTTGGACCTATCATATTACCTCTTTCCAAATGCACTGCGATGACATCCTTAATAATTGATTCCATCATTTTACCCACTACCGATGTCAGGCTGACCGGTCTGTAATTCCCTGTTTTCTCTCTCCCTCCTTTTTTAAAAAGTGGGGTTACATTGGCTACCCTCCACTCCATAGGAACTGATCCAGAGTCAATGGAATGTTGGAAAATGACTGTCAATGCATCCACTATTTCCAAGGCCACTTCCTTAAGTACTCTGGGATGCAGTCCATCAGGCCCTGGGGATTTATCGGCCTTCAATCCCATCAATTTCCCCAACACAATTTCCCGACTAATAAGGATTTCCCTCAGTTCCTCCTCCTTACTAGACCCTTCGACCCCTTTTATATCCGGAAGGTTGTTTGTGTCCTCCTCAGTGAATACCGAACCAAAGTACTTGTTCAATTGGTCCGCCATTTCTTTGTTCCCCGTTATGACTTCCCCTGATTCTGACTGCAGGGGACCTACGTTTGTCTTTACTAACCTTTTTCTCTTTACATATCTATGGAAACTTTTGCAATCCGTCTTAATGTTCCCTGCAAGCTTCTTCTCATACTCCATTTTCCCTGCCCTAATCAAACCCTTTGTCCTCCTCTGCTGAGTTCTAAATTTCTCCCAGTCCCCGGGTTCTCTGCTATTTCTGGCCAATTTGTATGCCACTTCCTTGGCTTTAATGCTATCCCTGATTTCCCTTGATAGCCACGGTTGAGCCACCTTCCCTTTTTTATTTTTACGCCAGACAGGAATGTACAATTGTTGTAGTTCATCCATGTGGTCTCTAAATGTCTGCCATTACCCATCCACAGTCAACCCCTTCAGTATCATTCGCCAATCTATCCTAGCCAATTCACGCCTCATACCTTCAAAGTTACCCTTCTTTAAGTTCTGGACCATGGTCTCTGAATTAACTGTTTCATTCTCCATCCTAATGCAGAATTCCACCATATTATGGTCACTCTTCCCCAAGGGGCCTCGCACAACGAGATTGCTAATTAATCCTCTCTCATTACACAACACCCAGTCTAAGATGGCCTCCCCCCTAGTTGGTTCCTCGACATATTGGTCTAAAAAACCATCCTGTTGCTCCTCCTCCACTTGCTCCTCCCTCTGTGGTGGTGAAGCTATGTCTGGTGGCAAAGTGTGTGCTCTCATGATGGCTAAGTTGTGCAGCATGTAGCAGACGACTACAAAAAGGGACACCCTCTCAGCCGAGTACTGGAGGACTCCTCCAGAGTGGTCAAGGCAATGGAACCGTAGTTTGCGCACTCTCATGGTCTGCTCCATGGTGTTCCAGGTGGCGGCATAGTTCTCACTGTATGAGTGCTGGGCAGCAGTGTTGGGTTTGCACAGAGGAGTCATGAGCCAAGTGCAGAGCAGATAGCCCTTGTCTCCAAGCAGTCATGTGGTGGCTGGAAGAGAGCTGGCACAGTGGTTTGGCGCAGGATGAATGCATCGTGGCTGCTGCCAGGACAGCGGGCATTGGTGAGGATTGTGTGTGTGTGGTCGCACACCAACTGCACCTTCAGTGAGTGGTAGTCTTTGTGGCTATGGAATACCTCACGATTGTGATGCGGTACCTGCAAAGCAACATGGATGCAGTCAATGGCGTCCTGTACCATGGGGAAGCCCGCTATCCTGGAAAAGTCACATGCACACTTGTGCTGCTTCTCTCTGATCATGGGGAAGGAAATGTATTCCCTTCTCCCTCTGTACAGAGCATCTGTGACCTCGCAGATGGAGCAATGCACGGCAAACTGGGAGATGTTGGAGATGTTTCCTGTTGCACACTGGAAGGATGCGCTGGCATAGAAATAGAGAGCGATGGTGACCTTGACTGCCACTGAGAGAGCCTGGTCTGAGGCTTCAGGTCTGGTTGCAGGAGATGCCAGAGCTCTGTGACCACGTCCTTGCTAAAACGCAGCCTTCGAACACACAGCTCCTCAGTGAAATTGATGTAGGGGAACTGCTGCCGGAATACCCTGGGAGGGTAAGGTTTCTTGTTGACAGCCCTGTTGGTCCTCTTCTCTCAGGCCACATTTTGCTGTCTTTCACTCTGCCAAAGTTGCCTCTGACGGACATCAGAGCAGGAGGGTCGAGTGCCGACACAACCCCCGTGAAAGGATATAAATGTTGTCATTTCAAATCTGCCCTCAATGAAAGTCAGGAATGTTTAACAGCCGGAACACTCCTTCAACTGAAAATTGCTGAAATATGTCAAAAAGCCTGTCTGCCTATGTGGAAGTAAGCTGCAAACAGTAATGGCTGCCAAATTTTTTTCCTCAAAGATGGCACCTTTAAATTGTACTCCTGCAGCCAACTCTCGACTGAAACTCGATAGCTGAAGTTGTCGTTGTCAGCATCGGGTAGGAACACAGGGGGAGAGACCCAATTTAACTTCCAGGGTGGTAACGGGGCACTGCGCACAGTGATGACATCATCACCGGGTGCAGCCAAGCAGGGCGCTACCAGTTTGCGCTGCCGCAAAGCTCCCACCCAATTTAGCGGGAGGCGCCCGGGCGAAAACTCTTGCACCCCGTTAGCCCCCCACCCCAACGCGAGCGCTAACGGGAGCTGCAAAGTACCTGCATTCCGTCCCCTATGTCTTTTTATATACCAGATCTGTGGGCTGCCTCCCAACCTGCTTCTTTTCGGAGTTTTCTGTGCTGCAATGGGGAGAGTTACAAAGGTCAGGGATCAAGAGCACTGACTCACATAAGGTGTAAAGGGTGTAAGCGATAAAATTGGGGTAGTTTGCAGTGTCATATACCAAGTCAAAAGCAAGGAATTGGGAGCATCAGGAATCAGAATAATCATGAATTTCTTCATAACTACTGGGAACACACTTTTATGCAGCTGAGTTCATTAGTTGGACACTTTGTTGCTCCTAAACTGCAATATCTGCTTTGCTTAGTTGCCATTGGAAATGAAATTACACATGTTTATTTCAAGTACTCTATTTACAACATCTACTCAAAGATTAAAAAAGATTTGGCTTGCTGTAACCCGAAGCATATGGTTAACATTGCAATTGATACAAACCTCCTGTTCAGTGGCTTGGAGAAGCCCAGTTCTAATTATCACATGGCTGAGTGATGTAACACTTTCATTTGCACCAACGTATTACTGCATGTGATTCAATTCGTTTGTTACAAAATTAGAACTGGGCACACACGACCAGTGATCCAGTGGATACGATTTGTCTGATTATCAAATGCTGGACATATACATGTGTTACTTAGAACTCAAATCCTGAACTACAGGGTTGAGCAAAACACAAGGTTTCAGTGTGTACGGAATAAAGACATTTTGCACAAATTTAGGAAAGCAATGCGTGTAGCATACACTAACTACATGCACAGCGCAGAAACAGAAGCAGCATTTCTTGGTTTTGCAAATGAGCTGTGCTCACTTTTCTACCATACATCAGTGGTCTTGCCTTTTATTGCATTTTTTTATTATTTTACTGCGTAGCTTCCTGTTGGATCGATTTATTTCATTATTTTGTAAAGTTTCAACTTTTCGAGAATGAGCTCTCCTTTTGCTTTTTTCCACCATCATTTCTTGCGTTCTATCCATACCTGCTACCTGTCTGCCTTCACACCGGCCTTCTCCAGGCAGAAAGGTGAGACTGCCCGTGCAGCAACTTTATTAGTGGCCATTTCAACCCAGCTCCATATTGGTTAACAGGAAAAATGGATCGGACTGCCCCCCCCCCCCCCCCCCTTAAGATACAAAGTTTTCCTCTATGCAGATATCTTCATATATTAATTTGCTAATTGGCAAAACTCTTAACGCTTAAAGGGTAGCTGAGCTGTAATTTCAGTTGAGCAGTGGAATTAAACCCAGGTTTTCCAACATCTAATGTAGCAGATTTTTAAATTCCGTCTTACATCCCTCACCATTCTGGCACCTTACAGCTGCAATATTCTCCATTAAATCACAGGTTTGGTCTTGATATCATGTTGTTTGTGGAGTGAATGATGAAGGATTGGAAACTGTCGGCTCTTGTGTAGTCCCATGCATCAATACATCATTCTCACAGTTCAGTATAAATCAGACCATCCAACCCTTTGGAATGCAATGTATTTTATATTTGAATTGAAGTAATTAACAACAGAACATCAGATGTACGACAATATATTGTTTACCACCTACTTCAAT
The DNA here is from genome assembly GCF_044704955.1 of Pristiophorus japonicus. NCBI lineage: Eukaryota > Metazoa > Chordata > Chondrichthyes > Pristiophoridae > Pristiophorus > Pristiophorus japonicus. Next base: position 133,212,735 of record NC_091990.1, on the reverse strand, counting down.
TTATTTTGAATTTTTGTGCGTCTTCACAGCACACTTGGATGGAGCTTTTCATCCTGTTTTTGGGTGGTAATGATGTTCAAAACAGCCAGTTGCTCGGGCAACGACAAGTTCCAGGGCGTTTTTTTTGTTCAGCCATCTTGAAATTCGACTTCCATTCCTCCCTCACCCACACAAGACTAACAGACATGAGCGAACGGAAACCAGGCCAAACCGGTTTTTAGACATATTGACCGACAAATCCAGTCAGATTGAGAGGTGAAAGCTTCAGGTTAAAAGGTGAAAAGCTTTTTTAAAGCCGGATTGCTGCATGCATACAAGTGGGAATCGCAATGAATGAAACGGAAATTAAACAAACTATCCACAATTGGAAATAAAGAGGAAAAGACAGGATTATAAAAATAGTTGCGTAATGGGAATTGCAATTAAGCGAATTGCAAACAAACGGGCATGACTGTAGCTCAAGAAATATTCCGTATTTTTGTAGATTTGTGGAACTGGATATTACAAGTAGAAACTTACAACCAATCTTTCCTTACTGATACAATAGCCTGTAAAATGTGCATATTTTGAAATCTATGAATATTTAACTATTAAGAGGTTGATGCTAGTTTTATTTAGTCCCATAATAAAGAAGCTATAAGGACAAGTTGTACATCACATCTTGTTCTTCATATTTAGATTGAACTATGCAATTACATTGAATATAATAGAGTGCTCTTACAGAAAAATAAGTACAATGTCATACTCATGTTACACCTAAAAATACCCTTATTTATTTACCACTCCTTCTGTCACCATATCGATTCTTATACACCTATTTCGCCCCCAGCACACTTGCTCTGTTCCACATAACTGTATGCTGCAACTTCTATAACCCTTATGTTTCCACAGGTCTCCGAAGGCTCTTAAAACAGCACACACTTTAGTTCTGAGACTCTTGAGCAATTTTTAATGTGTTGACACGTCAGTTAACCTAACAGAAGGAAAATATGCTATGGGGACTTGAGAACCATAGCTACGCTCAGCAAATGTGATATTTCATTTTTAGAAAGTCAGAAGGGTTTATTTAGCAAACTTTTCTTGCTTTCACCCAGAAGCATATTGCAAAGCAGCAGGACATCAAGGGTTTTAGAGGACATCCCAGATCACACATGTAAAATTCATGTGGTTTGTGACTATTATCAAAATCAGAGGAAGCCTTATTCCCTTTGATAACAGTCAGTCTTCTTATGCAAGCCTATATCTGGGATTTCAACAGGCTATTCAACAATGGGTACTTGCAGCTGAGCCAGATCCTGTCCTTCCCCATTACCTAAAATATGCACTCTTCAGTAAGTCATTGAACAGATAGCAGCAGCAGAATCCATACCTAATGTTTCCCTTCCCTCACCCAAGGAATGAAAATACTCCACCACGACTCCATTGTGATCAACTTGCTCAGCACTGACCAGGAATCAGCCTGGGGTGTGCCAGGCCTATGTGGCTCAGCACCACATCATGCAGGAGGAAAAAGAAACAATGGAAGTGCAGCAATACCAGGCCATCCTCACACACTAAAAGATTGTTTAAGAATACAAAGCTGAGCAGCAAATTCAAGAATATGTAACATGACTACTTATAAAGTTTGATTCACATACTTCCACCAGAAAACACAGTGGATTGCATCAATGTCAGGCAGATGCATGGCACTTTTTCACTGGGTGAGAAGGAATACTGAAGAGCAAGTCATTCTGAATACACCTGTGAACTGGCTCAATAGGTCATAACCTGGGGCCTGAAAATGCATCACATGATTTCCTCCTGGTTGGACGGCAGTGCCAGAGTATTGGAAGCAGGGGAAAATAAAAAGACACGGAACAAATCCTAAAAAAATGGGATAGGGATATATCTGGTGAGGAATCGGTAGCCGCTATTCAATCGAAACATCATGTGATGTTCATAAACTAGTCAAGCTTTCATCTCTATGTCATCAGTACCACAATTAAATTATAGTCTTATAACTCCCTCCCAAGCATCCATTACTCTTGATATCTAATATTCTTTCTTGTAAAACTCAATCAATTGAATAAATAGAATTATCAAAACTGCACAAATCTTCCGCAGTCAACAAACAGTATACTGGATCCAACCAGACCAAGGTTCCTCGATAGCTAGAATATAATATTTGTTGCACTATAATTGAACAAAACCAAATATTTCAGTTCTCTACAAATTGATTATAAAGCCCTGTTAGAAACGACAAGCTGAGCATTTAGCTTGCAGCCACACCCATTAGTTCCATAATTTTCTTGAGTGCAATATATACATCAATGATCAGTTTATATTATAGTAGCTACAGTACGTGGACGATGCCTGCATCTGTGCTCATTCAGAGGCTGAACTCCAGGATATAGTCACCATATTTACTGAGACATACGAAAGCATGGGCCTTATGCTAAACATCCGTAAGATAAAGGTTCTCCACCAGCCTATCCTCACCGCACAGCACTGCCCCCCAGTCATCAAGATCCACGGCATGGCCCTGGACAATGTAGACCATTTCCCTTACCTCAGGAGCCTCTTATCAACAAGAGCAGACATTGACGACGAGGTTCAACACCTCCTCCAGTGCGCCAGCGCAGCCTTCGGCCGTCTGAGGAAAAGAGTATTCAAAGACCAGGCCCTCAAATCTACCACCAAGCTCATGGTCTACAGAGCTGTAGTAATACCCGCCCCTCCTGTTTAGCTCAGAGACATGGACCATGTACAATAGACACCTCAAGTCGCTGGAGAAATAGTATCAACGATGCTTCCGCAAGATCCTACAAATTCCCTGGCAGGACAGACGCAGCAACATTAGCGTCCTCGACTAGGCCAACATCCCCAGCATTGAAGCACTGACCACACTTGATCAACTCCGCTGGGCAGGCCACATTGGCCGCATGCCAGACACGATACTCCCAAAGCAAGCACTCTACTCGGAGCTCCTTCATAGCAAACGAGCCAAAGGTGGACAGAGGAAACTTTGCAAGGACACCCTCAAAGCCTCCCTGATAAAGTGTGGCATCCCCACTGACACCTGGGAGTCCCTGGCCAAAGACCGCCCTGAGTGGGGGAGGTGCATCCGGGAGGGCGCTGAGCACCTCGAGTCTCATTGCTGAGAGCATGCAGAAATCAAGCGCAGGCAGCGGAAAGAGCGTGCGGCAAACCTGTCCCACCCACCCTTTCCCTCAACGACTGTCTGTCCCACCTGTGACAGGGGCTGTGGCTCTCGTATTGGACTGTACAGCCACCTAAGGACTCACTCCAAGAGTGGAAGCAAGTCTTCCTCGATTCCGAGAGACTGCCTATGATGATGATGATGATGATGATGATGGTGCTGGCAACAAAATTCTCCTCGATTTTATAGTTTCACTTGATCTTGAGCCAATCTCAACTTGATCCATTAGTAGGCACGAGTTCACAACATAATACTGACCCTCATTCTGCATTAATTGTATTAAATCTCATTCCACCTTGTTAATGATGTGGGCTCAGCATTTAACTTTATTTTTGTTTATTCAATAAAACTGCCTGTTCATACTGCAGATTAGCTCCATGAACAAGAGAGAGATCAAAAAATAGCCAGATCGCTCAGTGTACTTTTCTCTACAGTGATTTGCTCTGCTCCTGGAAGGCCAATGACAACAGATTGCTCTGCTTTCTACATGTTCATGTGCATACAGTTCATGAGCACTGTGTATGTACACAGCACGCAAACATGTGCATGTTTTTTTTTTAAAGGGTGTATTTTTTTCTGCAGCAGAGCAAGCATACAAGAGAATGGAAACTCAAAGCCAGCAATCGGAGGGCAAAAGTATGATCAATCATTTTTCCCAGCCTGATTGGATTCCATTTGCTTTTAGATCAAGGGTCCGAGGAAAGGCTTTGAGAACTGCATGTATAGAAAGGGAAATGTTGCAGTGGGGTGCATTCTAGTGAGATTGGGGTGATGTGCCGTGGTTGAAGCAGTATCAAAGGAGCTTTACATTGCATCTAACCAATGCTGCGCTTGACCTGCGAGTGCTCGATATTGGCGGTGAATGAGAAAATAGGAACATCTATTCCCTCAGAAATGACATCCTTCACCTCAATGAGCACAACATTTTTAAGAAAAAGAAAAAGAAATGCAACTTATAGTGAACTGTCACAAGAAGAAACATTCTGTATTTATCAGCAGAGTGCAGAGCCAAATGCCAAAGTTCATAAATTCTATTTGATCCTTAGAAGGGAAATAGAGTTCCAAAAATGACTAACAATATTTATTTATAGATGCACCTTCCTGGCTCTTTCGGATTTTGTATTCTATAATGGAAACAGCTGAGACACTAGAAAAGGCAGTTATGAGCACCGAGCATTTAATTCTCAATCTAATGGAGCTTTGGCCTAATCTGCTTTCCCCTATAGCTACCTCTAATTTCTGAGAGCAATTGTGCCCTCTATCAGCAACGCTCCACATAATCTACACAAACCATCCTGCTGTCCCATCAATCCCTGTAGGAGCGTTTGCTAGGGCTCATTGTGCCATCTTCACAGCACCATCTTTACTATCGCTCAGATCAATTATGTGAGCCTGCCGAGAGGCACTTACTTAAAGTATTAAGTCTGGTAGTCATATGTAGCAGAGGGTGAAAATGGCAAGTGTTGTGCCTGATTGCTTTACTCGCTTCTTGTGCACAAGGAGATTTTAGCCACACTAATATTGCTAGGGTTGTCACCGTGGCAAGAAAATTTCAGCATAGGGCTTCTGAACACAAACTACTCTCAACCATGTCACCCCTACTGAGACTTACTCCAAGCGGTCATCTGGGAGCAGTCATGAGTCGCCTCCAGTGTAACACGGGGAACCTATACAGTCCTGCAGCATCCAATGTCAAGGGATCATAATGTATCCAATGCTGTCATTTGTACCAGTCATAAAGCATTGACCTCTTGGGTTAACTAATATATGGAAAGGTCGATAAGTAAGGCATCAGTAAGCTACTTGCCTCAAGCATCTTTCAAAACTTGACTGATTGTAACCCACGTGCAGATACATACGTAACACATGATGCAGTGTGATTCATGCTAGAGTGAATTTTAGGGGAATTCAGAACATACATCGCATGTAGGAAGCATAATGTGGCTTCTGCAAATATATTTATGCAGCCAGGCTATGCTGGTTTGATCAAACCATCGCATTTAAGGAATTCTTAGGGTCAAGTAGTTTCTACGTAAAGTATGCCACCACATGGTTCCGCCAAATGACGATACAACATTCCAATACTTTCTTTTCACCAGGAAACTGATACAGTAATGAACAAGATAATAACTGCTCCTCTCAGAAAATCAAAACTTGGCACCAGCATAGCCTGGCTGCATAAATATATTTGCAGAAGCCAAAAAAACAACTGGAAGGCATCTCAGCTGGAGAAAAGTCAGTACTGGCTGAAAACATGGCAGTCTTACAACAACTTGCATTTATTTATAGCATTTTTCCACATAGGAAAAATGGATACTGAACCAAAGGAAGTGATATTGGATGAGTGAATGAAAGCTCGGTCAATGAGTTGTCAGTTTTGAGTTTTCAGGAAGATCTTGAAGAAGGTAAGTGAGGTGGAGAGACAGCGGGGCATGGAAAAGGATTTTCAGAGAATGGGGCCTAGACAGCTGCAGCCAATGATGGAGCAAAGGAAGGGGGCATGCACAAGAAGTCCAAGTTAGACGGATGAAAATTTCAGTGGTTTGGGGTATTATAGCTCTGGAGAAGATTACAGAGACAGCGCGAGGCAAGGCCATTGGGAGATATAAACAAATTTGAGCCATTGAGACTGCAAACCAATATATAGACATAGTAAGGACAGGGGTGGTGGATGAGCAACCTCCTTGTTCCCTCCCAGAGAAGGTGTATGTTCACAAATCAGGCAGATTGAAAACTTCCTCAGCAATTAGATATAAACTGGTGATGCATCTTAACTGCTTCATTCCCCAGTCCATTCCTGACCCCGCTTCTAGCACAGACATCAAAATATTTTAAGTTGCCACATTCGAGAATAAGTTTTAATTGACAAATACTAATTAGATAATTTCTTCAAAAGAGGAAATTTAAGAAAACATTTAAACAGATATACACATTGAAATGGATTTGATGAAAATGTTTGCCATTGTATTGGGCGGCTGCTCTTATAGTTAGTATCCAAGGTGGCGCAGTCGTTGATATGTAAAGAAAGCAGGCACTTTGTTGGTGCATGTGCCTCCAGCCCTAGCAACACTGCTTTCTTTGCTTTGCAAAATTGCAATCATCTTCATTGGTTGTCATTAGGACATACTCATCATCATTATCATAGGCAGTCCCTCGGAATCGAGGAAGACTTGCTTCCACTCCCAAAGTGAGTTCTCTGGTGGCTGAACAGTCCAATACGAGAGCCACAGACCCTGTCACAGGTGGGACAGACATTCATCGAGGGAAGGGGTGGGTGGGGCTGGTTTGCCATGCGCTCCTTCCGCTGTCTGCGCTTGACCTCTTCATGCTCTTTGCGTTGAGACTCGAAGAACTCAACGCCCTCCCGGATGCACTTTCTCCACCTAGGGCGGTCTTCGGCCAGGGTCTCCCAGGTGTCAGTGGTGATGTCGCACTTTACCAGATAGGCTTTGAGGATGTCCTTGTAACACTTCCGCTGCCCATCTTTGGCTCGTTTACCATGAAGGAGCTCCGCATAAAGCATTTGCTTAGGGAGTCTCGTATCTGGCATACGAACTGTGTGGCCTGCCCAGCGAAGCTGATCGAGTGTGGTCAGTGCTTCAATACTGGAGATGTTAGCCTGGTCGAGGACACTGACGTTGGTGCACCTGTCCTCCCAGGGGATATTCAGGATCTTGCGGAGACATCTTTGGTGATATATCTCCAGCGACTTGAGGTGCCTTCTATACATCGTCCATGCCTCAGATCTATACAGGAGGGCAGGTATTACTACAGCCCTGTAGGCCATGAGCTTGGTGGTAGATTTGAGGGCCAGGTCTTCAAACACTCTTTTCCTCAGACGGCAGAAGGCTGCACAGGCACACTGGAGGCGATGTTGAATCTCCGCATCAATGTCTGCCTTTGTTGATAAGAGGCTCCCGAGGTATGGGAAATGGTCCATGTTGTCGAGGGACTTTATATAAACGCAGGTTGTTTCTTCTTTCTGAGGTGGAAAACTGCGAATATATGTGTGCCAATTAGATTAGTGATAGCTTCAGACTTCTTACACTTCATGAGTATTGTGTAGAATTCTGGGAACCACACTTGAGGAAGGATGTCAAGGTCTGGGAGAGGGTAAGAAGTAGCTTTACTCGGATGATAATAGGAATGAGGGACTTCAGTTTTGTGGAGAGATTGCAGAAGCTGGGATTGTTCTCCTTGGGGCAGAAAAGGTCAAGGGGACACCTAACAGAGGGATTCAAAATTCTGAGGTGCCTGGATAGAGTGGATAGGAAGGACCTGTTTCCCTTGACAGAGGCGTCAACAACCAGGGGGCATAGATTTATAGTAATTGGGAGGAGGTTCAGAGGAGATACGAGGGCAAATTTCTTCACCTAGAGGGTGGTGGGGGTCTGGAACTCACTGCCTGAAAGAGTGGTAGAGGCAGGAACCCTCACCACATTTAAAAGATACTTGGATGTACACGTAAAGTGCCGTAGCCTACAGGCCTATGGATCAAGAGCTGGGAAGTGGGATTAGACTGGATAGCTCTTGGTCGATCAGGGCGGACAAGATGGGCCGAAATGGCCTCCTTCCATGCTGTAAAATTTCTATGATCAGTACAGACAACTCGCTCTCAGTCCTCTGGCAGTGCCACTTTAACATAGCCACTGAATCATGTGCAAGAGTGAATCATAGAATGATACAGCACAGAAGGAGGCCATTCAGCTTGGTAGAGCTATTCAATTAGTCCCACAACCCTGCTCTTCCCTCATAGCCCTGCAATTTTTTTTCCCTTCAAATATTTATCCAATTCCCTTTTGAAAGTTACTATTGCATCTGCTTCCACCACACAGTTAGGCAGTGCATTCCAGGTTACAACTCACTCCGTAAATTTATTTTTCCTCATGTCACCTCTGGTTCTTTTGCCAATCACCTTAAATCTGTGTCCTCTCGGTACTGACCGTTCTGCCACTGGAAACAATTTCTCCTTTTTTACTCTATCGAACCATTCGTGAATTTGAACATCTCTATCAAAGCGTCTCTTAACCTTCTCTGCTCTAATGAGAACAACCCCAGCTTCTTCAGTCGCTCCACATATCTGAAGTCACTCATCTCTTGTATCATTCTAGTAAATCTCTTCTGCACCTTCTCCAAGACACTGGCATCCTTCCTAAAGTGTGGTGTACAGAATTGGACACAATACTCCAGCTGAAGCCTAACCAGTGATTTTAGAAAAGTTTAGCGTGACTTCCTTGCTTTGCACTCTATTCATAAAGCCAAGGATTCTGCATGTTTTTTTGAAACAGCCTTCTAAACTTGTCCTGGCACCGTCAACGATATGTTTCCATACACCTCCAGGTCTCATTCCCTTTAGAATTGTACCATTTAGTTATTAATTTAGTTGCTGCTGGTTTAATTGGTCTTCAAATTTCAATCTCTTTCAAAGAGGTGCTTTCCCAGAGGCCTGTTCAAAGCAGGGATTTACCATTGTGGGGAACTACAGGGGAGAGCATTCAACTAAACTGTCATCTTGAAGCAGGTGTTAACAATTCTGCAATGTGTTAATTATGCTGCTGCTTTGAATTGGCCTAGTTTACAATTTAGACTGAATTTAAAGCACTTCCGCAACATCTAAAAAGAGAAAGATGTTGCATTTATACAGCACCTCGAAGCACTTTACAGCCAATAGATTACTTTTAAAGTGTCGTCACTCTTATTCTGTAGGCTAACTCAATAGCCAATTTTGCATACAGCAAGGCCCCACATACAGCAATGATATGAGTAACCAATTATTGGTGTTGGATTAGCAATCAGAACTGTACTCAAGATGCATAGAAACATAGAAAATAGGTGTAGGAGTAGGCCATTCAGCCCTTCAAATTGCCTGTGTTTACATTAATTCCTACAAACTTCCTTCGGTTCTAAGTCTTTCTATACAAATCGTCTTAAAGTTACATAAACAAACTGAAGCTTTAACTTGAAACCCACAGATAATGGTTGTCATGGTGCAAAATACTATAACATCTCAGTAGGGTACAAGACATTAGCATTTTTAAGCATCTAAACCAGTGTAGGAGACATTGCGTCTCCAAGTTCTAAACAACGATTTAAAACACAGCATACGTATCAGTTTTATACATTTTTAGGCATCCCTGATTTCTAACGTGGGATGTCCAACTCAGAGGCGAAACTGCTATCATTGAAGCATGGCAGATATTTGTGCCTGTGTTACTACTTCCTAGTTTCATTTGTGACCAAATCTCTACTTGCAAACCTTCCTCAATGTGGGGATGAAAGTCTGTGAAGGCCAGCAATGTAAAAATTGCACTGTTGACCTGCACGATGGGGTTAACTTTCAGCCCTACAGCAGCCTGAAGACAATGATCTATCGCCACCAGAGCTGGCAGTGCTCGTCAGCTTTTCTCCCCAAATGATGCAGAGGCAAACCGCCCCCCAAACTGAAACTCTGTGCCCCAAGAGGTACGTGTCTCTCATTAACATTGTGGAGGTGTCTCCGCAACAGTGCTGCATTACTCGTATAGCATTAGAAATTACTTCTGGCCTTTAACTTATAACAATTGGCTTCAAATAGATACCCTAAAATGGTAATCCAATTCATTAACCAGTATATTTGCAGCTTTGCATATGAAAAGAAGTGAAGCAGGTAGAGCATCTGGGAATGTGACACATTTGGATTCCAACCTAATTAAATAACTTCAAGCTGACGATTTGATTGTGTCAATGCAAAAAGATATATGTAGGATACATTTTCGACTGCACAATATGATTTTTAAGAATGGATTGTAGTTAAGCTGTATCCAGAGTAATTAGTTTTAATTGTGGAGGATGTAAAAACACTGAAGATATGCAAATAATATACTGCAAGAATGTCGTGTAAAGACCAACTCCCAACATCAAGGACAGAAATCACAACCTGGGAATTTGAAGCATTTTAAATAGTCCTAGAATATATTAAGGCGGCATTTGCATGGAGAATGCCGAGAGTTTTTGTGGAAAAACTGCCCTTAATAGCTTGAATATTCAACACACAATTCTTTTGAAGGTCACTGAATTTCTTAATCAAAAGTTTGTTGTTAATTGCTTTAGGTTTCTTTACAATATAAAATTCATGAAACAAAGAACATAAACTTTAACTTGTGCGATCCTGTTTGCCGAGGGTTAACCCTTTACTGCATTCATCTAAGAGCTGCCGAATAAAAGTTCCCGGCTGTCCTGTTGATCTGCAATATTCCTGTATTGATTTTATCACAGCACATAGCTGAGGAGTTTTGAAAAATTTACTTGTAGAGTACATCATTGACAAAAGATGCAAATTATATACAGAATTGTGACATGAAGTGCTCAGCATTAGACCCAACAAATACGGCATTGATGAAGTTCCCCATCATCGCCCATGTACACTTTGTCCAGACACACAGGAGAAATTCTGGGCATTTTCGCCTCCCATTAAAAGTCCCCAGGGGGCGCTAACAGGCGCAAACAACTTTTTGCCCAAGCGTGGCGCCGCAAATGACTCCCAGTAAATTCCGTGAGAGTTTAATGGCGGCGGTACCCGGTAGCGCCCCGCTCCACTGCGCTGGTCATCACCGTGCGCAGCAACCAGTTTTTGCCCTGGAGCGAAAATTCGGGAGTGTTCCCTGAAGTGTGCCGGCAACAGCTTCACCAGTCTGTAGGCCGCTCGCGGGGCGCAATTTAAAGGGGAGGTCACGCTTTAAAAAAAGAACTGGCCGATTTACATTGATTGCTGAATCGCAGGGTCCGTGCCGTGATCTGGCAGCCCGGCACTCCAATTGAGTTGTTCCAGGAGGGACCCACAGAGTTGGCAGCATGGCCCTTCCCTTTAATAAAGGAGAGGACCCCTTTCTACACAGCAGCGCTACGCGTCCCACCGCATAACGCTGCACCCCTCTCAGATTCTTTCCGCCCTGGTCGTGCCCTATATAGAGCGAGTGGAGCGCGTTATTTTGTGCTCCACTCGCTCTCGGGGGCAGTAACCCGAACTTATGTCGCTGGGCGGGACTTCCTCGCCTGGCGCGAGAACTCCCGCCTCGTGGCTGTTACTGACCCCAAACGGGGCTCGAGGCAATCCCCCCCGCCCCCACAATGTTTCATTTAAAACCTTAAACACTGCCTCCTGCAAACATCTTAGTGACAGAAACAAACTTATTTTCAAGCCATGTCTTTGCACAACTGAGAACAATTTACTGACTGCAGTTTTAGAGATTACAGCATTTGAAGAATAGTATTTCTTCAGTGACAGCAAAGTGTCTGCCTATATTTAATCAAAATGAAAGTGAAAAGGTCTTCATGATGCCCTTCTCTCTACGAGGTAAATTGCAGTATTTGTGTGTGGCAAGTGCTAAGACATTGATTATTTAACTTCTTTCAACCCAACACCCCAAGGAACCAGGCTTCAATTAACAGTCTGGCACACCTCAATTTCCAACAATAACTGCAATGGTTGACAATAACCCACTGCAAACAGCTACAATATCTGCTACATATTTCTGCTTTCCATTCTGTCGCATATTTTTTTTAAATCCTCAAAGTAATGCCATTCATGTTCTTGCTCTACTTGAGTTCAAGGAGCTTTTGCTCTGTGGAAGGAGCTCTGAAGAGGTGGAGGAGCGACAATATGTCAGGAATGCATCCTGAAACAAACCAAAAACTATAGTGACCTGAATTATGTCTTTTCACTTTGGTTTCTGAACACTGAATTTGGCCCAGTTCAATCCACTTCAGGATTTTAACCTTCAAACAAAGAGAGATCACTTAGACATCACAGCTTAGTGTATGTGGTACATCATTATTGTACTGTAATAGCACAGAGTGATTATCTGCACAAACATTTTTGTGTCCTTCTGTGTGCATGCGCCGTGAACTCCGCCCCTTTTTGCACATGCACATTTGATCCGGTCACCCGTGCGCAGTACAATAAACGAGGGAGACGGAAGTTGGGTCGAACCATGTTGCTGTGCCTGGAGCAGCCGCTTGAGCCTGGAGCTGAAGGAGCCTCCAGGACTTTTGCCTAGAATATCGCTGAGATTATCTACACAAACAATTTTATGGCCTTCGGAGAGCGAGAGAGGAAATCGGAGGTGGGAGGGAGGGAATGAGTGAGGAAAAGAGAATCAGAGCGAGAGAGAGAGAGAAAGAGTGGATGGGAGAAAGTCAGAGAGAGAGAGAGACACCTGAATCTTCCCAGCCCTGTATGTGTGGATTTGGAGGCGGACCCGTTGTCAAAATGGCCCTGATTGACAGCGGATCTGGATCCTGTTGTGAACTCGCCTCTGTGTGAGTTTCTGACCTGTCAGGTCAGCCTGCCAATCGCAAACCCGACGCCAGACAGCGGGCCACTTCATTAACTTACTTAACAGGTAGATTAGTGGTATTTAGTGGTATTTAAGAGGATTAAAAGCGGACACTTACAATTTTATCACCTTTTTGTCAGGTTTCCCATCCCTCTTGGAACTTACTAGATAAGTATGTCGGGTTCTCAGTGACTCTCTATAGCTTTGACAAGTTGAAGCTGCAGAAGTGATATAAACACTACCAGTTCACAGCTGTTCACTTTCCAACATCAGAAGCTGAAACCTTCAGGATTTGGAAGGACAATTTGAGCTGTATGCAGGTGGGAAGTGTTTGCAGTGAATTCTATAATCAATGGCACCTCCTTGGAGCCACCTCTCTCACCATTGACAGATCGCTTCTGTCATCTCAACCTCACCTACCATCTATTCCAGCAGCATCGGTGCCCTAGAAAAAGACTCACCTTGGTCCTCATAATCCCACCACGATCAGCCCCAACACCAGCAGCGCCAGGCACACCAGCGTCACCAACAACACCACCAACCTTCTCCACAATCACCTGATGTTGCACAGGACACAGGGTATCTGCACCTGACCACATTGCTGCCCGGGAGGCCAGAGATGGCCTCACCATGGCCAGATTTACTTCACCTGACATTGTGTACCCTGGCTGCCACATAATGTGCCAGGTTGGTACCAGCACCATAAAGCATCCCTACAATGCCCAAGCCATTCTTTTCACATTCATCACCGTTGTGGGGGGGGGGGGGGGGGTACCGTTATGTCTGATGATTCACTACAACTCACTAAGCCACTTCCAAAGGTACACTAACATCTGTCCTAGAACACAAAGAGACTGGGGGGGTGGGGGGCAGAGCGGAGAAAGAGAGACTGGAGCAGAAAGAGAGACTAGGACAGAGGGAGTCAGAGACAGAATGAGAGAGAGAACGAGGGAGTCAGAGATAGAGAGGCTAGGGGAGAGAAAGAGTGGGGGAGGGAGAGAGTGTGTGTCAGAGAGAGAGAGAGAGGGGGGAGAGTGAGAGTTTGGGGGGGGAGAGAGTGTAGGGAAGAGTGAGAGAGAGACTGGGGAGAGAGTGGGGGAGAGAGAGAGGCAGAGAGAGAGTGTGAGAGGCAGCAGAGAGAGTGGGAGAAAAAGAGAGGGGGGGGAGAGAGAGAGAGAGAGAAGGGGGGGGAGAAAGAGAGAGAGAGAGAGAGAGAGAGAGAGACAGGGGGAGAGACAGGGGTAGGGGAGAGAGAGACTTGGAGGAAGCAGAGAGAGGGGTGGCAGAGAGAGAGGGAACGGGGAAAAGGGGTCAGAGGGGACTCAGGGAGAGAAGGTCAGGAACTCAGTGGGATGGGGGGGGGTAAAGAGCACAGAGAGTACAGTGCAGATGGGGTAAGGATGTGATCCAGATCTAAAAGGGAGCAGGGAGGTTGAGAATGAGAATGTGATCCAGATAGTAAGACGGATCACGTTCTCCCAACCCTTTACACCTGCACCACATTCTCCCTCTTCACCTGGTTGTTTTCTCAGAAAGCATGTGTGGCAAGTGACATCATTGGACGTGAAATCTGGAAGTCACAACACTGTCACTATTTACTTCATACCCAATAAACCGGTTAACAATCCGTGACCCACACACAATGCCCCAACTATGACCGGGGGGGGGGGAAACTTGGGCAGGGGGAGAAGTTCACGAACCCGGAGGGCAGGGGGAGCAAGGTCAGGCACTTGGGTGAGGGGAGAATACCAGAAACCGGGGCTGGGGGAGGATGGGGGCAGGAACTCGTTTGGGGGGGGGGGGGGGGGGGAATCTTAACCTGCGAGGACGAGCCGTGTATGTTTCAAGTGAGTTCTGTTCTGTCTCGAGTCAGCAGTCAGAATGGCTCATCTAGGGGAATCAAGGGATATAGAGATCGGATGGGAAAGTGAAATTGAGGTAAAAGATCAGCCATGATCTTATTGAATGGCAGAGTAGGTTCGAGGGGCCATAGGGCCTACTTCTGATTCTATTTCTTATACTCTTACACTTTGCAAAGTCATTGATTACGCAGGCAGGGTGGTTCTCATTACACATGCCAGAGAAAGTGCCGGGTGTGTCTTATCCTCCAAGGAGACCAATCAGATCTTGTGATCAAGGGGACCCAATCAGAGATTTAAGTGTTACAAATAAACGAGTCCATAATAGCACCCCTGTACTTAAGAATAAAATGTTCCTCTGAGCAGGTGTACTGATTAACAAATTTCTTTGAAAAAGAGCTGGATGAATATCTGGTTATGAATGGGATTGAAAAGTTATAAAGATAAAGTCCAGATTAAAGAGACCATCATATTTTTTTGTAGGGAATAATAGCTTCTAAACTGGTGGGACCATGGAACATTCTGGCTGAGGAAGGCAACCAGTCAACAATGTATAAACATAGGATGTAAGGCTAGCGAGGTATTCTACTGTTTTGCTTAAGGGAGAAACTCAGTAAAATCTTTTCTCTGGAGACTGATGTAATTTAAGCACCAGTGAATTTCCTGCCATTTTCTGCCATTGAGGGGAAATATATACTGGACAGGCAATTTAATTCGGTTGGATTTTTGACATTGATGACTTCGTAACAGTGTAAAAACTAAGAGTCGAATGCCACAAACTGTTGCCTAGCCCACCAATTCCATCCCCTCCCAGGCCACTGTCAGTGGCTGAACCAGACTGGTCGCAACCTCAGCATGCTATTTGACTCAGCTGTATTGTTCCCTATAAATGATGCGTGTATTCTGTGTTGGCTCTACCAACATGCATGACACTACATCTATCTAGCACCATTTGCCATTATGTGGTCCACTCCCCTAGCATATCTAAATCTTTTTGCATTTGATTGCACAGCTCTACCGTCTTAACCCTTTCACAGATTCTGGTGTCATCTGCAAACTTGCTGACCATACTCCCAACACCACTGTCCAGGTCATTAATAAAGATTGTGAAGAGTAACTGGCCTAGGACCGATTCCTGGGGGATATCATTAGTAACATGCTGAACCCACATCCGTTAACTACAACTTTTTGGCTCCGGGTTTGGAAGGAGGCAATGTTTAGTCCAATGCTCCAGCCATCATGGTGTGGGGCAGGCTTACTGGAGCAGCTGCTGTTTCCATGCCCCTCAGTTTTGTATGCGCATACACCTTGGTGTTTTGATAACTGACGAAGAGCTGAATTCATTTTAATCTTGAAAAATCCAATGAAAATAACACAATTTGCCGAGTTACTTCTTCTTTGTGGATGGGTAAGAAAACTATGCAAATTGCAATTGCATGTTGCAGAAGAACTGAAAACAGAAAAAAAAATTACAAATATAGAATATTAAACCGGGTAGACTCACACAAAAGATTTGCATTTTGACAAAAATAATTAAAAAAAACGCAGCTTAAAAAGATGATGGGGAGCGTTATTTGATTGAAGCATTACGATATTTGATGACACAGGGGAATTTTCTGACTGCACAGTCTGGGGGTGAACCTGGGCCATTGGGATTGCATATCTGGACTGCAGGCTCGCGTTCCACAATTTTCCAACCATAATGGAAACAAGAAGTCAAAACCTTTATCCCTTTAATCTTCAAACTATCTTTCTCCCCATAATTTGAATTTTTAAATTGATTGGACGAATCACACTTTTACATAGTTTCTGTGGCCTGTATGTCCGAGAATGTGATGTATACACAGGCACAAACAATCCTTTGACACTGGTTGACCTGTGGAGAACACCAAGAATGTGTTTTACACCAGCCCTATCCATACACTAGTTTAGTAGAGTTCAATCAAGAATATCGGTGAATATTTTTACCGTATTCATCCCTAAATGAAACCTTTTGACTGCTGTCCACTGCTCCTTGCCAAAGTTCCTCACCATTTACTTCAGGTGAAATTATTGCTACACCACAAAGTTTCCACAAAATACTAACAGTAGCTCGTGACAATGAACTGTGTAAGAGGTGGGACATGGCAATTTGGTTTTTAAGTATGAAGATTTTTGATTTTCAAACAAGAATGAATTATTTATGTTTTATTGAATTCAAGAAATAAAAACAGATTTTAATGATATTTTGTAACAATTATCTTCATAATCAGATTATAACACCAGCTCCTGCTAGGACACTGAACCTGCCCGAATGATTGCTTTTTATTCCATTTCTCATTAGGTTGCTTCTGTACTTTAGGACTCAAAATTGACAGGAACCCAAGACGTAGAATGCTCTGAGCTCAGACTAACAAGCTCCTCTAACTCCCTTCTGCAGTTGCTATATTTAGCTCCAGACCCACATTACACTGTATAATGCTGTCATGGATATTGTATGCACATTACTGTATTTGCTGCTACATGCAAGATTGCTTTAAAATCAGCAGGTACAAGGGCCTTAGGGAATCCCTACCACACGACTAATGGTGCCATTGAGCTGTGACCCTCTCTTGTAAAACTTCCTTCATTCAACTTTGTCAGAAATTGGAGACTGTATCGGAATGAACTTGGCAAGGAATGGAGAGCTGAGCGGGGAGTAGAGTGAAAGAAAGCTGAAAAGGAACATTCAATATAATACAAAACCCTCCCACTTTCATGACTATCTTTTCCCTTGTGCATTTGATTCCCACAGTACCACAAGCTCTTAAGATATAAAAGCATGCACAAATGTACAACTTATACATGGGAATTTCTGTGTGTATTTTAAACTTGAAGGATAGTGTCATTTTACTGGAAATTTTCTGTCTCTCCAGCAATAGATTTTCAAATGGAGACGGGAAAACTGTGTGTTGGGGTGTGTGTGTGTGGGAGGGAGCCGGGGGCGGAGGGAAAGAAGAACTCTCTGCATAAAGTACATTGCTCTTAAAATATATTGTGAAAGTCACTAATGTCTCAGTGAGTTTATCAGGTGAGTAGCTGAGCCATCAGGACGATAAATGCATGCTCCATAGTCTGTGCTTAGGTTGAAGCATTACAATTGGCGTCGGTGCCCTGATGTTAAGGGAGGGGAAAATTGTTTCTTTCATACCCGATTGCTATCCAGTGATTCTTACTGGAAGTATGCATGTGCCGACAATCGGCGAGTATAGGATTAGTCACGAGTGTCCCCGACTCCATCCCGCAGCATGCTACCCGCCACCATCTCAGCAAAACCCCAGCCCTGCACGAGGTAGAAAAGGCCATCCGTCAGCTCAAGAACAGCAAGGCATCAGGAGCAGATGGAATCCCCGCTGAGGCACTAAAATATGGCAGAGAGGCACTATTGGCATGAATGCACGACCTAATTTCTCTCATTAGGAAGGAGTGCATGTCTGGCGATCTCAGAGATGCCGTAACCGTGACCATCTTTAAAAAAGGGGACATGTCCGATTGCGGTAACTACAGAGGAATCTCCCTGTTGTCGGCCAATGGGAAAGTCATCGCTAGAATCCTCCTCAACTGTCTTCTCCTTGTGGCTGAAGAGCTCCTCCTAGAGTCACAATGCGGATTCCGTCCACTACGGGGTACAATGGACATGATCTGCACGGCGTGACAACTGCAAGAGAAATGCAGGGAACAGCACCAACCCTTGTACATGGCCTTCTTTGACCTCACAAAGGCCTTTGACACTGTTAACCGCGAGGGACTATGGAGCATCCTCCTCCGATTCGGCTGCCCCCAAAAGTTTGTCACCATCCTCCGTCTGCTCCACGACGACAAGCAAGCCTGACCAACGGATCCACCACAGACCCAATCCATGTCTGGACCGGGGTCAAGCAGGGCTGCATCATCACGCCAACGTTCTTTTCGATCTTCCTCGCTGCAATGCTCCATCTCACGCTCAACAAGATCCCCATAGGAGTGGAACTAAACTATGGGAACCAGTTCAACCTTCATCGCCTCCAGGCTAGATCCAAGACCGTCCCATCCTCTTTCATTGAACTACAGTATGCGGACGACGCTTGCGTCTGCGCACATTCAGAGGCCGAACTCCAAGCCATCGTCAACATCTTCACCGAGGTGTACAAAAGCATGGGCCTTACAGTAAACATCCATAAGGCAAAGGTCCTTCACCAATCTGACCTCACCACACAGCACTGCCGCCTCATCAAAATCCACGGCGCGGCCTTGGACAGCGTGGACCATTTTACCATATCTCGGGGGCCTACTATCAGTAAGGGCAGAAATCGACAATGAGGTCCAACACCGCCTCCAGTGTACCAGCCTTCAGTCGCCTGAGAAAGAGAGTGTTTGAAGACCAGGACTCAAATCTGGCACCAAGCTTATGGTCTACAGGGCTGTAGTGATACCTGCCCTCCTATATGGTTCAGAGATGTGGTCCATATAGAATAGGCACCTCAAATCGTTGGAAAAATACCACCAATGCTGCCTCTGCAAGATGTATTTGGACTTTCAAAAGGCTTTTGACAAGGTTCCACACAAGAGATTAGTGTGCAAGATTAAAGCACATGGTATTGGGGGTAATGTATTGACGTGGATAGAGAACGGGTTGGCAGACAGGAAACAAAGAGTAGGAATAAACGGGTCCTTTTCAGAATGGCAGGCAGTGACTAATGGGGTACTGCAAGGTTCAGTGCTGGGACCCCAGCTATTTACAATATACATTAATGATTTAGATGAAGGAATTGAGTGTAATATCTCCAAGTTTGCAGATGACACTAAGCTGGGTGGCAGTGTGAGCTGTGAGGAGGACGCTAAGAGGCTGCAGGGTGACTTGGACAGGTTAGGTGAGTGGGCAAATGCATGGCAGATGCAGTATAATGTAGATAAATGTGAGGTTATCCATTTTTGGTGGCAAAAACAGGAAGGCAGAATATTATCTGATTGGTGACAGATTAGGAAAAGGGAAGGTGCAACGAGACCTATGTGTCATGGTACATCAGTCATTGAAAGTTGGCATGCAGGTACAGCAGGCGGTGAAGAAGGAAAATGGTATGTTGGCCTTCATAGCAAAAGGACTTAAGTATAGGAGCAGGGAGGTCATACTGCAGTTGTACAGGGCCTTGGTGAGGCCACACCTTGAATATTGTGTACAATTTTGGTCTCTTAATCTGAGGAAGGACATTTTTGCTATTGAGGGAGTGCAGCGAAGGTTCACCAGACTGATTCCCAGGATGGCAGGACTGACATATGAAGAAAGACTGGATCGACTAGGCTTATATTCACTGGAATTTAGGAGAATGAGAGGGGATCTTATAGAAACATAGAACATTCTGACGGGATTAGACAGGTTAGATGCAGGAAGAATGTTCCCGATGTTGGGGAAGTCCAGAACCAGAGGTCACAGTCTAAGGATAAGGGGTAAGCCATTTAGGACCGAGATGAGGAGAAACTTCTTCACTCAGAGCATTGTGAACCTGTGGAATTCTCTACCACAGAAAGTTGTTGAGGCCAGTTCGTTAGATCTATTCAAAAGGGAGTTAGATGTGACCGTTATGGCTAAAGGGATCAAGGGGTATGGAGTGAAAGCAGGAATGGGGTACTGAAGTTGCCTGATCAGCCATGATCATATTGAATGGTGATGCAGGCTCGAAAGGTTGAATGGCCTTCTCTTGCACCTATTTTCTATGTTTCTATCCTGCAAATCCACTGGGAGGACAGACGCACCAACGTTAGCGTCCGAGATCAGGCCAACACCCCCAGCATCAAAGCACTGACCACACTCGACCAACTCCATTGGGTGAGCCACATCGTCCACATGCCAGACACAAAACTCCCAAAGCAAGTGCTCTAGTCGGAACTCCTACACGGCAAACGATCCCCAGGTGGGCAGAGGAAACGTTTCAAGGACACCCTCAAAGCCTCCTTGATAAAGTGCAACATCCCTACCGATACCTGGGAATCCCTGGCCAAAGACTGCCCTGAGAGGAGGAACAGCATCCAGGAGGGTGCTGAGCACCTCGAATCTCATCGCCGAGTGCGTGCAGAAATCAAGCGCAGGCAGTGGAAGGAGCGTGTGGCAAACCTGGCTTCCCACCCACCTTTTCCTTCAATGATTGTCTCTCCCACCTGTGACAGAGACTCTAATTCCCGTATTGGACTGTACAGTCACCTGAGAACTCACTTTTGGAGTGGAAGCAAGTCTACCTCGATTTCGAGGGACTGCCTGTGATGATGATGATGTTGTTGATGGTCTTGGCGGTGGTGCCCCCCCGTGGTGTAATAGTGTGCGATGCTCACATTAATGTTGGCCACTTGGGCAAAGTACTGAAGATTGCCTGGTATCTATGGAACCCTTACCCTGCCAAGAAACCAATGTCTTCACGAGATAAGAAAATAAAGTTACATTTATGTAGTACTCAGGATCTCTCAAAGTGCTTCACAACCAATACATTTTTTTTGAAGAGCAGTCACTGCTGCTACTTGGGCAAACGTGGCTTGCCAGTTTGCACACAACCGGGTCCCACAAGAGCTAAATGAAATGTATGACCAATTAATTGTAATTTTAGTTGAGGGAGGGAATGTTGGCCAGGGCACTGAGAGAACTCCTTGCACTTCTTATAACAGTGTTGTGGGAACAGACAGATGGAGCTGAGGTTTAATGTCTCATCTAAAAAATGGCATCTTCAGCAACACAATATTTCCCGACTGAAGTGTCAGCCGAGATGATGTGCTGAAGGTTGGAATGGGGCTTATACCCATCCCTTTCTGACTCAGTGGCGAGAATGTTACCAACTAAGCTATGCTAACGCTAACTGGGTAGTTTTCTGACTTGGCAGTCTGGGCAGGGAGCCTTATTTGCCAGGATCAAATAGAAGAAATTTGATCAGGCAGTGAGTATTAACTTACCACTAACTTTCATTAACTTACAACTGTTGCCGATATAACAATAGTGACTAAAAAAACATGTCCAGAAGGCACCCAAATTTCCAATATGTACTCTTGGTGGATGAAGTCAGAAAATTACCACTTAAATGTAAAAACACTGCAAATTGCATGTGCATGCACCTAAATGGCTCACTCCAATGAATTTCAAAAAACTACAATAAAAAGTCACAAACTTATCAATGAAAATGTATTTTGAAAGTCCTTTCAACGATCATCTTTGTTTTTCCACTAAGCTGGGCACTTAATAATGAAAGTCGTTTTGTAAAATTCCAGACATTCAAAAAGTTATGAGATTGACAAGGAAATGGTTAAGCAGTAGTATGTTCTATCTTTCAAAAGACTATAACTTTTTCCATTAGAGGTCTGTGCCAATGTGAGTGAAAAGCCTGAGCCTCGAGTTCATGTAGGTTCCCAGAACCAGCACTATCACAGAAACTCAAGCTATCAGGTGACAACTTCCAGGATTTCCCTTTACCTTTCTGTACAAGAACTTTTATGACGATTGACAGTAAAGGTGGCCATTCACAAAGAATACCAGAATTTGCTATTCGTAAGCCTTACTCATTCCAGTGGAAAATTACTAAGAACAAAGATCAATCCTAGGACAATGAAAGTAACCCATCAACAATTAAAAAAAAATGTCCAGTCAAAAAATGGCAGTCGGCAACAGGTATAAATAACAGGGAGCCAAAGCAAAGCCAATTAAGTTGTTCCCAAAAAATCTTTGAATACATTACCAATCTTGAGCTCTCCACAGTGATCAGCACTTCCTTCCCCCAAAAAATGAGGTCAAATAAATTGCAACGTTTAACAAGAAATTACAAAATGTATCTTGTATAATTGCTTTTTCCATGTTTGAAATTGTGTTACAATGTTTCATGTTGGAGCCCTGAGGAGTTGAGAACATTGCTCCCAAACCCATCCCTACGATTCACAGCATGTGCGCTGTCTTAGTATATACACTGTGGAGAAAACGATCAGCATAGATCACTATAGTTTTCTGCAGGTAATCTGTATAGTCCAGAGTGCTAGAGGACACAAATGCGTTGGCAGTAATTGAATTTTATTTTGGAGAACACAAAAGGTAAACAGCTGCACCACCATATTACATGCAGAGGTTTAGTGATGCAGTTGTGATATTTATTTATTGAACTGCAGTGAAATAAGGAACACTATTTTCCAAGAACCAATCAAAACCACTTACTTTCCTGCATCCAGGGATCTTTTATAAACTTCTTTCCAAATGCTTTCATTGGCAGCCTTGACCCCTACTTTTCTACCACAACCATGCATCCACCCCTGCACCACTGCAACCTGTAACTCACTGTACACAATATTAGACATGTATCTATTAATACTAAAAGTCTTAGGTATTCACTGATTTCCTGTCAGGTGACACTTTCTTCTCATACTTTATCATACCTGTCTGTCATTGCTTCTGTTGTGCATGCATTAACTCATTAGACTGAATTCTGTAAACTCTGAACAGGGACAAACCTGGCTCTACTTTATTAGGGCCCAAAGCGATTACATTACAAGATGGCTGGCCTTTTATACCTGGGCTGCGCACACCCCAATGACCTCCAACAGTGGCGCCACCTGGTGGCTAGTAACTCCAAGCATACATAAATGACAATATCCCCCTTTAAGATATTAGTAACGATCTTTTTACAAATTGAGACAATCTGGGGCTTTCCGCTCCCGAGTTGAACGTCTCAGTTCGACTCCAGCCTTGGGCGAGTGTTCTGAGTCTGTTATGACTGGGGGCTGGGTAGCCGATCTGATGGGAGTAGCAATGACCACGTCAAGGATTGAAAGTGCAGATTCACTGATGACAGCGGAGTCCTCTTATGACTGAGGGTAGGTTGGTTGGTCATTGATTGTGTCTTCCTCAGACTGTTCCAGTTCATCCGTGTGCCGCAGGTTTATCTGATCGACATGTTTCCTGCATGTCTGCCCATTCTTGAGCTTAACGATAAACACAGTTACCCTCCTTGGCCGTAACAGTACCGGCGATCCATTTGGGACCTTGATCTTAATTCAGTACATACACAGGATCATTGATAGAAATGTTGCGTGACACAGTAGTGCGATCATAATACCCTTGACGTCTGTATTCGACATGGTTATTCAAGTCAGGGTGGACAAGAGAGAGCCTGGTCTTGAGACCTCTCTTCATCAATAGTTCAGCAGGAGAGACCCCGGTAAGCGTGCGGGGTCTTGTCCTGTAACTGAGCAATATGCGTGACAAGTGAGTTTGCAGTGAACCTTGAGTTACACGTTTCATACTCAGTTTGATGGTTTGGACCGCACGCTCTGCTTGTCCATTAGATATGGGTTTGAATGGTGTTGACCTCACATGTTTGATACCATTGAGTTTCATGAACTCTTGAAACTCCATACTTGCGAAGCAAAATCCGTTGTCGCTTACAACGATGTCAGGCAGACCATGCATAGCAAACATGACATGAAGACCTTAATGGTAGCTGTGGATGTGCTGGATGAAATGATTGTACGCTCTATGCACTTGGAATAAGCATCCACCACAACTAATAACATCTTTCCCAGGAAGGGACCTGCAAAGTTGATGTGCATCCTGGACCATGGTTTAGATGGCTACGACCACAGACTCAGCGGCGATTCCGCTGGTGCTTTACTAAGCTGCATGCAAGTGTTGCATTGATGCACACACGATTCCAGATCAGAGTCAATTCTAGGCCACCATCCTTTAGACCTGGCAATGGCTTTCATCATGACAATACCGGGATGCGCACTATGTAGATCATGCACAAATTTGTCTCTGCCTTTCTTGGGCAAAACAACACAATTACTCCACAGTATACAATCTGATTGAATGGATAGTTCATCTTTGCGACGGATGTAAGGTTTGGTCTCCTCACACATTTGCTTGGGTATGGTAGACCAATCACCACTAAGGATACAACGTTTCACAACCGATAATATTGGGTCCTGGCTGATCCAGGTCTTAACTTGTTGGGCCGTGACAGGGGTTCCTTCACTTTCAAAACCATCCATGACTAACAGTTGTGGCGTTTCCACCTCCGGTGTGGGCAACGGCAGACGGCTCAATGCATCGGCATGATTCTCAATGCCAGGTCTATGGCGAATGACATAATCAAAGGCAGATAATGTCAGTGCCCACCTCTGGATGCGGGACGATGCATTGGTATTGATACCTTTGTTTTCCGAAAACAATGAAATGAGTGGCTTGTGATCTGTTTCCAGTTCAAACCGAAGACCAAACAGGTACTGATGCATCTTTTTAACCCCATAAACACAGGTTAGTGTTTCTTTCTCTATCATGCTGTAGGCTCTTTCCGCCTTTGACAAACTTTGTGAAGCATATGCAACAGGTTGTAATTAGCCCGACTCATTTAGCTTGTTAGAGCACGCAACCAACTCCATATGACGCAACATCACAGGCCAATACTAGACGCTTACATGGATCATAATATACCAAAAGCTTGTTAGACAAAGCAGATTAGTAGCTTTCTCAAAAGCTCTATCTTGAGACGCACCCCAAACACATTTGTCGCCTTTTCTTAGCAGCATGTGAAGTGGCTCTAATGAAGTGCTCAATCAAGGTAGGAAATTACCGAAGTGGTTGAGTAGACCAAGGATCAAACGCAGCTCCATCACATTCTGAGGCTTGGGTGCATTTTTGATGGCCTTGGTTTGAGTCCGTAGGCCTGATACTGTGAGCAGCAATTTTCCTCCCCAGGAATTTGAATTCCGGTGCCATGAAGATGCATTTCGAGCATTTCAGTCTGAGTCCCACTTCGTCAAGAAGATGCTGAACGTCTTCTAGGTTGTTCAGATGTTCGGCGGAGTCACGACCTGTGACCAGAATGTCATCTTGAAACACGAGAGTTCTAGGGACGGACCTCAGTAAACTCTGCATGTTCCTCTGAAATATGGCTGCAGCCGAACGAATTCCAAAAAGGCACCTGTTGTTGATAAACAGTCCTTTATGAGTGTTGATGCGCGTAAGTTTCTTCGACGTCTCGACCAGCTCCTGTGTCATGTAGACCGACATCAGATCCAGTTTAGTGAACGACTTCCTCCCGGCTAGTGTTGCAAACAGGTCATCAGCCTTCGGTAACGGGTACTGATTCTGTTTTGAAACTCTGTTGATCATAACCTTGTAGTCTCCACAAATCCTGAGAGTGCCATCACTTTTCAACACCGGAACAATGGGGCTGGCCCATTTGTTAAATTCGACCAGTGATATGATTCCTTCACGCTGGAGTCTATCCAGTTCGATTTTGACCTTCTCCCTCATCATGTACGGAACTGCCCGAGCTTTATGATGGACGGGTCTTGCATCCGAGTCCACGTGGATCTGCACCTTGACTCCTGTGAAATTGCCAATGCCTGGCTCAAACAGCGAGGGGAACTTGCTCAGCACTTGAACACATGGAGTATCCTCCTCCGACGACAATGCTTTGATCTCGTTCCAGTTCCATTTGATTTTTTCTAACCAGTTCCTGCCAAACAGCATTGCACCATTGCCTGGAACAATCCATAATGGTAAATTGTGAATCACACCATCATACGACACCTTGATTACTGCACAGCCAATCACCGTTATGAGTTCTTTAGTGTACGTACGCAACTTGGCATTGACTGGACTCAGCTTAGGCCTCATGGCCTTAGTATCCCCAAGCCTGTCGAATGCCCTCTGGCTCATTATTGAT
This sequence comes from Pristiophorus japonicus, assembly GCF_044704955.1. Classification (NCBI taxonomy): domain Eukaryota; kingdom Metazoa; phylum Chordata; class Chondrichthyes; family Pristiophoridae; genus Pristiophorus; species Pristiophorus japonicus. The sequence continues at coordinate 133,186,676 of NC_091990.1, read as the reverse complement.
TGACTCACACCCGTGTCCAATTCCATCGACACCAGCACACCATTAAGTTTTACATTAATCATTATTGGTTGGCTCTTTGTTAGGAACGAATACAGTCCATAGACTTCCTCCTTTGGTATCTCGGATTGCATATCTGGATCCGCGCTAGACTGGTCATCATCCTCCACGTGGTGTGTCGCAGCACGCTTGCTCAGTTGCGGACACATGCGTGGCGATGCTCCACTCTCGAACAGCCTTTACAAATATACTGTTTAAACCGACACTGATGATGCCGATGATTTCCCCACAATGCCAACACAGTGATATCGGATTTTTCCCATTGATGGACTTTGAGCAGCCATGGGTTTCACGTATGCAGTCAGGTAGGCCCTGCCATATGCAGTTCTACCAAACAACGATACTATCTTGTTTACAGTACTTGCCGAGTTCTGATTTTTCAATGATATCTGCTTTTGTCCGTCATCATGCATGATTGGGCAATCATGATGGCCTTGCTCAAATCCAGCGTCTCCACCGCCAGTAGCTTACGCAGGATCACCTCGTGGTTGATGCTGATTACAAAGAAGTCCCGCAGTATGTCTGCCAACACAGTTTCGATCTTACATGGTCCAGCTAGACTTTTTAGGTCGGTAACGAATTCCGATATATCCTGGCCCTCAGAACGAACGTGCGTATAGAATCAATATCTTGAGATAATGATGCCTTCATCTGGTTTGAGATGATCACGTACCAGAGCACAGAATGTTTCATAGTCCTTGTCCGTTGGACTTGAGGGCGAGAGGAGATTCTTTATGAGTCCATAGATTTTTGGACCGCAAACCGTGAGGAGGACGGCCCAGCGCCGAACTGCGTCTGCCGTTTTCTCCATTTTGTTGGCCACGAAGTACTGGTTAAAGCGGGCTACAAAGTCTGCCCAATCTTCTCCCTCAACGAAGTGCTCCAGAATTCCAATTGTGCTCGTTTTTGCATGCGAAGGTTCTTGTTACCTCGTCACCAAATGTTGTATATGCAATAACTCAATAGACTGAATACTGTAACCTCTGAACAGGTACAAACCTGGCTCTACTTTATTAGGGCCCAAAGTGATTACATTACAAGATGGCTGGCCTTTTATACCTGGGCCACACACACACGTGCGCACAGCCCAATGACCTCCGACAGTGGCGCCACCTGGTGGCTAGTAAACCCAAGTAGACTTACATGACAGCTTCTCTGTCCTGATTAAATTTATCTATTTTATTGGCCTCTGATTGAATCTTCAAAGATTGGCCTCCAAGTTAAGTGATGCTAGGTTCTTCTGGTCTGGAGCTAGAGATTTATAAACAGGTATGATTGCCATCAAGAGTTCCCCCAGGGACTACGTGATCGGTGGCCTTAAAGGGATATGCCACTTAAACACTGCTCCAGACTTAGTTGTGAGATCGGTTAGTGAGTGCATGTGTATATTTTACGTAAAACTGTGTGTGACTATCAGACGGAAATATTTAAATCTATTTAGCAGTACAAGTTTATCTTCCCAAATGGAAGGGAGTTGTGGCAGCAAATTCTCACTGAAAAGTTGATAAGTGAGTTTCCCTGCATGTCATGACGTCGTGCCATGATGGCTCGCATTGGTTTGTGGGGCACTGCCCCAGCACCAAATGTTTCACTGCACAGTACTAAACCCTCTATAATAGGTGGTCTCACTGGAGGCCAAGCATCCGTATCAAAAAAACATTCAACTGCTCAATGTCTTTCGCATCAAACTCACACCACGACAGACGTGAAACAAGTGTGAAAATTCTAGCAACGATACTGGCGTAGGTCATGGGAAACCAAGTGATGCTTGTCCGTAGATCAGCAGACTCTGCTGGTCACACAGGCAAGAGAAGCAGCATGGAAAGTGCAGCATGAGAAAGGACCCGAGAGAGAGGTGGAAACCAGCTTACGGGGGTCTTCCTTTGCATATGATTACATTTCCCAGCATCCCCACAGCTCCCCAAGCACAAGCAAAATTGTAATTTCTTATCTCATTTAAGATATTGCTCACAATCACAGTTTCCGTTTTCAGCACATACGTCCACCAATCCCCTTACCCACCCTCAACAGGAAAGCTTGAAATCTGCTGGATAATAAAAGCCATGGGAATTAAACGCGGTGAGAAAAAAAGTGGAAAAACATCAAAAAAGTGTAAAGCATTAAACAAAAGGAACTCTGTGAAAAACAGAGATATACTAGAACGAAACAGGAAGGGCAAACAAGAAAAATGTATATGACTGCAATGAAGGGCAAAGACAAAATGCAATGAAATTAGGAAAAGAGGAATTACAAATTAAAAAGCAACATGGAAGCCCAGAGCAGCTTAATTTAACAGCCAAAGTTTGGTAAGCAATGAATCTACGCCCTGGTGATCTGTTCTGATTCTGATTCCTCGCGTCTTTCTTTTGTTCTTCCTCACTTGGTCTCCGTCCACCTCAGACCTCACAGGATGCTGTTCCTGCACAGGCTCTTTGTAGAGCTGTACCTTTATTCGCTGAGAAATGCCTCATATTCTAATTAGCTGCAGCACTTTGAAAATGCTGCTGATTAAAGAGATTCCACAAAGCTGCCTCTCTCCAGGAACAGAAGTGTGGACACCAGGGAGAGGCTGGAATCCGACAACGAAACAAGAACGGACAGCTGCACAATCACCCAGGAGAGGCCCAGTTTGGACAAGTCAGCAAAACGTAGGTTTGTTCAGATTCAGTTGGAAGGTGTTAAATAGCCAAGTATCTTCGCAGATAATCTGTTAATTTGTTTTTCAAACTCCAGAATAAAGGAATTGGGGTTAGGATCTTGAATATTCCCAAAATGTTAAGCTTTCTGACTGAATATATACTTAGTTTCAAGTTTTAAACTGGCTTGTTCTTTATCTACTATAAAAAATCCTTTGAAATTAATAGAACCATGAAATTATCAATGAAGATACCCCTTATTAAAAAAAATACTACCATATACAAAGCACAACTTCCATTTCTACAGTTTAATACTTCCACTGCAATGTACATTTTCCACAATGAAAATTACACAAAACAGTAAAATTATGTAGTTTATATTTAAAATGTAATTTCCTTCATGAACGATGACAAAAGCTGATGAAGCTGAAATACCTACAAACAGGAGCAACAGTTTCAACACAGAAAGGAGCAGCTGTCTAGACTGGATCATTCTGGTTATGGCAAAGTCGTGAATTTACCTTGATTCATATCATTTTAATTTCAATTGTACTCTTTACTGAATGTCCCAGGTTAATCTAGTGTTGGACATGATGGTGATTCGAGGCCGTAGTCTATGCTAACTTTGCTAATCTCATCTAGGGTGGCAGTAGAGGTGCTACAATAGGCCTCAACATCCCAGGATAAGCACAAGAACATGTTCCACCTCCTGATTGCTGTCCGAAGTCCAGGTGTGCAGGAAAGGATCGGTCTGATCTTCGATACCCTACCATACTGCCATTTACCGTCCAGGCTCACACATGAAGAACCAGGAATACGTAAGATCATGGTGGGCATCCACGGAATTGTACCTTTAGAAGAGATGGAAGGGAGAGCCAAAAGAGCAATTGGATTCACAGGACATCATGACTGCAGATTGTAACAGAGCAGACTAAGAAACGGTAGTACTGTATCTGTAAAACACATTTCCTGTTAATACAGTTGGACCTCTTTGGTCCGGCACCCTCGGGATCTGACCAGTGCCAGAACAGAGAATTCTCTGAACCACTGGAGGTCACACTTACCGATACCTGTCGACAGCGCCCGGGCTCCTGAGTGTGTGCGCGCGTGCTGGCAGCCTGTGGGCGGCTCCCTCAGCCAATCGCTGAACACACTCAGACTGACTGACAGCCATTCCAGCCGATCAAAACTTAAAAAAACCTCCTCTCCCTCAGGCCCAACTAAAGCCGAACCATGGATGTTTCTGGATTATAGGGTCCTGGATTGGAGAGGTACAACCTGTAGAATAATTCTTTAATGTTTATCACTCTGTTTGTATAGTGTATATAAAAAGTCCATTATTTTTAAACTAAACAAACGAAAACTCTAAATTGTCAAACTGCTTATCCGACATTCAGTACTGTTGAGCAGGAATTTTCTCCAATTAAAAATTGGGAAGACTTCCACCTCAGCTCATCAGCTGCTGATTCCTCATCCATGCCTTTGAATCTCTAGACTTGACTATTGACGCACTCCTGGCTGGCCTCCCATCTTCCACCCTCCATAAACCTGAGATCATCCAAAACTCTGTTGCCCAAGTCCTAGCCTGCACCAAGTCCCATTCACCCATCACCCCTGTGCTCGTTGACCTACATTGGCATCTGGTTAAATAACGCCTTGATTTAAAAATTCTCATCCTGGTTTTCAAATCCCTCCATGGCCTCGCCCCTCCTTATCTCTGTAACCTCCTCCAGCCCTACAACCCTCCGAGATTTCTGCGCTTCTCCAATTCTGGCCTCTTGCTCATCCCCGAATGTAATCGCTCCACCATTGGTGGCCGTGCCATTAACTGCCAAGGACCAAAGCTCTGGAATTCCCTCCCGAAACCTCTCTACCTCTCTTTTTTTCCTTTAAGCCACTCCTTAAAACCTACGTCTTTGACCAAGTCTCTCCGAATAGCTCATGTGGCTCGGTGTCAAATTTTGTTTGATAATGCTCCTTGGGACATTTTACTTTGTTAAAGGTGCTATATAAATACAAGTTGTTGTTGTCACAGAACTTGCCATTTATTCCGTAATGTGTGAAACAACAGGTGCTTTCAATAGCTGTAAAGCCGGTATTGAATGAAGATATAATGGCTGCAATTTAATACAGTATTCAGAGACAAACAGATGAGCATCATTATTTCTATCACTGGTTCAGCTGAATAGACACAAAGAAAATTAACAGAATTGTAATTGTAAAGTGTTCTTTCAGTTGATCCATATTACAATTCAAATGGAATTCTCCCTTAACATCTTAACCATTAAAACCCTATATTTGGCACTGGATAGCATTAACCTCCATCCCTCCTTGCATTGCAAGCTTTTGTTTCTGTTCAGTCAGTAGCATTTTACACCTGTGTTTCATTATTTGAATGAAAGCGCGATAGAACGGGAGCAATACCAAAGAGTTTTTAGCTCAGCAATAAAATAGCGGTCAGTAATTAATGGCCAAAAACACTTGACATCAGTTAAGCAACATCTGTCTTTAGTGCCAAAACCAATTTTCAAGAATTATAACACATTAGTGAAAAGGTTCAGAGACTTAGTTTCACAGTGATCAGCAATATGCACAAGAAGTTACTACAAAAACAGACACTCTAACCCAGCCAATTATCCTCCACCCGCCGAAAATGATAGAAGTGTTCTCAGCCCAACCATCTTCAGATGCTTCATTAATGATCCTCCCTCCATCATTAGCCCAGGAGTGGGACTGTTCACTGATAATTCCACAATGTTCAGCTCCATTCACAACTGCTCTGACAATGAAGCAGCCCATACCAGCTTACAAGCAGGACCTGGATAACATCCAGACTTGGGCTGATTAGTAGCAGGTAACATTCAGGCCACACAACAGAAAAGTAATGACCAACTTGAACGAGAAAACTCGGCAGCCTCTCCTTGTTTTTCAATGACTCCACACCAGGTATCCTTGAGGGCGGGGGAACCGGTGGTCACTCTTGACCAAAAGCTGAACTTGACCAGGTAAATCAACACCATGGCTACAAGAGCAGGACAGAGGGTGGGTAATCTGCGATGAGTGACTCACCATTTGAACTCTCAAAACCTCTTGACTATCGACAAGCTCAAGTCAGGTGTGTGACGGAACACTCAACACTCGCCTGGGTACGTATAGACATAGCACTGAAGAAGCTCAAGACCATTCAGGAAAGAGCATGTCACTTGATCGGTGCCCCTGCCACTGTACTCAATATCCATCCCCTCCATCACGAGTGTACTATGGCTACTGTGCGTATGATCTACAGGATGCTCTGCAGCAACTTGCCAAGGTTACTTCAATAGCTCCTTCTTCTTCTGCAGTCTCTATCCCAAGAAGAGCAAGTGTGTTGTGGGAACACCATTACCTCCAAGTCACACATATTCCACTCACTTTCTCCAAATTAACGGTGTTGCTATGCAAACCCACATGGGTGCTAGCAATGCTTGCCTTTTCGTGGGATATCTGGAACATTCTTTGTTCCAGTCCTATAATTAACCTCAATATCCTTAAGTTACATTGGGAGAAAAACAACACCTCTTTTTCCGGTACATTGATGACTTTATCGGTGCCATTTCCTGCTCTCGCCCTGAACTAGAAAATTTAATTCACTTTGCATCCAATTTCCACCCTTCCCTCACCTTCACATGGTCCATCTACAACTCTTTTCTTCCCTTCCTCGAATTATCTGTCTCCATTTCTGGGGATAGGCTATCGACCAGTATCCATTATAAGCCCACTGATTCCCACAGCTACGTGGACTACACTTCCTCCCACCCTGCATCCTGTAAGGACTCCATTCCATTCTCCCAGTTTTTCCATCTCCGTTGCATCTTCTTCGATGATGCCACCTTTCACCATGGTTAAGATGGCCTTTAACCATGCCCATTCTATTTCCCCCTTCCCCTCCCTCTCAGAACCACGACAGGGTTCCCCTTGTCCTCACCTTTCACCCCAGCAGCCTCCATGTTCATCGGATCATCCTCCGCGATTTCCGCCACCTCCAGCGTGATCCCACCACCAATCACATCTTCTCTTCCCCTCTCAGCATTCCGAGGAGACCGCTCCCTCCACGACATCCTGGTCCATTCCGCAGTCACCCCCAGCACTCCCTCCCCTTCCTGTGCAAGTGCAGGCGATGCAAAACCTGCCTTTTTACCTCCTCCCTTCCCACTGTCCAGGGCACCAAATACTCCTTCCAGGTGAAACAGCAATTTACTTGTGCTTCTTACAATTTAGTATACTGTATTCGCTGCTCACGATGTGGTCTCCTCTACATTGGGAAGATCAAATGCAGATTGGGTGACTGCTTTGTGAAGCACCTCTGTTCAGTCCATGAGCGTGACCCTGAGCTCCCAGTCGCCTGTCACTTTAATTCTCCGCTCCACTCCGACATCTACGTCCTCGGCCTCCTACACTGTTGCAATGAAGCTCAACGCAAGCTCGAGGAACAGCATCTTATCTTTCGTTTAGGCACTTTACAGCCTTCTGGACTCAATATTGAGTTCAACAATTTCAGACCATAACCTCTGCCCATATTTGGCTCCGCCTCCCCCCCCCCCCCCCGATCTTATGTAATTTTTTTCTCTCTGTCTCCAATGGTAGCTGGTAATTATTCCACCAGTCACACCCTATCTAGACTAACCTTTTTTTAACTTCTACCATTACTATTTCAAGTCGGTCCATCATCCCTTTTGTCTCTCTAATCTCTCCTGTCTTCCACCCTATCACTGACCTTCCCTTTTGTTGTTTCTTCCCCTCCCTCTTTCAGTCCTCCTTAAGAATCTGTTCTTTTTGAACATTCGCCAGTTCTGATGAAGGGTCATCGACCTGAAGCGTTAATTCTGCTTTTCTCTCCACAGATGCAGCCTGACCCGCTGAGATTTCCAGAATTTTCTATTTTTATATCACACATCATACTGACTTCATCATCGCTGTGTCAGAATCCTTGAATTTTCTACCCAACAGGACGGCAGCTGTTCAAAGAGTAGGTCCATCACCACCATCTCGAGGCAACTAGAGATGGGCAATAAATTTGGTCTTGGCCTGGACCTTGTGCATGAAACACAAAAGGATAGTATGCAGGTACAGCAAGTGATCAGGAAGGCCAATGGTATCTTGGCCTTTATTGCAAAGGGGATGGAGTATAAAAGCAGGGAAGTCTTGCTACAGCTATGTAAGGCCACACCTGGAATACTGCGTGCAGTTTAGGTTTCCATATTTATGAAAGGATATACTTGCTTTGGAGGTAGGTCAGAGAAGGTTCACGAGGTTGATTCCGGGGATGAGGGGGTTGACTTATGAGGAAAGGTTGAGTAGGTTGGGCCTCTACTCATTGGAGTTCAGAAGAATGAGAGGTGATCTTATCGAAACGTATAAGATTATGAGGGGGCTTGATAAGGTGGATGCAGAGAGGTTGTTTCCACTGATGGGGAGACTAGAACTAGAGGGCATGATCTTAGAATAAGGAGCCACCCATTTAAAACAGAGATGAGGAGAAATTTCTTCTCTCAGAGGGTTGTTAATCTGTGGAATTCTCTGCCTCAGAGAGCTGTGGAAGCTGGGATATTGAATAAATTCAAGACAGAAATAGGCAGTTTCTTAAACGATAAGGGAATAAGGGGTTATGAGGAGCGGGCGGGGAAGTGGAGCTGAGTCCATGATCAGATCAGCCATGATCTTATTGAATGGTGGAGCAGGCTCGAGGGGCCATATGGCTTACTCCTGTTCCTATTTCTTATGTTCTGATGTTATGTTCTTCTCGTCCACATTCCAAGAACTTTTAAAAAAAACATCAACGATTATAATGGGCCCAGAAATCCCGGCCTCCCCAGGTCCATACGGAGTGTCTACGGACCTGGGAAGGCATCGCAAAAACATAAAAAATTAAATTAAAAATACACATTTTATTTTTAAAAACCCTGCCCACTATGTTACATTTATTTTAAACCATAATTAAAAAAACTTTGTAAAAACTTGGAAAAAAACATTTTCTCCAAGATATTTATTAACTTTAATTTCAATTAATTTTAATCATGTGAGATGTGTTTTTTATATTTTGTTTTGGGTTTTTCTCCTCAATTAATAGCAATGAGAACTCGTAGATATGGAGTTCCCATTGCTATTAATTGAGAATACTCTACCTGATTGGTTCAGCAGTCAGACGTGACTGCACCTTCTGCGTGGGAACCTTAAGGATGTGAGTGCGCTTCGCAGCGCAGTAAGAGAAGGCCTCCCCACCGGAATCCGGGGCGCCTCCAGGATCACCAGGTACATTCATAGAAACATAGAAAATAGGTGCAGGAGTAGGCCATTCTGCCCTTCGAGCCTGCAACAACATTCACTAAGATCATGGCTGATCATTCTCTCCATACCCCTTGATCCCTTTAGCCGTAAGGGCCATATCTAACTCCCTTTTGAATATATCCAATGAACTGGCATCAACAACTCTTTGCGGCAGGGAATTCCACAGGTTAACAACTCTCTGACTGAAGAAGTTTCTCCTCATCTCAGTCCTAAATGGCCTACCCCTTATCCTAAGACTGTGTCCTCTGGTTTTGGACTTCCCCAATATCGGAAACATTCTACCCGCATCTAACCTGTCCAGTACCGTCTTAATCTTATACGTTTCTATAAGATCCCCTCTCATCCTTCTAAACTCCAGTGTATAAAGGCCCAGTTGATCCAGTCTCTCCGCATATGTCAGTCCAGCCATCCCTGGAATCAGTCTGGTGAACCTTTGCTGCACTCCCTCAATTGCAAGAACGTCCTTCCTCAGATTAGGAGACCAAAACTGAACACAATATTCCAGGTGAGGTCTCACCAAGGCCCTGTACAACTGCAGTAAGACCTCCCTGCTCCTATACTCAAATGCCCTAGCTATGAAGGCCAACATACCATTTGCCTTCTTCACCGCCTGCTGTACCTGCATGCCAACTTTCAATGACTGATGAACCATGACACCCAGGTCTCGTTGCACCTCTCCTTTTCCTAATCTGCCGCCATTCAGATAATATTCTGCCTTCGTGTTTTTGCCCCCAAAGTGGATAACCTCACATTTATCCACATTATACTGCATCTGCCATGTAATTGCCCACTCGCCTAACCTGTCCAAGTCACCCTGCAGCCTCTTAGCATCTGCCACACAGCTTAGTGTCATCTGCAAACTTGGAGATATTACACTCAATTCCTTCATCTAAAACATTAATGTATATTGTAAAGAGCTGAGATCCTAGCACTGAGCCCTGAGGCACGCCACTCGTCACTGCCTGCCATTCTGAAAAGGACCTGTTTATCCCGACTCTCTGCTTCCTGTCTGTCAACCAGTTCTCTATCCACGTCAGTACATTACCCCCAATACCATGTGCTTTTATTTTGCACATCAATCGCGTGCGGGACCTTGTCAAAAGCCTTTTGAAAGTCCAACTACACCACATACACTGGTTCTCCCTTGTCCACTCTGCTCGTTACATCCTCAAAAAATTCCAGAAGATTCTATCACAGATAGATAGATTTTTAACCAATAAGGGAATTAAGGGTTAGGGGGAGAGGGCGGGTAAGTGGAGCTGAGTCCACGGCCAGATCAGCCATGATCTTATTGAATGGCGGAGCAGGCTCGAGGGGCTAGATGGCCTACTCCTGTTCCTAATTCTTATGTTCTTATGTTCTTATTCGTCAAGCATGATTTCCCTTTCATAAATCCATGCTGACTTGGACCGATCCTGTCACTGCTTTCCAAATGCGCTGCTATTTCATTCTTAATGAATGTTTACAACATTTTCCCCACTAATGATGTCAGGCTAACTGGTCTATAATTAACCGTTTTCTCTCTCCCTCCTTTTTTAAAAAGTGGTGTTACATTAGTTACCCTCCAGTCCATAGGAACTGATCCAGAGTCGATAGACTGTTGGAAAATGATCGCCAATGTATCCACTATTTCTGGGGCCACTTCCTTAAGTACTCTGGGATGCAGACTATCAGGCCCTGGGGATTTATCGGCCTTCAATCCCATCAATTTCCCTAACACAATTTCCCGCCTAATAAGGATATCCTCCAGTTCCTCCCTCCAACTGCAAGGCACCTATGTTTGTCTTCACTAATCTTTTTCTCTTCAATATCTATAGAAGCCTTTGCAGTCAGTTTTTATGTTCCCGGCAAGCTTCCGTTTGTACTCTATTTTCTCCCTCTTAATTAAACCCTTAGTCCTCTTCTGCTGAATTCTAAATTTTCCCCACTCCTCAGGTTTGCTGCTTTTTCTGGCCAGTTTATATGTCTCTTCCTTGGATTTAACACGATCCTTAATTTCCCTTGTTAGCCACGGTTGAGCCACCTTCCCCGTTTTATTTTTACTCCAGACAGGGATGTACAATTGTTGAAGTTCATCCATGTGATCCTTAAATGTTTGCCATTGCCTATCCACCGTCAACCCTTTAAGTATCCTTTGTCAGTCTATTCTAGCCAATTCACGCCTCATACCATCGAAGTTACCTTTCCTTAAGTTCAGGACCCTAGTTTCTGAAATTCTCCGGTCGGTGGCAATTGCCCCACGGGAAGCCTCCGACCAGAATTTCAGAGCCAGTATAATGCACATGAAAAATGGTACACTGAAAGAACAAAAGCTGCATTTATACACTAGCTTGTTATGTTGAAATATATTTTAAAAACTTCACACAGTGAATTGCTTTTGGAGTGGTCTGCTCAGCCCTTCACAGTGGAACATTGGGTCCAAGAACTCAATGGGGATTCAGGTTCGGTCCTCACCCACAGCACACCTTGTTCATGTCAATCCCGGACTGGCCAAGGTTTTTAAAATACACCATTTTTATTTTTGGTTCAGAGCCTTTTTTCACCCAAACTAGAAACTATAGACAGATTCTATGCTTTTCTACCCTCTCTATGCCATGCACTACATATATTACAAAAACAAAAGACTTCCTGCACTCAGTATGTCATTTAAATAATGTAAAAAGCAGCATTATCAATAATTTCTTATATGGAGCATAAAGCAGTGGGTACCCACTAACAATCAATGTTGTATTTAGTGGACATGAATGGGCCAGAGGTGCTCACACACATTTCAACTATTTTGAGTAAATATCTATACTACACAAAGGGGCTTCTTAGTCCTCTGTACTGCATACTGCCCAAAGTACTGCACAAGATGAGATAAATACTGTGAAAGTACAGAATGCATGTACCACCATCTGCTATTAACTAGTTTTCTGTAATGATCATAATGCTACTTAAGAAAAAACATACTCTCAATTAAAATTTATGGAGCAGAACAATAACACAACAACAAAGTCTCTTCAGGGATACGTCTTATAACTGGGAAAATGAGCACTGACAACACAGTTCACACTTTTCTATTTAGTTTGTAACATTTCCTCAGGAAAAAAAAACGTATTCTTTAATTTTACGCCAATACAAAAGACAAATAGATTACCGTCTGGAGTGCATTTGCAGAGGCTTGAAACAGTCCATCATGTCACTGTATTCCATTATATGCATCTGTTCTCACATTTCCAAATTAAATTTACCACACAGCAACAATGGCACGCAGCTCTATATTTGGCAGTTATGTAGATTGATGCAGAATTCACGTCTGCCAGATGTAAGTGAAACAGATCTGAAGGGATCCCCAAGCACATCAACATCTGTCCAAGACCCACTACATATTTAGAATGTTATGACAGTAGGATGGGGAAGCCATTCTTTGAAGCTCTAACAGCCATAGTTTCAGCACAGCATTCGTCAGGATTCATCTATAATAAAAAACAAAATTACAAAGCACAGACAATCCTGTCTACCATATCACACACTACTGAAACTCAGCTCATCAGTATGCTAACTTGTGAAATACAGAAGGACCAGGTTAAATAAGAATCTGTGAAAGAAACAAAGGACAGTACAGAATTTAAATCTACACAGTCCTTTTGTCCTCCCAAGGGGATTATTATTGGGATCATCTCTACTTTCTAAAATATTTCATATTGTTTCTCTACAAATTCAGAATGATGGCCATAGTCATGTTTTATGGGTCAATATTGTAGGTGTGATGAGCTCTCTCAGTTGGGCTGTTAAAGATGAGACATTAACATACCTTTCACAACCAAGTCCTGGTGCGTGTTACATTCACTAACCACATACCGGTTGCATTGTGAGCCTTCATTTGTTCCAGCAGCTGAAGGGACCTCTGCAGTGAATGCCAGTGCTGAAGGCATAAGAGCTGAGTGGAATAGCTGGCTGAGATGGCATCTGGTGTGGACGTTTGAAATGGAGATAGTGTAAATAGGAAACGTTCTAGAATCAGGCAGGAAATGTAATGTTGTCAAGATAGGTAACACAGAGCAGTTGGATATATTATCCGGGTGCCTTTATAGATCATAAATGACAAAAGCTGAGAGATAGGTCTGAGTGCTTTGAGCACTCGTAGGAATCATTCTTTGACACCTTTAATATTCACTTCTGGAACAGTGACAGATTAATAGAATACATGGATAATATGCAGAAAAAACTGGGGGAAATATTCATGGAAAGACTCCTGGCTTGTCAACAGAAGTTCAATGTCTCAACCCCACCTAGTTAGTAGATCCCACTGAAATGATTTCAAGGGAAAAAATAATCCCTGGTTTGTGTGGTGGTAAAAGCCCTGATCACTACCGACTTCTAAAGCAAAAAATCTGAAGAGGCCAGGAATTATCACTTCTGCATAAAGTATTTTCTCCATTTGGATATTTATAGCACAAATAATTATGATTCGAAAATCTCTCTAGTATGGAGGCTGCATAAAGAGGGAGAGTAAACTTATTGAATAAATCACCTTAGGGCCTTCTTTGTTTGCAAACTGTCACTGCACTACAAAAAAGTAGCTTTGTGTTAAGTGCTTTGAGACATTTCAATGATGTGGTAAGGCATTACATAACTGTTTAAGTATTTCTTTCAACATCCAATTAAAGAGTAGAACAGGTTGCTTGGCAACCTCAAGCTCTCAGGCTGCCCAATGTTGCGTGGGGCGGGCAGAAATGAAAAAGGAGAGCAACGTTGAATATATACGACTGAGTGAAGAAATAAAAACTTTATATACAGAAACTGTCTCCAGAGAGCAGTGGTGTAATACGACACTCATGACAAGGACCAGTGACACTCATAGGTTATTTGGTTCAGTCACTGAGTTGTGTGTTTTGTACACACCATTGCTCACTGCCAAGATCATTCATGCACACAACATAATGGAGTTATTTCCGGTCCGTGTACAGTAGCTAAAATAACAACCTGATGAAAATATGCTGAAACTAAATACCTGCTACATATTATATATATATAAAAACATCTATCGTTGAACTTTGGAGGGGGAGCAGGGGGGGGGAAGTAAGGCTCCAAGCTGTAAGTTATGATTCAGCCTCTTTACTAATGAATTTTCTGAGATCTCGTGCATTGTTGTCATGGCAATGTTTAGAAGATTTTTTTTAATGAATTCTCGAGTTTAACTGTATTTGTGTTGTGATTCTTCTCACCCATTTTCTTTGATTTGTGCAGATAGTCTTAAGTCCTTTACTCAGCAGAGTAGGTTTGAACCAACTGCCTCTCTCCTGTGTTTAAGTGGTTTGTTAAAGATTTGAAAACTCACATGTGCAGCTTCTCAAACATTGAATAAAAGATCGCATTATAACACACATCCACAGCCATGGAGAACAAAACAGCAGGAATATTGCACACAGGAGTAACCTAGGTAGAATATCTTTCACAAGATGACTTGTGATGCCATGGTTTTCAATAGAAGTACTGACATGAGCCCCCTCTGCTCCCACTTCAACAAGGAGTACAAAATTGGGTTTTATTTACACAGAGTTGGTTGATTTTATGTTCAAAATATATTTTCAAGAATGGATTCTGGAACTCTCAGCTCCAGATGCAGTACTGCTTTCCGTACCTCGCAACCTGCTGCTTCAGTACAACAACAACTTGCATTTATAAAGCACCTTTAAAGTAGTAAAATGTCGCAAGGCACTTCATGAGTGTTATCAAACATTTTTGACACCAAGCCACATAAGGAGATATTAGGGCAGATGACCAAAAGCTGGGTCAAAGAGATAGGTTTTAAGGAGCATCTTAAAAGGAGATAATTGAGGTAGAGAGGCGGAGAGGTTTAGGGAGGGAGTTAGAGAGCTTCGGGCCTCGGCAGCTGATGGCACAGCCACCACTGGTGGAGCGATTAAAATTGGGAGTGTGTAAGAGGCCAGAATTGGAAGAACACAGATATCTTGGAGGGTTGTAGCACTGAAAAAGGTTAGAGATATGGAGTGTCAAGGCCACAGAGGGACAAGGACAGAAATGTGAAAATCAAGTGCACCTTGTGCCATTTACAGCTTGCATAATTCTTGCAAGATAATGGATTTAATTTAATTCCAGTCACTAATAATATTCCATTTAGTTTCAATCTTACTCAGAAAACCTTTCCTCTCCAATTTAGGCACAGCATATGTGCTTTGCTATTTTAAGTGGCAATCTTATTGATTCAGAATACCTTCAAATCCTGTCGCACATTAATTCCATTCGCCCCCGACTCTCATGACCTACACTGATCCCCTATCCTACCCCTCCCGACACCCCCCCCGCCGTTTTTTTAATTTAAAGTCCTTGCCCTAAAGTCCCTCCATGGTTTCACTCCACCATATTTGTGCAACTTCCTTTAGTCATGCATCCAACTCTCCCTCTTCAGTTCTGACTCTGGGTCTTTGAATAACTCTGCTGTCCACATCATAATGGGGGGGAATGGAAGAATCCTTCAGCGACCTCAAACCTACTCTCAACAATTTCCTCCCTAAACTCCTCCACCATTCCACTTTTTTCTCCTTTCAAAACTTTCTTAAAAATGATCTATTCAACAAAACTTTGGCCGTCACATCCAGGGCGAGAAATTCAACTTGTTAGCGCCCCTGTTGCAAATGAGTTACTGACCCGGCGTGGCGATGTTAACAACTCTAGCCATATTGAGCGGAGGTTTAGCAGTGCTACGGCTTTGCACCCCGGTCTCCTGCGCCCGGAAATCGTGACGCCATCGCCGTGCGTTTTGCCCCATTAGTTCCCTGGTCCCGAAATTCACTATCGCCCCCTGCAGTAGCTACCGGGGCAAAAATTAAAGGCGAGGTGGCCGAGTGAAAAAAAAAACTACCTTCTTGCTGGCGCTGCTGATCTGATTTCTTCGCAGTGTCCTGATCGCGATCGCTCAGCCTGGCACTCTGCTCGAGTGCTGGGCTGATCGCATGGCAACCCCGCTCCACGGTGGTCCAGCGAGGTCCCTCTTTACTTTGCAGAGTTGGCAGCGCCGGCCCTTCCCTTTCAGTGAGGGAAGGGTCCCTCGGACGTGGCAGCGTTGTGCGGCCTAGTGTGCAGTGCTTCTGAGGCGGCCACCCTCGTTAGCGCCCCAGGAAGGAAGTAGACGTTTGATTTATCGCCCCACTTCCTTCCTGGGGCAGTAACCCAAATTTTTGGAGAGTGCCGAGACTTCAGCGTCTGGTGCCATGTCTCGCGCTTCCCCAAACAGGGAGATACTGAATTTCTACCCGCTAATCTCTTCCTCCATGGTCTTACCCCACCTAGTTTCCATTTGTAAAGCAGCTTGGGAATTTTTTTTTTTTAAAACATTGAAGGCTCTATCTAATAGGAAGTTATTATTACTACTCTGGTCACTTGCAAGTTCCAAAGGTCTTCCTAACTTATGGAACAAATTGTATTCTACTGTCTCTCATTCTGCATCTACATCATCACAAGTGTGAATATAATATCAGAAAGATACATTATATTATAGACAATTCAACACGGAGATACAATCTCTCATACCTATATATAAAATAACAGTTACTATTGTGTTCCTAACACAGATGAGGCTGCACACAGGGAGGTTAAAGTAACAGTGACCTCAGTCTTTAATAAGACACTCCAAAGTGAGGAACAGGCCTTAGAGGCCGGCGTATATACAGTGCTCCCAAGGGATGCTGGGATCCCTTGGGACTTCAGGGGATGAGCTCCCTGGTGGCGGAACATGGGAGTGCATGCTTTACAGATACACAACATCACTCCCCCACTAAAATCAAAGTGAAAACTATTTACAAGGTGAGGCAGTCGGGAGCCTTTCTTTCCCTGGTGGACCGCCTCGGTATAAATGTCTGTTCTGGTGTATTGGCTGTGCCCTCGCTGGGATGGCGTGTTGTTGGCCCTGCAGGGCTGGTAGGTGAGCCTCGCCTTGCTGGGCTGTTGGACGTGATGGGTTCGATTTCCTGGTCCGGCGTGGTGTCACTGATACTTTGGGTGGGCTCGAGAAAGGTGGTGTCTGCTGTGGGTTGTTCAGGGCAGTCTGTGAACCGCAGCCTCGTTTGGTCCAGGTGCTTTCTGCAAATTTGTCCATTGTCTAGTTTGACTACAAACACCCTATTCCCTCTTTAGCTACCACCGTGCCCGCGATCCACTTGGGACCATGTCCATAGTTTAGCACATACACAGGGTCATTCAGATCAATTTCCCGTGACACAGTGGCGCAACCATCGTTTACATTTTATTGCTCCCGCCTGCTCTCTACCTGATCATGCAGGTTGGGGTGAACCAGCGCGAGTCTGGTTTTAAGTGTCCTTTTCATGAGTAGCTAAGCCGGGGGCACCCCTGTGAGCAAGTGGGGTCTCGTGCAGTAGCTGAGCAGTACTCGGGACAGGTGGGTTTAAAGTGAGCTTTCTGTGACTCGTTTAAGGCTCTGTTTGATTGTTTGTACTGCCCACTCTGCCTGCCCATTGGAGGCTGGTTTAAACGGGGCCGAGGTGACATGTTTGATCCCATTGCGGGTCATGAATTCTTTAAATTCGGCACTGGTGAAACATGGCCCGTTGTCACTGACCAGTATGTCAGGCAGGTCGTGGGTGGCAAACATTGCCCTCAGGCTTTCAATGGTGGTGGTGACGGTGCTTCCCGACATTATTTCACATTCAATCCATTTTGAAAAAGCATCCACCACCACCAGGAACATTTTACCGAGAAATGGGCCCGCATAATCGACATGGATCCTCGACCATGGTCTGGAGGGCCAGGACCACAAACTTAGTGGTGCCTCTCTGGGCGCGTTGCTCAACTGAGCACATACACTGCATTGCCGTACACAGGACTCTAAGTCAGAGTCGATACCGGGCCACCACACGTGGGATCTGGCTATCACTTTCATCATTATTATACCCGGGTGTGTGCTGTGGAGATCCGAGATGAACGTCTCCTTGCTCTTTTTTGGTAGCACTACGCGGTTACCCCACAACAGGCAGCCTGCCTGAATGGACAGCTCGTACTTTCACTGCTGGAACGGCATGATTGGCTCTTGCATTTCAACGGGGATGCTGGCCCAGCTCCCATGCAGTACACAGTTTTTTTTACCAGGGACAGCAGAGGATCTTGGCTGGCCCAAGTCCTAATTTGGTGAGCTGTGACAGGTGATTTATCATTTTCAAACACTTCCATGACCATCAACAAGTCTGTGGGCTGCGCCACCATCAACAAATTTGCAGGCTGCGCCATTTCCACCCCCGTGGTGGGCAATGGTAGCCGACTGAGAGCATCCGCACAGTTTTCGGTGCCTGGCCTGTGGCGGATGGTATCGTTATAGGCTGATAGCGCAAGTACCCACCTTTGTATGCAGGCTGAGGCATTAGTATTTACCCCCTTGTTTTCAGTGAACAGGGATGTGAGGGGCTTGTGATTGGTTTCCAGCTCAAATTTGAGGCCAAACAGGTACTAATGCATTTTCTTTACTCTGAATGCACACGCTAATGCCTCTTTCTCAATCATGCTGTAGGCCCTCTCGGCCTTAGACAAGCTCCTGGAAGCATAGGCGACAGGGTGCAACTTCCCCGCAACGTTAGCTTGTTGTAATACACAACCGACTCCGTACGCCGATGCACCACATGCTAGCATAAGTATTTTACACGGGTTATACAATACAAGCAGCTTGTTGGAGCATAAAATGTTTCTGGCTTTCTCAAAAGCAATTACTTGGTTTTTTTCCCCATACCCAGTTCTCACCTTTGCGCAATAACACATGTAAGGGCTCCAAAAGGGTGCTTAACCCCGGTAGGAAGTTACCAAAATAGTTGAGGAGTCCCAGGAATGACCGCAGCTCCGTGACGTTCTGTGGCCTGGGCGCGTTCCCGATAGCCTCTGTCTTGGCGTCTGTGGGCCGAATGCCGTCCACCGTGATCTTTCTTTCCAAAAACTCCACTTCTGTTGCCATGAAGAGCATTTCGACCTCTTCAGCCGCAGCCCGACGCGATCCAGTCGCTGGAGGACCTCCTCCAGGTTTTGTAGGTGCTCTACGGTGTCCCGACCCATGACCAATATGTCGCCCTGAAAGACCACCATGAGTGGTACCGACTTGAGTATGCTCTCCATGTTTCTCTGGAAGATCGCTGCAGCCGAGCGAATTCCAAACAGGCATCTGTTGTAGATGAACAGTCCCTTGTGCGTGTTGATGCAGATGAAGCCCTTCGAAAACTCCTCCAGCTCCTGCGTCATGTAAGCCGAAGTCAGGTCGAGCTTGGTGAACATCTTGCCCCCTGCCAGCGTCGCAAATAGGTCGTCTGCCTTAGGTAGCGGGTATTGGTCCTGTAGTGAGAAACGATTAATAGTTACTTTATAATCGCCGCAAATCCTGACCGTGCCATCACTTTTGAGTACTGGAACAATCAGGCTGGCCCACTCACTGAATTCCACTGGGGAGATGATGCCTTTGCGTTGCAGCCTGTCCAGCTCGATTTCCACTCTTTCCCTCATCATGTGAGGTACCGCTCGCACCTTGTGGTGAATGGGTCATGCCTCTGGGACCAAGTGAATCCGCACCTTCGCCCCGGAAAAGTTTCCAATGCCTGGCTCAAAAAGGGAAGGAAATTTGTTCAGAACCTGGGTACATGAGGCCTCATCGTCATGTGATAGCGCTCGGATGTCATCCCAGTTCCAGCGGATTTTGCCCAGCCAGCTCCTTCCAAGCAGTGTGGGGCCATTGCCCAGGACAATCCAGAGTGGCAGTTTGTGCACCATGCCCTTGTAGGTGACCTTGACCACGGCGCTGCCCAGGACAGTGATAAGCTCTTTGGTGTACGTTCTCAGTTTCGTGTGGATGGGGCTCAGGGCTGTTCTGAATGCCTTGTTGCACCACAGTGTCTCAAACATCTTTTTACTCATGATGGATTGGCTAGCACCAGTGTCCAGTTCCATGGCTACGGGTAAGCCATTCAATTTTACGTTTAGCATTATAGGTGGACACTTCATTGAAAATGTGTGCACCCAGTGTACTTCAGCATCTGCCTCCTCTCTCTGAGGCTCTTAATTGCTTTGATCTACCATGAACCAATCTTCCTCTGCCACGTGATGGTTAGCAGGTTTTGCAGAGCTTGCAGCTCATTTGCAAGCTCATTGGAGGTGCCCCATTGTTCCACAGCTCTTGCAAACATACCCTTTGAAGCGGCATGAATAGGCTGAATGGAAGCCTCCACAACGCCAACAAGGTGTGAATTGCCTTGCATTTATCCTTTGTTGGGGACTCAGTCATCTGGGTCACCTGAGGCCTGCTGGCAGTTGCAGACTTGTGGGTTCTGCCCTGTACATTTCTGCTCGCAAACACAGTTCCAGTTAATTTATGAACATTGCTAGCACTTGTGTGCTGAGAGATTTGTTTGGTGTTATCACAGGTGGACATAAACACCTGTGCTATCACAAGGGCCTTACTGAGGGTCGCTGTCTCTACAGTCAAAAGTTTTCGTAGGATGGTCTCATGGCCAATGCCCAGTACAAAAAAATCTCTGAGCATTTGCTCCAGGTAGCCATCAAACTCACATTGTCCTGCAAGTCGCCTTAGCTCGGCGACGTAGCTCGCCACTTCCTGACCTTCAGATTGCTGGCACGTGTAGAACCGATACCTCGCCATCAGCACACTCTCCCTCGGGTTAAGATGCTCCCGAACCAGTGCACACAACTCCTCATACGACTTATCTGTGGGTTTCACTGGAGCCAGAAGACTCTTCATGAGGCTATAGATCGGTGCTCCACAGACTGTGAGGAGGACCGCTCTCCTTTTTGTAGCGCTTCCTTCTCCGTCCAGCTTGTTGGCTACAAAGTACTGGTCTAGACGTTCGACATAGGCTTCCCAGTCCTCACCCTCCGAGAACTTCTCCAGGATGCCCACAGTTTGCTGCATCTTTGTGTTGGATTTGTATTCTCGTCGCTAGTTATTGTGTTCCTGACACAGATGAGGCTGCACACAGGGAGGTTAAAGTAACAGTGACCTCAGTTTTTATAAGACACTCCAGAGTGAGGAACAGGCCTTAGGGGCTGGCTTATATACAGTGCTCCCAAGGGATGTTGGGATCCCTTGGGACTTCAGGGGATGAGCTCTCTGGTGGCGGAACATGGGAGTGCATGCTTTACAGATACACAACAGTTACCATGCCGTCAAAAATACCATTCACATTCTCTGTAAAACTAATGCGATAAGTACAATTAAATCAACACCTTTTTTTGGCTAAAATTCACAAACACATTTATGGTATTTACAGGACAGTCAATAGAGTGGTTGAGATAAAAAGAATCCTAAATTACAGTGTGTGATATCATGGTTATCAAATGCTTGTGTGCACTAACAGGAGTTAGACCACCAAATACAAATCTTACCTTCTCATTTAAGCTGTCGTTATACTACAGGTATGAGAATGACATGTAGCCAGCAGAGCCAAACTCAGCTTACTGCCATCTACTTACTGCCATATCTGCAAAATGATAAAAAGATTGCAAATATAATTTTTTTCAACTCCCAGCCCAGCTCCCTCTAACCCAGTGGCTGAGGGCAATGCCTTAAAGACCTAAAGATTTCTCATGCAATTGTCTGTGCTGAGTTAGTTGCAGGAGAAGTTCGGGAGTAAAACTGGCCTCGGTGTCCCTGGTCTAAGGAATGGGGAAGTTGCTTATCATTATTCAGTTACCTCTGCTGGTACGTGTACCTACAGTAAAACCGGCAAATAAGGGGCACCCAAGGGACTTGCACATGTCCATTAAACGCAGGTGTCATTATTTCTAAAAAACGGTCATTGTATATACAGTGAACAGGATGAGCCAAATATTCCGGGATTGGCTGTATCGTTCTACAGCTTTCCTTCTTTTTTTCACCCTCACCGGGGTTGGTGCCGAATTCCGGAACCCTGCCAGCAGGTTATGATTTCATTTGATTTCTGTTTGTTGGTTTTCCGAGTGCATTGCCACCCTGGGGTCCTTTTCCATCGAGGGAGTGATGTCCTGATCCTGGGAATTGCAATGTTGGCAGCCTGCACAGAGCGAGGTGGCTGCAGTCGGGCCGGAGTGCCAAGCAGATCACAGCCAAATTGGCTGGATTAATGTCCTGCAGACCCCTGTCCAGGAACCGCCTCCCCTCCCTTTGTGTGCTGCAGATGCTAATGTTTGAATACTGAGGGGTGGGTAGAGGGCTGACAGCAGCTCATCAGTAGCAGACGTACTGGTGGAGTAGAGTTGCCAACTCTGGTTGGAGGCATTCCTCGAGGTTTGATCACGTGATGTTCTGTCCACATGACATCTGCCTGTAGGGAGGTGGGGCACGTTCGTAAGAACAGCCCCGCCTCCAAGGCCGCCAAACCACCAAAGGCGGCCAAAGCTGGCGCCGCCGCCACCCCTCCCCCTAGTTGCATCCGCGTGCCGGGAGCCATAGGTGCGCGGGCATCGTCGGAGGCCTTTGTTTTAACGACCTCCGGCGGGGGGGGAGGGAGAACGTCCAACCGGAAAGAAGGCGCGGAAGACAACGAAACATCTAGAGGCGGGTCCCCTCGGTGCGCCAGATAATCTGTTTACCGCGCTCGGCCCAACCCCGTCACCGGCGAGCGCGGGGTGCCCTGAGCCCGTGCCTGAGCCCTTGACCAGTATCACAGAGGGGCTCGGGCGCGGGCAAGACAAGAAAAAGGTGGGGGTGGAGCGGGAGGCCTCGGCAGACATGGAGGTCTCCCTGCCTCCGCGCACCCCCAGGAACAAGAGGCGGCGCCGCTCCAATGAGGCGGAGGGGGAACAGCGTGTCCCGCGTCCCCCACCGGCGCCCCCAAACTGCGCCATAGGCGCGAGGAATCTGTCCCCGGGGAGGGTGAGGCAGTCGAGGCTGCCCAGCCGCTGCCTCCCGGGGATGGCGTGAAAGATCTGCCTGTCGTGGGGGGCGTGGGGCCAGCGGAGGAATGCGTTGCCGCCGGGTCGAGCGTCCCGGGGACATGGGCGGGTGGGGCCGAAAAGGCCGAACCTGAGCCCGCCCAGCCAATACCCAACTTCCCCCGGGACTTGCTCGACCCAGCAGAAATACACAGTATTAGCAATTTTAATGAATCTGTACACGCTGGGCCGGGGGGTGGTGGCGGGGAAGGGGAAGAACAACAACCCTCGCCCCCTACTTTGGAGCTGGGGTACTTGGTGGACCTGGAACATTACTTTGACCAGGTCTCTCCGTGTTCCCCGGTTCCTGGAGCGGAGGAGGAACCCCTTCCGCTGTCGCTTCCCGACCCAGCACCAATTTTAAAAGAGCCCAGTGGGGACTCCTCTGCCGACGATCTTGGGGGTGGGACCGGGGCGGAGCCAGGGCCAGATGTAGCGGCCGGGCCGTTTGCCGTACCTCGTGCGGTCGACGGGCCGGCTGTTGGCGGCGACCTCCCGGAGGAGGATGGGGACTCGGTGGGGGACGCGGGTGAAGATCTCGAGTCCATCGCCAGTGAGGCGGTGGATCTCCTCGTGCCCGCCGCTGAGTCCCCCCTCATTCCCGTAGAGGAACTCCGGGACTTTTTGGTCCAGAACCAGGGTCGCCGCAACCATCTCGGTCAAGTCGTCGGGGACCCGGCCCTGCGGACGGTGTACGAAGCGAAGAAGGCCGCGCTGAAGGAGCTGCAGCTCGTCGGGTCCCGAGGCGCGTTCGTGAGGTCGCGGATCTGGTTCCTGCGGGATCTGGACCGCGGCTCCCCCTTCTTCTACTCGCTGGAAAAAAGGCAGAGTGTCCGTAAGCAGCTCTTGACGCTGCTGGCCGATGACGGCTCTCTCGTCTCGGATCCGGAGGGCGTCAACAACAGGGCCCGTGAATATTACGGGGCCCTGTTCTCTCCGGAGCCGTCCAGCGAGGAAGCGCGTAGAGTTTTGTGGGAGGACCTGCTGAAGGTCAGCCCGGAGGGCGGCGAAAATCTGGAAGCTCCGCTAAGCTTGGCGGAGCTGACCGGTGCCCTCGACCGGCTCTCGAGGGGAAAATCCCCGGGGCTGGACGGGCTGACCGTGGAGTTCCACAGGGCGTTCTGGGACGTCCTGGGGGGCGACTACGCGCGGGTCCTGGGGGAAAGTCTGGCGACCGGGGAGATGCCCCTCTCTTGGCGCAGGGCAGTCATCGTCCTGCTGCCTAAGAAGGGTGATCTCCGTCTCCTTAAGAACTGGCGCCCGGTATCCCTCCTCAGCACGGACTACAAAATCTTCGCCAGGGCGATGTCTGCTCGCCTTAGCGCCGTGCTGGACCACATGATCCACCCCGACCAGTCCTACACGGTCCCGGGCCGGACAATCCACGATAACATCCATCTGGTCCGGGACCTCATCCATTATTCCCAGGAGGCTGGTCTGTCGGTCGCCTTCCTATCCCTCGACCAAGAGAAGGCATTCGACAGGGTGGATCACGACTATCTGCTCGGAACTCTGCGCGCTTTCGGGTTCGGGACGAATTTCGTCGCCCGGATCCGAC
Organism: Pristiophorus japonicus; assembly: GCF_044704955.1. Taxonomy (NCBI): domain Eukaryota; kingdom Metazoa; phylum Chordata; class Chondrichthyes; family Pristiophoridae; genus Pristiophorus; species Pristiophorus japonicus. Next base: position 133,162,184 of record NC_091990.1, on the reverse strand, counting down.
TTTTGTCCGCCGCCGCAGAGTGTCTGATTAAGGTTAACGGGTCCTTGACGGCGCCCCTTCGCTTTGGGAGAGGGGTGCGCCAGGGATGCCCCATGTCCGGCCAGTTATACGCCGTCTGCGTGGAGCCTTTCCTGCGCCTCCTGCGGACGAGGTTGATGGGACTGGCTCTGCAAGGGCCGGGCGTGGAGGTCATCCTCTCGGCTTACGCCGATGACGTGCTCCTCGCGGTAGAGGATCCCGCTGACCTGCAGAGGATGCGTGAGTGCCAGGAGATTTACTCGGCCGCGTTCTCCGCCAGGATCAACTGGGAGAAATGTTCCGGACTCCTGGTGGGTCAGTGGCGGGTGGACTCCCTGCCGGAGGAGCTCAGGCCTTTTGCCTGGAGCACGACCCATCTCCTCTATCTGGGAGTCTACCTTAGCCCCGACGAGGGAGCCTGGCCGGCGAACTGGCAGGAGCTGGAGGCCAAGGTCGCCGCTCGCCTAGGGCGCTGGACAGGACTGCTCCGAGTGCTGTCCTACAGGGGTCGAGCGCTAGTCATAAACCAGCTGGTGGCCGCCATGTTGTGGTACCGGCTGGTCACTTTGACCCCTCCCCCTGCGTTTGTCGCCAAGATACAGAAGAAGCTGGTGGACTTCTTCTGGAACAACAGGAAGCACTGGGTTTCTGCCGCGGTCTTGAGATTCCCGCTTGGTGAGGGCGGTCAGTCGTTGGTGTGCGTCAGCACCCAGCTCGCGACTTTCCGTCTTCAGACCCTGCAGAGATACCTTTACGTCGAGCCCCCTCCCAGGTGGCGTGCTCTGGCGACGTATTTCTTCCGCCAGCAGCACGGCCTCAATTACGACACGCAGCTCCTGTTTGTGAGTGTGGGGGGCGTCAGGACCGCCCTCCGGGAGCTGCCTGTCTTTTACAAGGAACTCATCAGGGTCTGGAACAAAGTCTCCACCAAGCGCAGCTCTCCACCGGCTGGAGTGGCGGCTGTCCTGCAGGAGCCGCTGCTCGGGAATCCGTACCTCCACGACCAAGGTTTCAGGTGGCGGTCGGACGAGAGGGCTGTGGCTGGTGAGGTGACCAGGGTCAGGGACCTGCTCGATGGTGGAGGAGCGGGCTGGATGGCGCCAGACACGCTGGCGCGGCGCCTAAATTCTGCCAACGTCCGCCGCGCGGCCGATGCCATCGAGTTGCTAAAAACAGCTCTGGGCCCCGACTCTGTTAGGTGCATCGAGGAGGCTCAAGCACGTGGGGAGATCCCGTCCGAACTGACCCCCGTCTGGACGTAATTCCTCATTGGCACCAAACCCCGGAACCTCCCTCGGGAGCCGGTGCCTCACAACTTGAGCCGCCTCGAGGAAATCCCTCCGTGCCTTTCAGTTCCGCGCGGAGGGGTTTCCTATACGGGCTGCTCCTGCACACTCTCAACTTTGCCATCCTCGCCTGCCGTCCGGACACGCCATGGCGTACCATCTTGCCGTCCGGAGGAGGCGGGGGTCCCCGTTGGAGGGCACTCTACGCGGGAGTCCTCCCAGTATTTATCGGGGACTTGGCCTGGAGGGTGGTGCACGGAGCAGTGCCGTGCAATAAATTTTTAAGCCGGTTCACGGGCTCCCAGGCCGCCTGCAATTTCTGCGGTCTGGAAGAGTCCGTGTTCCATGTTTTTATGGAATGCACGAGGTCATAGCCCCTGTTTTATTATTTAAAGGGGCTGCTCCTGCAATTCTGGCGGCACTTCAGTCCCACACTCCTGATCTTTGGGCACCCTGTGCGGAGGGGAGCGGGTAGGTCCGAGGGCCTCCTCGTAGGACTGCTCCTGGGCACGGCCAAGGGTGCCATCAGCCGGTCCAGGCAGCGGGCGGTCGAGGGGGTCATTCAACCTGACTGCCTGCCTCTCTTCCGCGTGTACATCCGCGCCAGGATGTCCTTGGAGATGGAGCACGCGGTGTCCACCGGTACGCTCGCGGCCTTCCTCGAGAGGTGGGCACCGGAGGGACTGGAGTGCATCCAAATTTTAATTTGATTTTATGTTTTAAGTTTAATTTGTTTTAATTGCCGGTGTTTTTTTTTAAGTGTCCCCCTCCCCTTTTATAGGGGGCACTTAGGAAAAGAATATTATTTTAGTGCCAAAAAAAAAATGGCCGTTGTAAATGTTTGGTGCGTCCCCCAGATCAGGGGGCCACGGTTTAATGTTTTTGTTTACTCCAAAAGTGTTTCATGCACAAGGACCCCCAGGTCCCTCTGCACCGCAGCATGTTGTAATTTCTCCCCATTCAAGTATTCCCTTTTTTTGTTTTTTTTCCCCCAAGGTGGATGACCTCACACTTTCCGACATTGTATTCCATCTGCCTTGTAATTCAACTGCTTGAGGTGACTTCACAGTTTCAGGTGACTAAACGCTCTAGTTATACTCCATTTGTGAAACGTTTGTCTTTTTTAAAAATCTACGACCGAAGATCTGTACATTTACAGCATTTTTTATTTTCATTTCAGATTTAAAAGTTTTTTGTTTATTCCCGTGTATTTTGGGTACAGTCCATGACAAAACAGATTGTACATGGTCCAAGCAATGAATTGACAGATCCTTCTCATTTTATGCTTTCATATCTCGGAGTGGCAGCTTTTCTGATTTAATTGGTCATAAAACGTTTCCACTGGTAAACTGGTCAACAAAGGCAAAAGCAAAATACTGTGGATGCTGGAGATCTGATATTAAAACAGAAAAAGCTGGAAAATGAGGGAGGTAAAGATTGGGGCACGGCGTGAGGGGATTGCTTGGAGCACCGCAGCGAGGGAGGGAAAGATCGGGGCATAGTGGGGGTGTGGGGGGATGGTCTGAAGATAGCGGGGGGGGGGGGATGGCCTGAAGATAGCTGAGAGGGGTGGGGGGAGTGAGGGGGAGGTGTGAAGATAGCCGGGGGGATGGTCTGAAGATAGCCGGGGGGGGGGGGAGGGGGGGGGGGGCAGGTGGGGAGAGGCAGATTGTGGCAGCAAGTTTATTGAGAGGCCAGGGGAAGCATTCTTGCCCTTCCTGGACCACAAGCAGTGCTCTCAAAAGCATTTAGCTCATGCAGCCAGCAGTTCCCAGCTCCCTCAAGCTGCCGGGTTTCCCGAACCCTGGGAAACCTGGCTGTCCAGCATTTAATATAAATGGCTGACAAAATCAGAGGAATGGAGCCTCATTTAAATATTATAATCAGAGACCCATCTCTCCAGAGCGCATTACTATGACAACCCCAATCGTGACAGGTTGGAGTTGGGGTTTCACATATCTCCTGATATAACAACCCCCCATGACCCTCTTCTGCCCATCATGGGAGGGGGAGGGTGGGGGGGGGGGTGAGTAAAATTATCCCCCCAATGTTTAGATGGGCTGAGCTCCGTATTCCACTTCAGTGTTCAGATTAATTATTGGTTGGTGGCTTTATATTCCTGTAGAATAAGATGCTATTCTATATTGAGGTATTAATGAATGACCATGCCTGATAGTTTATGAGGAATACAGGAAAGAAATTAAGAATGAAAGAAAGTCTAGGAGATAAAGCAAATCTCAAGTGCCACAGATTCCTTTTTGCCTGAAATATTAGAAACAGTCCTTTGGCATTTTGGGCAAATTGAAATAAAAAAAGACCTCAATCAGTCTCATCGCATACTTCTCATAAGTACAGATAGTAAGAGAATATATAACATTAAAATATAAAATAATAACCAGACATAAGGGCTGAAATCAGAACGCAATTGAAGTAAAAGTGACTATTTGTGTCGATATATTACCTATCCTGTCGAATTGCCTTTATTCACAATCTAATGTGGAATTGGGTTAGGCTGCCCCCTCTGCTAGACAGACACTAGTGTTAGCACACTAGGGGGAAAAACAGAAGCAATTGGCAACACATTGAGAAGAAATGTACAAATTTCATGGGGCAGGATATAATAAATTGGGCACAGCATGCACCATATTTTTTTTTGAGCTCAATCCACTATACCCAAAACCTCGATTATATCGAGTAAAACCTGCTGCTCTTCCACTTTATGGTATTGGATAAATCTAGAAGGCCCATTAACTGTACATCCGTGCCCTCTGGGATGCAAAATATCAGAATCCAGGTTTCTGTTAGGTTTGATTAACACCGGGGCAATTAAAGAGGAGAATTCCAGGTCAGCATGGAACTGCTGACATGTGTCAGTGAACACTTTCACTTTAAGTGTGCAATGCTGTGCAAATGGAATTTCATATGGAATTTGGCTCTTCGGCTTCATTTAGTCAGATCTATCCCCAAATAATTTTTTTAATTGGTATTTAAGTCATAAAGTAGTAACGTATTATGGCTGTGTTTAATTCACTGTGGAAACCATAAACTTTCAGTATCTATATGAAAAGTAGTACTGTCAAAAAGACATTATTATAGCCAGTAAGATTACCAGAGAGAGAATGGCCGCAAGTTTCCACACGCGGCGAAAAAGGCGCCCCTCAGAGCTGGGCGCCTGTTTTTCGCGCCGAAAACGGCGCCTGAAAAAAAACGCGGTATTCTCGAGCGCCTTGCAGCTCGATGTCTGCTTGGCGTGGCGCACAGGGGGCGGAGCCTACCACTTGCACCGATTTTGTAAGTAGGAGGGGGCGGGTACAATTTAAATGAGTTTTTTTGGTGCCGGCAACCCTGCGCGTGCGCGTTGGAGCGTTCGCGCACGCGCAGTCTGAAGTAAACATTGGCACTCGGTCATTTTTAAAAGTGCTGCAGAAAATGTGAAAATTTGTTTATTGAACCCTTGCAAAGGCTTGCATTTTAATGTTCTTGATATTTCTGTGTGAGAGGGAGTGCTTTTAGCAGCACTGCTGAATAAATCACCTGCTAAATTAATGTTGGCTCTTTAACCAGTGTTACTGCAGCAACTGTGCATTTTAATTCAGCCTTTACAACTCGTTACCGTTTCAATATCCACCACTCATTCTGTAATTAAAGATAGACTGTGATAAACGGGACACATGCACTTGTTTGAGACTATTCAAATTCTTTGTAGCTGTTCAATTTTTAAAATTTTTTAATAAAACCACATTGCCCCTCCATGATCAGCACTGAGGCTGCTTGCTGCTTCTTGTCCCTGCCGTCGGGACCGACGCCACACCGCTGCCTGAAAGGCCTGCCTGAAGCACTTTCACACAGGTAGGAACATGGTTTATTTAATCTTTTCTTTGCTTATAAATTTTTATTCAGGTTGGATTTATTTGTATAATATTTGTATAAGTATAACTAAGGATTGATTGTAGAATTTAATGACTTCCCTTCCCCCCCCTCGTTCCCGACGCCTAATTTGTAACCTGCGCCTGATTTTTTAATGTGTAGACAAGGTTTTTTCAAGCGTACAAAAATCTTCACTTGCTCCATTCTAAGTTAGTTTGGAGTACGTTTTCACTGTGGAAACTTTCAAATCAGGCGTCAGTGGCCGGATACGCCCCCTTTTGAAAAAAAAAAATTCTGTTCAAAAGTGAAACTGTTCTACCTGACTAGAACTGCAGAAAACTTAAATGTGGAGAATTCCAATTTCTAAGATACTCCATTCTCCACCAGTTGCTCCTAAAAATCAGGAGCAAATCATGTGGAAACTTGGGGCCAATAATTCCAGCCTAACCATTTCATATAAGTCATAAAGTAATATTTGCACATTAACAAAATATTCTGAGAAGCTACATTTTACTTTATAGGGAACTAAGGAAGGAAAACTCTCGTTCCACTGTAAAAAAACATAAACTGTTTCGAAGATATTAGTACGTACAAGCTGCTCAAGTTTTCTTTCCCAATCACTGATTTCTCAAAATAGTGTTTTCTGTCCCAGAAGGTGTACTGTAGTCCTGTAGTAGTGTTTTGTTTATGCTTATACTACATGAAGAAAGCTAGAGAGGCGAGGCAAGCTTCTATAACCATGAACAGTGTCAGCATTAAAGCCAATAAAATAATATGCAGCACACTGTAAACACAGCATGCTACTCATCAGCACAATATGGTACAATATCATACATCTGGCGTGCTAACATGCTATCATTGATACCATTGTGGGGACAAGTGCATCAGCAAAGCCAGGACATGACAATACTCCAGGTTTTTAATCAAAATTCAGTTGAAGCACAGAAGTCCCACCCCGCCAACAAAATTGGGGTTACTCCAGCCAAGAGGAAGTGAAGCACAAGATCGCATGCTCCACTTCCTCTCGGGGGCAGGACTGGGGTGCTAAACGCGGGAATTTTCCAACGCTACACGTAGCACTGGCCCAGGGCCTTCCCCTTCCATTAAAGGGAAGGGCATGCTACCGACTCTGCATCAGGGAGAAGGGGGTCACCACTTCACCATCGGGGGATGGAGTGCTGTGGCAGCAGCCCGGCATAGAAGCGGAGTGCCGGGTTGCAACATTGTGGCACAGACCCTGCGAATTGGAAAAGGACATTTTTAATTTCATAAAAGGTGTGCGCCCCACTTCCCCTTTAATTTTTGCCCCACAAGCGGAGAGAGGCCCGGTTCGCGACCCGTGGAGCTAGCGCAGGCATCGCCCGCGACGGCCTCAAGGCGCTACTGAATTTTTGTACTCGGTTAAAAACGGGTCACTGCGCATGGTGATGACGTCGTCATCGCCAGCGCAGCGGTCTGGGGCGATACCGGTTTGCAGCTTCGATAACTCCCACAGAACTTTGCGGGAGGCGGTGGCGCCCTGCGCGAGAAATTGTTTGTGCCCCGTTAACGGGGGGCGTAAACGACACAAATGTCTCCCCCAAAGTCTCTGTGAGATCCCCCTCTCAAATGGCACAACTGCCACTGTATATTGTTGTCAAATCAATACAAGAGTCTTTTCATTTTTTTTCTAGTTAAGGAAAGTCAAAATAGGTGGTAGCCTATCAGAGACAGGATAAAAAGCCAGACGCTCCAATTTCACCTTATTGTTTCTAGCATAACATGAATGTACGACATCAGTGTTTGGTTAGAACACGGTTTGATACATTGTTAAAATATGATACTACCGTCACTTTTCCCTCTTTAGTAGCTAAGTTGTTAATCCCTGTAACTCCACATTCAACTGTAGAAAGATAGCAGCATTTACATTGTGCCACAGATTTGGTTTCAAGTCTGCTTTAAGTATAACGGGCCCAAGTTTCGGCCTCAGTTGCTCCTGATTTTTTGGAGCAACTGGTGTAGAACGGAGTATCTTAGAAATTCAAATTCTCGGCATCTAGTCAGTTAGAACAATTTCATTTTGGAACAGAATTTTATTTTCAAAAGGGGGCGTGGTCAGCCACTTACGCCTGTTTTCAAAGTTTCGGCAGTGAAAACTTACTCCAAACTAACTTAGAATGGAGTAAGTGAAGATTTTTGTACGCTCGAAAAAACCTCGTCTACACTTTAGAAAATCAGGCGTAGGTTACAAATTAGGCGTAGGGAACGAGGTGGGGGGGGGGTGGGGAGGAGGGGGGGTGAAGGGAAGTCATTAAATTCTACAATCAATCCTTAGTTATACTTATACAAATATTAAACAAATAAATCCAACCTGAATAAAAATTTATAAGGAAAGAAAAGATTAAATAAACCATGTTCCTACCTGTGTGAAACATCAGCAGCCTTCGAGCTGCTGTGCTTCAGGCAGGCCTTTCATGTTGGAGACAGGCAGGGGTGTCTCGACAGCAGCCCCAACAGCGGCAGCAAGCAGCCTTCGAGCTGAGCTGCTGTACTGCAGGCAGGCCTTCATTCTGTTATTGGCTGGCCGGCAGCCGAGGGATCAACACTGGAGGCACGCAGCTTTTCAAGGGGGTTGAGGCCATTCAGCCACGCTTAAGGGGCGGCGTCAGTGGCTCGATGGCAGCCGAGTCCTTTTAAAAATGCCGAGTGCCAATGTTTGTTTGACACTGCGCATGCGCGCACGCTCCAACGCGCATGCGCAGGGTTGCCGGCACCACGTTGGCTCATTTAAATTGGACCCGCCCCCCATTACTTACAGAATCGGCGCGAGTGTTTGGCTCCGCCCCCCGCTGTGAAGAGCGTGCCGCGCAAGCTGAGATCGAGCTCCGAGGAGCCGGAGAATATCGAAGTTTTTTTCTAGTGCACTTTTAGGCGCGAAGAACAGGCGTCCAGCTCGGAGGTCCGCCATTTTCGGCGCGGGCTGAAACTTGGGGTCAACAAGACTAAGCTCAGATGGTTTTTAAAAGTATCATATCATCATAGGTGGCCCCTCGAATGAGGATGCTTTGCTTTCATGAGTTCACAGGTGTTTCAATGAAGGACCCGATGTTCCAGTCCTGAACTCCAATTGAGGGAGTGGAAGATGCCTGTGTATGAATTTTTTTTTTAATGTGTGGTGACCGTTGCACACCAGCCACCACACGAGCTAGGTCTTGGTCCAGTGGCAAGGATTAATCAAGACGACTGGAGACCTGCTCTGCTGCACAGACCGAGCGTGCGCACGTATCACAGTGTGGGTTGGCCCGTGCTGCCCCTGGGCCCTCGGCTCTTCTGGGCCCCGTACCCTCATCTGTTGCACTCCGCCACGATCTCTCGCCGCTCCTCCGCCATAAACATTCACATCATCTCGCCAGAAACACTCGCCACTCATCCACCCTGACCTTCCCACGCCTCTGTGCCTGGGCCCTGCTGATGTTCCTGCCCATGTTCCAAAACGGCAACCAGGGTTTTGATGACATCATCCAGTCGCCCATCTCAATAGTAGCGATTCCGGTACTATGCTCACGGATGCACCAGTGTCGATTTCCATGGGTATCCTGGTTCCTGCAACATCTACTTGGATGACAAAACTTCGCGAACCGCTGTTAGATACCCTCATACTCCTGATGACATGTATCTCCAGAACCTCCTTGTCCTGTTGCTTCTCTTCATCGCTAAAAGTAAAAGGCAGTTTGAGCCCCAAGGCCTCAGCAACTGGCCAAGGTAACAGTGCATTGAAGTCGTGCTATCGGTGTCTGGGACAACACATTGCTCAAAGCTGTCCATACGTGAAGGGAGAGTGTTTCTTCTGCAAGAAAATTGGGCATCTTGCGAAGGCATGCAGACTGAAGAGTAAACCGATGTTCAATACTATAATTAGAAATCGCCAGAGACTACATTTAAAAGTATATGGGTTTAATGGAAGCATCTAACTACAGTCTTAATGTAGGTATGTCCTTGCCCTGGTATTTCTCATCAGCTCAGTACAATGGTTAAATTGAAATTGATGAAAATACATTTGGTTAGCTTTCTTAAAATTTAAAAATCGTGGTAAAACTCAGCAATTGTCTGTGATATCAACGCAGCAAAACATGGCATACTGCTCCTCTCCCCTTTTAAAGAAAGGTTTGCTGAGTGCTTTGTTGTTGACACTAGATTCTCTTTAATGTCTTAACTTTAATGAGTTGGCAGCTGAATTCGAAGTTAAAGCATGCCTTAGGCTGACAGCTACCCACCTTGCTTCATAGAGACACATCGAAACACAGGTCCCATCACTACGGAAAGCCAGTGGTATTTGTGGTTCATCCAGCTGGAAAAAAATGGCTTAAACCTGAACAGACACTTATATCATGAGCAAGAGGAGGATTAAAGAGAAAAGTGTCACAAAGTGTAAGCAGAAAGATGTCCACACCTATACCAATCATATTTACAGATTTGAATGATCTGATTCACAATACAGGAACACATTTTATTTAATCGACACAACAAGGCATCTATGGAATCTCCATAACACTGGAGAGATCTCACCAATTTATTTGACAGATGTTTTTGCTCGATATGTATCAATTATTGCTGATATTCACTGCCAGAGGTGAACTTTTTATCTGTTCTTGCCTGGAGAGGTTATATCATGGTTATGCTTTGTAGATCACATCATCTCAATGACCACTGACAGGGGCTATCACTGGCAACTGATAAACAGCTCACATACAGAAAAATGACTACTGACAATAACCTCAGGAAAACATCATCTTCCCAAAAATATCTAGAGTTAAACTGGGTCTGATCAAAATAAATCTGGTTACATGCAATGCTTCAACTAGTGATAAAGGTCAAATGCATTAATAATGTAGACAATAACAGTTGAGTCCTGGGGAACGATTTTAACCCTATCCCCCCTGGAGGGTAGGTAGTTAAAATCACTTGGGTTACTTATCCGCCCTCTAGCCACCCAGATCCCACCTACCAAAACTTTTACGCAGGCTTCTGGATGAGTGGCTAAGCCATCTGCGCAAAGACAGCATGGTCATTCTTTAAATCTGCAGACAGGAGTCCAATGAGGTCCTACAAGATGAATTTAGGGAGCTAGGAGCTAAATTAAAAAGTAGGACCTCAAAAGCAGTAATCTCAGGATTGTTAGCAGTGCCACCTGCTAGTCAGAGTAGGAATCACAGGACAGCTCAGATGAATATGTGGTTTGAGGAGTGGTGCAGAGGGGAGGGATTCAAATTCCTGGGACATTGGAACCTGTTCTGGGGGAGGTGGAACCTGTACAAACCGGATGGTCTGCACCTGGGCAGGACCGGAACCAATGTTCTAGGGAGAGTGTTTGCTAGTGCTGTTGGGGAGGAGTTAAACTAATATGGCAGCGGGATGGGAACCTATGCAGGGAGACAGAGGGAAGTAGAGTGAGGGCAGAAGCAAAAGATAGAAAGAAAAAAAGTAAAAGTGAAAGGCAAAAAGCAAAAAGGGCCACATTACAGCAAAATTCTAAGGGGGCAAAGTGTGTTAGAAAGACAAGCCTAAAGGCTATGTGCCTCAATGGGAGGAGTATTCGGAATAAGGTGGAAGAATTAACTGCGCAGATAGCAGTTAACGGGTATGATGTAATTGGCATCACGGAGACATGGCTCCAGGGTGACCAAGGCTGGGAACGCAACATTAAGGGGTATTCAACATTTAGGAAGGATAGACAGAAAGGAAAAGGAGGTGGGGTGACATTGCTGGTTAAAGAGGAAATTAATGCAATAGTAAGAAAGGACATTAGCTTGGATGGTGTGGAATCGGTATGGGTGGAGCTACGGAATATCATAGGGCATAAAACGCTAGTGGGAGTTGTGTACAGACCACCAAACAGTAGTAGCAAGGTTGGGGACAGCATCAAACAAGAAATTTGGGATTCATGCAATAAAGGTACAGCAGTTATCATGGGTGACGTTAATCTACATATTGATTGGGCTAACCAAACTGGTAGCAATGCAGTGGAGAAGGATTTCCTGGAGTGTATTAGGGATGGTTTTCTCGACCAATATGTTGAGGAACCAACTAGGGAGCTAGCGATCCTAGACTGGGTGATGTGTAATGAGAAAGGACTAATTAGCAATCCTGTTATGCGAGGTCCCTTGGGGAAGAGTGACCATAACATGGTAGAATTCTTTATTAAGATGGAGAGTGACACAGTTAATTCAGAAACTAAGGTCCTGAACTTAAGGAACGGTAACTTCGATGGTTTGAGGCGTGAATTGGCTAGAATAGACTGGCAAATGATTCTTAAAGGGCTGATGGTGGATAGGCAATGACAAACATTTAAAGATCACATGGATGAACTTCAGCAATTGTTCATCCCTGTCTGGAGTAAAAATAAAACAGGGAAGGTGCCTCAACCGTGGCTAATAAAGGAAATTAAGGATAGTGTTAAATCCAAGGAAGAGGCAGAGAAATTAGCCAGAAAAAGCAGCAAACCTGAGGACTGGGAGAAATTTAGAATTCAGCAGAGGAGGACAAAGGGTTTAATTAAGAGGGTGCAAATAGAGTACGAGAAGAAGCTTGCGGGAACATAAAAACTGACTGAAAAAGCTTCTATAGATATGTGAAGAGAAAAAGATTAGTGAAGATAAACGTTGGTCCTTTGCAGTCGGATTCAGGTGAATTTATAATGGGGAACAAAGAAATGGCAGACCAATTGAACAAATACTTTGGTTCCATCTTCAACAAGGAAGACACAAATAACCTTCCGGAGGTACTAGGGGACTGAGGGTCTGGTGAGAAGGAGGAACTGATGGATATCCTTATCAGGTGGGAAATTGTGTTCGAGAAATTGATGGGATTGAAGGCCAGTAAATCCCCAGGGCCTGATAGTCTGCATCCCAGAGTACTTAAGGAAGTAGCCCTAGAAATAGTGGATGCATTGGTGATCATTTTCCAACAGTCTATCAACTCTGGGTCAGTTCCTATGGACTGGAGGGTAGCTAATGTAACAACACTTTTTAAAAAGGGAGGGAGAGAGAGAGAAAGCAGGTAATTATAGACCAGTTAGCCTGACATCAGTAGTGGGGAAAATGTTGGAATCAATTATTAAAGATGAAATAGCAGCGCATTTGGAAAGCAGTGACAGGATCGGTCCATGCAGCATGGATTTATGAAAGGGAAATCATGCTTGACAAATCTTCTGGAATTTTTTGAGGATATAACTGGTAGAGTGGACAAGGGAGAACCAGTGGATGCGATGTATTTGGACTTTCAAAGGGCTTTTGACAAGGTCCCACACAAGAGATTAGTGTGCAAAATCAAAGCACATGGTATTGGGGGTAATATACTGACGTGGATAGAGAACTGGTTGGCAGACAGGAAGCAGAGAGTCGGGATAAACGGGTCCTTTTCAGAATGGCTGGCAAATGCATGGCAGATGCAGTATAATGTGGATAAATGTGAGGTTATCCACTTTGGGGGCAAAAATGCGAAGACAAAATATTATCTGAATGGCGGCAGATTAGGAAAAGGGGAGGTGCAATGAGACCTGGGTGTCATGGTTCATCAGTCATTGAAAGTTGGCATACAGGTACAGCAGGCGATGAAGGCGGCAAATGGTATGTTGGCCTTCATAGCTAGGGGATTTGAGTATAGGAGCAGGGAGGTCTTACTGCAGTTGTAAACGGCCTTGGTGAGGCCTCACCTGGAATATTGTGTTCAGTTTTGGTCTCCTAATCTGAGGAAGGACGTTCTTGCTATTGAGGGAGTGCAGCGAAGGTTCACCAGACTGATTCCCAGGATGGCAGGACTGACATATGAGGAGAGACTGGATCAACTGGGCCTTTATACATTGGAGTTTAGAAGGATGAGAGGGGATCTCATAGAAACATATAAGATTCTGACAGGACGGGACAGGTTAGATGCGGGTAGAATGTTGGGGAAGTCCAGAACCAGGGGACAGAGTCTTAGGATAAGGGGTAGGCCATTTAGGACTGAGATGAGAAGAAACTTCTTCACTCAGAGTTGTTAACCTGTGGAATTTCCTGCCGTAGACAGTTGTTGATGCCAGTTCATTGGATCTATTCAAGAGGGAGTTAGACATGGCCCTTGCGACTAAGGGGATCAAGGGGTATGGAGAGAAAGCAGAAAAGGGGTACTCAGGGAATGATCATCCATGATCTTATTGAATGGTGGTGCAGGCTCGAAGGGCCGAATGGTCTACTCCTGCACCTATTTTCTATGTTTCTACGTTTCCATCAGGCCCTGATTGCAATTATAAGAGTCAGAACCTGCCAGGAAGATGAAAAGACCCAAACAGGTACGTTTTTTTCCTTCCCTTTGTGGGGCTCGGAGGAGTAGGAGTTGTTCCCCCAGGCTCCACAGGAAAGGTTTCGGCCTCCTATTTCCCGGCCTTCCACCCCTCCTGGAATCCCCTTCCTCACATTTACCCGAGTGCCAGCAGTCAGCCATGAGCCACCCAATTTGTTTGGAGAATAGCAACTGCTTCCCATTCACTCCAGGAGGGAAGTCCGCCAGCAGCATGTTATTGAAGTCCGAGAGTCTAAATAGCGCGGGCCTAATTTCTGCAGTACTAACTCACATCGCCACCCAGAGTTAAAATCAACACACCGCTCTTTTTTATTAGTCAACTGATCTGCAGACCTGACATTGATGTGAAATATTTATTTTAACATGCTGAATTTAAAAATATGCCATCAAAGTGGTCGTCAGGATAGAAGTGGCCCCAAGGTCTCTGCGCTAAATAGAAATTCAGCATTGGCTGCTCACTCCCAATCACTGTCCAATGATTCCTACTAGAAAGGACATATAGGTGGAGGTCAAGTGAGGACAGGTTTGGGCTCGGCTGTGATGCACTGTCTAGACTCACTGCTGAAGGACTGACACTTATGCAAGGTTCGGCAGGGGTTGCTGGTACATGGAATCGGAGTCAAGTGCCTTCGGGAGCGGAGGGAAGAAAATTGGGAGCGGGGAATAAACAATGCTTGATTACCATAGTCAACAAATTTTTTTTAATCATTTTAGAACAACAGGGATTCTACGGCTTACTAATTATTAAGAACTTCAGATCAAAGCCCAGGATCAAAAGAGCCAGAAGGCAGCCCAAGGGTCTGTTCAGAAATCTATAAAAGTGGATAGCAAAACTTTCATGTATTTTTTAAAGCATGGTAAAAAAAAATTAAACAATATTCCTTTGACCACTTAAGTAACTTCAAGAATTTGATCTTTATTGTAATCCCGTCTCACAGGATTCTCAGTTCCCTGAAGACTCTTGCTTTACACACATCAAACTGCACAGCCGATAAAGTTACTGCCAGGCGCAAACAGTTGAGGATTAAAAAGATTCTCACAATATTTCTGGCAAGAGGTTTCAATTCTAGGTAGTGTCATATCCAGTCCTGCATTTTCCAACAACATGTGTTTTTTGAAAGATTTGCACGTCAACTTCCAAGTCCTGAGTTTGAGAAAAGGAAATGATTAAAAAATGCAGACTCATTTGGAGTACAAGAGTGTGTGTGACACAGACATTGGGGTCTCTGCCCCCAGCAACATCTACAACACCCATAGACTGATAGGGTGTCGACACTCAATGCAAAAGATGAACTGGATTATGATACTTTGTTTTAGAAAACGTTAATTCTTTGCTTACACAAAAGACACGTAATTTAAGAGGTAATTCACTGCGAAGGGCTTTGAGATGCGTTGATGTGATAAGGCCCTATCTACATACATTTCCGTGTGAAATAACACAAGACTAAAAATAAGTCTTTGGTCTGATCTATTTTCATCCATCCAAAGCCTTCAAACTCACGAGAGGTGTGAGGTCTTCTGTTTTCTTTTTGTTCTCCAAAATGAAAGAATCATTATATGGAAGGTTTCAGTGTTTGTCAAAAATCAGCCCAGAGGCTGCAGCAGCGAGTGAGAGTAATTGACACCTGCACATCAAGTCAAAACCTATTTTTTATATTTTATGGCAGCCAGCTACAAAAGCATGGTGTATCTATCCACAGTACCAGAAAACCTCTGCTCTGCTTCTGACCTTACCCAGTGAGCTAATCATTTGTCTTAATGTCTTGGTGGTTACAGATAGGCATGATCCGTTATATTCTGCAAGACAGGCATACATCTGACATACTGTCACTACCAGAATGTCCAGCTATTCATAATGTGTTAATGACCAGAAGTGCTAGGTCTAGCTATCTCTTCATCAGTTATTTTCCACATGTCTGTGGATATTGACACAGGTAACTACAGCAAGGAGCACAGCACCAAAGAAAGGTCGCTGGAGCTTGTTAAGACGCAGACTGCTTCCTCTAATGGGGCTCTGACTTGCAGACTGTAGAATATGATGCATGGGAGAAGGTGCTATAGGAGAATTAGCAAATTGATAGAAATAATACACACAAGCTAATTTCTTCCAAAGCATAGAATGAAATGAATAGCAGGGCTTTCCTCAAAGTCTCCAAAAAGCTCCACCACATCATAAAAACAATTGTGTCTCTAAGGTTTGCAACCATATTCTCATAATACAGTACATCATTTGAGTGCTCTTGAGTAATGCAAAAATTCACTAGGGAGATAAAAGTGCCTGCAGCAACCATGCTTCTATAAGAGTATGTTAAGATTCAGTAATAATTTGAAAATTAAATGAAAAAATGTACCCTATTTTTTCCCTGAGCTTTCATGGAGTTTTCAAGTTTGATTTTTTTTTTCTTTTCCTTTCTGTCTCTTTTTTTCCTTTCGATCTTAATCCAATCTTTCTTTCCCTCTCTCGGAGTATTTCAGCGAAGGATTTCTGCAAAACCTCAGGCTCAATACTGTTCCACATGCTGGCAGACAGGTTAGTTTTCCTGAAGTGGACAACTCCAATCCTCCTCCTCGTACAACCCGATCCATTGTTATAAAACGTGCTGCTTCCGGCAGCCCAGCTGAGACAGTGTAAAGTTCAATACAACTGTGACCGAAGAGTTTGAGTAACAGGCCACTTGGATTCACAACCCCAGGGACACGAAGAGAGCTCTTGGCTAGAAGTGTTTTGGGGTACAACTGAGTTAAGGTGGTTAAGTGCCAGTTCACTAATCTTTTCAGAAGGAGCAACTTATCTGCTTGAAGATAATGGGTCAGATTCCGCTCGAGTGGGGTATCTCATAGCGTGCTCCATTAGTTGGATATTTTTGTGTTCGTTTAGGCTTTACACATTTTTGCCCAGTGTTGCTGGAAGCCCGAGCTGATAACGGTGTGGCGAGGACAACAGGCTATCTGAGACCTCGCTGAATGACTGCACCAACAGTGTATCTCCTTAACCAATGAAATTTAAGGATTGAGAAATTAACAGAGGAAGAACTGAGAATGAGGGTGAATTAGAGTGAGTGCATTCAATGTCAAGTCGGGTGCAGAAAGAGAGGGAACGAATGATTTGATTAAGATTGAGTGAAAAAAGAGAGACAGAAAAGAAAAAAAATTAAAACTTGAAAATTTGACATTTTTAAAATCTCCTAAAACAATTCACAACCTGATGGAATGAGCCTCTGCACTAGGAAGTGAGGTTGATTGGCATTCATTAAAAATTACATTGTTAAAAGGGTACTTAAAATCATAGATCGTACAGCCCAGAAGGAGGCCGTTCAGCCCATCGATGCTCTTTTGAAGAGCAATCCAGTTAGTCCCACTCCCCACTCTTTCATCATATCCCTGCAATTTTTCTCCTTCAAGTATTTATCCAAATCCCTTTTGAAAGTTACTATTGAATCTGCTTCTACCATCCTATCAAGCAGTGCATTCCAAATTCTAACCACTCGTTACATAAAAACGTCTTTCCTCATGTTGCCTCTACTTCTTTTGCCAATCAGCTTAAATCTGTGCGTTCTGGTTATCGACCCTTCAGCCATTGGAAACAGATTCTCTTTATTTATCTATCTAAACACCTCTATCAAATCTCTTCTCAGCCTTCTCTGCTGCAGGGAGAATAACCCCAGCTTCTCCAGTCTATCCACGTATCTGTAATCCTTCATCACTGGAACCATTTTAGTAAATCTTTTCTGTACCCTCTCCAAAGCCTTCACGTCCTTCCTAAAGTGTGGTGCCCAGAATTGGACACAATACTCCAACTGGGGCCAAACTAATGTTTTTTTATCGATTTAGCATAACTTCCTATGTATTTTTTGCCTCTATTTATAAAGCCCTGGATCCCACATGCTTTATTAACTGCTTTGTTAACCTGTCCTGCCACCTTCAAAGATTTGTGCAGAAACACCCTCAGGTCTCTCTGATCTTGCACCCCCTTTAAAATTGTACCATTTAGCTTATATTGTCTCTCCTCATTCTTTCTACCAAAATTTATTATGTACCTTGTGAATTACTAGACTTAACTTTTTGTGGCGAATTTAATGGACAACTAATTTGCAAATGCAGAAACGTCATGAATTTCACGGGGCGGTTAAGCACGTGATGCCATTTTTGCGAAGCGAACACCAGAGCGGCGCAAATTATCCAGCAACCTGTGGCGGTTCGCAATTCACGGGGTATCTCTTCCTCGCTACAAGTTCCTGGCTAATTTGCATATTGATAACAGCATGCATCGTTCAGACACTGTCATTTTTTTCCAGCAAAATCTGGCCCAACTATTTTTATATAAAGGTTTGAAACTAGATCTTTTTCCCCTCTCCCACTTTTAATTATTTTTGCTTTTTCGCCACCTCTCTCTCCAGGCACTTCCACTCCCATGGAAAAGAATGGACAAGTAACCTGTGCTTCCTTGTGTCTAATGGTCTTGCTCTTGAGGTAGTCGTTGGGAGATACAGGAGAGCAGCCTAGGTTCTGTTCACTGCACACCCATAGGGAAATGTGTGGTTTGGGCTCTGTGGCCCCCCTGACTACACAAGTGGGGCCAGAACTCAAACTGTAAAACAGTGGGCCATAAACCACCTCCTACCCCAGTGACTGCCTTGTCCTGGATTTCTCGAACTTGAATCTAAACATGGAATTGGTACAGCAACCACCTTTGGTTTGGGGTAGACTTTATCATGCAGAACAAATGGACCCTTAATGCAAGATCGAGTCATTAATTTAAAGAAGGGTGTGGCACCATGTTGTTATGACGGACAGCATGCACCTAAATACAGATGGGTTTTAAGGCAGTATTCATTTGAAATTACACACAGCTGCATGATTGCCAGATTAACAATTGTTGTGTGAGCTCCCTTTTCAATATACAAGAAAGCTCTAGTCTGTTATGTCATAAGCAGCTCATTGTCCAGCCTCCAAAGCAACCTGGTAATCTTGAAAGAGAGATGTGTTTATATTGATATCAAGCTGACACCATCTGGCGTTATATTGACAAAATATTTTCCACCAAGTTTCACAGCAAGAAGACCACTACTATCTGATTAGTTTGGGGGTAAAACTACCATGATTAAACTACTGTCTAATAACAGACACTGTGATTAATAAAAACCACAGGACTTACAAAACTGTTCTGCTTGTAAATAAAATCTCCTGCTAAGAAACATCCGAGGGTATTCTGGTAATCGGTCTTTTTAAGGACACACTCATTAAGGAATTATTGCACTGAAAACAGCAGTGCTGCATGTACATGTCCCTGCTCAAAATTGGAATTTTTCAAAAAATATATTTTAATTACAGACACACTCATTTTCTCATCAGAGCCATTTCCTTGAGTGGCATGGGACACAATCCTCTGTGGCTTGCATCACCAAATCAATCTGTGGTTTAGTTGACCAAAACGGTGTTGTACTACAGGGTAAAATGTAAATTTTCCTCAAGGTTTAGAACACTGCACAGCTGAGACAGAATATCATACCGATGAGAACTAGGGCAGAATGATCAGAAAAGTGACTAAATCTAGCTGATTGAAATTAATTTAATATCTTTATGATATAGGGTGCTCAGGAAGGAAGGGACAGAAAAGGAGGTGCTATAGCCATATATTTCAGCGACAACTGGGAGGTGAATAAAGTTGAGCGAGACGATAAGCTACATATAGAACTACTCTGGTTTAAAATATCATAAATGTGAAAATATCCAAGTTTACCATAAGTTAATATGACAGACCGTGAAATCAACACAAAAAAGAGGACATTTTGTTTAATGAAGAGACATGAAGGGTGTGTGAGAACAGGAAAGTTATTTTAATGGAAGGCTTCAATCAATCCAATATAAACTGGCCAACCCAAGTTATTTAAAGCCAGAGTTGGTAAATGTAACGCATGACTGCTTCATGACTCAGTGAGTAAAGAAACCACGAGAGGCAGTGCTCATCTGGACCTGGTGTTAATAAATGACCTAGACAATGTCCTGGAGATGGAAGTTGCAGCAACCCTGTGGACAGATCACAGAACTATCAAGTATAACAGCATCTGGGCATGAAGTATGTCAAAGATCTATAAAAGGGCTACATTCAAAAAAGTGTGGGAAGAATTATATCAAGTTGATTGGGGGAAGGATACGTGTCAATATTTTAGTAGAAGACAAGTGAAATGGGATAGAATTTCTGCGGGAGTTCTCCCACCGTAACTTTGATGGAACATCAGCAGATATCTTGTTGACAAAAGCAAAATACTGTGGATGCTGGAAATCTGAAATAAAAACAGAAAATGCCGGAAATGCTCAGCAGGTCAGGCAACATCTGTGGAGAGAGAAACAGGGTTAACCTTTCAGGTCAATGAGTTTTCGGCAGAACTGGAAAAAGTTAGAGATGTAACAGGTTATTAAGCAAGTGTAGGGCTGGGGAAAGGGGGGAGGGGATGAAAGAACAAAAAGGGAAGGTCTGTGATAGGGTGGATTGCAGAAGAGATTAAGAGACAAAAGGGGTGAAGATACAAGGCAAAAGGAGATGGTAATGGGGCAAGTTAAGAAACAAGAGTTGAGTCTCGATAGGGTGTAAATGGAGATGACAGAATCATCAACAGCTGCCACGGGGGAAAAAAATAGGGGCAGGGGTTATGGTCTGAAATTGTTGAACTCGATATTGAGTCCAGAAGGCTGCAAAGTGCCTAAATGCAAAGTGAGATGCGGTTCCGCGAGCTTACGTTGAGCTTACGTTGGAACAGTGTAAGGCGCCAAGGATGGAGAGAGCAGAGTGGGAGTGGAATGGAGAATTAAAGATATCTTGTTGATGTTGATTCTCTAAGGTTTGTGATTGGACTGAACAAATAACAGCTGAAGTTTAATGTAGACAAGCGCAAGATATTGAGCCGTAAATTGCAGTCTCTCCGGGTCCGCATGATGTGCGCATGCATCCGAAAAGGCCCCGCGAGGCACATGCACCTACACCCAGCACTTGTGATCTGTTTTGACAGATTGCACGTCTCCTTGGAGAAGGGCCTTCACGGGCGGAGATTTGGGCTATTTGCCCAACGAATGTCCTTCAAACTCTTATGCCTGGTTAAAGCAAGTGTAAGGCCTGCTTTTATCAGCATAAGAGTTTTAAAAGATAGAAAAAATAAATGTTATTACTTATTTTTATATTTAAAACTCTGCTAATGAAGGTAAGTTTATGATTAACATTATTGAAACATTTTTTTAAATTAAAAAAAATATTGTTTTATAAATCATTGAATTTAATTTACTTTCCATTACTTTAAAAAAAGTGAAGTGTTCTTTTTATTTGTGTGCATGTTTGTTTTTAGGAGTATGCTCGGAGCTGCCATTACTATGAATGAGATTGGTGGTCGAGGCCCACGTGATCCCAGAAAGCGCTTACGCTCCTGGGATGCGTGGGCCTCTGCGCTGGGCTGCGCATCTAGGCCTCGGCGCCGAAGTGTTCATTCCTCCGGGACCACCAGCTACTTTTGTAAAAAAAAATTTAGTTGGAAACATCTGCCCACGGGGAAGTCTCCGACCACAATGTTTGGCTCATAGTGCATATGAAGGAAAAATGGGCAAAACACATACTTCATGAATGGCGTTGAAATAGTCAAGGATGCATTTGAAGAATACCTAGGAGTCTTAATATGTTTCCACTATCCTCCCCACGCCTAATCAGGTGGGATAGCTGCAGAACAGGCGGGAAAATGGGGCCTACTCTCACCACCTCGAATTTCCTCCTTCACTGGGGCTGTGGCTACGGCTGACCATCTCTTTCCTGCCCGCTGCATACACGTGCCAATAGGGAGATAAGGCCTTACATCCCAGCCCATTTTCCTCTCCTCCCCCCCGCTGCCCCTCAGTACCGCTTGGTGGAATGTGATGGTAGACCCAAGATGGCGGTGCCAATGGTCCTGATGTCTCCTGATTGAGGAAGAGGGCTCTGTATAAGTCATTTTCGTCTTTAAGACTATTTTGCTCCTTTAAGCGCCAATAGCAGAGATCTTCTGGTGGGGACCCAGGTTCAAACTGGTCGCTATAGGATTAGCATCAGTAAGTTTTTTCCCCCCACAGAGTGATCAACACTTGGACTGAACTTTCAGCCAAAGTTGTGCAGGTGAATTGCTTTGAAGTCGATCATACTTTCCAATTCTTGCTCTCCAACACTCCTTTGAATCTTTCATAGAATCATAGAATAGCACAGCACAGAAAGAGGCCATTCGACCCATCAAGTCAGGTGCCAGCTCTTTTCAAGAGCAATCCAGTTAGTCCCACTCCCTTGCTCTTTCCCCATAACCCTGCAATTCTTTTCTCTTTCATGTATTTAAACCGATTCCCTTTTGAAGCTACGATTGAATCTGTTCCACTACTCTATCAGGCAATTCATTCCAAATCCTAACCACTCACTACATAAAAACATTGTTCCTCATATCGCCTCTGGTTCTTTTGCCAATCACCTTAAATCACTGTTCTGTTTCACGGTCATATTCTCCCCATCTGCCCTTTTAAGTCTGTTAATTGTGTGATGCTCCTTCTCGGTTGTGGATTCAAGATCCGGTGCTTATAGAAACCAGCAAACATTGAGCCAAGTTCATATCTATTCCCAGCTCCAAAAGGAAGGGAAAAATGTGCATATTCTAATGTTTTGTCAGACACAAAATATTCAGAGAAAACATCACATTTTCTGCTGAGCACAAGAAATTGCCCAGCAAAAGTTGTGGTTCCAAATGTGCAGTGCTGCCGTCCAATGTCGACTTTACACGTTCCTGCTGACTATAGCAGTATGATAGATTTGGAACTGTAACGTATTTGCCAGTTGTATGTGCTCAGCATAAAATTTACATCTTTCTCTTTTGAATACACTGCCTGAAAACATATCACGCCTTATTGAATCTTACAGGATTCTGCAGATACTACCCTGCCTCAAACACTACACAGGATAACACGTAACCAAGGAGTGATGAACCGTTCACTGTTGCCGACAAGAGGCTAACAAGGGGATTGATCGGATAACACCCAGTTGGTTGTTGGGAATGTCTGGTGAGGACAATCTCACACAGGCCTGGCTGCGTTTCTGATTGGTTAATACCTCACTATACACTGAAGTATCTGAGAAGGTAATCCAACTCTAGACTGGCTATATAATGTTCAGTCAGAATGCTGCATTTTCAAACACTAATTTTGTTGGGCAGTGCCATGAGCATCAAAATTCCCTTCCCTCAAGTCGTACCCAGATCCATATTGGAAACATCACAATCACTTTAAATAGTCATGACATGAAAATCTAATTACGTGGCTGCCACATTAAACCAGTGAAATTTGCACAGAATTAGAGACATATTGCACTGGGGAGGGGAAGTTATCAAAATGAGATTATTAAATTACTACCTACTGGTTCACAATGGTCAGTTTACAATAGTATCCTTCCACTCCAGGGACTTGAGCACAAAAAAGAAATCTAGGCTGACACTCCAGTGCAATGCTGAGGGAGCGCTGCATTGTCGGATGTGCCATCTTTCAGATGAGACGTTAAACCGAGACCCCATCTGCTCTCTTAAGTCGACGTAAAAGATCCCATGGCACAATTTCGAAGAAGAGCAGGGGAGTTAGCCCCAGTGTCCTAGCCAATATTTATCCCTCAATCAACATATCAATAAAACAGATTATCTGGTCATTATCACATTGCTGTTTGTGGGAGCTTGCTTGTGTGCAGATTGGCTGCCGCATCTCCTACATTACAACAGTGACTACACTCCAAAATAACTTCATTGTCTGTAAAGCGCTTTGAGATGTCCAGTGGTCGTGAAAGGCACTATATAAATCCAAGTCTTTCTTTCTTTCAAGTCACAGAGGTGAAGCTATACACAAACCTTTATTTAGTTCTTCTTAATCTACATGATTGTTGTATGTTCCACTTTAATCGTGCATATGCATCAAACACCAAAGTGAATCAACTGTGAAGTAAAATGACTGATGTTATCAAACAACAAAACCAGGGCATGCTTGCATTAAAATTCCTATTGTAGTGGATCCTGTTCTTTTATTGAATGGCACTTTCTACTGACTCTCTCTTTTTCATTATTAACTGAAGCTGCATCAGCTGTGGCTCAGTGGGTAACACACTCGCCTGACTCAGAAAGTTGTGGGTTCAAGTCCCACTCTGAGCACATAAACCTAGGCTGACACTCCAGTGCAGTGCTGCACTGTTGGAGGTGCCGTCTTTCGGATGAGATGTTAAACCTCTCAGAATGATGTAAAAGATCCCCTGGCACATTTTCGAAGAAGAGCAAAGGAGTTATCCCTGGTGTCCTGGCCAACATTTATCTCTCAATCAACATCACTAAAACAGATTATCTGGTCATTATCACAATGCTGGTTGTGGGAGCTTGCTGTGCGCAAACTGGCTGCCGTGTTTCCACATTGCAACAGTAACTACACTCTAAAAAGTACTTTGTTGGCTGTAAAGCGCTTTGAGACGTCCAGTACTCATGCAAGGTGCTATATAAAAATGTAAGTCTTTCTTTCTTTCTTGAAGCTGAATTAACTCTTGTTGAGATACAATCATCAAGCTGGAGAGATCCAATTGTTGTGTAATTTTAATCAGGAACAGTAATTCAGCTCCTTCATGCTTTTCACCTTTGCAATTCTAATCAGTGTGTTTTTGTAGGGGTGAATTTACACTGCATTTCAGGTTCCAGGCAGGCACAACCACATTTACATTGTCTGGCTTCTAGCTCGCTTGAACCTTAATAGTCTGACTCAGAAGAGAACTGTGCACATCTCTGAATGGAGACATAGGCAAGGCTCTTTTCCGCCAGATCATTTTTTTTTAAGAAAGCAGGAAGGGGAGACTCCCCACTCTTCAAATGTTTAAATCAATTTGGAGCTTTTACAAAGCGGATCTTCTAAGCACTTTGTAAACTGGGTTTGCACCATATTGAATTTACACTCCACGTGGTGTCAAACCAAAGCAAAACAAGACCACCACCTCACTCTATTTTGTGAAGAGTCAGGTTGGGGCCTGACTTCGGGTTTACTTTGAAAGGATGCTATACTTGTGGTATAAATGCACATTTGTTCAACTGTTCCACTAGATTTTAAAAAGTATGTATTCAGCTTGATAGGTGTGTACAATCAACACTAGCAGAAAACCTCCAATCTATCCAACATCAATTGTAAGAAAGTTTCTACTGGGAACTGTACTAAGAGGACATACCATTAAAACTAAGGACAGCCCAACCGATCCGGCAACCTGCTGGTGATGTTCGCTGATCGTAGAGAGTTGAAGATAAGTCCAGCTACAGATTAGCCTCTTCTTATTGGAGGTAATTATACTAAGCACATGAAAAATTACATACAGACCCCAGAAAACAAATCCTGACTGAAGTAAGAGAGGTCCTAATTAACAGGAAGGAACTAAAATTAGAGGGCAAAATAAAAAGAGCACATTGGATCGCTGACAATGAAGTATAAGATACTAATGTAATTGAGGGATTTGGATAATATAATTAACTGTGAGGGCATCAAACCAGCAGAATATTTCATCACTGAACCCCAAATTGGACTACCGGCTTATAACTCACTGAGATGCCTCTGTTTTAGTTTTTATCACATCAATAAGGTGTGTTATTTTATTTTAAATGTATTTAATTTCAAAGTAATAGAGTAAAGGGTAACATGATAGAGCATATTTTTGTGGCAGAACTCATGCTTTGACACTTTATCAGATTTTTGGCGCATTACTTCCAATCATAATAGTTCGAGCGCATTATTCAACAGTCACTTATTTGCATAGTTTATTCTGGTATCCGAACTGGATATGATTTCCTATAGTCACAGCTCCAAATGTTGGAGATTTGCAGCTAATCTCAATTTCTCTCTCTGCAACTTCTGGATGCTGTAAAAATGATGTGCAAGATATAACAGGCTGGATGTAGGCTGTCTGATATTTAGCAGTACTGGGAAAAGGAGAGCCGTGGTACTTAGCAGCATGGCTTTAGTAACACTGGAAGATAGCCCAGTGGTTTGGCAGAATTAGGTTCAGGGTCCTGAAGTTTGGCATCACTGGAGCAGGTGTGCTGTGTTTAAGGAGTTTAAGAAAGGGAACATCAGAATCAAAAACGTGAAAGTGGCTAGGGAACTACCAATGAGAAACTACTAAGGATTTATTAAATTGTGACCAATCCTAAATGATCAGTCAGCAGAACCGACCAATAAAAGAAAGAAGGTATTGAATTGAATCAATAAAACATTTTTGGCTACCATTTTTTTCTCAGTAACTGAAATTTCTAATGTCCAAAATAAGGATTATAATCTAAAACAAAAACTTGCATTTATATAGCACCTTTAATGTAAAATAAAATCCTAATGTGCTTCACAGAGACATATTCCTCACAGGAATGCTGTTTTGACCCCCACTACAGATTTGTTTCAAGCAGCTGGTTTTATAGTTCACATGATGGTGATTTTCTATGCATTTTGTTCCATATCAGGACCTGGAAGAGGTGGTGAAATACAATGGCAAGATAAAATTAATCAATGCTCAGGCTATATATGCTCAGAATTTCTAAGTTTAAACCCCACAAACACACAAAATATTAAAGCACCTTTTATCTTTATAATAAGCCAAACTGAAAGTGAAAGGCATTTTAAATCATTTCCGTGGTACAAACCAAATATATAACAGCAGAAAATTAGATTCAGAATTTGTCCCCCTCATTCACTTGAGTTATTAAGTTCCCATAACTAGTGGGATAACGTCCATATTTAATGCCTTGTCATGAAGTATGTTCCATATAAGGATGTACGCATCAGAGGCCGTGCAGAGGAATTTTCTGTGCATTAGCATATGAAAAATTTATTTAAATAAGAGTTCAAGAGCAGGAGGAAAACAACAAAGCACAGCTCAATGTGAAGAAATTCAGCTTTCAGTACACATTTATCAAAAAATACTGGTTGTTATGCAGAAGGATATAAATCAACATGTTCCTTCACAGTACGCTCAAATCACACAACCGAATCATAGAATCAATTGTACATTTGCTAATATTGATTATAAAAGTTATTTGAACTGTAATGTGGTCATTTTAAAATTAAATTACCATTACTATTTAATGCTGTCACAAGGACACAGCCCTTTAACTGTATAAAATTGGTAGTAAATTGATAATTAGCTGACCTAAAATGCTTGTACGTGTGATTTTGCAGCAACAGGGCCATGAATTTATGCTATTGGAATATAAACCTTTGAAGTGCCTCTTGGGGAAAGAGGCAGAAAATGGGATTGGAGTAGATAGCTCCAATTAAAGAGCTAGCACCAGCACAGGTGTGACAAGCTAAGTGGCCTCCTTCTGTGCTGTAAATTTCTATGGCTCAATGAATGTCAAGGGATTATACTGCAGCATTAGTCACATGATAAGGCTTATCATTCAGGTCAAATATTATCATAACCAATTAGACCATTCTTGTTACATTACTGCACCCTACCTTAATCTATCCCAGACAGCTGGTAAAGCCTGAATAAAGTTAATTTGAAACTTCTCCCTTTGCTGCCAGATTATTATTCAACATTACTGTGGAATATGTTCTAAAGTGCGCGCCTCCTTTCATTTTGTTCTAGCTGTGAAATATGATAAGAGAAATTCACTGAAGAACAGTGGATACAGAATTCGGTCATGTGGCACAGCCCGAATGGGACAATAGCAAGCACAGTACCTTATAATGTAAGCACTGATAATGTCCTAATATTATGTACAACACTGAGGGAGAGGCAATAAAGATTTATAAAGCAGACATTCAATATCTCGCGTTCTACTGGCAGTCAAAACTGCTTATGTAGTTTATGGTGTTATCTGAACTCCCTTGATTTAATTAGCTCCTTAGAGCTCCCCCAAAACTATCTAGGTTGTTTTCACATGGGCTTTAATTTCACAAATTTTGTGTCAGCCCATTTGTCATTAAAATAAACCTCTCGCACACTTTCTCCTGTCAAAAGTTCTACCGGCATGCACATGCTCGGCGTAAAAACTAAATGATGCGAATTTGTCCCCAAGCTCCCTTCTGCAAATATTTTGCCCTGTGTAAATTTCCCAATATACATTATACATAGGGAATAGAAAGCTGTGCACTAATAGAAAGCATGAAGCACTGGATATAAAACTTAGCATCAGCAAAACGCAAAAACACTTCATAATCAAATTCAGTTTATTGCACTATACCCACTGGGTCCAAGTTTACAATGTATCCGTTTTCAACAACAAGTCTAATACAGTTTTTCATTCCATTGTGTCTCTGCAACAACTATTACTGATTAATATGCAGGTACAGTATGGGTTATGGCAATCTATTTGTTTAATATAATGAATGAAATTAATTTTGTTAAGGGGTAGCCTTAAAGTGGAGAATTTTATTGAAGCTTTCCCATTAGGCCATTACCTTCATTAGCACCGACTCACTGAGCTTCTCCCTGTTGACAATCTTTATTGCGACCTTTTGACACGTTACACAGTGGACTCCAAGCTTCACCAATCCTATTGTAAGAAAAGCATAGGAGAAAAAACTAATTAAGGACCAGTTAAGAACTGTATCAATACCAGCATCATTTTAAGTCCAGCAGCAATAGATATTCATATTTATGAGATTATTACTAACTACTTTATTAAAAAATATCTTCAAAAGCATTCAAACGCTTAAACATCTGAGCTACTGCATTTGCCACTGCGACCAGGGCTCAGATATTTGTGGAAGATGCTAGCAAGGATTAAAATGTCGATGCCCCTAAATCAGTGAAGAAAAACATCCTTTCATGTATAGTGACTTAGGAGCAGAGAATTGTTGCTGAGATAAATTGAGATTGGTTTTCAGAATAATATACAGTCAGTTCAGCAATTCTACTGAGTTCTAATCAGAGCGCTTTACCAAAGTATTTAATTATTTCAAGTTATCGAGCCATAGCAAAAAAACATAATAGTCTTGTTTCTTCCGCTTCTAAATTTGATTCAGGTGTGTTTTCCCCTTTTCAGCTGACTCTTATTCTTTATCTCTCATTCAACTATCAGATATCCATTGGAGAAACAGTAACATTGGAAGATTGGGTATTCACACACCGGCAGCTCACCTCAGGGTTTTCTCACTCCTTCAGGAGTCGTGAATACACAGAACACTCACTAGTATAGCTGGTAGTCAGCATAACAAGGTTTTGCTTTAGGGGGGTTGAAGTCATTGAGATTTCAGAAGCAGTCGGCTGCATGAAAAAACTTCCAGCTTTACATTGCAGACAACAATGGGCTCCCATTTGTTACATCACGCATCGAAACATGGCAACGTGTTTTCAGACTGATTATCCACAAAGTGTTAGAATTTGAAACCATAGCCTTCAATTTCCTGGAACATTTCAGTGACTACAGCTCATTTACTACTGAGAAAATTGCCGCACAACTGATTTATGCCAGTTTTACGCTGAAGCATCGCTAGACGGGAATGTCTGCCAAAACTATCTGCCACTCATTTAGCTCCACCACCATGCGAAAGACCAGCTCACGTAAATTTCCTGAATTTACACGAAAATTGCGCTGGGATAGATTTATGGCCCAAAATTTAAGCCCGAAGTCCCCTTATAGTGGAGTAATTGAGATTTCTGGAATTTGATAGCGAGTTTCTTCACAATTTTGTTTTCTTACTGGGACCTGCATTACACAATATTCAGCAGGACTAAATGGCCTATCCAATGGGTATACCCCTGATCATCAGAATAATGGAATAGGAAGAGGAGCAGCAGAGACAAGAGGCTGTGAGAGTGAGGCGCCATGGTAGAGTGAAGTCACAAGCACAGCAACACAATTGTACCCAAAAGTGAAACTACATCTGGTAAAATGTTAACCTCAACCTAACTTTTAATAATTCAGATTTTAACAATGTTAACAATGGATTTTTGACAATGGTAGCTTACTGGTAACGTTACTGGACTAGTAATTAGATGCCTAGACTAATGATCCAGAGACATGAGTTCAAATCCCACCATGGCAGCTGGGGAATTGATATTCAGTTAATTAAATAATTATGGAATAAAAAAGCTACTACCAGTAATGTTGACCATGAAACTATTGGATTGTCGTTAAAAACCCATCTGGTTCACTAATGTCCTTCAGGGAAGGAAATCTACCGTCCTTACCTGGTCTGGCCGATATGTGATTCCAGACCCACAGCAATGTGGTTGATGCTTAACTGCCCTCTGAAATGGCCGAGCAAGCCATTCAGTTGTAACAAACCGCTACGAAAAACAGTAAGAATAATAAAACCGGATGGACTGCCCGGCATCGACCCCAGCACTGACTTTGGACATGACAACGGCCCAGTCAACCGTGCAAAGTTCTCCTCACCAACATCTGGAGACTTGTGCCAAAACTGGCAGCGCTGTCACACAGACTAGTCATGCAACAGCCTGACAGACATACTCACAGAATCATACCTTAGGACAATGGTAGCTTACTGGTAACGGGTTACTGGTTAAGGACAGCAGATTTCTTTCCCTGAAGGACATTAGTGAACCAGATGGGGTTTTACAACAATTCAATAGTTTTATGGTCACCATTACTGGTACTAGCTTTTTTAATTCCAGATTGATTTAATTCCGGATTTATATAATTAATGTCCCAAACTCCTCAATCACC
The DNA here is from genome assembly GCF_044704955.1 of Pristiophorus japonicus. NCBI lineage: Eukaryota > Metazoa > Chordata > Chondrichthyes > Pristiophoridae > Pristiophorus > Pristiophorus japonicus. Next base: position 133,132,015 of record NC_091990.1, on the reverse strand, counting down.
ATCTCTGGGTATGTCCTGTCTCACCGGCAGGACAGACCCACCAGGGGTGGTGGCACAGTGGTATACAGTCGGCAGGGAGTGACCCTGGGAGTCCTCAACATTGACTCCAGACCCCATGACGTCTCATGGCTTCAGGTCAACTATGGGCAAGGAAACTTCCTGCTGATTACCACCTACCACTGTCCCTCAGTTGATGAATCAGTACTCCTCCACATTGAACACCACTTGAAAGAAGCACTGAGAGTAGCAAGGGAGTAGCAATGTACTCTAGGTGGGGGACTTCAATGTCCATCACCAAGAATGGCTCAGTAGCACTACTACCAACCGAGCTGGCTGAGTCCTGAAGGACATAGCTGCCAGACTAGGACTGCGACAGGTGGTGAGAGAACCAACACGAGGGAAAAACCTACTTGATCTCATCCTCACCAATCTACCTGTCGTAGATGCATCTGTCCATGACAGTAATGGTAGCAGCGATTACCGCACAGTCATTGTGAAACAAAGTCCCGTCTTCACACTGAGGGGACACACCATCATATTGTGTAGCACTACCATTGTGCTAAATGGGATAGATTCAGAACATATCTGGCAGCTCAAAATTGGGCATCCATGAGACGCTGTGGGCCATCAACAGCAGCAGAATTGTATTTCACCACAATCTGTAGCCTCATGGACTGGCATATCCCTCACTCTACCATTACCATCAAGCCAGGGGACCAACCTTGGTTCAACAAGGAGTGGAGAAGAGCATGCCAGGAGCAGCACATGTATGCTAAAAAGTAGAAGCAGCATGCTATAGACAGGGCTAAGCAATCCCACAAAACAGATCAGATCATAGCTCTGCAGTTCTGCCACATCAGTTGTGAATGGTGGTGGACCATTAAACAACTAACGGGAGGAGGCGGCTCCATGAATATCCCCATGCTCAATTTTGGCGGCGCTCAGCACATGTGTAAAAGACAAGACTGAACCCTTTGCAACCATCTTCAGCGATAAGTGTTGAGCGGATGATCCATCTCTGCCTCCTCGTGAGGTCCCCACCATCACAGAAGCCAGTCTTCAGCCAATACGATTCACTCTACATGAAAGCAAGAAACAGCTGAGCGCACTGAATACAGCAAAGGCTATGGGCCCCGACAACACCACGCCTGTCGTGCTGAAGGCTTGTGCTCCAGAACTAGCCACGCCTCTAGCCAAGCTGTCTGAGTACATCTACAACAATGGCATCTATCCGACAATGTGGAAAACTGTCCAAGTATGTCCATCCACAAAAAGCAGAACAAATCCAATCGAGCCAATTACTTTCCCATCAAGCATCAGCAAAGTGATAGAAGGTGTTAACAGTGCTATCAAGTGGCACTTGCTCACTGATGCCCAGTTTGGGTTCCATCAGGACCACTTGGCTCCAAACCTCTTTACAGCCTTGATGCAAACATGGAGAAAAGAGCTGAATTCCAGAGGTGAGGTGAGAGTGACTGCCCTTGATATCAAGGCAGCATTTGACTAACTGTGGCATCAAGGAGCCCGAGTAAAACTGAAGTCAATGGGAATCAGGGGGAAAACACTCCACTAGCTGGAGCCATACCTAGCACAAAGGAAGATGGTTGTGGTGGTTGGAGGTCAATCATCACAGCCCCAGGACATTGCTGCAGGAGTTCCTCAGGGAAGTGTCCTAAGTCCAACCATCTTGAGCTACTTCATCAATGACCTTCTCTCCATCATAAGGTCAGAAATGGGGATATTCGCTGATGATTGCACAGTGTTCAGTGCCATTCGCAACTCCTCAGATAATGAAGCAGTCCATGCCAGAAGGCAGCACGATCTGGACGGCATTTAGGCTTGGGCTGATAAGTGGCAAGTAACATTCGCGCCACACAAGTGCCAGTCAATGACCATCTCCAACCAGCGAGAGTCTAACGACCAACTCTTGACATTCAGCAGCAACTGTGGCAACAAAAGCGGGTCAGAAGCTGGGTATTCTGTGGTTAGTGTCTCACCTCCCGACTCCCCAAAGCCTTTCCATCATCTACAAGGCATGAGTCAGGAGGAGTGTGATGGAGTACTCTCCACTTATCGGGATGAGTGCAACTCCAACAACACTTGAAGTTCAACACCATCCAGGACAAAGCAGCCCGCTTGATTGGCACCCCATCCACCACTTTAAATGTCTACTCCCTCCACCACCGATGCACCATGGCTGCAGTGTGTACCATCTAGAAGATGCACTGCAGCAACTCAACAAAGGCTTCTTCGGCAGCACCTCCCAAACTCGTGACCTCTACCACCTAGGAGGACAAGGGCAGCAGGTGCATGGGAGCACCATCACCTGCACGTTCTCCTCCAAGTCACATACCATCCTGACTTGGAAATATATCGCTGTTCCTGCATAGTCGCTGGGTCAAAATCCTGGAACTCCCTCCCTAACAAAACTGTGGGAATACCTTCACCACACGGACCATAGCCGTTTATGGCGGCTCACCATCACCTTCTCAAGGGCAATTAGGGATGAGCAATAAATGCTGGCGTTGCCAGCGACGCCCACACCCCATGAACGAATAAAGAAAAAAAACTAGTTTTGAATGCTGACCAATTTGACACCATGGTGAAAGTCAGCAAAAGTCTGCAAAGTAATCTTAGTTACTGGATATAACAATAGTTTTGCAGCCTTTTTAGTTGCATGTGGAAATGAGAGGTGAAACTAGAAATACTTTCCTCTCCAGTAGAGCTGGTGGTAAAATGTCAGGGATCTAAAATGGACAACAGTGAGTTCAAACCCAGATTTAATGGAGATTCACACTTGTTTCCCCTAATTTTACAAGTTTTGGTGATTCTTGCCATCTACTAAATGATGCAGGATGATAATTTTACAAAATAATCCCCATTAAACAGCAAGACAGTCGGTCATTATTTTCTGAGCATTTTAAAATTACCTTAGAAAGTTGCAAGACAAATGGGCAACAATTGGCGGCACTGCATTTGCGTTTGTTTTTCTATTCCAGTGTAGGCAAATGAGCTCCGCAAGCAATTTCCACGCCAGTTCCATCGGCAGGATTTGGTGCAGAAACTGGCATGAATTTTAACATCATTTCTGTATAAATGCAATCTACATTCCCTGTCTTGGATTGCAACTGTGCAGAAAGCTCGAGTATCAGGAAAACAGTGAAGAAATCTGCTGGTTGAGGAAAGTTCCCATCTGTTTCTGCACTATTGCCAGGGATGAAGGTTTTTGATCATTACCTCTATCTAGTCCTGAGTACTTGCTTTGTTTCACACTTCCCGCGAGCCATTTTGAGCATCTCTGATTTTCATTCTTCGAATTGCGGATTACTCAGAATGCACACGAGCACTCTTTTGCACATTGGCAACATGTCCAACTGCATTGTAGAGGCTCAGCCAGCGCTTTGGACAAATCTGCCTAAACACCAACCCAACACAATCAGAAAGGGCTTAGATTTTTCAGTCCTTCAAATGAAGCTGCTGAGCTCGCAGTAGAATAGGTGCAGAGTGCATGGGACTGAAAAAAGCTTTGAGCATGGCAGCGAGCTTTATCCCTGGTGCATACATTAACCACATAAAGGTTGAATCCATGTTGAAAATTACTACTTGCTGCAAGTTCAGATCCTTCTTTGCCTAAAGTGTACACTACAATTGCTCACTTGTAATGATAGATGACAGGAAAGGTTTGCACAGGCCAGGACCTTTTCTTGGCCATAAAATCAGATGGAAAACAGGACCACAGGAGCATAGAATCCTAAGTTTCAATGAACACTTGATACGTTGGGTCAAATCTTGCTGGAATGAGGCATCTCGTTGTGTACGCTGTTAGTCAGACTTTTTTCTGCATCCTTCAGCTTGAAAAATGTTGTCCTGTAAGCTGCGAGGGCAACGCTGCATCTGGGACCTTACTGAAAGGTGGGACCAACAGTGCACCTCCTTAATCAACGAGATTTAAGGATTGAGTAAGAAACAGATGATCAATGAAAGAGGGTGAATCAGTGACAAATCAGGTGCAGAAAGAAAAATGAAAGGGAAAGAAATATTGGATTATAGAGACAGAAAGGAAAAGTAAGAATTTAAAATTTATTAAAGAAGGATTGACTGCATGCAGGAATGGGACTCAACAAATTAATTGTTCCATTTCTGGGCCGGCGAGGTTGTCTGGCATTGCATTAACAATTATCACGTCGTTAAAAGAATACTTACGCTGTTAAGTATCAGCTCCAACTTTTTGAGTTTATTGTGCAAATCCAGCAAGTTCTTCAAAATAACAGGGAGGTTGAGGGCGAGCTGCCATTTGCTTTGCACAAAGGGCGGAGCGGCGCAAATCGATCAGCAAGTTATGGCGATTCTCAACACTCGGCAAATCTCTATTCCCCTGGACCAGCTGGCCGATTTGCACATTAATAACTGTATGCTTCATCAACTCACCGTTACTTTTCCAGTAAGATTTGGGCCAATGTTGCCTTAAGAACATAAGAGGAGTAGGAGTGGGCCATTTGACCACTCGAGCTGCACCGCCATTTAATGAGATCCATGGCCTTCATTGCGCCTCTACCTTTGCAAGAAATGCACTGTAATGTTCAGGCAGGTATTTAAGAACAAAAGAACATAAGAATTAGGAGCAGCAGTAGGACATATGGCTCTTCGGGTCTGCTCTGCCATTCAATAAGATCATGGCTGATCATCGATCTCAACTCCACTTTCCCGCCCAATCTCCATATCCCTTGATTCCTCTAGAGTCCAAAAATCTCTCTATCTCAGCCTTGAATATACCCAACGACTTAGCATCCACAGCCCTTTGGGGCAGAGAATTCCAAAGATTCCCAACCCTCAGTGAAGAAATTCCTCATCTCAGTCTTAAATGGCTTATCCCTTATCCTGAGACTATGTCCCCTAATTCTCGACACTCCAGCCAGGGGAAACAATCTCTCAGCGTCTATTCCATCAAGCCCCTTTCAGAATCTTGTATGTTTTAATGAGATCACCTCTCATTCTTCTAAACTCCAAATAGTATAGGCCTATTCTACAGAATCCCTCATCATAGGACAGCTTTCTCATCCCAGGAATCAATCTAGTGAATCTTAGTTGCACCACCTCCAAGGCAAAAATATCCTTCCTTAGATAAGGAGACCAAAACTATGCACAGTACTCCAGGTGTGGTCTCACCAAGGCCCTGTATAATTGCAGCAAGACTTCCTTACTCTTATACTCCAACCCCCTTGCAATAAAGAGCAACATGCCATTTGCCTTCCTTATTGCTTGCTGTACCTGCATACTAGCTTTCTGCTTCTTGCACAAGGACACCCAAATCTCGCTGTACACCAACATTTAAAAGTTTCTCACCATTTAAAAAATATTCTGTTTTTCTATTCTTCCTACCAAAGTGAATAACCTCACAATTCCCAACATTATACTCGATCAACCACCTTACTGGCCACTCACTTAGTCTATCTATAACCCTTTGCGGACTCTTTGCCTTACTGCTCCACCTAGCTTTGTATCATCAGCAAACTTGGATACATTACACTCGGTCCCTTCATCTAGGTCATTAATATAGATTGTAAATAGCTGAGGCCCCAGCACTGATCCTTGCGGCACCCCATTAGTTACAGCCTGCCAACCTGAAAAAGACCGGTTTATTCTGATTTCTGCCTGTTAACCAATCCTCTATCCATGCTAATATATTATCCCCAACACCATGAGCTCTTATCTTGTTTTATGTGGCAGCTTATCGAATGTCTTTTGAAAATCCAAATATACTTCATCCACTAGTTTCCCTTTATTTACCCTGTTAGTTACATCCTCAAGCAATTCTAATAAATTTGTCAAACATGATTTCCCTTTCATAAAACCATATTGACTCTGCCTAATCATGTTATGATTTTCTAAGTGCCCTGATACCACTTCCTTAACAATGGATTCCAGCATTTCCTGATGACTGATGTCAGGCTAATTGGTCTGTAGTTCCCTGTCTTCTCTCCCGCTCCTTTCTTGAATAGCGGTTTTACATTTGTTACCTTCTAATCCGCTGGGACCGTTCTAGAATCTAGGGAATTTTGGAAGATCAAAACCAATGCATCCACTATCTCTGCAGCCACCTCTTTCAGAACCCTAGGATGTAGGCCATCAGGTCCAGGGAATTAGTCGGCTTTTTGTCCCATGAGTTTCTCTAGTACTTTTTCTCTACTTATATTCCTCACCCTCATTAGACCTTTGTTTCCCCACCATTTTTGATATGCTTTTTGTGTCTTATACTGTGAAGGCAGATACAAAATATTTGTTTTACGTATCTGCCATTTCCTTATTCCCCATAAGAATTTCTCCTGTCTCAGCCTCTAAGGGACCAACATTTACTTTTGCAACTCTCTTCCTTTTTACATAGTTATAGAAGCTCTTACAATCTGTTTTTATATTTCTTGCTAGTTTTCTCTCATATTCAATTTTTTCCCTTTTTACCAATTTTCTGGACATCCTTTGCTGGTTTCTGAAACTCTCCCAATTGTCAGGCTAACTACTATTCTTCGCAACATTATAAGCTTCTTCTTTTAATCTAATGCTATCCTTAACATAACACAGTCTGAAGCACAAGCTCCTGTCAGACAAACGGGCCAAAATTGCCCTGTTCTGCACCTCCAGTTAGCGCCTCCGGGGGCGCTAACGGGGCACAAAACTGCATTTGCCCAACGGGGGGTGGGGGAGGGGGGGGGGCGCTACCGACTCCTGCAAAGTTGTGCAGGAGTTAGCGGAGGTGCGGGTGATGATGTCATTGCCAACCCATTTGTGTGAAATTGCTTAGCGCCTCGTGAGGCTGCTGTGGGCCGACCTCCATTACATAGATGGAAGTTAAAGGGGAAGTGCGCTGCATCGTGCGCTGCCATTTTTCTTTCTTCAGCCAACTCACCATCGGCCCGCTGTCCATCGATGCCTTGTGGTCCGTGCCGTGATCGTGCAGCCCGGCACTCCGTTTGGGTGGCGGGCTGCGGCCATAACACCACGCAGCCCTGGTATCCCAGTGGAGGCCATCAAAGGGCCTGCAGAGTTCGCTGCAGCCCTCCCCTTTAACAGAGGGGTCAGGGTGTTGAAACGTGTCCGTGGTATGTGGAGAAGCTGTGTAGTGCTGCCGATCCCGCCCGCGTAGCGCCCTGGACACCGTCCAACAGGAAGTGGATGCCGCCGTTGCGCTCCACTTCCTGTGAGGGGCGGTAACACGAATTTCGAGGCTGGAGCGGGACTTATGCGTCTTGCCTCGATTCGGCTAATGCCCCCAAATGGGGCATAACCCAATTTCGCCCCTACAGAACAGAGCACAGTCTCCTGTCAGACATACAGTTGAGGACAGGCTCCTGTCTGATGTTATGTACAGTGAGACCATGCTCAGACGATCCGTTGGTCCCAGCAGAATGACACCAAAGCTCTCAGCACTCAGAAATAACCGTTTGCTTTAAATCAGTGGTCAACATTGCCAACACCAAAAACCTTCACATCTGATCAATCTACACTGAAATAAACATCCAGCCCGAAAAGAAAATCAGCCTGCAATTACTGGAGTAATATCAGCATTCATTATCTGCAATTAATGTGAAATTAACTTAATTGGTGATGCACAAAGCAAAGCTCTCATCATCCAGATACCCCTTTTAATCATATGATTTGACTGACAGTCTAACCACAGTATCGTGACCAGAACCAATATTTTATTTTAATTATCCATTGTTTAAGATTACCAGATGCGCTCCAATCTCTCGGTTACTTAAGTTCTTTGCTCGACTTCAAACTGAGCAAAATAACCTCCTCCACAAACACGAATACAAGTGTGTAATTAATTTGCTTCCAGAATGATTTTCACCGTATCATAAGGAGGGGAAAAAAGGAAACTTAATTTCACACCATAATATCGAGTGAGTGCACTTCAACTGATCGATCACAAGTAATCTGTACAAATGTTGTTCCACTGATTAAATGAAAGTTGCTATTTTGAAGAAAAGGATAAAAAACCTTTGATGTTGTAGCACCCTAGGGTGATGTGACAGTAATTCAGCTCCAGTGTACTGTGAGCATCTGAAGAGCTGTCCTTCAGCTGAGTTTGACTGAACTTGCTACCAAAATAGAAGGTGCTGGATCTTTCATCCCTCACCTCCAATTTTCTCCTTGCAGAGACATGGTTCAAAGACAGCTGCTACGTACTGCTACCTTGGCCAAGTTGTAATTCTTTCATTGAGAGCAAAGGTAATGAATGTTTGGCAGGCTATTTCACTGTGGGTAACAAGGGAGAGGGGTATTGCAACCAAGCCCCATCTGGTCTCCATTCAACATCCACACATGCGTTCATGCCAACAAGTGTCGCTGGACAGTAATTAGGAATGAGACATCTGGCTTATTTTTCCCTTCCAGAGATGCTACTGCTGCCACAGCTGAATTCATTTAACTGAATAGTCCAGGGATATAAAACAAGGCCTTTCTGGTCTGTACGGCCTGTTACATGCTGCTTTTACTTACGAATCATCAGGAGAGCTAAATGTTCTGTGACATCTTTCCAGCACAGGCACAATGGGCTGAATGGCTTCCTTCTGTGCAGTATGATTCTATGGTACTGAGCTCAAGATGCCATAGATTCCACCATGTTACAGTGCAACCAAGAAAAGCAAGGGGTGAAACCTTTTCCTTTAAAAATTAAATTCTTTTCATGCTGCCATACAATTAATATTTCTCTCATGAACACACAAAACATAGAGGGCCTAAATTTTCAAATAGGTAAAAGAAAGAAAAGACTTGCATTTATATAGCGCCTTTCACGACCACCGGAAGTCCCACAGCACTTTACAGCCAATTAAGTACTTTTGAAGTGTAGTCACTGTTGTAATGTAGGAAACGCTGCAGCCAATTTGTGCTCAGCAAGCTCCCACAAACAGCAGTGTGATAATAACCAGATCATCTGTTTTTGTTCTGTTGATTGAGGAATAAATATTGATCAGGACACCGGGGATAACTCCCCTGCTCTTCTTCAAAATAGTGCCATGGAATCTTTTATGTCCATCTGAAAGAGCAGACGGGGCCTCGATTTAACATCTGATCCAAAAGATGGCACCTCCGACAGTGCCGCACACCCTCAGCACTACACTGGAGTGTCAGCTTAGATTTGTGTGCTCAAATCTCTGGAGTGGGACTTAAATCCCAACCTTCTATCTCAGAGGTGAGAGTGCTACCCACTGAGCAACTGGATGACAGGTGGATGGTATCGCTTTACCAGTCAGTCTGTGATTGTCAGTCAGTTAAGTTTACCATCACTAATATTTTCCACTGCAAGTGGTAAGTTGCTCTTGCTGGTGGTGTGTCCGCATTATAATGGAGTAGAAAAGGAAATTCCGTCAACACAAAAGGCAAAGAAGCATGCGGCAGAGCTGCCAACTTCCCTTATTTTGTACAGAGACCCCAAGTTTTCAAGCAAACTTGAGCTGCCAAAATTTTCTGCTGATTCGAAATCTTACAAGCAAAAGGAGGAGGACTGAGGTCCAAGTCTTCTCACCCAACTCGGCAACCTCCCAACCTGACATTGCAATCAGAGAAGGAAGGTCAGGGGTCAAGCTAAAGGTTAACTTTTGGCATGGAAATTCTCCAGAAAATCCCAAGCAGCCATCAGTAGAATCAAGTAAAGTTGATCTACAACAAAAATAACACACATCTTTCCTCGAGATAAAACATGAATTCAAAAACATGTAATCATTATACCAACTAAATTCCTCTTGAGGCTTAAAAGTAGAGTTGTAATGGAAACCAGCACAAGTGACCGGGCTGTAGCCGATCAAATGTATTTGCACACATAATAATTGATGAGTTAAGCAGATCTGGCACAGATAAGGCTGCATTGGGGAGGCCACAGCCAACAACACAACAACTTGTATTTATATAGCGTCTTTAACATAATGAAATGTCCCAAGGCGCTTCACAGGAGTATAATGAGATAAAACTTTTGACACCGAGCGCATAAGTAGAAATTAGCACAGGTGACCAAAAGCTTGGTCAAAGAGGTATGTTTCAGGAGCGTCTTGAAGGAGGAAAGAGAGGCAGAGAGGTTTAGGGAGGGAGTTCCAGAGTTTGGGGCCTAGGCAACAGACGGCACGGCCACCAATGGTTGAGCGATTATAATCAGGGATGCTCAAGAGGGCCGAATTAGAGGAGCGCAGACATCTTGGGGGGGGGGGGGGCTGAAGGAGATTACACAAATAGGGATGGGCGAAGCCATGAAGGGCTTTGAAGGGAGGAGGAACTGAGGGAAATCCTTCTTAGTTGGGAAATTGTGTTGGGGAAATTGATGGGATTGAAGGCCGATAAATCCCCAGGGCCTGATGGACTGCATCCCAGATTACTTAAGGAGGTGGCCTTGGAAATAGCGGATGCATTGACAGTCATTTTCCAATATTCCATTGACTCTGGATCAGTTCCTATAGAGTGGAGGGTAGCCAATGTAACCCCACTTTTAAAAAAAGGAGGGAGAAAGAAAACACGGAATTATAGACCAGTCAGTCTGACATCGGTAGTGGGTAAAATGATGGAATCAATTATTAAGGATGTCATAGCAGTGCATTTGGAAAGAGGTGACATGATAGGTCCAAGTCAGCATGGATTTGTGAAAGGGAAATCATGCTTGACAAATCTTCTGTAATTTTTTGAGGATGTTTCCAGTAGAATGGACAAGGGAGAACCAGTTGATGTGGTGTATTTGGACTTTCAGAAGGCTTTCGACAAGGTCCCACACAAGAGATTAATGTGCAAAGTTAAAGCACATGGATTTAGAACTGGTTGTCAGACAGGAAGCAAAGAGTAGGAGTAAATGGGGACTTTTCAGAATGGCAGGCAGTGACTAGTGGGGTACCACAAGGTACTGTGCTGGGGCCCCAGCTGTTTACATTGTACATTAATGATTTAGACAAGGGGATTAAATGTAGTATCTTCAAATTTGCGGATGACACTAAGTTGGGTGGCAGTGTGAGCTGCGAGGAGGATGCTATGAGGCTGCAGAGTGACTTGGATAGGTTAGGTGAGTGGGCAAATGCATGGCAGATGAAGTATAATGTGGATAAATGTGAGGTTATCCACTTTGGTGGTAAAAACTTAGAGACAGACTATTATCTGAATGGTGACAGATTAGGAAAAGGGGAGGTGCAACGAGACCTGGGTGTCATGGTACATCAGTCATTGAAGGTTGGCATGCAGGTACAGCAGGCGGTTAAGAAAGCAAATGGCATGTTGGCTTTCATTGCGAGGGGATTTGAGTACAGGGGCAGGGAGGTGTTGCTACAGTTGTACAGGGCCTTGGTGAGGCCACACCTGGAGTATTGTGTACAGTTTTGGTCTCCTAACCTGAGGAAGGACATTCTTGCTATTGAGGGAGAGCAGCGAAGGTTCACCAGACTGATTCCCGGGATGGTGGGACTGACCTATCAAGAAAGACTGGATCAACTGGGCTTGTATTCACTGGAGTTCAGAAGAATGAGAGGGGACCTCATAGAAATGTTTAAAATTCTGATGGGTTTAGACAGGTTAGATGCAGGAAGAATGTTCCCAATGTTGGGGAAGTCCAGAACCAGGGGTCACCATCTGAGGATAAGGGGTAAGCCATTTAGGACTGAGATGAGGAGAAACTTCTTTACCCAGAGAGTGGTGAACCTGTGGAATTCTCTACCACAGAAAGTTGTTGAGGCTAATTCACTAAATATATTCAAAAAGGAGTTAGATGAAGTCCTTACTACTAGGGGGATCAAGAGGTATGGCGAGAAAGCAGGAATGGGGTACTGAAGTTGCATGTTCAGCCATGAACTCATTGAATGGCGGTGCAGGCTAGAAGGGCCGAATGACCTACTCCTGCACCTATTTTCTATGTTTCTATATTTCTAAAACAAGGATGAGAACTTTGAAATTGCGATGGTGCTTATCTGAAAGCTTATGTAGGTCAGCGAGCGCAGGGGTGATCGGTGAGCGGGACTTGGTGCAAGTTAGGACACGGTCAGCCGAGTTTTGGATCACCTCTAGTTTACGTAGGGTAAAATGTGGGAGGCCAGGCAGGAGTACTTTGTGAGTCGTCAAGTTTAGAGGTAACAAAGGCATGGATGAGAGCTTCAGCAGCAGATGAGCTGAGGCAAGGGCGGAGATGGGCAATGTTACGGAGGTGGAACTAGGCGATCTTAGTTATGCTGCGGATATGTGGTTGAAAGCTAATTTCAGGATCAAATATGACACCAAGATTGCAAACAGTCTGGTTCAGCCTCAGACAGAAGTTTGGGAGAGGGATAGAGTCAGTGGCTAGGGAACGCAGGTTGTGGCGGGGACCGAAAACAATGGCTTTGATTTTCCCGATATTCAATTGGAGAAAATTTCTGCTCATCCAGAACTGGATGTCGGACAAGCAGTCTGACAATTTAGAGACCGTGGAGGGGTCGAGAGAAGTGGTATTGAGGTAGAGCTGGGTGTCATCAGCGAATATGTGGAAACCAGTATACCAAAACCATGAAGCCAAGACCAGATTTTTACCAGGTGAAGGGAAAACATGAAGGAGAATTCTTCCTGGACAACCTTGGACAGATTCTGCTTTATGACTATGCTGGTTATAACTGCTAAGCAAATGTGCTGGTCCACAGCCATTTTATAGATATAAGGTGGACACATCACATGACATTAGGAAGTGTACAGGATGAGGAGCCTATGGGATATAGGGAGTACAAGAGATGTTGTGGGATACATTAGATACAAGACAATACTATGCAGGCATTAAACTAATATGCTCTCTGCTGTGCACAGCTGATGTAAACACTAGACACTCACTAGAAACAGCAAGTGCATCATAGAAGTACCAGTACTAATATTTAGGGTTGCTGCTTTTAGAATTGCAATCGGCATTTGGTGGTAGGAATTGATTTTTTTTTTAAAGAGCAGCTGACTTGACATAAATGGCTTCCAATCAATAGGCGTCAGTCCCAAGTGCATCATCACAACTACAGGATTCTGCTTAAAAATTCCATAGCACTTGCTAAAATACACCTCATACTATAGGGTTTGATCAGTTCCTTATTCTGTTAGCACTTACAAAATAAAATTAGTTGAAAATAGGAATTAACAAAATAAATTATTAAATATCCAAAGTTCAAATTAGAAATTGTTAAAGATAAGAGGTATCAATCTGAATGTTTTTTTTATTACTGATAATGAACTATTGTAACAACACAAAAGGCAATTATCGTTAAATGTATTACAAACTCAATTAATAGAAAGCACAGTAAAAATCAATGTAGTACAATCTTTTCCAGATTTTAAACACGAAAATAATATTAAACATAAAGGCTAATAATTTGCCCACAAAACTACAAATGAAAAATGAGGCAGTCCAAAATATCACCATGCTTTCTCACAAAGAAAATTATTGAAAAAAAGCAGTCAAGTTCAAAGCACAATGACTCACCATTCTGTGTCTTGAAAAGGAAAGAATCAATATTGCTATTTATTGTGTGTGTAAAACAGGTACTAAGATAAAGCCTTAGACACAGGCAACTTTTCAGTATAAAGGAGAACCATTGCTCAGTCCCAAAATGGTGCACGGTATGCCGGAAAGCATTATTGTTTGAAGCAAGTTCTTTCTGCCTTCTCTTTCTTTCATAACCAACTGTCGCTCTGGAGCCTCTTGCAGTTAAAGCAGTTAAAGTTCACAGGAAGCACATGGAAAATGCCAGGCCCTCAGCCCCTGTCCACAAGAACCAGCAATCATTGAGGAAATAGAGTGTACAGGGAGAGGAGCCATGGGATACAGAGAATACCAGAGAGGCTGTGGGATAATAGAGGGTGCAAGTGAAGTTTGATAGATACAGAGGATACAAGACAAAAGTCCATGGGATACAAAGTACGTCTTGGGATGTAGAGCATACTAGATAACTAGCCATGGGATCTGGAAGAGGAGGAACTGTGGGATCCAAAGGAAACCAATGAAGAAAAGCCCTGAAATCTGGAATAGACAGGAGGAGGAGGTCGGAGAAGGAGAATATGCAGAGTAGTTGGTCCATCTAACAAAATTACAAAAACTCTGGAGAGCCTCATCATGACTGGTGTTTAGAAAACAGGATAATCAGGGGCTGGTTGTTAAATACCGAATGACCCAATTTTTCCCCTTCTACCGGGATGCATTAGCACCAGTGTTAAGCCCAGTGGAAGTATAGATTTTACTCACTGGAAGAATAGGATTTACTCACAAGTGTTGAAACACCACGTGCTACATTTACCTCAAAAGGGAAAACCAGGCTTACATCATTTACAATTATGTCTAGGATTGGACGTGAATTCAGTATCATTGATCAGCTATAGATGCATCACTTGGTTCTGTAGGAGTAGGTGTACAGGACATCCTATAATGTTTGATCTACTAAAGCCTGCTTATTTTTAACGTGGGGATATTTCATACTCGTGCGTATGTGCAAAAATGTCAGTGCAAAATTATGTTTCTAGTTTGAACTGGAAGATAACTGGATTGGAGCCTGTAAACTACCCCTTGGTGTGTGATTATTGTAATCATATAGTAACAGTCTATATCGCCAAAAATCTGCAGCCAAGCAGTGCCAACTGTAAATATATTCAAGCTTTCACAGCTGCCACTTGGCATCTGATTTGATTATCACACATCAGACGACAAGACAAAAAAGCCTATTTATCAGTGAATTTTGTGTTTGGAATGAACAGCCCTATCCCATTCAAAATCATTAATTGGGGCTCTAAATTTAAACTCTGGATCATAACTGGACGACTGATTAAAAATTCCTTCAGAAAGGCATTACATCAAGTTAAATAAAGCAATCTGGATTCATATGGTCGTTTTTGTTCCTGTACAGTTCTATGATGCTAAGGAATTTAGGGCATTTGGTGGGGGTAGTTTAAGTATGCCTACTGATGAATTGGGAGTAATCATCGTCTGCTGAAGGATGTGTGATTGGGGGCAGGAAGACAGTCTCTGAATTTTTCCTGAAATTGGCCACAGGTTTTTTGCGCTTCCTCTAGGAGTGAGCATCACAAACATTTGGGAAGGGTGCTGCACAAGGCCTAGCAAGGATGGGCTTGATCATCTTTTCTCACCTTTCTTGTCTGATGTTTGCATGGTGCAATACCAAGCCGTTGAGAAGTAGGTGGTTGAAGCTTTGTGCAGATCCAAAATAGAACAATGAACAGGACTGATGGTAAAAATCAACCAATCCCTCTTGGCCAAGGAATGGGATTTAGCCTAGAAAACTGTAGGAGGGAGAAAAGATAACTAGCAAAGACAAGGGGGGAAATCTAAATCAATTCTGCAGTTCAGCCAGATCACATTTCAGTACTAAAGCTAAACACACAGGTTTAGCTTTTACACCTTTCTCACCTGCACCTTTACACTCGTCTCCGTCATAAAGCTGAGCCTCAGGTGGCAAGGATGAAATATTTCAATTTACATATCAGAGGACATTCTTTCTGTATCCAACTACTATCTTATTTGTCCCCAACCTAAAATGTAAATTTAATACTCCTGAGTTAGCCGATCTAAAATAGAACACTGAACATGGGTAAAAATGAACTATCCCTCTTGGTCAAGGAATAGGATTTAGCCAGAGACAGCAGGGAGCATATTGGTTTAATTTGCCTTGTTTTTTAAATATTTGTTCCAGGATGTGGGTGTCCCTGGCAAGGCCGGCATTTATTGGCCAGTCCTAATTGCCCTCGAGAAGATGGTGGTGAGCCGTCTTCTTGAATTGCTGCAGTCCTGGTGGTGAAGGTATTCCCACAGTGCTGTTAGGGAGGGAATCCTTGGATTTTGATCCAGCGACGAAGAAGGATTGGTGATATATTTCTAAGTCAGGATGGTGTGTAACTTGGAGGAGAACGTGCAGGTGATGGTGTTCCCATGCACCTGCTGCCCTTGTCCTCCTAGGTGGTAGAAGTCATGAGTTTTGGAGGTGCTGCCGAAGAAGCCTTGGTGAGTTGCTGCAGTGCATTTTGTAGATGGTACACACTGCAGCCATGGTGCACCATTGGTGGAGGCAGTGAATGTTGAAGGTGGTGGATGGGGTGCGAATCAAGTTGCCTGCTTTGTCCTGGATGGTGTTGAGCTTCTCGAGTGTTGTTTGAGCTGCACACATGCAGGCAAGTGAAGAGTATTTCATGACATCCCTGATTTGTGCCTTGTAGATGGAGGAAAGTCAGGAACTGAGGATCGTGCCTCAGAATACCCAGCCTTTGACCTGCTCTTGTTGCCACAGTATTTATGTGGCTGGTCCAGTTAAGTTTCTGATCAATGGTGACCACCAGAATGTTGATTGGTGGGGGTTTACATAATAACATAAGAAATAGGAACAGGAGTAGGCCATATGGCCCCTCGAGCCTGCTCCGCCATTCAATACGATCATGGCTGATCTGATCATGGACTCAGATCCACATCCCTGCCTGCACCCCATAACCCCTTATTCCCTTATCGGTTAGAAACTGTCTATCTTTGTCTTAAATTTATTCAATGTCCCAGCTTCCACAGCTCAATGAAGCAGCGAATTCCAAAGATTTACAACCCTCAGAGAAGAAATTCCTCCTCATCTCAGTTTTAAATGGGTGGCCCCTTATTCTAAGATTATGCTCCCTAGTTCTAGTCTCCTCTATCAATGGAAACATCCTCTCTGCATCAACCCTGTCAAGCCCACTCATAATCTTATACGTTTCGATAAGATCACCTCTCATTCTTCTGAATTCCAATGAGTAGAGGCCCAACCTACTCAACCTTTCCTCGAAAGTCAACCCCCTCATCTTCGGAATCAACCGAGTGAATCTTCTCTGAACTGCCTCCAAAGTATCGTTTTGTAAATATGGAAACCAAACTGCACGCAGTATTCCAGGTGTGGCCTCACCAATATCCTGTATAACTTTCGCAAGACTTCACTGCTTTTATATTCCATCCCCTTTGCAATAAAGGCCAAGATTTCATTGGCCTTCCTGATCACTTGCTGTATCTGCATACCTTCTTTTGCATTTCATGCACAAGTACCCCTAGGTTCCGCTGCACTGCAGCATTTGCAATTCTTCTCCATTTAAATAATATCTTCTTCTTTGATTTTTTCTGCCAAAGTGCATGATCTCACACTTTCCAACATTATACTCCATCGGCCAAATTTTTGCCCACTCACTTAGCTTATGTCCTATTGCAGATTTTTTGTGTCCTCCTCACACCTGGCTTTTCCTCCCATCTTTGTATCGGCAGCAAACTTGGCTACGTTACACTCAGTCCCTTCTTCCAAGTCGTTAATATAGATTGTAAATAGTTGGGGTCCCAGCACTGATCCCTGCGGCACCCCACTAGTTACTGATTGCCAACCCGAGAACGACCATTTATCCCGACTCTATGTTTTCTGTTGGTTAGCCAATAGTCGTGTCTGACTAACTTTAGACATTTAGACGATGGTAATGCCATTGAATATCAAGGGGAAGTGGTTAGACTCTCGTTTGTTGGAGATGGTCATTGCCAGGCACTCATGTGGTGTGAATGTTATTTGCCACCTATTAGCCCAAGCCTGAATGTCATCCAGGTCTTGTTGCATGCAGGGATGGACTGTTACATTTTCTAAGGAGTTGCAAATGGAACTGAACACTGCAATCATCAGCGAACATCCGCACTTCTGACCTTATGATAGAGGGAAGGTAATTGATGAAGCAGCTGAAGATGGTTGGGCCTAGGACACTGCCGTGAGGAAGTCCTTCAACGATGTTTTGGGGCTGTGATGATTGACTTCCAACCACCACAACTATCTTCCTTTGTGCTAGGTATGACTCCAGCAAGTGAAGAGTTTTCCCACTGATTCTCATTGACTTCAGTTTTACTAGGGCTCCTTGATGCCACACTCGGTCAAATGCTGCCTTGATGTCAAGGACAGTCACTCTCACCCCACCTCTGCAATTCAGCTCTTTTGTCCATGTTTGGACCAAGTCTGTAATGAGGTCTGGAGCTGAGTGGTCCTGGCGGAACCCAAACTGAGCATCGGTGGGCAGGTTATTGGTGAGTAAGTGCCTTTTGACAGCACTGTTTATGACACCTTCCATCACTTTGCTGATGATTGAGATTAGACTGATGGGGCGGTAATTGGCCGGATTGGATTGGTCCTGGTTTTAGTGGACAGGACATACCTGGGCAGTTTTCCACATTATCGGGTAGATGCCAGTATTGTCAGCTGTACTGGAACAGCTTGGCTAGAGGCGCAGCTAGTTCTGGAGCACAAGTCTTCAGCATGACAGCCGGGATATTTTCAGGGCCCATAGCCTTAGTTGTATCCAGTGCGCTCAGCTGCTTCTTGATATCATGTGGAGTGAATTGAATTGCCTGAAGACTGGCTTCTGTGATAGTGGAGACCTCAGGAGGAGGCCGATATGGATCATCCACTCGGCATTTCTGGCTGTAGATGGTTGTAAATGCTTCAGCCTTGTCTTTTGCACTTGTGTGCTGGGCTCCGCCATCATTGAGGATGGAGATATTCATAGAGCTTCCCCCTCCCATTAGTTGTTTAATTGTCCACCACCATTCACAACTGGAGATGGCAGGACTGCAGAGCTTTGATCTGATCCATTGATTGTGGGATCGCTTAACTCTGTTTATAGCATGCTGCTTCCGCTGCTTAGCATGTATGTAGTCCTGTGCTGCAGCTTCCCCAGGCTGGTACCTCATTTTTAGGTACGTCTGGTGGCGCTCCCGACATGCTCTTCTGCACTCCTCATTGAACCAGGATTGGTCCCCTGGCTTGATGGTAATGGTAGAGTGAGGGATATGCCAGGCCATGAGGTTACAGTGGTGGAATACAATTCTGCTGCTGCTGATGGGCCACAGTGTCTCATGGATGCCCAGTTTTGAGCTGCTAGATCTGTTCTGAATCTATCCCATTTAGCACGGTGGTAGTGCCACACAACGCGATGGAGGGTATCCTCAATGTGAAGGTGGGACTACGTCTCCACAATGACTGTGTGGAGTTCACTGCTACCAATGCTGTCATGGACAAATGCATCTGCAACCGGTAGATTGGTGAGGACGAGGTCAAGTAGGTTTTTCCCTCGTGCTGATTCTCTCACCACCTGCTGCAGGCCCAGTCTGCATACCTTCCTATGTATCCTACAACCTCTGTTGTACCCCCATATCCCATAGGCTCCTCATCCTGTACACTCCCTAATGTCATGTGATGTGTCAGCCTTATACCTATAAAATGGCTATCGACCAGTACATTTGTTTAGCAGTTATAACCATCATCATATTTCAAACGGAATTCAATCGTATTTTTAAATGTTTGAAGTATTTCTTCTTTCTTATAGCGAGTCCTTAATCTCCAGTCTGATGCTCTTGACAAGAGAGTCATTATTTCCTCCCCTTTTTGATTCATGCAAGGCCTTTGACAAAGCAACTCGGAGCCTCTTATTTATCAAGTTTGAAAATGCAGACATCTCTAGCCTTCTTTTGAACTGCATTTTATTCATGCCTTTACTCTTAAATTCAAAGCATGTTCGTCAGTGTCAACTTATCCACCGAAGTGACAAGGTTCTGAATAAGATGGCTTCTTAAATCTATTGTAAGTTAATAATCTTAAAATGGCTAAATTGTTCTGAGGATCAAAAGCTGCTTTGGAGGTTGATAGCAATTATGCTTCTTATTCACAACAGTAGTGCCTTGTCTACTCTATGGTTTTCCAATCCTCATGCACAACAACACTCTCACATTCTCTCCAGAGCTGGGAGCCCATTTGCACTTGTTATGCATTCGGTCTGATACTCTAGTAGCACTAAGCAGTGTCATTACCCTACGCACTCCATAATTGTTGCCTCTGCACTAAGCAAATACTGCACTGCTACAACGATGATGCAGTTCGATCCATAATTTAATTTATCTCTGCTTCAGTATAATACATAGCTTACAAACATACAGAAATGATGGGCAGGAAAACCAGCTGGTCCATCAAGCTTGTCCCACACCCACGATGGCTGGAGCATCATGACGAGACGCTTCCTACTCCCACCACTCCCCCCTGCACCCCCACCCCACCTCATCTACCGCATGTAATATCCTGAGAGAGGCAAAAAAAACCCAGAAAGAACAGCCATGTTTCTTACATTACAACAGTCACTATACTTCAAAAGTACTTCATTGGCTGTATTGGAACGTCCGGAGGTCGTGGGAGGCACTATATAAATGCAGGATTTTACTTTTCTTTCTAGTTTCATGTAGATTTAAAATATACTTGACCTTGACAGGAAGATGTCTACTTTGGAATGTGAAATGTATGCCTAGTGTGCGTCAGATTTTAAAATTATCCAATCAGGACTAGACTTCTCTCCCTTAAGTTGATAAAAAGAAAGTCTGTTCTATTTCTATCCTATTTGAAGGCTTAACTTTACCAAATTTGTCTCCCTTAGGATTGTTGTTCAGTTGCACAATTTTGTGGTTTACTTCACTGCTGATTCTCATACATACTTTGGATTTGTCACTTCCATCAATTACAACACGGTTCCAATTTTACCCCTACTTTATCTAGATGTATTAATTGAGGATGATTTTGTTGAAGTGCCTTATTCTGTGTATTATCAAAACTAATTATATAAAAAATATTTTTAAAATAAAGTTTTAGATAGCCGAGGTAAACTATTGTACTGTGATCATTACTATGTACATTTTTAAGCAGCTGTTCCATCTTCATTATTCCTGAAGGGCTGCCTTTAATGTGGTGCTTGTTGATAACTGGATTCATGCTGCACAGATTTCTTCCCCCTTGTTGATCTACTCTGTGCTGAAAGTGAATACATAAATAAAAAAAACGCAACAAACAGAAGCCAGCAACTCCCACAATGGGATAACAGGAGCTCTCACAGCATGGAAAGAGATGAAAAGCAATTGCATGCTCATATCAAAACATCTGAACTAATAACTCAGGACTCATTAAGCTGCATTAGAACACACAGTGGGGTATTTATAAAACCACCCTACAACTAGCTTCCAATATAACCTCACCAACTTGATAAAGGTTGAGGCTATTACAGAAAAACCTGCTGCAATATAATTAGTTTAACTGATCATTTACTCCATGGAACTATTTTTCAGTTGATATGTATTCTTCCTTAGTGATATCGTGGGAAAGGGCCTAGATCTGTCCTCGAGCTGGTGGAGTTGAAGATATATATCCAAGCTCTAGCAGTCGAGAAGAGGCTCTTACTGCTCCTGCACTGACCTTGTTACTTAAATTTTCTGGACCCTCTGAATTTGAAACCCAAATTCATCTGTCTGCTGAACTCTGGGGAACTTATCATCTGATGTACAACAACTTGTATTTATATAGCATCTTTAATGTAGTGAAACGTCCCAAGGCGCTTCACAGGAGTATTACAAGATAAAAATTTGACACTGAGCCACTCATGGCGAAATTAGGGCAGATGACCAAGAGGTAGGTTTTAAGGAGCGTCTTAAAGGAGGAAAGAGAGATAGGGAGGCCGAGAGGTTTAGGCAGGGAATTCCAGAGCTCAAGGCCCAGGCAGCTGAAGGCACGGCAACCAATTGTGGAGCGATTATAATCAAGGATCCTCAAGAGGGTAGAATTAGAGGAGCGCAGATATCCCGGGAGGGGGTGGATGGGACTGGATGGGATTATAGATATAGGGAGGGGCGAGGCCATGGGCGGATTTGAAAACAAGGATGAGAATTTTGAAACCAAGGCGTTGCTTAACCGGGAGCCAATATACAGCGAGCACAGCAATGTTGGACAATATAGCTAATTAGAATAATACCTTTCCTCTTACATAACATAAGAAATAGGAGCAGGAGTAGGCCATTTGGTCCTTCGAGCCTGTTCTGCCATTCAATAAGATCATGGCTGATCTGATCATGGATTCAGCTCCACTTTCCTGCCCGCTCCTCATAACCCTTTACTCCCTTATCGCTCAAACATCTGTCAATCGCCACTTTAAATATATTTACTCTCTGGGGCAGAGAATTCCATAGATTTACAACCCTCTGAGAGAAGAAATTCCTCCTCATCTCAGTTTTAAATGGCAGCCCCTTATTTTGAGACTATGTCCCCTAGTTTTAGTTTCCCCTATGAGTGGAAACATCCTCTCTGCATCCACCTTGTCGAGCCCCCTCATTATCTTATATGTTTCGATAAGATCACCTCTCATTCTTCTGAACTCCAATGAGTATAGGCTCAACCTATCTTCATAAGTCAACTCCCTCATCTAGTGAACCTTCTCTGAACAGCCTCCAATGCAAGTATATCCTTCCTTAAATCCGGAGACCAAAACTGTATGCAGTATTCTAGATGTGGCCTCATTAATATCCCGTACAGTTGTAGCAGAACTTCTCTGCTTTTATACTCTATCCCCCTTGCAATAAAGGCCAACAGTCCATTTGCCTTCCTGATTACTTGCTGTACCTGCATACTAACTTTTTGTCTTTCATGCACAAGGTCCCCCAGGTCCCTCTGTACCGCAGCACTTTGCAATGTTTTTCCATTTAAATTAGAATTTGCTTTTCTATTTTTTCTGCCAAAGTGGATAACCTCAAATTTTGCCACATTATATTCCATCTGCCAAATGTTTGCCCACTCACTTAGCCTGTCTATATCCCTTTGCAGATTTTGTGTGTCCTCCTCTCAATTTGCTTTCCCACCCATCTTTGTATCATCAGAAAATTTGGCTTCATTACACTCGGTCCCTTCATCCAAATCATTAATCTAGATTGTAAATAGTTGAGGCACAAGCACCGATCCCTGCGACATCCCACTAACAGTCCATAACACCTCAAAGATGGGCAGAAAGTCCGGCTTCAAACCAGAATTCACATGTAAAGCCTTCAGTAAAGAGCAGCTCCACGAATGGATAAACCAATAATGTTAGCGAGCATTTTCATTTTATTTAGTTTTTTGGTAATTTTTGCACTTATCATGATGGTGCACAGCTCATTAAATTAGGATGTCTGATAATGTCTGTTAAATTTTTGTGGTTCAATTAAACGAAAAACATTTCATCTGGATCCAAATGTGAAGCCTGAGGGGCAATATAATACACAGCGTTATGGGACCTGCAACGGAAGATTCCTTCTATTGAAGCAACTGCTATATAGATTATGCAAAGTACAAAAGCATTGAATGGAATTTAAAATTATTTCCACTTCCCACAAGAAATTGCAGTTGAAAATAATTCATCATCATCATAGGCAGTCCCTCAGAATCGAGGATGACTTGCTTCCACACTAGAAATGAGTTCTCAGGTGACCGATGAGTCTAATGCGGGACTTACAGTCTCTCTCACAGGTGGGCAGACGGTGGTTGCAGGAACAGGTGGGTGGGGTGCCTGGGTTGTCGCGTGCTCCTTCCGCTGTCAACACTTGGCTTCAGCTCGCTCTCAGCATAGAGACTCGAGGTGTTCAGCGCCTTCCCGGATGTTTTTCCTCCACTTTTGGGCGGTAGTGGGCCAGGGACTCCCAGGTGCCGGTGGGGATGTTACATTTTTTCAAGGAGGCTTTGAGGGGGTCCTTGAAACATTTCCTCTGCCCACCTGGGGCTCGCTTGCCGTGTTGGGAGATCTGAGTAGAGCACTTATTTTGGGAGTCTCGTGTCAGGCATGAGGGCGATGTGGCCTGTCCATCGGAGCTGATCGAGTGTGGTCAGTGCTTCGATGCTGGGGATATTGGCTTGAGAGAGAACACGGACGTTGGTGCGCCTATCCTGCCAATGGATTTTCAGGATCTTGCGGAGGCAACGCTGGTGGTACTTCTCATGTCACTGAGCCATATAGGGGGGCGGGTATCACCACTGCACTTTAAACCAAGAGCTTGGTGCCGGGTTTGAGATCTTGGTTTTCAAATACCCTCTTCCTCAGGGGACCGAAGGCTGCACTGGCACACTGAAGGCGGTGTTGGACCTCGTTGTCGATGTCTGCCCTTGTTGACAATAGGCTCCCGAGGTATGGAAAATGTCCATGTTGTCCAAGGTCTCGTCGTGGATTTTGATAACTGGGGTCAGGTTGGTAGAGGACCTTTGTCTTACGGATGTTTAGTGTAAGGTCTATGCTCTCGTACGCCTTGGTGAAGGTGTTGACGATGGCTTGGAGTTCAGTCTCTGAGTGTTCGCAGACGCAGACGCTGTCTGCGTACTGTAGTTCAATGATAGAGAATGGGGTGACCTTGGATCTGGCTTGGAGGCGGTGGAGGTTGAACAGTTTCCCGTTTATCTTGTAATTTAGCTCCACTCCAGAGGGGAGCTTGCCGACGGGGAGATGGAGCACTGCAGCAAGGAAGATCGAGAAAAGCATTGGTGCGATGACACAGCCCTGCTTAACCCCAGTCCGATATGGAATGGGTCTGTGGTGGATCCATTGATCAGGATCACGGCTTGCATGTCATCGTGGAGCAGGCGGAAAATGATGGCAAACTTTTGAGGGCAGCCGAATCGGAGGAGGATGCTCCATAATCGCTCATGGTTGACAGTGTCGAAGGCTTTTAATTAGTGCCCAAAGCATAGTTGCAGGAAGCCCTCCTGCAAAATAAATGTTAGACTTGCATTCTTAGTCCTCCAAACTCTATTGAGAATAGTCAACAAAGGATAAGAAAAGCAGGTCATCAAGAAACATCAGTGGTCCATGAGCTCCTAAGCAGCATAAAGTAGTCAAAATCTTTTAACAGCACTGCTTTCGACATAAATAATTTGGGATTGAATCTGGTATCTTACACTATATATAGACTGGTGTAACAGAAGCTAAAGTATATCATATGCCAAAGTGGAGTAATGGGAAATTCACGTAGCCAGAGACATTCATTATCACTGTTACATTTTTGTTAAACGCAAGTTATCCACTACTGAATATAGCAGTATTAAAGGCTTCAAATTTCCCAGCAAGTATAATAAATAAAATATAATGGGCCTAATGGACCACAACAACAAATCTGTGTACCATTCAATCACAAATCTGAGTCAATTTCACACTCCCACTGAAAAATCATGAGAACATTAGAATACAACCTTCTCATGTGCTGAACAATGACAAATTTTCATGACATCAATTTATTAAGAAACCAACAGCACATATTTCAATTTCCTCATTCTCCAATCAAGAACTATTGTCGAACAACTGAATATGAATCAATGAGGTAGTTCCTGAAAATAAAGTGGTTTAAAAAAGAACCATTACCTGAAAAAAAATTAGTTCCATAACTAGCATGACGTACACGGTAAATCTTTATTAAAGTACCCATCATGCTGCACACTGAATTCCAGTGCGGCCAGAAGGTGCCTGTTGAGTTTGTTGTAAGGTTTAGTCATTGAAGCACTATGGCAATACAAGGCAGAGGTAATAGTCTGTCAAAATGTTATGCAACCGATCATGGAATGTTGGACTAATAGAGTTACCAATCCAAACTGATGATGCCTATTCCGAGAGAAACCGCTGATAGAATAGAGTGAGTAAGTTAGTTCCGACACTTGAAATAGCTGCTGTTGTGCAGAGGCTAATACTTGGGAGTATCAGTGCACAGCTAACTTGGAGCACAAATGCAACAGTCTACATACACCCTGCCAGTTTTGCTCATGGATAATTTTTTTACGAGAGCCTTTGGGGTTCTTCAAAGTGCACCACATGCACAGGAGAGATCATATTCTCTGACCCGCATCAACTGACTACCAGCAAGTATGCTGGGCATTCCCTAGAATTCAAACCAAGTGATCCCTCTGCTAGTAAATACACTGAATTAAGTTAAGCTCAATCTCTCTGTTGGAGAACCAAAATGCAATTAAATGTTTAAATCTTCCTGAGGTTCAGTGACAAGGGGAGATATTTTGTTCAGCAAACTATGTAGTATATACTCAACAAACAGTGGATCTTTTTATTCAAGGAATATAAATGTAATGAATCATCTACAATAGTAACACTATTGTGAGCCAAAGAGATAGGGTTATTAGTCAAAGCAAGTTGAAAATAAGTACAGGTATCTACAAAGGCTGCATGTGCATATAGTAAATGTCAGCCTGATTCAGCAATGTTCAAGGCCATCAGTTTGACCTTTTAATGCTGTTTAACCCATTGCCTACTGAATTAATGTATTCTTTTATAAGCCAAAAACCTGCACCATACAGCAAGATTATCATCACAATAACCTTTCATTTGCCACAATTTCCATTCTTTCAATTCCACGGTTATCTCCTGCATTCGTTTTTGACCCCAGTTAGCTCACGGTTGCATCTGTAATAATTAGTATTTAATGAACATATTCATGATAACGCGTCAAAATGATCATGGTTTAGGAGTTGCATTTAAGGAATAAAATGTTGCATAAAAAGTAATGGCAATTGTTTATAACCTGCTTTAAAAAGTGGATTTTCGCGCCCAGAAACTACCCAGCCATCTGACGAGAGCAATAACACTACACTGTACCGTGTTTCTCACCCCCCGGTCCTCCATTTTATGTAAGCAGGGAATCCAGTTAACCCATTACTGCCGAACACTTACAAATCTATAAATTACAATATGGTCCCCAATGTCAAACAGCTTAATCTGTTGAGTGCCAACAGGACGAGGTTGATTTTAGGTTCCACGGAGGCTCTGTCTCAAATCAATACTAATAAGCATGGACAACATAGTAAATCCCTTGTTCTGCTCAACACCATATCAGGGGACAACAGCTGCTTGAAACATTTCAATTAGGTCATTTTTTTTCAACAGCTGGTGTCCATTCATATTCACACACTCACAGCAAACCCTTTAAAAATGGTTTCATTGATAAAATAGTGTGAATATCTATGGGATAATATGAATTAGACAGGCAAAAATCAATCTTGGTTTTTTGCAGACAAATTTAAATAGCAAATCCATATAAATTATTGATGGGCAGCTTATTTTAGAAATACTCATCTGGGTTATTTCCTGATGCTTCACTTCCTTGGTCTACATTTTCGGAAGCCTACTTTACGCACACAGAAGGGACATATTTTCTATACTTACACTGTATAGAATATAAAATTATGATATACAGTAATTTGAGACATGACATGTGGTAAGTGTAGCATACTTGGGAGGAACAGATAAATTTGGGCTTATGGTTCCCAAACCTTTCCACCACTGCGGTTTCTTTGCGCTGCCTCTGTTGTGAGCTAATTGATAGAAATTGAATTAGTCAACAACTCCATTATCATTGTATCATGCGACCAGCAGGATGGCAGAAGGCATATTGGATGGACTTTAGTCTTTATTCGTCTAGCAATTCCTTTGTACAATACAAATGCTTAGCTTATAAGGCAACCAATGTCTCTCGACTATTGAACAAATGACAAAAGTCAAAGACCAGATAGTTTACTTAGTAACTTCGTCAACTCAGATGTGTATGTCCAGCTAGTATAGAACACGATGTGGTTTGGGAAAACTAAATAATTCACATTTTAGAAGTTAGCAATACAGGTTGAACCTCCCTAACCCAAAACTCGCTTATTCGGAACCACCCCTTGTCCAGAACCATTTTCGGCCACCAGGTGGCGCATGCACAGAACTCCGACATGAACAAATTGAAGTCCTTCCTCGCTGCCGACTCTCGCAATAGCTGACCTGATCCCACAATCCACTAACTCATCACCCCCGCCCCCCCATGATCTCTCTGCTGCACTCCCAGCCTCAAGCCAGCCAGCCCCGATATCCCCTTGCTCAGTACCTGTACCATCCAATTTAACGTGACCACCCCTCATCCGGAAAAATCCCTTATCCAGAATAGGCCAGATCCCGGGGGTTCCAGATAAGGGAGGTTCAACCTCTAGTTGCTTTGGCGATTTAATGCTTCTTTCAGTGTGGAGCTTTGTATGCTGAGAGTAGTGTTTTGCCAACCAGTAAAAGGAGATGGGAAGGTTGATCACTAAATAATACCATGAGGTCACACAGTAATTGAGACCAAGAATTTGAAAAGAATCATTTTCATTTCTTTTTGATGGGAAGAGATACGAGCTTACTGACAGTTGCTCCATTCTTAGAGATGAAGCAGCCCCACCAGGTAAGCCCTCAGAAAGTAATTTGTCAAATGCTATTGTGGGATTCTTTTTTTTTAATTCATCAAGGCAAAGGATGTTAATACTTTGGAGATTTTTCTCATTTCAATCACCAGCATTCGCAAGAAATGTTGCCAAGGTCAGGTACAGCACAGTTAGATGGACAGTAAAGTTCCCTCCATTAAGCTCCAACATTGCATCTCCACCACAGCCCCTTACTGCACCAGTGTAACACTTCCATTTCCCACACTTCTTATTCTTGAGACATCTGAATAAAGTTGACTATTTTAGTACCAAATTAGAAACAGTTTAATGCTCTGGACCCACATGCTCTAGAAATTGGTTCACACATGCCAACCTAGAAATCCAGCAAACTGCTGACCAATAGCTCCAAATAACCCCAAAAGGTGATAGCTCAAAAACAGCACAGAATAATGGCCGTATGATACATGAAAGCAAAATGTTATATTGATACTCTAGTGCTGCATGTGCTCATCACAGCTTAAGCTTCAGGTATACACAATCTTCCATCATTTAATGACAGGGAAAAGAAACCTAAAATAAGCAAACATGCAGTTTACACCAATGGTGGATGAAGAAATTGTTGAAGGAGGGATGCAGTTTGGGAGGGATCTCTGGGGTAATCCCATGTATTTCTCCCAACCCCCACCCAAGAAAATGATCATTTTTGACATTTACTCGATGCTTTTTCCAGTGTTTTGGAGCCATACGTATCTCTGCCTTTTAAAAAAATTCTCCTGATAGGGATACAAATATGAAGTTAGAAGTAGTTGTAGGGACTTCAATACAACTCTACAGGGTCCAGGTTTTTTTCTTAGGAATGAACTCCTGGTGATTTATGAAGTGAAATCTTTTACAATGAACACCAAAGATAACCACAAATGGCATTGTATTATAAATTAACAAGACAAAATGGGCTCACTATTGCCTCTGTGCCTGTCCCAGACCACGTGGCAATCCAGGGCAGGCGGGCAATACTTGGACTGAAGTTATACTCATGCTATACTCATTTAACTAGTTTTAACAAGCCACATTTATTGAATATCATTCAAATCATGTTCATATGGCTTCCCTCTGTCTGTTATATTGTTAATCCATTTGAAATAAATGACCAATCTGCCTGGTCGGACAATCTCCAGACCTGCCATCCAACTGATTTGAATGAATGACGACTTCTAATCGCAGTTATAAAGAAAAGCCAATTTGTCTTGTGAAATACTGGCAAGTTGATGTATGGGTTGAAATGCCAATTGTTTAAAACGCTGACAATTGACGTATATGCTCGTTTACTGCCCAAACTTATTTCACTGGATTTCCCATGCCAGCAAGGGCTTCCCCGTGATCGTTCTGTGCGAGGTTCAAATCTGGCTCTCACAGGCAGAAGGGGTGTGTGCTAACCCACCATACCACCTGGACCCTCAGCGTGTGATTTATAAAATGGGTCTGTGGGAAACACACCAGCAGCTGTTTTAAGTTTTGATTCATCGGTTGTGTACTGTACAAGATGCCAATGGTAAATCTCTGGCAAATAACTCAGTCAGCTGACCACCTTCGTGGGTTCTGAATGGCTATGACACACTCCATGCGCGTTGCATAGTTTCAGCCTTATCCAACCACAATGAAAATTACCTAAAATCTCAATGATGACTAAAGTACATGTCATTGCAGCTGCTGGGTGAAAGGCAGCAACAAAGTATTCCATTGTGCTTTTCTTTCAGCAGCAGAAATTAAAAGCAGACGCAGCATGAGAAACCAAAGCCTTAATTATTCAATCATTCCAAGTGCAGTTACCACAGGGAAACCAGTCCTTCTGAGTCAAAAGCTAAAATATAAAGTATGTTCTATTCATAAAAGACAGTTAAAATGAGTTCCTGAATGATGCATGCCTCTTGGTCGATGTGGCTAAACCTAACTGCAAATGACAATGATAAAATGCCAAATGCAGAAGATATTTAAGCACAATATTTTTGACAATAGTATGTGTGTAATCTGCACAAAGCACTTTTGTATTGTTTTGTTTTTAAACTCAGGCAGTGTTCAGGGTGGAAGAGAAGCCTCTGTGAAGACTGCACCCTGAGGCCCAGACCATTTAAACACCTGAGCCTCATTTAAATACTGCAGCACTATCTCTCGACTAAATCCGGCAGGAGTGATATCAGGGCCGGTGGGCCGGAACAGAAATTGGGATGGGACTAGAGGATGCCAGGGGAAGTTAGTGCTGGGTAGGGAAGGGGGTTAATGCAAGGTGATGCCAATGCTGGGACGGAAAGGTAAAGTCAAGGCTCCTGCTCCTTCTGTCCCACAAGGAAACCTGATAATAGTCGCACTTAAATACCCTGGACACTTGTGGCCACTCCACTTACTCCCGCCAGGTTCTGCTGTCAGGTTTGGCCCCGTGCAAGTCATCTGCATTCTTCATATTACAATGACATTGCAGCATCAATGACATCAGGCAGCATCTTTTGAATGTAAAGTAGGTAGTACCTTGAACGGGTGGCCCTCCCGTGTAAGACCTCCTTTAACCAGGGATAGATTTATTTGAGGAATTCGGTAATCTTAAGAAAAATAATTTTTATAATTTAGTTTCATAGGGGTAGAATTTGGCCAGTACAGATTTCTGGCGCACTCACCAGAGGTGTGCTGCTTTTGTCCGCCTCGAAGTGCTCCAAAAATCTTCGGGCCGAGTTTGGCCGCTCCCCAGCCTCTCCTCGATGGCAGCGTAGCGTGGCCACTGGATTCGGGGGCGGAGCCAGGTCCCAGCGCTGAAAACAGTGCCGGGACCTCTGCGCATTTGCGCTAGAGTGTGCACGCATGCGCAGTAACTCCTCACCCCCAGAATCTGTGAAAGTGTGCTGAAGGCTGTGTGGGAGGGGCTGAAGTGCGCCGCCCCTATCCCTGGCTGAATGGGCTCCCTCATCGGTGGCCCACTGCCTTCCCGGGCCGTGTTTTGGTAGGACTTCTATTTTTTATTTGTTATTGATTGATTGATTGATTGCTTATTACTTTGGTCTTGGTGCTTTAGGTGCAGGGTTCCTTCTATTTTTTATTTGTTAATTAATTACTTATTACTTTTTGTGCTTTGTAAGTTTTGGTGCTAGGTGCAGGTCCTCTCAGCTTTCTTGTATTTTTTATTTGTTATTGAATGCTTATTTTTGTGCTTTGTTTAGAGCTTGGTGCTTTAGAACTTACTTACCTGCGCTGATTTCTTAACTCTCCGCAAGGGTTTTCTGTGCGGGCCACAAGTGGCCACATACGCTGGCCTAAGTTAGTTTGGAGCAACTATTAGCTGTCCAAACTGGCTTAAATGGCCAAAACAGGCATAGGTGGCTGGTGACACCCCCTTTGGAAAAAAAAACTAAAAAAATCCTAACTACCTCACTTACACTGGCACAAATTAAATGTGCAGAATGGGGATTTTTAAGATACTCCAGAAAAATCAAGTTGCTCCAAAAAAAATGGAGCAACTTCAGGCCAAATTTTGGCCCAATATTTGGTGCGAAATCTTCGTGTAAGTTTTCAAACAATTCACAGTGAAATAAAATGTAAGAAAAATGTTTAAAAAAATAAATAAATGATGGGCCCTGAATTTTCAGTCGGTGGCTTCCCGCGGAGAAATGCCTCTGATCCGCAAATAAAATGCCCACGTACCCGGTGATCCAGAAGGTCCGGAGATTTGCGGTCCTGGGGCGCACGTGGTTCGCAAGCACCCTGGGATCAAGTGGGTCGGCCCAACAAATGACAGAAGGGGATCCCCATTCCTACTTATGGAGATTCTATATGTATGGAAACCCCTAAATATGAATGGGAATACCCAAAAAAATACATCTAAGACATCAAATTAATTAATTAATTAATTTAAAATTAATGAAAATGGCATTTAACTTAATATTTAAAACAAAAATTTAATTTTTTGAATAAACTTACATGTTTTAAAGGGGCTAAAAATAAACATAACTTATTTCACAGATTTTTAAATGTATAAATTATTGATAAAATTTCATTTTTCTGTTTTTTTAAACTCTTATGCTGGTAAAAGGCCTTATGCCTGCTTTTACCAGGTGCAAGAATTTCACGGGCATTCACTGGGCAAATAACCCAACTCTCCACCCACGGAGGCCCTTTTCCCAGGGATGTGTTGGATCTGCCTAAACCCAGAACTTGCGCGGCCCCTATGGGCGCGTGCACACCTCGTACACACCCACAGGGGCCGCAAATTAAGGCCCATGGTCAACCACAGGAAAATTTAACATTTTAAAGTACTGAAAGACAACTTTATCATTGGAAATATGTGCCGCTGTCCTTTCATATAACTATAAAAATAGTGGCCTGGAATTTGCGGTGGGTAATAACAGCGTTTGATGTCATTTGAAACCGACTGCAACTTCAGGATGTAGCACATGCACATCTTAATGTGGAAATCCCGAATTTGCGGTCATTCATTCTCCTCCGACACGGGCTGCATTGTGCCACCATCGCAGCCGCAATCAGTAAAATCTATCAAATCACGGAAACCGATGAAAACTTTGGCTCCTCCGCGGTAATACCACTGTTAAATACCATATTTAAATTTACACCTTTTTTGGATTAGGTGTAACTGAGGTTTTAACAGTGTATTGACTGCTAAACACAGGTTATGGCCCTGAAAAACGAACCTTAATTTTGTCAAGTATCAAATTTATCCATTTTAATAAAAATTTAATTTTTTAAGAATTTTTTTTATCAAAAGTTTGTTCATTATTTCAGGTTTGTCTTTTCCTCATTTGGGAGCCCCAATCTTTGTTTGGCTCTCTCTAACATTTAAAAACATTTAGAATCAAAGAAGCCTACCCACTTCCTGGCTCTGTCTGTAAGAATTCTGCATTGCGATTGGCTGTTTGGACGGCTTGTTGACATCACAGCAGCTCATGTTAGGGAATCCTCATTAGCTTCCGTTGATTTCAATTACGCGTTGGAAAAGCCGAACTTCTCGCCACAGCGATCTTTGTAGGCAGCTTACCTCGGGGCCAGCGGCAAATGCCTTTGCTTCGTCAGTGACCACAAAATAAAGGCCAAATTAAGAATCCAAAAGTTTCTAAAGATAATTATTACAAAGCAGAGTTTTTTTTGTTGTTTCTCCAGCTCTCTAAGTGAGTGAGGTTACTCTGTACTTTACAGCTGGACCATTGCCAATCTTAGCACGTGTTTAGATAGTGAAAACCCATTGCATTCCTCATGGGTAACGATGCCACAACACTTGCAGGGTGGCAGCTGTAATGTATTTGCTTCATGGGTTCTTAACTTAACAATTCAGAGCAACTAGTTGATTTATTAACAAAAGTTTATCACACTACACAATACCAGTTCATCCACTCGGCTCACAACCGCATACCTCATCGTGGATGACCTAGACCCAACTGACTGGGTTTTTTTTTGAGTCTTGTGAAGATCATGTGACTGGCTAAGCTACTCACAATGCAACAACTCTACAAATATTTTGTTGAGAACGTTAGTTCCTTCGAGCCGTAATTGAACCAGGTACCTAAGAATGACTTTGCTTTGTATTCCACTACAGCCCTCCGCTCTACCAACTGAACTCTACAAACCTGTGAGCATAAGGTGCATACATTGCAGCGGCTTTTGCAGTTAATGGTTTTGAGGAAACCCCATCATTATAACCACCAACATTTTCCTCACTGGTGCTTTCCCGTCTGAGCACTCATATTTCTTTGGTAGCGTGGCATGAGGTTTAAAGGTTATGCTGATGGGCGAGATGAAGTAGAGTGGGATGAGGCTCATGTGGAGCTTAAAGACCAACATAAACCAGTTGGTCAGAATGACCGGTTTCTGTGTTGTAGGGTTCTATGTAATCTTCAGGTTTTATGTAATCTTCACTCTTTCCACAAGTTCAAGGGGCGCAGACTTGCATGTATCCGGCATACAACTAGTTTAGCTATCCGGGTCTCTCATTGCTCCAGGAAATGCAGCAAGTTCTGTACACTTGCCACCGATTCCATCCCCCTCCCTGGTCACTATCTTGGGAAGACACAAACCGTTCTCAACCTTGACGTCCTATTTAACCCAGAGCTGAGCTTGCGAACCATATCTTCTCCATCACAAAGACTGCCTACTTCCACCTCCATATCACTTACCTCTGCCCCTACCTCAGTCCATTTGCTGCTGAAACCCTCATCTATGCTATTGTCACCTCCAGACTTGACTATTCCAATGCTGCCCTGCCTAGCCTCCCGTTCTCCGACTGTATTGAAGTATAGCTCTTCCAAACTGGTGATGGAGAGAATACGGGGTTGGAAGTTCAGCTTGGGGTCAAATAGCTGCATCATTGGCACCTTGCTGCTGATAGCAGTAAATATGACAATGGCACTCAACTTATTTTCAAAAAGCTTGTTCCAGGCAATGGAAGGAGAATTTGCAAAGATCACCGAGCTTCACACTGATCATTGCATTACCCAGGTCACACATAATCTGTTTTTACAAACTGGTGAATGCATTTAAATGAGTGCCAGCCTGCGGCATGAGTAGGTGAGTCTGGCAATCTTTCTGAAAAACGTGGCATTTCCCAGAATACAAGCCACCATTGACCACACCCACGTGGACAACCAAGCATCTATTCATTATTTCATCATATGCATCAAATAAAAGGATATCATTTGTTGAATGTCCAAATAGTCTGAAACCACCACCAAGGCATATGTACCCAGCACAAATCATTCTACCACACATGTTCAAGAAGCAGGACATCATCAAGGAAACAGTTGCCATGTTGAGGCTGCACTGTGGGAGCTCTACAATATGCCCTGGAGAAAGTTGGCAAAACGTTGTTTTTGTGCTGCAACCTGCACAGCATAGTCAGCGGAAAAGGCAAGTATGTGTTTCTGGAGCAGCCACAAAGCCATTGCTGCCGAGGAACATCTATCAGAAGCTCAGCAGTTACAGTAAGGAAACAGTACGTATTTATACTGAAGGCTTGCCTTTATATTTCATTGGCCCTAAATTTGCGGTGGGTATGACGGCGAAAACAATAATAGGATCTGGCAGAGTCAACATGGATTTATGAAAGGGAAATCATGTTTGACAAATCTGTTAGATTTTTTTGAGGTTTTAACTAGCAGAATCAATAAGGGGGAACCAGTGGATGTGGTGTATTTGGATTTTCAGAAGGCATTCGATAGTGCCACACAAGAGGTTATTAAACACAATTAGGGTTCATGGCATTGGGGGTAATATACTAGCATGGATTGAGGATTGGTTAATGGACAGAAAACAGAGAGTAGGAATAAACGGGTCATTTTTGGGTTGGCAGACTGTAACTAGTGGAGTGCCACGAGGATCGGTGCTTGGGCCCCAGCTATTCACAATTTACATCAATGATTTGGATGAGGGGACCAAATGTAATATATCCACGTTTGCTGATGATACAAAGCTAGGTGGGAATGCAAGTTGTGAGGAGGATGCAAAGAGGCTTCAAGAAGATATAGAGAAGCTAAGTAAGTGGGCAAGATCATGGCAAATGGAATATAATATGGAGAAATGTGAAGTTATCCATTTTAGTAGGAAAATTAGAAGAGCAGAGTATTTTTTTAATTGTGAGAGATTGGGAAATGTTGGTACACGAATCACTGAAAGTTAACATGTAGGTACAGCAAGCAATTCTGAAAGTAAATGGTATGTTGGCCTTTATTACAAGAGGATTTGAGTATAGGAGTAAAGATGTCTTACTGCAATTATATAGGGCCCTGGTGAGACCACACCTGGAGTATTGTGTACAGTTTTGTTCTCCTTAACTAAGGAAGGATACACTTGCCATAGAGGGAGTGCAATTAAGGTTCACCAGACGGATTCCTAGGATGGGGGGATTGTCCTATGAGGAGAGATTGAGTAGACTAGGCCTATATTCTCTAGAGTTTAGAAGAATGAGAGGTGATCTCATTGAAACATACAAAATTCTTACAGGGCTTGTCAGGGCTTGACAAGCAGGGAATTTGTTTCCTCTGGCTGGGGAGTCTAGAACCAGGGGTCACAGAATAAGGGGTCGGCCATTTAGGTCTGAGATGAGAAGAAATTTCTTCACTCAGAGGATGGTGATTCTTTGGACTTCTCGACCCCAGAGGGCTGTGCATTTTCACTCGTTGAGTATATTCAAGACAGAGATCGATAGATTTTTGGACTCTGATCAAGGGATACGGATAGTGCAGGGAAGTGGAGTTGAGGTAGATCAGCAATGATCACATTGCATGGTGGAACAGGCTCGACGGGCCAAATGGCCTATTCCTGCTTCTATTTCTTATGTTCTTATGTTCTTACACTCAGAGTATGCCGTCATGCCACCTTTGAATCTCGGGGCTTGCGTTAGTGCTAAATCCTGAACTTGCGATCTGTCAAGTTCTGACTGCACATAGGCTTTGTTGCACATTTCACCTTCATCATTCAACGTGGTGGCAAAAGGCTCGGTTAATTGCCCATATACTGCAAATTAATTATCCTGAAAATGTTTACGTGTGGTGCAAACAGGCACAGGAAGCCTGTTGCACAGTGTAAGGGGAAGGGGGATTGGGGGGGGGGGGGGGAAAGGTGATGAGAAAATGGTATTAATGTTGAGCTATGTTTATGCTACAACCCATAACAATGAGGCACTGGTTCGTGTCTGAGCAGATACAAACTTGGAAAGAAACATTTCTTTGTTTGAGTTTGAAGACAGTGCGCTTTTGGGCCACTGCCTTTGCCGCCCAAAAGCCTTTTATAGTTTTGGTTTAGTTATTTTCCAACTTCTAGTTAGATAGGATTTAATTCACTTTCATGGTTTCCTCGTGTGATCAGATATTTAAACTCTTGATTTTAGATGATATAAACTAATCAAAAGTTAGTTAGTCTAATAGAGGAGAAACAAATGTTGTTGGACTATGAGACTGTAAGTATAGGTTTATGTTGTCATGGCCCAGAAAGGACCAACGTTAATTCAGCTGCATGCTTTGTATAAAAAGCATCCAAACCGAGTTTTATGGTTTTAGGGACACCTTCAGTAAAAAGTATCTCAAGGCTTTTCAGTGTTTGATCGAATTCTATTAATGTTGAAATCTTGGTTTGTGTATTATTGCAATGATCGTAATTTGTTAATAAAATAATTTAGCAGTCGGAAATGCTATTTTAAGAGTTGTGGGCAAATCAGCAATCTCCTTTGATTCCTGATTGGCTAAGAGTCAGGAAGTGAAAGGAGCACCGCCCCACATGATCCTAAGTTTACATATGGAGATGTGTCCCTGGGACTCGTAGGGTACTGCACGGCGCACTTTGCAGCATTTGAAAGCAACTTTTTGAAGGAGGGCTTCACACGAGGCAAGTGCGAATTTCGTTCAGCTATCGGCAGCGCACTCCTTAGCTACGCCACCGGCTGTGAATTCAGGGCCAGTGACTTTTTAAAATATAAAACAACCATTCCTCAATAGTGCAGTTTATGTGGAAACCAGGAATCTTGAAAGCAAACAATGTCTATAAAGTTGAAGGTTACCATGACCTTATTAAAAATAATACTGAAGATCAGTGTGTATTTAATGGGTTGTGCCACTTGACCTACCCTATACAGGAACTAATGCACCATGTTATTTCCACTTGTATTGCTGGAAGTAGAGATATAGGGCCCAGGTTTCGGGTGGAGTTGCTCCTAGTTTTTTGGAGCAACTAGTTTAGTTTGGAGTATGTTAGAAATTGCAATTCTCGGATAATAGTTTGCTCCAGTTCTAGTGAGTTAGTTTAGGTTGGCTTTAGGCAAGGTATTTTATTTTCAAAAGTGGGTGTGTCCAGCCACTCAGGCCTGTTTTGCAAGTTTCGGCAGTGAAAACTTACTACAAACTAACTTAGGATGGAGTAAGTATCCACTTTTTAAGTTCTGAAAAACCTTACCTCGAGTTAAGTTTAGTCCAGGCACAGCCAGAGACGGTGGGGGGTGGGAAGCATTAAACACAAAGGACACATCAACATCACAACAGGGGGGGAGGGAAGTGGGAGGATTTTCCATAAACACCTTCATAACAACATTAAAGAAGCAAAATACATTTAAAGCAGTAAGCACAAAACAAAGCAGTACATTTACGAAGCACAAAAAGTAATAAGCAATTAATTAATAAAAAATAGAAGGAACCCTGCACCTAAAACTCCAAGACCA
Organism: Pristiophorus japonicus; assembly: GCF_044704955.1. NCBI lineage: Eukaryota > Metazoa > Chordata > Chondrichthyes > Pristiophoridae > Pristiophorus > Pristiophorus japonicus. The sequence goes on along the minus strand of NC_091990.1, from coordinate 133,093,813 downwards.
AAGTAATAAGCAAGCAATCAATAAAAAATAAAAAAAATAGAAGTTCTACCTTTATGTGAAGGGAAGGTGTTTCTGTCAGTGTCTCTCTCTCTCTCTCTCTCTCTCTGTATCTGACAGTGAGGGGTGGGGTGTGTGTGGGGGGGTGGTGGTGTGGGTGGGGGGGTGATGTGGGGGTGGTGGTGAGGGTGTGTGTGTGTGTGTGTGTGTGTGTGTGTGTGTGGGGTGGGGGTGTGTGTGTGGGGGGGGGGGTGGGAGTGTGGTGGCGGGGATGGTGTGAGATGGGGGTGTGTGGTGGGGGTGAGTATGTGGGGGGGGCGGTGTGTGGGGGGGTTGTGGCTGAATGGGGGGGGAGGGTTGTGGGGCGGACGTGGGGGGGGGGGTGGGGGAGGCTGGACGAAGGCACCCCTGCTCTCTCCTCCGGCCCTTCGATCATTTCGAGTGCCCCCCAACCCACACTCTTCCATCCCTTACCACACTCCTCCATCCCTTGCCTCGCTCCTCTAGCACTTCCCATGCTTCTCCAGCCCTTCCCATGTTTCTCCCCCACCGATCACCTCCCCATGTTTCTCTCCCACCAATCACCTCCCCAGTGCCCTCTTTCTACGCTCCTCCATCCCTCCCCAGTACCCACACCATTCTGAAACAGACTGGGGAAAAACGCCCTGCTGAGCCATTGCGCAGGCGCGCACAGTGCAACGCGCACGCGCAACGAAGCCGGCAGTCTTCAGACACGCAGGGGCTTAGCCCCGCCCACCTGCAGCATGCTCAGCCCCAGGAAGACTGCGCTGCGCCATGCCACGGTCCAGGAGGACCGGAGAATTGCAGCAAAATATTCCGGCACACCTTTGAGCCCAGGCAGGTCACATAAGTCTCGGAGGTGCGCCGTTTTCACCTGATGCGAAACTTGGGCACATAGACTTCTTGAGTGTCTCTTGTAAACCTGCTTGTGATTTAGCTGCCTACTTAACTCAATGTGTGGAAGACTCAGATTGTCCTGTTTGAAAAGCATGAGAACTGCTTGCTTTTGGGAGTTAGGGATATTCTTCAGTCACATGTTCAGAGTTACCTGCAATCAAAGGACTGTTGGCAATTTGAGAGCCACCCATTATGCCCTGTGCTTTCTGCCATACACTAATGTTGACCGCTCTGTTCTACCAGAGCATTGCACTGCCAGGAGATCGACAAATCCCTCAATAATGATTCTCTGGAGTCTGTCTCCAAGCAAGTTGAAACAACTCAATCTCATAGAAACATAGAAACATAGAAAATAGGTGCAGGAGTAGGCCATTCGGCCCTTCTAGCCTGCACCGCCATTCAATGAGTTCATGGCTGAACATTCAACTTCAGTACCCCATTCCTGCTTTCTCGCCATACCCCTTGATCCCCCTAGCAGTAAGGACCTCATCTAACTCCTTTTTGAATATATTTAGTGAATTGGCCTCAACAACTTTCTGTGGTAGAGAATTCCACAGGTTCACCACTCTCTGGGTGAAGAAGTTCCTCCGCATCTCGGTCCTAAATGGCTTACCCCTTATCCTTAGACTGTGACCCCTGGTTCTGGACTTCCCCAACATTGGGAACATTCTTCCTGCATCTAACCTGTCTAACCCCGTCAGAATTTTATATGTTTCTATGAGGTCCCCTCTCATTCTTCTGAACTCCAGTGAATACAAGCCCAGTTGATCCAGTCTTTCTTGATAGGTCAGTCCCGCCATCCCGGGAATCAGTCTGGTGAACCTTCGCTGCACTCCCTCAATAGCAAGAATGTCCTTCCTCAGGTTAGGAGACCAAAACTGTACACAATACTCCAGGTGTGGCCTCACCAATGCCCTGTACAACTGTAGCAACACCTCCCTGCCCCTGTACTCAAATCCCCTTGCTATGAAGGCCAACATGCCATTTGCTTTCTTAACCGCCTGCTGCACCTGCATGCCAACCTTCAATGACTGATGTACCATGACACCCAGGTCTCTTTGCACCTCCCCTTTTCCTAATCTGTCACCATTCAGATAATAGTCTGTCTCTCTGTTTTTACCACCAAAGTGGATAACCTCACATTTATCCACATTATACTTCATCTGCCATGCATTTGCCCACTCACCTAACCTATCCAAGTCGCTCTGCAGCCTCACAGCATCCTCCTCGCAGCTCACACTGCCACCCAACTTAGTGTCATCCGCAAATTTGGAGATACTACATTTAATCCCCTCATCTAAATCATTAATGTACAGTGTAAACAGCTGGGGCCCCAGCACAGAACCTTGCGGTACCCCACTAGTCACTGCCTGCCATTCTGTGTGGCATGGAGTGTGGACGTTAACATGAGTGGGAGCGTACCAGAGAGATAGTTCAACTGATGGCTGCGTACCTAGGCTCTCTCCTGCATTTCTTACTGCAAGAGTGTGGTCTGCAAGGATGCAAGTGAATGGTGCATCAGCTTGTGCTCAAGTATCCATAAATTCATACTTGGCCCCTTCTCCCACTAGCTCTTCCATTCTGCTAACCTGTCCAGGTCTTCCTGAATAATTTTTCTGTTTTACAATCCCCGTTGCTATTTGTCAAACCCACTACTGTTGTGCCATCAGCAAATTTTGAGATTGTGCTTCCTATGCCTAAACTCCACAAATGTGCCAGTTGTTTGTTCATTGGTATCTGTGCACCTCAATGTTTACAGACATCTTTATAAAATTGGGGAGCCCTCCTAAGTAACAACCAGAAGTCCACTTCTCCTCAAAATTGCTGATTCCTTTCCTAGGTGTCCAGTGCCCTCTGGTGTCTCCTCCAAGTGACCATTATTCATGTGTGAACCTTGTCAGCGAGTGTCAGTAGGCTATTCAACCGCAATGGGTGACACAATCAAGTTAAAGCTTGGCCTCACCTGATATCCACATACATGGACTTCCAGCAGGGGCCACTGAAGGTTGCTGATTAACAATCAGGAGCAGTAACACAGGCCAAATATTCCCCTCCCTTGTCCAGTGGCACTTATGTCAACTGTCAAGAGGACGAAGGAAAAGGAGTTGAAGGGACTGGGGGACAGGGTGGGTAAATGTGATTCGAACAGTTTGCTTGCATAGAGGGCAAAAGCCAACAGAGACTAGCTGGGCTGAATGGCCTATTTCTGTGTTGTTACTGATCAGCCCACTCTGCCCAAACCAAGGATTGAACCTGGAAGCTTCCTCGTCTGTACGGCTCAGATATTCACTGAATATACTTGGAGTTGTCAGAGGAGTCCCTTATTCAATATTTTAGCAACTGCTTTTTTGTAGTCAATTAGAAATAAGTGCAACCTGTTGCAGTTTGAGAATGAATTCAGTTTTTTTGGTTTTCCCATCTAAAGCATCTTCTAAAGGAGAAAACTAGAAAAAGCAGCATAATTCAACACATCTCTACAAGCTACAGATGCCATTCAAACCGTCTCCACACAGCAAAAACCATTAGCACATTACATGTTCTGGTAGTTTGGAACTATTGGAACTATTTTGAATTTTGACCTCAATATTCACATGCAATGACAGTTGCTGGGGTCTTCATTTTGTGTAGGACTATCCACCATGTCATACAAGGGTATTCAACTTTCTTATTATACCCAAGTGTACATCAATCAGGGATTTCTTTGTTATTTAAAAAGTACCATTTTGTAAAACAAACAGGTATTTTAGCGATAAAACAACATAGCTGACCAGTGTAGATTATTCAATAGTATTTCAATTTTCATGCACCAAACTAGCAGCCACCATTTCAATTGAGGCCCATGGGCAATCTATTGGATGAGTGATTTTCTGAAGAACAGCTGGTACATTATTCTTATTCATTGAACAGTTGTGATGTGGTGTGGCCAACACCATTCCACCCTCAAATACTTCACTGACATATTGGTGGTTTCATAACTAAATGATCTCCTGGCCATATAGCGCTCACGAATGTCACAAACCAATCACAGTTTCCACAGAGCAGAACTGAATCATTCAATTGTGCCCATCTACAAAGATCCCTTCTATACTGATGTGACCTTGGCAGAATGAGGTTGCGCACTTAGGCTACTACAGTGAATAATAAACACTCTAAACCATGCCTCTTTGCATGTTAATGTGCTAATTACCATATACCAATGAAAAAACATTAAGTAGCTATCATACATATACTGATAATCATTTAGAGGAACTGACACGAATAAATTTTCTTTGCTTTGCAGCAAAATAAACTTTGTGCACCTATAACTGATGTGCGTTGTGTGATTACAGATAATAAATGTGAATTATATACATGCAAGGCTGGGCCAAAAAAATTTACCTGCTCCAAATCTGGTATTTGGTTATTGTTTATTTGTGAGTGGGGAAGTGAACAGGGAGAGTTTATTCTTCAAATGATTCTTAAAATGACAGGTTAATTCTGTATAAAGTCAGAAACATGGAGCAGAATTATTTTTTTCCTTTGCCATTGAAACAGGAACAAACATTTCTGGAGTTTTTTTCTCCCCAACTCCTGGTTCAGTGGACAAGTTTGCAAAAGATTAATGACAGCAACAGAGACTATGGCCTGGAATTTGTGGTTAACGGCAAAGCGACGACGCTGGCAGGTGACTTCAAAGAAAGCTGCCCTCACAAAAAGGGTATCTCTGGCGTTCGAGAACAGTGAAGCCATCAAGCAGCTAATCAGAGTGAAGAATTCTCACAGACAGCAAACCAGGAAGTACAAAGCACTGATTATCATTTCACTTTTTATAGAGAGCAAAATCAAGATTGGGCATTCACATGTGATTAAGCTAGGTGATGAAATATCAAACAAACTTTAAAAAATAAAATTAAAATAATTTTTTTTTTAAATCTACGGGCTAGAAATTGATTAGCCTGCGGTATTTTCGAATTTTGGGAGATGTTTCATCCGTGGGAATTTCATCAGGGCCTTACGCTGGCAGTTTAGAAATATCGCTGGGGAGCAGACCGCCGGCGTACAATGCTGGGAAAACTGCTCCTGCCCGAGTTTGGTGGGAGCGGTGATCCGTACTTCTTCAAGAAAAAAAAAATGCCCAGTCGGTGCAGCTCTTCAATGGAGATATGAAATCCTGCAACAAAAGGTAAGTGAATGTTTTTTTTAATTCTTTTGCAGCGATTCAGTTAAAAAGGCTCCTTTGAGAATGTTTCCCGATGTTTTATTTTTTGAAAAAATATTTTTTGTGTTTTCCCCCCTCTTTAGACCCGACTCTAGCCTCGGATTTAATTTCACTAGGATCTCGTTTATTGCCGAGAATTCTCATAGAATGCCCATTTTTCCCGCCAGGTGTTTTTTTCTTTATTTTTTGATCAATTTTCCGCCGGTGTTAATTGCAGAATCTTAGCAGTTTTTTGGCCATTAATCGGGTGGTGGCGGCCTTTGATCAATTTCTAGCCCCTGGAAATTATATCATGGAATAGAGGGAATGAGACTCCACACTTCTGAAATTAGTTTTTCAGGGCCAGAGAGGTTGTTCAGCAGTAATTCTGACTTAGTACGTCGTTAAAAACTCAGTTACACCTCATTCAACAAGGCTTAACTTTTTCCAATGGTTTTTACAGCAAGAATAGTGTGAAAAAGTTGAAGCTCACATCAAATCACTGATTCTGTGCTGATTGTATCTGTGAAAACTGCAGCAGTGCACCCTGTAGAGGATCAGGGTATCAGTGACAGCAACTTCTGGATTTCAGCATGTGCGGACGCCAGAAGTTGCTTTTAATTTTACACAATAATGATGATGGCGAACGCTTACAGTTTTGCCGTCATTACAACCACAAGTTTTGGGCCATGATGTCCTTTCCTAGCTTTTAAAAAGGAACCGTTTCTGGTGGTGGCGGCTGGACTTTAGTCAAATCTCTTGGAATGTTTATTGTGAGCACTCTCCTCAATGTCTGCCGGTGACCAGCAGGGGGAGTTTCCACAACAGTAGAATTTATATCCCCAGGATTAATTTATTTTATCATTGGAAAAATCGGAGATAGTGGCCCTGAAATTGCGGCCTCGCCGGGTGCGTACGATGTGCGCACAAGTTCTGGGTTTAGGCGCGCAAAGCACATGCGCCAAAATCCGGCACTTGCGAATTGTCAAAATTTCCCCGAGAGAAGGGCCTTTACCTGCGTAAGAGTTTTAAAAGATAAAGAAATACATTTTTTTAATCAATAATTGTTATATTAAAAACCCTGTCCATTAAGGTAAGTTTTACCACTATTAAAACATATTAAAAAAATGTTTTACATTTTTTTTTCGTCGAAAACATTGAATTAAATTCAATTTCAAATAATTTTAAATATGTGAAGTGCTTTTCTTATTTATCGAAGATGTTTGTGTTTTTGGGGGTATCCCCATTCATAGAAATGGTGATCCCCTCACCATTACTGTGAATGGAGATACGCCATTTATTGGTTGGTCCGGCCCATGTGAACTTAGGATGCACATACGCTCCTGGAATAAATGGGCCTCTGCGCTGGGCTGCGATGGAGGCCTCATGGTGCAAATGTTCGTTCCTCTGGGAGTGCCAGGTACATTCGTAAATATTTTTGTGGTCAGACATATTCGCCCATGGGAAGTCTTCAACCACAATTTCAGGGCCGGTGTATTTTACCCTGAGGTTAATAAATGTATAAGGCCATAACTAGTCATATCATCACAGATACTGCTTCTTTACAAATCTGCTGAAAATCCCTGAGGAACAATTCTCCAAGCAACAATTCTCTAATAACCAATGCCATCTTTGATTGGCAAATAGTTGAAACTTCACTCTGTGCCAATGTGCATCTTTTACCATACAAGAGTTGAAAAAAACTGTAATGTTTTAAATTCTGAGCAAAGTAAGAGCTAGAAATTGATCAGCCTACCGCCGTGTTTCTCAACGGTATTTCCTTGTTTTGGGCAGTGTTTCATTGGTGGCAATTTCATTAAAGCCTTACACCGGCGGTTTCGAAATACCGCTGGGGAGCGGACCGCCATCGAGCAGCGCTGGGAAAATTGCTCCCGCCCGAGTTTAGTGGGAGCGGTGATCCGTACTTCAACAAAAAACACCCAGTCGGAGCAGCTTTTCGATGGGCGGTCAGTATGAAACCCTGCAACAAAAAGGTAAGTGTGCGTTTTTTTTAAAATTCTTTTGCAGCGATTCAGTGGAAAAGGGTCCTCTGAATGTTTTCCGATGTTTTATTTTTTATTTTTTGAAAAAATAGTGTGTGTGTTTTTCCCCTTCGCTCGCCTCAGACTTAATTTGACCAGAATTGCCAAGAATCCACGTGCAACGCCCATTTTTCCCTCTGGGCGTTTTTCTTTTCTATATTTTGATCAATTTTCCACCAGCGGTAATTGCAGAACCTTAGCGGTTTTTTGGGCAGTAAACGGGCAGTGGCGGCTTTTGGTCAATTTCTAGCCCTAAATGTTTTCACAGAATAAAGAAATATTCTGAAGTCCATTAATTATTTAATGCCAATTATTTTAAATTATGTTGTGCAAATCATTAATCACATTTTTTAAACAATTACTACCACTTAATAATGTTTGGTAGAATTTTATCTTCATGTACTGCAAACTACAAATAACTAGTTATGAAAATGTCTGTATAGGGAGAAATTGCTTTGATAAACTATCTAAAGCATTATTAATTATAGTTCATGGATAACAATGGAAATTAATACTCATTAGTGTTTAGTCTAATACTGAAATATTAGTGTGTTAAGATAAAGAATATATGATGTTCAATGGTTTCAAAATATTAAGAAAGTACAATCCTGTTTTCTTTGAAAACTACTTTCACCTCGGTATATTTATTGGTTTCACATTGGTGGTAAGAGCTCATGTCAAGACCTTTCAGGGTCACCTTGCTAAACTTGTGCAGCTCAATGTTTTGGCTATGTTATGTTTATATTTAAAAGACCCATCAAGTATCCACAGTATTGTATTTGACTGATCACAGTCTTGTGAGAAAGATGAAGAAACTGCTCACAGAACAGTCACATTTCCATAGGCATTCACACAACAAGTTTACAAAAAGACTGTTAAAATAAATACTTGAAGGATTGTGATTATCCTGCACTGCCAGTTAATCTTGCACTTTACAATAACACAACTTGTTAGGATAAGATTAACATAATACCACTTTTCATCTCGTCTTAACTTCAGCAGTTATAGTGAACTAGATCACTGGGACACCATTAACAGAATGTTAAGAGGATTACAAGTTTTGGCTGGGGATTGTGAAATATTGTGTAAATACCTCTGAATGGTGGATAGCATCAGGGAATATCATCATGCTGCTGCTGGAGTCCCTCTACTTCACCATATAAAGTAACACTTGTAGAAACCTCTGAACAACAAAGATGTTATGTCACAATGCACCCAAACTACTCCAATCCATACCTTAGCCATATTACTTTACTAAGCTGGACCCTCTACTCTGGCCAGGTATAAATGGTCCATTTTGGTCAGCTGCTACCAACAGCCAAATTAATTCTGAGGCTCTTCATCAGACACCCATGCATCTGAACAAGATAACAAGCCATCCAATGACATCATAGGTACATGATTCTATGTGAAAGAAACAGACAAAAAAGTTTTCTACCTGGTAAGAACTCATCCTTTAACTCATGTACATCCTTCACCCACCACTGAAGCATAGCCCATGTAAACTCTGGAGAAAACAAGTACTGACATGTTAAGCATGACATGACTATACTGTCAGGATGTTGCCGATAGTTGGTGTCACATATGACCTCCTAATCCTACAACAACAACAACTTGTATTTATATAACGCCTTTAACGTAGTGAAACGTCCCAAAGTGCTTTTCACAGGGGTATTATGAGATCAAAAATTTGACATCATATAAAGCCCCAGGATCTATGGCACTGTACCAATTCACTTTTACCTGAAGCTAAACAACTACTTACCACTAATTCTCCCAAAAGCCAGACCGCTTCAGGGTTTTGCGGATTTTAGTGGTAGGATCAGTGTGTGGAGGATATGTATAGTTCAAAGAATAATATAATCCCCCCCAAGTGTGTAACCTATCTTTCATGTTCATTAGGAGCAATCGACAGTAGCTCACAATTTAGAAAAGGGTAGGCCCCTGAAAACCAGCTTCTGATACAGATTAATGTTAAATAAAATGTGCAAGTATTGCTCCGTTTGACAGCCTTGCAAAGATTTCCAGTTACAGCCTGATAGAGAGGTCATCAGTCCAGCAGTCATGGATGGAATGAATCTAAACCTGACAACCAAGTTTGTTCCCTGCAAGATGTAAGATGCACCCAACCATCCATTTGACTATATGCTGCTTAGTCACTGGTTTGCCCTGGGTCTTTGCATCAAAGGAAATGAAAAACTATTGAGATTTCCTAAATTGCTGTGTGTAAGCGACATCACAATTCACAGTTCTGCGAGCATTGCCAGTGAAAGTGATGTTCCAGTTCTGACTTCAAGGGTGGCAAATAAATTGATGGGACAACAGTGGAGTTTTCCATGTGAGAACTATCCCAAGATAGACTGGGGTAAAGATAATGGGGTAGAGTATACAGTTTGAGTGTAATCGTCAAACTGGGCACTAAATGTGCTCAAAATTGAACTCATTTTTGGAATTGAATTTTTTGCTCAAGTTTACGCTAAAGCTCATTTGTATATCGCCGAACGTAAAATCTTCGATGAACCAGCGCAATCAGGCAATGTCTTGGAATGTAATTTTTTGTTGCATTAAAAAATATTCTTTGATGTATTTAAGAGTGATCACTTGGTGCAGTTTTATTAATACAACTGGAAATAGGTTTATCACAAAAAAAAAGCACTTTTAATCAGAGTGTCTAGTCCACCACCTGTGAGTCATTCATCCATTCATAGGCGGTCCCTCGAAACGAGGATGACTTGCTTCCACGCCAAAAAAGGATGAGTTCACAGGTGTTTCAATGAAGGACCTAATATTCCAGATCCCGAACTACATAGTGTAGGGTGGAGGATGCCCGTGTGTGGATTTTTTTTTAACATGTGGTGGCTGTTGCATACCAGCCACCACACGGGTCCTGGGCCCTGATCACGATCACCTGTGAGTAATCTGATTTTAAATAACTGAAAACTAAAAAAGTGTGTGTGTGGGTGTGTGTGTGTGTGTGCGTGTGTGTGTGTGCAGCCTGTGGGCGGCTCCCTCAGCACCCGCGCAGACACTCACTGACTGACAGCTACTCTGGTCAATCGCCAAACACACTCATTGACTGACAGCCGCTCCAGCCAATTGAAACCTTTTTTTTTAAATAAACCCTCCTCTCCCTCATCCCAGCTAATGCCAAACTACAGATATCTCTGGACCAGAGAGTCCCAGACCAGAGAGGTCCAACCTGTAGTTATTTTCTGAGTATATTAAATATTTTAATATTTAAAAGCTTTTAAAAAGGTGCCCTTGTGACTAAGAATAAGCTTAATTTTAAGGGCCTCCTGGAGGGTCTACAAACAGGTGCAATTCACCATGTGATTAATTCGATCTGGGGGCACGGCCAGCTTTGTAGGCAGGACTGGCTTCCTGCAAGATCATTTTTAAACTAGCACGAATGATCACAGAAACTCAATTTGCACTGAACGTAACCTGCGCCTGAAATTGCGTGATCTTTTGCGCTAGTTTGGCCGATTTCCAACAAATTGTGCTGGAAATACCAGCACAACCGAAGGGAAACTCCGGACCATAAAATTTAGTCTAAGTGGGGAATGCATTCCAGAAGGCTAGATCAATTTGCTTCTGGTCCAACAAGGAAAGAAGCATTGCTTAATTTAGTTCTGGGAAATTGCACAGGATGAATAATTAATGAGTGAGTAAAACAATTAACAATATAATAATAATAATTGGGAAATAACTGCCACAACATAGTTAGGTTCAATGTGAAAATAGATAAGATAGCTCGATTGGAAATAGGAAAAGTTAAGTGTAGATAAAAAAGGATTGGGCCCAAGTTAACTAGGCAGAAAAGTTAGAAAACAGGACAATGGATTAGCAGCAGAAAATCAACAACAACAACTTGTATTTATATAGCACTGTCAATGTAGTGAAACGTCCCAAGGCACGTCACAGGAGCACTATCAAACAAAAACATCGAGCCAAACAAGAAGATATCAGGGCTGATGAGATGTAGATTTTAAGGAGCATCCTAAAAGAGCAAAGAGAGGTAGAAAGGTTTAGGGAGGGAATTCCAGATTTTAGGGCCTTGGCAGCTGAAGGCATGGCTGCCAACGGTAGAGTGATTAAAATCGGGGATGCTAAAAAAGCCAGAATTGGAGGTGTGCAGATATCTGGGGGTTTAGAGGAGTTTGCAGAGATAGAGCGAGCCAACTGTCTGAAGCTGAACCAGACTGTTTGCAAACTTGGGGTCATATTTGACCTTGAGATGAATTTGACCGAGATGAGCTTCCGACCACACATCACATCACATGCCTATTTGCACCTACATTGGTTCCCAGTTAAGCAATGCCTTGATTTTAAAATTCTCATTCTTGTTTTCAAATCCCTCCATGACCTCACTTCTCCCTTTCTCTGTAACCTCACTACCCTCCGAGATATCTGCCCTCCTCCAATTCTGCCCTCCTGAGCATCCCTGATTTTAATCGCTCAACCATTGGCGGCTGTGCCTTCAGCTGCCAAGCCCTTAAGCTCTGGAATTCTCTCTCTAAACCTCTCCACCTCTCTTTCCTTCTTTAAGACGTGAATTTTGTTTTATAATCTTGGGACATTTTACTACATTAAAGGTGCTAAAGGTGCTATACAAATACAAATTATTGTTGTCCCTCGCTTTTGTATTCCAATCCCCTTGTGATAAAGGCCAACAATACATTGGCCTTTTGATTACTTTTTGTACCAGAGCTTTGAGTGATGTGTGGACATGGGAACCCAAATCCCTTTGTTCCTCCACAGATTCGAGTCTTTCACGGAACACTAAATTTAACATGTATCAGTGGTACAAAAAAATGCATAAATAATTTTGTGTTATGCAGAAACAATATGATTTTCAATTAGTTGTTTAACAGTGTGACAGAACACAGGGTACTTTAATTATGCATTTAACGGAATGCTTCAAATGCACTGCTTTAATTTTAAAATAATTAGCTCAGTGCAGACTCGGAGATAAGTTAGATGTTGGAATTTTACTCGTTAATGAGGTGAATGCTTTGAAGAGTTTTCCTCTAACAGCACATCATTTATTTAAAAACCTTGTAAAGTTGAAGTCAGTACCTCTTCTAAAGTAATACTTCAAAATAAGTGGGAACTTGATGTCAGTGTTAGGAGCAGTACTAAATAATAGCAGTTTACAGTTATTTTTAGTGGTTTGTATTTCCAAAATCTTATTCACGTTTCAGATTTATCAGCTCTATTGATAAGTGTATCTGTCTATTAGCTCCGCCTGTACCTCAGACAGCAGCATAATTCTATTTGTCCCTTAAGGGTGATTATGTTGGAGCTCTAATGTGTTAACATAGGAATTTTTAGAAACAGCCCATTAGATTATAAAGCAAACCACTGATCATAGATCTACGTACAGTTGGTTGGCATGGACAGAGGCGGGCGATATTACGGAGCTGGAAGTAGGCGGTCTTGGTGATGAAGAAGATATGGGGTCAGAAGCCCAGCTCAGGGTCAAATAGCACCATGGTTGCGAACAATCTGGTTCAGCCTCAGACAGTGGCCTGGGAGTGGGGTGGAATCAGTGGCTAGGGAATGGAGTTGGTGGCGGGGACCGAAGACAATACCTTCGGTCTTCCCAATGTTTAATTAGAGGAAGGTTCAGCTCATCCAGGACTGGATGTCAGACAAGCAGTCGGTGGTGGTGGTGAGGTCGAGCTGAATGTCATCAGCGTACATGTGGAATCTGACGTGTTTTCAGATGATGTCGCCGCGGGACAGCATATAGATGAGAAATAGGCCAAGCATAGATCCTCAGGGACTCTAGAGGTAACGGTGCAGGGACAGAAAGAGATGTCATTGCAGGGGTATGTTGGAACAAGACACACATCAGAGTGCTAGTTTCACAGATTTGATCAAAATTCAATTTCTGACTGAAGCAATGTCACTGTGGGAAGTTGTTAAATGGAGGTTTAGTGCTTTAGTGCAGGTGGAGGGTGAAGTCAAAAAGATAATCCGCTATTTTTACACGCCTCCAAGCAGCTGGTTCTAAACAACATTAGCAAAAGTCAGAGAGCAGATCATCTACCCACCATAATCCAAATGGACCATCCCTCAGCGAGGGTCGAGTTACACTTTTGTATGGGCAATATATGCTATATGCAATGGATTATTTTCAATCAGCTCATTTTTTATAGCATCCCGCAAAAAAAGTCACATCAAATTGGTAAATACTGCCATTTTAAAATTATGAAAATCTCAAAAAAAACTTTAAAGAATTTTTTTAAGTTATCAGTTGTAATTTTGTATCTTCTAGAATAATTTGAGATCCAATGTTCCTCTGTTCATTGACACATGATACATAAATTACATTTCATCATTTTGCACTTGTTCTAGTAACAATATTACCATTAGGGCAACAAACAAATTCATTCCGCATCTAAGTATTTCACTTTTTAAAATAAAGTAATAGATCTCAAAGTTTACATTGGCTGTTTCCCAGGGTCCTTTGCAACGAGCTACGAGTATGCACGGTGAGCAAAGCATCTTTGAAAATTACTGGAGGAAGTTAAAAAGCCTTTAAAGAGTTTTATGGGACAATTTAAGTGGAAGGTAAATATGGTCTTTCAGAAGTGTGCTTTTAAGAGGAAGCATTGCATTGCTTCTGAGCGGAGAGCAATTAGGTCTTAGGCTGTGCTTAAATTCAAGCCCTGAAGTGGTGAGCTGATGAATAAAAAAAATCACATGCACTTTCAATTCCTTTCTCATAAATATAAAAGCCAATCATCTGGTCAGAAAATGGCAGATGGAAGGATTTTGAATAATTAAGGAGTCTCAGCACTATCTCATCTAAAGACAGGACTAATATCAAACACTGTAAAGGATGACAATATCAGTTCAAGAATGTCAGACATACTGATGCAATCAATTAATGAAACACTAAAGTCTTCACACATTTAAAATGTACTCCTTTAAAAAAAATCATGGAGGTGATATCCTTAATTTTATTTTACATCAGCTGCAGAAAATGCTGCTGTTCATCTCTCCCTCCCCCTTGCACTCAGACGTAATTCCATTAATAGCAGGTTGGCCAATGTTCAGAAATTCATATGGATCTGTTCTCTCCTAGCAACAGTTTATTCCCTGCTATGAGCGGAAACCTAAACCAAAAATACAATAAAATGAAGGTTGAGATGATTTTCTTAAAATTTTTATAAATTATTTTATTAAGTTATATTAGAAACATAGAAATTTACAGCACAGAATGAGGCCATTTCGGCCCATCATGTCTGCACCGGCCGCGAAAGAGCCACGCGGCCCTCGGTCAGAAGCCCTGAAGGTTACATATAAACCTATGAACAATGAACAATGGCGGACAGGTAAAGAGCATCCGGCCCAATCAGCCTGCCCCACACAACTGCGATACTCCATGTGTCGCAACATTTTACACTCCACCCCACCCGGAGCCATGCGATCTCCTGGGAGAGGCAAAAAAACAGATAAAAATCCATTGGGGAAAACAATTGGGGAAATAAAATCTGGGAAAATTCCTCTCCGACCCATCCAGGTGATCACTCCAGCCATATTAGATTCCCTGCAGTACTTACCATCATATTTGCACCAGCCAGCAAGAGGTTATCCAGTCTAAACCCACTTACCAGCTCTAGGTCTGTAACCCTGCAGGTTACGGCACTTCAAGTGCCCATCCAAGCATCTTTTAAATGTGGTGAGGGTTTTTGCCTCTACCATCTTTCCAGGCAGTGAGTTCCAGGCCCCAACAGCCCTCTGCGTGAAGAAGCTTCCCCTCAAATCACCTCTAAACTTCCACCAAAAAGGTTACAAAGCCAGATAGGGGATGGGTGACCAACAGGAAGAGCAGTGGAAGGAAGGTAGTGTAGGGGTCCCCTGCGGTCACCCCCTGCAAAACAGATACACCGCTTTGGGTACTGTTGAGAGGGATGACTCATCAGGGGAGGGCAGCAGCAGCCAAGTCCATGGCACTGTGGGTGGCTCTGCTGCACAGGAGGGCAGGAAAAAGAATGGGAGAGCTATAGTGATAGGGGATTCTATTGAAAGGGGAATAGATAGATGTTTCTGCAGCCACAACCGAGACTCCAGGATGGTATGTTGCCTCCCTGGTGCAAGGATGTCTCGGAGCGGGTGCAGGACATTTGGAAGGGGGAGGGTGAACAGCCAGTTGTCGTGGTGCATATAGGTACCAACGATATAGGTAAAAAACGGGATGAGGTCCTACAAGATGAATTTAGGGAACTAGGAGCTAAATTAAAAAGTAGGACCTCAAAAGTAGTAATCTCAGGATTGCTACCAGTGCCACATGCTAGTCAGAGTAGGAATTGCAGGATAGCTCAGATGAATATGTCGCTTGAGGAGTGGTGCAGAAGGGAGGGATTCAAATTCCTGGGACATTGGAACCGGTTCTGGGGGAGGTGGGACCAGTACAAACCGGACGGTCTGCACCTGGGCAGGACTGGAACCAATGTCCTTGGGGGAGTGTTTGCTCGTGCTGTTGGGGAGGGGTTAAACTAATATGGCAGGGGGATGGGAACCTATGCAGGGAGACAAAGGGAAGTAGAATGGGGCAGAAGCAAAAGATAGAAAGAAGAAAAGTAAAAGTGGAGGGCAGAGAAACCCAAGGCAAAAAGCAAAAAGAGCCACAAAACAGCAAAATCCTAAAGGGTCAAAGGGTGTTAAAGAGACAAGCCTGAAGGCTCTGTGCCTCAATGCGAGGAGTATTCGGAATAAGGTGGTCGAATTAACTGCGCAGATAGCAGTTAACGGATATGATGTAATTGGCATTACGGAGACATGGCTCCAGGGTGACCAAGGCTGGGAACTCAACATCCAGGGATATTCAACATTTAGGAAGGATAGACAGAAAGGAAAAGGAGGTGGGGTGGCGTTGTTGGTTAAAGAGGAAATGAACGCAATAGTAAGGAAGGACATTAGGACATTAGTTTGGATGATGTGGAATCGGTATGGGTGGAGCTACGGAATACCAAAGGGCAGAAAACACTAGTGGGAGTCGTGTACTGACCACCAAACAGTAGTAATGAGGATGGGGACAGCATCAAACAAGAAATTAAGGATGCGTGCAATAAAGGTACAGCGGTTATCATGGGCGATTTCAATCTACATATTGGCTGGGCTAACCAAACTGGTAGCAATGCAGTGGAGAAGGATTTCCTGGAGTGTATTACGGATGGTTTCGAGACCAATATGTCGAGGAACCAACTAGAGGGCTGGCCATCCTAGACTGGGTGATGTATAATGAGAAAGGACTGATTAACAATCTTGTTTTCAAGGCCCCTTGGGGAAGAGTGACCATAATATGGTAGAATTCTTTATTAAGATGGAGACTGACACAGTTAATTCAGAGACAAGGATCCTGAACTTGGGGAAAGGTAACTTCGATGGTATGAGACGTGAATTGGCTAGAATAGACTGGCGAGTGATACTTAAAGGGTTGACGGTGGATAGGCAATGGCAAACATTTAAAGATCACATGGATGAACTTCAACAATTGTACATCCCTGTCCGGAGTAAAAATAAAAACAGGGAAGGTGGCTCAACCATGGCTAACAAGGGAAATTAGGGATAGTATTAAATCCAAGGAAGAGGCATATAAATTGGCCAGAAAAAGCAGCAAACCCAAGGATTGGGAGAATTTTGTAATACAGCAGAGGAGGACAAAGCATTTAATTAGGAGGGGGAAAAGAGAGTATGAGAGGAAGCTTGCTGGGAACATAAAAACTGACTGCAAAAAATTCTATAGATATGTGAAGAGAAAAAGATTAGTGAAAACAAACATAGGTCCCTTGCAGTCAGATTCAGGTGAATTTATAATGGGGAACAAAGAAATGACGGACCAGTTGAACAAATACTTTGGTTCTGTCTTCATGAAGGAAGATACAACTAACCTTTCGCAAATACTAGGGTACCGAGGGTCCAGTGAGAAGGAGGAACTGAAGGATATCCTTATAAAGCGGGAAATTGTGTTAGGGAAATTGATGGAATTGAAACCCAATAAATCCCCGGGGCCTGATAGTCTGCATCCCAGAGTACTTCAGGAAGTGGCCCTAGAAATAGTGGATGCATTGGTGATCATTTTCCAACAGTCTATCGACTCTGGATCAGTTCCTATGGACTGGATGGTAGCTAATGTAACACCACTGTTTAAAAAGGGAGGGAGAGAGAAAATGGGTAATTATAGACCGGTTAGCCTGACATCAGTAGTGGGGAAAATGTTGGAATCAATTATTAAAGATGAAGTAGCAGTGCATTTGGAAAGCACTGACAGGATCGGTCCAAGTCAGCATGGATTTATGAAGGGGAAATCATGCTTGACAAATCTTCTGGAATTTTTTGAGGATGTAACTAGTAGAGTGGACAAGGGAAAACCAGTGCATGTGGTGTATTTGGACTTTCAAAAGGCTTTTGACAAGGTCCCATACAAGAGATTGGTGTGCAAAATCAAAGCACATGGTATTGGGGTAATGTACTGATGTGGATAGAGAACTGGTTGGCAGACAGGAAGCAGAGAGTCGGGATAAACGGGTTCTTTTCAGAACGGCAGGCAGTGACTAGTGGGGTGCCGCAGGGCTCAGTGCTGGGACCCCAGCTCTTTGCAATATACATTAATGATTTAGATGAAGGAATTGAGTGTAATATCTCCAAGTTTGCAGATGACACTAAACTGGGTGGCAGTGTGAGCTGTGAGGAGGACGCTAAAAGGCTGCAGGGTGACTTGGACAGGTTAGGTTAGTGGGCAAATGCGTGGCTGATGCAGTATAATGTGGATAAACGTGAGGTTATCCACTTTTGTGGCAAAAACACGAAGGCAGAATATTATCTGAATGGTGGCAGATTAGGAAAGGGGGAGGTGCAACGAGACCTGGATGTCATGGTTCATCAGTCATTGAAAGTTGGCATGCAGGTACAGCAGGCAGTGAAGAAGGCAAGTGGTATGTTGGCCTTCATAGCTAGGGCATTTGAGTATAGGAGCGGGGAGGTCTTACAGCAGTTGTACAGGGCCTTGGTGATGCCTCACCTGGAATAGTGTGTTCGGTTTTGGTCTCCTAACCTGAGGATGGACGTTCTTGCTATTGAGGGAATGCAGCAAAGGTTCACCAGACTGATTCCCGGGATGGCGGGACTGACATATGAGGAGAGACTGGATCAACTGGGCCTTTATACACTGCAGTTTAGAAGGATGAGAGGGAATCTCATAGAAACATATAAGATTCTGACGGGACTGGACAGGTTAGATGCGGGAAGAATGTTCCCGATGATGCGGAAGCCCAGAACCAGGGGACACAGTCTTAGGATAAGGGGTCGGCCATTTAGGACTGAGATGAGGAGAAATTTCTTCAGTCAGAGAGTTGTTAACCTGTGGAATTCCCTACCGCAGAGAGTTTTGATGCCAGTTCATTGGATATATTCAAGAGGGAGTTAGATATGGCCCTTACGGCTAAAGGGATCAAGGGGTATGGAGAGAAAGCAGGAAAGGGGTACTGAGGGAATGAATCAGCCATGATCTTAGTGAATGGTGGTGCAGGCTCGAAGGGCCAAATGGCCTACTCTGCAGCTATTTTCTATTTTAAGCCTATGCCCCCTTGTAATTGACCCCTCCACCAAGGGAAATAGGCCGTTGCTATCCACTATATCCAAGCCCTTCAAAATTTTATACACCTCAATGAGGTCTCCCTCAGCCTCCTCTGTTCCAAGGAGAACAAACCCAGCCTGTCCAATCTGTCCTCATAGCTAAGATTCTCCATTCCGTGCAGCATTCTAGTAAATCTCCTCTGCACCTTCTCCAGTGCAATCATGTCCTTCCTATAATCATAGATAGTCCCTCGAAACAAGGATGACTTGCTTCCATGCCAAAAAAGGATGAGTTCACAGGTGCTTCAATGAAGGACCTAATATTCCAGGTCCCAAACTACATCCTGAAGGGTGGAAGATGCCTGTGCGAGAATTTTATTAACGTGGCGTGGTCGTTGGACAAAAGCCACCACACAGGCTTGACAGAGCTAGGTCTTGGTCCAGTGGCAAGGGTTAACCAAGACAACTGGAGACCTGCTCTGCTGCATGGACCTAGTACGCACACATATCGCAGTGTGGGCTGGCCCGTGCTGCCCCTGGGCCCTCGCCTCTCCTGGTCCCGAACTCTCGCCTCTCCTGGGCCCCGATCACATCCCTCTACAATCTCTCGCCGCCCCTTCTCCCCAACCTCGCCGCTCGTGCTGTACCTGCCCACGCTCCAATCACCCAACCTGGGCCTTGATGACGTCCCTCTTTGCTGCCGTCGCCCTCCTGCACCAGCTCGCGCTGCACCTTTCGGTGGTTTGCCGCCATGTTGCCCATGGCCGCCGCTTGCCGATCCTTTTATGGCCCCAACCTGCCGCTGATGGTTTCTCACAGGTCGGGGCTGCCACGCCACCAGAACAACGACCAGAACTGCACGCAATACTCCAGCTGTGGACTAACCAGTGTATTATACAATTTAAGCATAACCTCCCTGCTCTTGTATTCTATGCCTCGGCCAATAAAGGCAAGCATTCCGTCTGCCTTCTTAACCATCTTATCCACCTGGCCTGCTACTTTCAGGGATCTGTGGACAAGCACTCCAAGGTCCCTAAGTGACCTACCATTTAATGTGTCTACTCTTTCCTCATTAGCCCTCCCCAAGCGCATTACCTCACACTTCTCCGAGTTAAATTCCATTTGCCACTGCTCTGCCCACTGATATCCTCCTGCAGCCCATGACTTTCCTCTTCATTATTAACCACGCAGCCAATTTTAGTGTAATCTGCAAACTTTTAAAATCATACCCCTATATTCAAATCTAGATCATTGATGTATACCACAAAAAGCAAGGGACCCAGTACTGAACCCTGCGGAACCCCACCGGAAACATCCTTCCAGTCACAAAAACATCCATCATTCATTACCCTTTGCTGTAGAATTTGTTAAACAATAAGTGCTGATGGTATAACCAATGGAACTAGCAAAGAGTTACTAAACTCAATGTGAGAAGTGAATCAACAAAAACAGTTTATATGCTACAACCGAATGGTTAATGAGTGTGGGAGATAAATTGCCCTGCGCTGGGTTTGGGGCGCAGAATTTGATATGTCGATTTTTTTTTCAATTGCCCGGCGGAAGGAGGTCATGAGCCCTGGATTGGGCTCTTTACCTGTAAAAAAACAAAGATGCTGGCGCTCTCGGGGCGGGAGGGAGGCGGAAGCGCGGCACTGTGAGTCAGCGCCATGGCACTGTTGACGTCAGCGCAATGCGGACCTGCAACATCTCTCCCCCTCTGTTAAAGGGGAGGGACGCTGCGAAGCCTAGGGCCGATCCATGGCGCTCACTGGGCTACCAGGGATGGTTTCAGCTGAGCCGATAGCTCAGCACCCAAGAGGGGGTGCCGGACTGCCTGTTGGCAGCCCGGCCAAACCAGCGGCAGCCATTGTCAGGCCGACTCCAGAGTCGGCTGAAATTAAATTAAAATGGTGGCCACAGTGCTAGAACCTACCCTTTAAAGGAGGCCACAGTGCCCCAGACGCCGACATTGCGTGTGGCCAACCACGCTCCCATGGGGCGCAAAGAGTTCGGCGCAGAGCAATAAGGAGATGGCACGCATGACATCATCACCAGCGCCCCCACCTGGAGCATTGATGACAGGGCACGGCGCAAAGCAGTTTTCGCCCGCGGCATCCTGGGGCAATGCCAGCTGGGTCACTTCCACCGCCTGCCACCAGGTGCAAACTACTTATCGTCATTAGTGCCTCTGGCCGGTGCTAACAGGCCTTGCGCAAAGGGGCAATTTTGCCCCCTGTATTTCTACCAGTGTGACAACACATTGTTAGGCTCGTCAACTTCTCCAAGCCAGTTCATTTGAATTTCATCAGTGTTCACAATTTATACATTTTTCCTTTAAAACGTTGATAAAGAGAAACAAACAACCTATTATATTTTAAATCTTCCATTCGGTCAGCCTACATCATGGGCTCAGTGTCAACTCTGAAAACGTCAATAGTTGCAGAATACTTCAAGGACTGGAATATCCAAAACATGAAAGCTGTGTAGTGGCTTTTGAACCTAAGGGGGAAACTTTGATGAAAAACTCTAGAAAAAGTACATAAACTCTAACTCTGCCCACTTGCAGATGCAGCTGGAAAGGAGTGGCTAGGTGGCAATGCTGCATATGGACAATGAATGAAAGACACTTTACAATCTATATTAACGACTTGCAAATATTAACTATTTACAATCTGTATTAATGACTTGGAAGAAGGGACTGAGTATAACGTAGCCAAGTTTGCTGACGATACAAAGATGGGAGGAAAAGCATTGTGTGAGGAGGACACAAAAAATGTGCAAAAGGACATCGACAGGCTAAGTGAGTGGGCATAAATTTGGCAGAAGGTGTATAATGTTGGAAAGTGTGAAGTCATGCACTTCGACAGAAAAAAATCAAAGAGCAAGTTATTATTTAAATGGAGAAAGATTGCAAAGTACTGCAGTACAGCGGGACCTGGGGGTACTTGTGCATGAAACACAAAAGGATAGTATGCAGGTACAGCAAGTGATCAGGAAGGCCAATAGTATCTTGGCCTTTATTGCAAAGGGGATGGAGTATAAAAGCAGGGAAGTCTTGCTACAGCTATATAAGGTATTGATGAGGCCACATCTGGAATACTGCATGCAGATTTGCTTTCCATATTTACAAAAGGATATATTTACTTTGGAGGCAGTTCAGAGAAGGTTCACTAGTTTGATTCCGGGGATGAGGGGGTTGACTTATGAGGAAAGATTGAGTAGGTTGGGCATCTATTCATTGGAATTCAGAAGAATGAGAGGTGATCTTATCGAAACGTATACGATTATGAGGGGGCTTGACAAGGTGGATGAAGAGAGGATGTTTCCACTGATGGGGGAGACTAGAACTAGAGGGCACGATCTTAGAATAAGGGGCCGCCCATTTAAAACAGAGATAAGAAATTTCTTCTCTCAGGAGGGTTGTAAATCTGTAGAATTCGCTGCCTCAGAGAGCTATGGAAGCTGGGACATTAAATAAATTTAAGACAGAAATAGACAGTTTCTTAAACGATAAGGGGATAAGGGGAGCGGGCGGGGAAGTGGAGCTGAGTCCATGATCAGATCAGCTCTTATTTAATGGCGGAGCAGTCTCGAGGGGCTGTATGGCCTACTCCTATTCTTATTTCTTATGTTCTTATGTATAAGCTTATTTAATTTTCAGCAGACCTTGTGCTAAAGCTCTGACTGATGGGCTAAAACCTAGGATAAAATTCACACTTCCACATTCATTAGTCAAAAAGCTGACAGGGCCTCCGCATTATGCCTTTCTGCAGTGCCACTTACAGAATTGTTTCACTGCACAATTAAAAAAGGCATGGGAAGTGACTGACTTTACTAATAATTAAAAGAATAACTGCTGGTGATAATTGAACAGATAAACAGAGCCAATTGTACACATTATACATGCATGTAATGTTATAGCCTACACATATCTTTGATTTTTGAGACAGGCTCCACGACTGATAATTTGCAGGCCAAATAATGTTTTATTTTTAAACAAATTTGAACATTTCACTATAACACGCAAAAGCTAGGTGTGAGGGTTTTGGAGTCTCTGTTTTTTACTTAAAGATAAGAAACAAAACATGAATTTGCAAAAAGAAAATCAAATTATTGCGGAGACTGGAATTCAGAAATAAAAATGCATTTGTAATGTTAGTCTCCATTTTTGTTCTACAGTATTTACAAAAAGAATACTTTGGGGTCAGTACACATTTGCTGGGAGGTTTGCTCTTTGCCACGAGGGCAGAAAGATGCATTTATTTTAAGCTGACAATGACTGATGGCACTAGCTTCCATGTTGCTGAGGAATTTATTCGCCAGTAGGTAGACCCAATAGACACGATGGTTGCCTGGCCTATTGTCACAGCTTATCAGAGGTGGTGTTCCAAATTTACCCTTCGTATACCATTTAGTATCTTATTCGATAAGTTTCCTTCTTGGTTACCTTCTTACAAAGCTAAGAATCCCAGTTGATTGAAAGAAGACATGAATCAGGTCTTTAAAATACTTATAATAGATACAGTAGATAGTTAATTTGTATTGGGAGTGCAGGGCTACAGGAAAGGAGCATATCAACAAGCTTGAAGCAGCACTCAAGATGATTTTTTTCCCTCCACAGAATAGTGATGTGGGGCTCAATTTTCCCCAAAGCATTTTTTTGGCGTACTTGAAGAGTTACGCCCGATTTTTGGGGGATTAAATACGCCCCAAAAAAAGATTTTATGTTTCCCCGTTGGATTTGTTCATTTTGGTGTGGCCTAACCTGTCCTTTAGTTTTGGGGGTGGAGCCTTGATCTGCGCCATGGTAACCAGGGACACAATGCGAGCTGAAGCATACAGCCAGCTCCCAACACACTAAAAGAATTGAAAAACACATAGCTTTTCTCTCAACTGGAGTAACTCTCAGCTGGACAAACTTCCCTAATTGGCGTAGGTGGCTGGTTACGCCTCCTTTGGCTGAAAAAAAACTGACCTAAAAAAATCGTAACTAACTGACTTACACTGGTGCACTGGTGCATATTGATTGGGGAAACTGTGGTTTTTCAACTTAGGCCAAAAAGAGCAGCCTGCTCCAAAAAACGGCACTAATCACTGGGGAACATTGAGCCCGTGGAATGTACTACCAGATAAAGCTCTATAATTAATATAATTAATATTTATGTTCCCTTGCAAGATCGATGAAAAAACCAACAACTTGTATTTATATAATGCCTTTAACGTAGTAAAACATCCCAAGACAAAAATTGTGTCACCGAGCCACATAAGGAAAAATTAGGGCAAATAACCAAAAGCTTGGTCAAAGAGATAGATTTTAAGGAGCGTCTTAAAAGGAGGAAAGAGAGGCAGGGAGGAGGAGTTCCAGAGCTTAGGGTCTAGGCAATAGAAGGCACGGCCACCAATGGTTGAGCAATTATATTCAGGGATGCTCAAGAGGACAGAATTTGAGGAGCGCAGATACCTCAGGGGGGGGGAGGTGGGGGGGGGAAGGGTATTGAGGGGCTGGAAGAGATTACAGAGATAGGGAGGGGCAGGCCATGGAGGGATTTGAAAATAAAGATGAGACTTCTGAAATTGAGGCGTTGCTTAACTGGAATCCATTGTAGGTCATCGAGCACAAGGGTGATTGGTGATTGGGACTTGGTGTGAGCTAAGCTAAGTTTTGGATGATCTCAAGTTTATGTAGGGTAGAATATGGGAGGCCAGCCAGGAATGGGTTGGAAGAGTCAGCCAGGTGTGCTGATTACTATTCAGTGTCCTCTGTTAGAAATTGCATGAATGAACATGATGGAGCACACGATTGGGTCCAACACTAATAAACAGTCTGCCTACACTTGCTACCTAAGCTTGTACATGTAATATTGCATTTGGGTGAGGTGCCAGCAGGGTACCAGCCATTGTGGAATTGTACCCCAGCATTAGGCACTGCCTCCAAAAGAGAATAGTGGAGAGGAAAAAAAAAACAATGTGACACAGGCAGCTCAACAAACCAAAACAATCAGAGTCACTTTTGACTATTACTAAAAAAAGTTTGGTCTAATCATCTCTCTGAAAATACATTGAAATGCACATTCTCTTTTTTTCCCCAACTGAAATCTAATCAGTCTTTAATTGAAAAAAAATAAACTAATTCAATGTTTCGCTCTTAATTTCATTGAAACATGGTGAATGATAATTAAAGATTTATATCATGAAAATCTATAGAAAATCTAAAAATAACTTATAGATTTTACGTTGATAATTGAAAACCAAAAATTAACTACCAGATATCACTCAAAGCATTCTGAGTACTGATATTTGTCAAGCTGGAGCAGATACCACTGTGTCCCACTTAGAAGAAAATGATATAGAAAAATGGTGATTGCCATTTGAGCAATTCACTACAAGCTTTAGTGCATTGCTTCTAATAAAACAGAGCTTGGATAAAACAGCTTCCTCAATGTTGTTGTTCTATTATGTTACATGTATTTCAGCTTTTAATGATCTTCTTTATTCCAACAGCTAAGGTGCATTTGAAATGAACTTGATCAAAAGCTCTCTTGTTCACATCATATCTACAATATTATTTTATTTTATTGAGAAATTGAGGTGCCAAAACCCATAGTGCAGGACATCACCGAGGTTGAAAAGAGTAGGACAGAAGAGATAAATGAAGAAGTAGTAGTTATGTAATACCAAGCTAGGGTTTAAAAAACCTGTAGATGGTAGAAAGAAGAGAAGATTGATAGAAGGAAGGACATTTTCTTTTCTTTTTTTCCATTCTCAGGACGTGGGTTTTTCTGGCAAGGCCAGCATTTATTGTCCATCCCTAGTTGTCCTTGAGAAGGTGATGGTGCGATTTCCTCTACTGTCTGTGCGGAGATGGTGCTCCTATAATGCTGTTAGATAGATTCCGGATTTTGATCCAGCAACAACGAAGGGATGAATCCACAGTTTTGAGGTTCTGGCAGAGAGTAAGTTACAACTCTTTGTACTGGTGCAGTCAAGGAAGACCCAGCAGCAAAGTTACTTTCTGTGAAAATGTGCAAATTTCTCCCAGAATACAATAGGAATTTAGCAAATGAATTTCGCTGTTACACAAACTATGAATCCAGGTTAGATTTGGACTCCATCTTTGAAATGCAAGTGCAATAAGACTTGATTTCAACATAGTGAGGGTGCACTATGAGAGTTTAGAGCTACAAATGTCCTTGGCCTATTGTAGTGATCAAAGATATGGCCGCTGTGTCAACTCTCCATTTTAAACAATACTGAAACAGTAAATCTCTCAATGCAGCTTTTCATCTCCTTAAGGACAACAAACTACACAAATTGCTTAAGGGATTAGTGTAAATCCCTCAATAGTCAAGTTTCCTGCTTTCTTTTGGTCTCTGTAGTAAAATGTTTATCTACATACCAGAGATATGTAGTTGTGCTATTTAAAGGAATCCTTTAACTTTTTAATAGCTTTTGGAGAATTCTCAACTTTTCCAGTATTTAAAACCATCATGAATTTTGCTCAGATTTACGATCAAATCAGCAGTATAGTGACATCTTCATGTCCTCTACAAATGGGCGAGCAATGTTAAATCATCACTGGGAACTAGAATCTAGATTTTACATTAATACCCAAATTACTCTGTATGCCACCTTGATAGCAGGATCGACAAAATGTCATTGAAATACATGATATTTTGAGATACTAGGATTGAGTTCACCAGGTGAAAAATTGAAATAAGAATTGGAGATTTTATAGCATGTTTCTGTTGCTGTTGGAGATTGGATGATGAAAAGACCACAGCTATTGTAAATGCTGCTTCTGTATTTAGGTGACAAAAAGTGCATCTTTGCTCAGCAGTATTGGTCTGGCTAGTTTTTCCCTTTTAACCAATGCCTCCCCTCTCACACCCATGTAGCGATTCAACACGGTTCCACAGCGCTCCATCTAGCACGACAACAGTTGCTGATTCCCATCTACTTTTCAAACACAGTTTGTGTTATGTTTGCAATGTGCTTATGAATAACTCCACGAGGCAATGTGTTGTACTCAAACTGTAGTGACCTTGCTCCTTTATTCGTAACTCCAGAGTGAGGTACAAGCATGGTGGGCCGCCTTTTATACTGGGCCCTGCACACTTATGCAGGTGACCCTCAGGTCTCCCGCCGCAGTGCCCTCTGGTGGACAGCCCCTGCCACAGGGGCAGGAAAACCCGGTCTCCACCACTTCCACCCTCTAGTGGTGCCAGCATTGTATATACACAGTGTAAACCTTTTGATCAGGTAACAAGTCTCCATCTTATGCAACTATACAGTGACTACACAGAGAGTATATCTATAGTCTGCATATATAACAGTTTGAATATTTAGCCAACATGACTAGGAATTGGAATTTTGACTCTTTGATTTGACATCAACAACTACACTATTGGATCCACTGGACCTAGCTCTTCAATGCAAAGAGTCTAGAGCCAGGGAACATAGTCTCAGGTTAAGGGGTCGACCATTTAAGACTAAGATGAGGAGGAATTTCTTCACTCAGAGGGTTGTGAATCTTTGGAATTTCCTACCCCAAAGGGCTGTGGATGCTGAATCGTTGAGGATATCCTCGTTGAGTATATACAAGGCTGAGACAGATAGATTTTTGGACTCTAGGGGAATCGAGGGATATGGGTATTGGCCAGAAAAGTGGAATTGAGGTCAAAGATCAACCATGGACCCTGCTGATTATACAAAGCAAAGGGAAAGTAAGCTGTGAGGAGGAGACAAAGGGGCTGAAATTGATGAAAAGCTAGCTTCTAGCCATTTTTCGGCAGTACTCGGGCGGTGCTTGCTTCTTACCGCCCGGTACCGCTGGGGCGGAAGATTCATCCCGCTTTTCTCGGCAGTAGCAGAAGAGGAGTGCAGCGGGTGGTGGCGGGCGGAGGAGGACTTCCGACTCGTTTGGTTCCCGAGTTGTGCGCATGTGCAAGCGGCTGTCAAGCTCAGCCCCCCGGGAGGCCAAAGACTGCCGACCTGAGATCACTGTGGGGTGTGGGGGTGGGAGGGAAGAGAGAGACTGAGGGGGGGGGGGAAACGAGAGAGACTGAGGGGGGGGGGAAAGAGAGACTGGGGGGGGGGAGAAAAAGAGAGATTGGGGGGGGGGGGAAAGAGAGACTGGGGGGGGTGGGAAGAGAGACTGAGGAGGGGAAGAGAGACTGGGGAGGGGAAGAGAGACTGGGGGAGGAGGAAGAGAGACTGGGGGGGGAAGGAAGAGAGACTGGGGGGGGAAGGAAGAGAGACTGGGGGGGGAAGGAAGAGAGACTGGGGGGGGAAGGAAGAGAGACTGGGGGGCGGGGGTGGAGAGAGACTGGGGGGGGGGGAAGAGAGACTGGGGGGGGAAGAGAGACAGGGGAGGGCGAAGAGAGACAGGGGAGGGCGAAGAGAGACAGGGGAGGGTGAAGAGAGACTCGGGAGGGGCGAAGAGAGACTGGGGAGGGGCGAAGAGAGACTGGGGAGGGCGAAGAGAGACTGGGGGGGCGAAGAGAGACTGGGGAGGGGCGAAGAGAGACTGGGGGGCGAAGAGAGACTGGGGGGCGAAGAGAGACTGGGGGCGAAGAGAGACTGAGGAGGGGCGAAGAGAGACTGGGGAGGACGAAGAGAGACTGGGGAGGGGCGAAGAGAGACTGGGGAGGGGCGAAGAGAGACTGGGGAGGGGCGAAGAGAGACTGGGGAGGGGCGAAGAGAGACTGGGGAGGGGCGAAGACAGACTGGGGGGGGCGAAGAGAGACTGGGGAGGGCGAAGAGAGACTGGGGAGGGCGAAGAGAGACTGGGGAGAGGCGAAGAGAGACTGGGGAGGGGCGAAGAGAGACTGGGGAGGGGCGAAGAGAGACTGGGGAGGGGCGAAGAGAGACTGGGGAGGGGCGAAGAGAGACTGGGGAGGGGCGAAGACAGACTGGGGGGGGCGAAGAGAGACTGGGGAGGGCGAAGAGAGACTGGGGAGGGCGAAGAGAGACTGGGGAGAGGCGAAGAGAGACTGGGGGGCGAAGAGAGACTTGGGAGGGGCGAAGAGAGACTGGGGAGGGGCGAAGACAGACTGGGGGGGGCGAAGAGAGACTGGGGGGCGAAGAGAGACTGGGGGGCGAAGAGAGACTGGGGAGGGCGAAGAGAGACTGGGGAGGGGCGAAGAGAGACTGGGGGGCGAAGAGAGACTGGGGAGGGGCGAAGAGAGACTGGGGAGGGGCGAAGACAGACTGGGGGGGGCGAAGAGAGACTGGGGGGGGCGAAGAGAGACTGGGGGGCGAAGAGAGACTGGGGGGCGAAGAGAGACTGGGGGCAAAGAGAGACTGGGGGCAAAGAGAGACTGGGGGCAAAGAGAGACTGGGGGGGGCGAAGAGAGACTGGGGGGCGAAGAGAGACTGGGGGGCGAAGAGAGACTGGGGGGCGAAGAGAGACTGGGGGGCGAAGAGAGACTGGGGGGGGGGGAAAGTTTACAAACATTAAACACTTCACTTTTACAAATAAAGAGCCATCATCAATAATAAATGATAAATAAACCAATAAATCAACCAATAAATCAATCAAAAAAAATTAATAAAAAATAAAAAAATGTTTAAAAAATCAATAAATTAAAAATTAAAAGTTTCTACTCACCTACTGCAGCACCGGGAGCCCTCCAACAGCCTGCTGGAACGGGCCCCCCCCAGGAGATGCCGGTCAGGCGGGCCCCGCCACCGATGAGGACGCCGAGGACTTCGGGCGGGGCCTGCCCCCAGGATCTGCCGGGCCGCAACTGAGATGCCGGGCGGGCGGGCCCCGCTGCCGCCGCCGAGTTTGGGCGGGGCCTACCCCCAGGAGATGCTGGGCAGGCCGCCGTGGAAGAGGTAAGGGCCGTCAGGCCACTCGGCCTGGGATAGTGGCGACATTCCTGTGGCCAGGAATAGGGTCGTCGCCCGGAGACAGGATGCGCTGGGAGGGCCAGGAGGCACTGCGCACATGCACAGCTGCCGCCGCTGTTTTTGGCGCAGGGCTGTATTTCCGTCCCTAGCAGCTCCTGCTGCGCCGCGCCGAGCTGGAAACGGGCCTACAGATATCGGAGAATTGCGAGGTAAGTATTCGGCGCAATTTGTATTCTACAAATTAGGCGGGCCTCTCCGATGTGCGCCGTTCTAGCGGGCGTCTGAAACTTGAGCCTCATATTGCTATTCAAACTGTATTATTGGCTATCACTAGACAATACTAGAAAACCAATCCATTTAAAAATACATCAAACTGTGGAGAACTATAAAGATTTGTCCAATATCAAACATGCCACACTTCTGTGAAACAATTGTACCGGTCAGCTCTGTGTACACATCGCCCACTTAAGATCCACTTCAAGCACCTTCTCCAGGATGGTATGCAGTTCTGGCGGCATGTCATAAAACTTACACTTTTGGGCGGTATGTGGGCAGTTCTATATGTGAGGTTCTTCTCCTTGGTAAGAAGAATAAAAAAAACAGAATATTTTTTAAATGCTGGAAAACTATTCAATGTTGGTGTTGAGAGAGATTTAGGTAACCTCGCACAGTTAGCATGCAGGTACAGCAAACAATTAGGAAGGCTAATTGCATGTTGACCTCATTGTAAGGGGGCTGGAGTACAAGAGTAAGGAAGTATTGCTACAATTGTACAGGGTTTTGGTGAGATCACACCTGGCGTACTGTGCAGTTTTGGTCTCCGTTTCTAAAGGAGGTTATACTTGCTTTAGAGGCAGTGCAATGTTTGTTTCCTGGGATGAGAGGGTTGTCCTATGAGGAGAGATTGAGTAGATTGAGCCTGTATTCTCTAGAGTTTAGAAGAATGAGAGGTGATCTCACTGAAACATATAAGATTCTACGAGGGATTGACAGGGGTGGATGCTGAGAGGTTGTTTACCCTGGCTGGAGAGTCTAGAACTAGGGGGCATCATCTCAGGATAAGGGGTCGGTCATTTAGGACTGAGATGAGGAGGAATTTCTTCCCTCAGAGGGTTGTGAATCTTTGAAATTGTCTACCCCAAAGGGCTGTGGATGCTGAATCGCTGAGTATATTCAAGGCTGAAATAGATAGATTTCGAGACTCTAGGGAAATGTGGAGTTGAGGTCGAAGATCAGTCATGATCTTCTTGAGTGGCGGAGCAGGCTCGAGTGCCCAAAAGGCCTACTCCTGCTCCTAATTCTTATGGTTTTGTGTTCTTGCGTTCAATTGTTGTTTTTCCTGAAAGCTCTACCATGTGCATTCAAAGCTGCTCCTAAGCACAAGATCCAGCTCTGAAACAGAGCCTCTAGAAAAGAGAAGATGCTCTGCTACAAGAAGAAGAGAATAGTTTGGAGGATGGCATTCAGGTGTATTACTGTGGCAGCCTTCTAAAGCACTCATTCATGCCAGACAGGTTTGTAGAGTTATATCGTTGGGTGAAAAGTGAATAAGTCTCAGTTTCTGGTGGTGTTTTATCCTTTCACGTAATAACCCAGAAAAATAGTAACAAATAAATAAATATAACACACTGCCTTTGCCTCAGTCTATCTCAAAGTCTGTATGAGAACTAAACTAATTACATCACCATAAATAACAACTGAGTCTCTGATGCTGTGGTAATATGCATAAGAAAAATAATGCATACTATTTGCTTTAACTGGCCCTGAAATTGGAATTCTCTGTAATTCAAACTCTTATTTATATTCATCTAGTGGTTCAGAAATACAATCTAAATAGGTGAGATATGGTTCTTATCCATGTCAATTAAAAACCCGCACAGAAACACATGAACAGTCGGAGTGGTACTGGAGCAGTAAGCCCTTAGAAAACATCAATTAACAGCCATGTGATTAGTCTTTGCAGAAGGATTATAAAATGCTATCATTTTTTATCTTCACCTTACCTGATGTTAAAAACGGAAAAGCTCAAGGATTTTGCTTTTAAGGGGACATCACCTTCCTAAAACATACTTAGCAATTCTCTTTTAGGTGGGGGTTACAGGAAAGTCAAAAGAGCCACGAGTAATTTTTGACCGATTGATGCCATCACATTGGTTATATATGTATACTTGTATTTACTCTGGACAGCCACCAGAGAGCTCATCCCCTGGAGTCCCAAGGGATCCCATAATCCCTTGGGAGCACAGGTATTTAAGCAGGCTTCACAGGTTGGAGAGGCACTCTGGAGACCTGCAATAAAAGACTAAGGTCACATAGAAACATCGAAAATAGGTGCAGGAGTAGGCCATTCGGCCCTTCAAGCCTGCACCACAATTCCATAAGATCATGGCTGATCATTCCCTCAGTACCCCTTTCCTGCTTTCTCCCCATGCCCCTTGATCCCCTTAGCCGTAAGGGCCATATCTAACTCCCTCTTGAATATATCCAATGAACTGGCATCAACAACTCTCTGCGGCAGGGAATTCCACAGGTTAACAACTCTGAATGAAGAAGTTTCTCCTCATCTCAGTCCTAAATGGCCTACCCCTTATCCTAAAACTGTGTCCCTGGTTCTGGACTTCCCCAACATCGGGAACATTCTACCCCTATCTAACCTATCCCGTCCCGTCAGAATCTTATATGTTACTATGAGATCCCCTCTCATCCTTCTAAACTCCAATGTATAAAGGCCCAGTAGATCCAGTCTCTCCTCATATGTCAGTCCCGCCATCCCGGGAATCAGTCTGGTGAACCTTCGCTGCACTCCCTCAATAGCAAGAACGACCTTCCTCAGATTCGGAAACCAAAACTGAACACAATATTCCAGGTGAGGCCTCACCAAGGCTCTGTACACACTTTACTTTGAGCTCACAGTGTTCATTCTGACTCTTTCTCCATACACAACAACATGCATGTGACATGGTGAGTTGAAACACAACTTATGGGAAAGAAATGAAAAGGGTTTACAAAATATTTATTGACAAAAATTTTGCATTTGTTTCAATAAACCGGAGACTTCTTTTCTCCAATTCAAAGGACTGTGCATGGATTTAGGTCACCTGTGCACGGATTTAGGTCACCTCCATGGTTTGGCACAATCTGCAGTCAATTCTTAAATGCTGGACAACAGAAAAAATTCAATCAAAATATCTAAAGTGGGGATTTGCTTTATGTGCCATACTTTTCTCTTTTACCCAAATTGCAGGCACCAGATGGTTTTTAGACTTGGGAGAATGTGTGCGCAAAAATTGAACTTATTTCTGAATATGACAGCAACAAAATGGATTCCCATCTCCAACCAAAAATTCCCGATCAAGGAGGCAACCTCTATCTTATATGCAATATCTTGTTAACAGCTATGACTGAGGCCATAGCACACATTTAAATGATTAAGCGTTACAATCAGGCAGGATCAAAACTGGGCTATTGCAAGATGGGGAAGGGGGGTAAATATGTATATGTTTATGCCCTCGTATGTACATCTTCGGTGCAGTAACATCAAACTATTAATGCTGTTTCTCTTTATGAAGTCCCAAATGTTTTATTTATGTTCAAATATACAAGTATTGATGCTTTCATTATTGTTAAATGTTAACAGTAATATATTGATTTGAGTATGCCAAAATTCAGCAATTTACAACTATATAGCACAGGAGCAAGAGGAGACATGTTACAAAACAAGGCCAAATGAACATAAAAGCATACTCCCAGTACAGTCAGATTGGTTACTTATGAGCAGACACGATATGCCCATTCCACCACTGAGGGCTGTAGTGGGTTGTTCCACCAGCCACCCCACTGCAGCAGCTCAATAAATCCACAACAAAAGGACAAAGCAACAATTACAGCAATGCAAATTAGTAATCTTCTCTCTCACTATAAATAAGCCAAATACAGAATGTACACTCCTGTGCCACAGTGAGCTAGCTGAATAGATTTATAAATGTACATAAAATGCATTCAAGCACTATGATTGCCAATATATTATTTTGACTTCACTTACATGAACAGGATATGTTGATTTTACCTTTGAGAAACAATCCATCTATGCTTTGGCAAAAATACTTGATTAGCTGAAGGATAGAATACGACTTTTCAGAGAACATAGCAAGTGTAAAATGAGGGAAAAGGCACATTTTCGCCCAATACAGCTCATTATTTTGGCACCCTAAATCTCCCATTTTAATATTCATCTGTTTTTTGAATGTCCCAAATAGTTTTGCTTTCAGTACAATATTAAAAAAGTCTTTCTTAATGGGCCCAAGTTTCGGATCCCCAGTAGAACGGTGCACCTCAGAGAGGCCCGCCTAATTTCTAGAACTGAAAAAGCGGCAAATAGTTACCACACGATTCTCCGATATCTGTAGGGCCGTTTGCAGCTCAGCGCGGCACAGCAGGAGCTGCTGGGGACGGAGCTACAGCCCTGCGTCAAAAAGAGTGCCGGCAGCTGTGTGCGTGCGCAGTAGCTCCTGGCCCTCCCAGCATGTCCTGTCTCCGGGCGACGACCCTATCCCTGGCCGAAGGGATGTCACCCCTATCCCGGGTCGAGTGGCCTGCCTGCCCTTACCTCCTTGGCAGCGGGGCCCACCCGACCAGCATCTCATCAGGGGCGGGCCCCAGCCGAGCATCTCGTCGGGGTGGGGCCCGCCCGACCAGCTCTTCAGCAGGCTGTTGGAGGGCTCCCACTGCTGCAGTAGGTGAGTAGAAACTTTTAATTTTCTATTTATTGATTGATTTTTTAATTTTTTTAATTTTTAATTTTTATTTTTTTTGATTGATTGATTTATTGGTTGATTTATTGATTTATTTATCATTAATTATTAATGATGGTTTATTGGTAAAAGTGAAGTGTGTAATGCTTTGTAAACTCCCCTAACTTCCCTTCCCCCCCCATCTCTAGCTACCTGCACCTAATTTATAAAGTTTTTCTAAACGTACAATAACAACACTCCATTCTGTTAGTTTGGAGTAACATTTTGCTGCCTAAACTTGCAAAACAGGCGAAGGTGGCTGGTAATGCCCCCTTTTGAAAAAAAAACTGTACTAAACCGAAACTATTCTAACTAATTAGAGCTGGAGCAAACTAAATGCTGAGAATTGTGATTTCTAAGATACTCCATACTAAACTAGTTGCTCCAAAAAAATAGGAGCAACTCGAGCTGAAACTTGGGCCCAATATTACTAAATCCTAAAATTCCTTTCTATTCATTTAAGTATATAGTCAACTCCCCAGCTTACTTTAAAGTAGTATTCTAGGCCCACTTCATCTATATTATTTACTATGTAATATACCCCACTGAGATCCCATTTTATTGAGTCACTTCCCATCTTAGCCCTGCGAATTAAATGTGGCAGGGCAGCTGAAACATGAGGGGAGATTTTCCTGGGACTGGATGTGTAAAAATGAAGGGTGTATTTTCTGAGAAAACTTGATATAATCTGAAGTTATATTGCTGTTGCTTCTGTCAAAGGAGAAGGCTGTTTAGATGAGGGGAGATTTTCCTGGGTCTGAAACTCCAGTTCTCAATTGTTGTATTACATCTGTTAACTCTACGATAGAATAGGCGACTTGTGTTCATTTATCCTGGTTGCAAGTGAAAATGGCACAACTTGAGTGCAAACTTAAGTCATTTACATGTTAAATGCACGGCAAAAGGGCTGTTAATTTGAGCTGTTAACGTGCACCTATTTTTGCTTTTGCACACGAGAGGAAAATGCAGATTTAAGTAGCTAGGAGTTTATTCTTGAACGAATGTTCCTTCAGCCAACACAGTTTTATTGTGCATTCAAGGCTGTTTACAAGTGCCCATTTCAAAATACCTTGAAGTCAGTTGACAGAAGCTAGTCATCGGATTGGTACAGTAAAAGCAATTCTCGATTGAAGAAGTTGCTGTGTTTGCAATACATCAAATCATTTAGACACTTCACAGACAATGCAATGAATGACTTAATCCTGATTGGCCTGGCCTTGTAAAATCTCACTAGTAAAAGTGACTGTAGAATAATTCCATTGTTGAGAATCCAATGGCACTCACTGCTTACCTCGAAGAAAGCTGCTCACAAAAATCTGGTCATCTCTATGGCGTAAATTTCACCCATTCCGATGTTAATTTGTTTTTGGGACAAAGTCTAGGGGATCTCCAAGTTCCAGCAACAATTATGTCATCAATCAGGCTACGTGTCTAATCACATTGAAGAATTCTCACAGACAGCAAACCAGGAAGTGAAATGCACTGATTATCCTTCACATTTTAATACATTTTACAGAGAGCAAAATAAAGATTGGGGCAAACACATGGGATTAAGGTAGAAGCTGAAATATCATAAAGAAACTTTAAAAAAATATATATGGAACTTTCATAATAGAAAAATTTGACATTCACAAATATAAAATTAGTTTTTCAGAGCCAGAGAGATTGTTCAGCAGTAATTATGATTTAGTATGCTGTTAAAAACCCAGTTACATGTCATTGAACAAGGCTCAACTTTTTGGGAAGTTTATAACAGCAAAATTACAGCCTGATTTCAAAAAGATTGCTATCTGTGGGGTCTTCAACAGCGTGCCCTATGGAGGAGCCAGGGAATCACTGAAAGCAACTTTTGGATTTCCATGTTTCACTGCCCATGTGTAGATTCCAGAAGTTGTTGTCATTTTCACAGAGCAACGATGGCAAATGTTGACAGTTTTGCCATCATTACAACTGCAAAATCCAGACCAATATAGATATCTATAAATTTGCATATCGTCATGTGTCACAGCATGGAAATACTGTTTGACTTATTCCATAGGTACGAAACTAATCAATTCTGCTTGCATCACTGACTGCAGCTTCTCACTGGTACTGAGCAAGTATTGGTAGAATTGTTGATGGTAATTTCAATTCTAGTTCACTCCTCAAAATACTGAATTTCCATTCCAGTCTACATTGTGCAACAAAATAATGTAATTATTTTCCCTTTTCTGTGGTCAATGAAGCATAGGAATGGGGGGTGCTTTATTTCAATTTTAAATATACATGTACTTTTTCCATGAAACGACCATTTCTTTCAAGGCCGCAATTTGTGGCCCCTATGGGTGTGTACGAGGTGCGCATGCGCCCGTAGGGCCCGTGCAAGTTCCGGGTTTAGGCATGCGTGAAAACCTGGAACTTGCAATCCGTCAAAAATTCTCTTGACCGGTCGCATGAATCCCCGGGAAAAGGACATCTGCGGGCGGAGAGTTGGCCGATTTGCAAAGTTCTGCCCCTGAAATTCTTACGCCTGGTAAAAGCAGGCATGAGGCCTTTTCTGTCCTGCCAGTGGATTTGCAGGATCTTCCGGAGGCACACTGGTGGTACTTCTCCAGCGTTTTGAGGTGTCTGCTGTATACAGTGTTATGTATCTGAACTTGTATATACTCTGTACAGCCACCCAGGGCTCATTCCCCGGAGTCCCAAGGGATCTCATAATCTCTTGGGAGCACAGGTATTTAAGAGTGCTTCACAGGTTGGAGAGGCACTCTGGAGACCTGCAATAAAGGACTAAGGTCACACTTTACTTTGAGCTCACAGTGTTCAGTCTGACTCTTTTTCCATACACTACATATTGGAGGGCAGGTATCACTACTGCCCTGTAGACCATGAGCTTGGTGCTGGATTTGAGGTCCTGGTCTTCAAACATTCTCTTCCTTAGGCGACCGAAGACGCAACGACGTCAGTGTTCTCGCTCAGGCCAACATCCCCAGCATCAAAGCATTGATCACACTCGATCAACTCTATTGGGCGGGCCACATTGTCCGCATGCCCGACATGAGACTCCCAAAGCAAGAGTTCAACACAAAGCTTCGACACGGCAAGCGAGCCCCAGATGGGCAGAGGAAATGCTTCCAGGACACCCTCAAAGCCTCTTTGACAAAATGCAACATCCCCACTGACTCCTGCGAATCCCTGGCCCACGACCACCCAAAGTGGAGAAAGAGCATCCGGAAGGGCGCTGAGCACCTCGAGTCCCATCGCAGAGAACAAGCAGAAACCAACCGTAGACAGTGGAAGGAGCGTGCGTCAACCCAAGCTCCCTGACCACCTTTTCCTTCAACAACTGTCTGCCCCACCTGTGACAAAGACTGTAGGTCACAGATTGGATTCCTCAATCACTGAGAACTCACTTTTAGGGCACAAGTTTCGGACGTCCTCCCAGAACCGCGCAATCCAAGAGGCCCGCCTATTTTTTAGAATAAAAAAAGCCTCTAAAACTTACCTTGCGATTCTCCCAGTCCAGATAAGTTTCACAGTCAATGCAGCACAACACAAGCAGCTGGGGGCGGAGTTACAGCCCTGCGCCAAAAAGAGTGCTGGCAGATGCGCGCGTGCGCAGTGGAGGCTGAGCGCATGCGCAGTAGCTCCTGGCCCTCCCAGCGTGTCCTGTCTCCGGACGACCCTATCTCTGGCCGAAGGGACGTCGCCCCTATCCCGGGCTGAGTGGCCTGTCTGCCCTTACCTCCTCAGCGGTGGGGCCCGCCCGATCAGCACCTCGTCGGCAGCGGGGCCCGCCCGAGCAACACCTCGGCAGCGGCGGGGCCCGTCCAACCAGCACTTCAGCAGGCTGTTGGAGGGCTCCCGGTGCTGCAGGTGAGTAGAAACTTTTAATTTTTTTATTTATTGATTGATTTTTGAACCAGTATTGTCTTCTTTTTGGATTATTTTCTGTAATGTTTAAATTACCAATATGATTCCCGCAGTTAGTGTCTTTACAGTCTTTTCGACAGCTCTTTTTTAAGCAACCTGTGGGTTTTTATGGTGGTCAAGATAGGTTCTTTGTACTTAATGTACAGCTTCACTAATATATAACTTATGGTCATCAAAATGTAGTGTGTGCTGTAACTTAGCTTTAGATCTTACTTTTTGTGTGGTGAAGTCTCTCTATGCTCAAGTCCCAATAAAGGACGAAAGAATTTCCTTGCAGCAGAGCAAACATTCATCGTCTGTTGACACATTACTTCAAATGATCAACATCTGAACTGTCTGATTTGCCTGATCACTCACTTAACTGACTGAATATCTTTGAGGATTAGGAAGGTTTCAAAGCTGAGCCATGCTTCTCAAAGGCTCTTGAAACAAAGAAATCGAAGAATTCAAAAGCCAGAAACAGCTGTAATAGTGTTCACTATATTGAATAATATATAAATATAACAAACTTCACAAATATAAAATGTACGTTTAGCAAATTGAGTCTTTTTAAAATCCAGTTTCCTACATTACAACAGTGACTTCATGTCAAAAAAGTACTTTGGGTGAAAGCGCTTTGGGATGTCCTGAGGTCATGAGAGGAGTTATATAAATGCAGGTTCTTTCTTTCAGTGTATAGAAAAAAAATTGATCTATTTACACAGAGTTCTGTTTCGAATGTCAGTAAAGCTCAAACCCCATCAAAGTCAGGAAAGTGGCAAACTTCAAAAGTAGATTAGCAAATGGACAAAATCACAAAACTCCCTCCTTCCAAGAAACCTGGACTGACTTTTCATTTTGGTACTGAAGCTTATGAAACATGTAACAATCAAATTTGTTTCAGCTCAGAAATAGACTGATTTATGTGGTTCACAGACTTATGAAAAAATATCAACTGTAATACATTTCTCTCTCTCTCTCTCTCTCTCTCTCTTTTTCTCCCTGCCGCCCCCCCACCCCCCACCCAACCCCCCAAACCAGGGACCGAAAATGGAACCAGACCTGGAGAATGGAGACAATCTTCAGGCGGGTGCTATGTGTTTTTCAATTCTTTTAGTGTGTATCTTTTAGTGTGTCCGGGCACCTGCTGCACCAATTTCCTTACTTGCGCCATTTATTTAACTCTCCGCAAGGGTTTTCTGGAGAGGCCACATACGCTGGCCTAAGCAGAACTGGAGTAACTCTCAGCTGACCAAACTTCCATAAATGACCAGAATGGCACGGGTGGCTGATTACGCCCCCTTTGGCTGAAAAAAAACTGACCTAAAAAAACTGGTTTTTCAGCTTAGGCCAAAAAGAGCAGCCTGCTCCAAAAAAAACGGCGCAAATTCACTGGGGAAAATTAAGCCCATAATCTAGAACCCTGCTAGGCAGACCACTGTTAGTTCAGACTCTTAGGCCCCAATATTAATCTGAAGGAGGCTTTTGCACAGGGGGCTGTGGTGTGGTGGAAACCCGGAAGTCGACGGAGTGGGTTTGAGTCAAAGGTCTCAATTCAAGTCTACCAATTAATTTTGACATCCTGCTTTGTGTCTCTAGTCTGCGCAGCAGGCATGATGCACACCCGCAGGACGTGATTTCCACTGTATTTAAAGGAACAGTCCACAAATGACAATTGGAGGCATTGAGGATGGATGGTGGACAGAGAGCAAAGGCAGCACCCAGATTCAATGATGCCTCACTGGAATTACTGCTGGGTGCTAGTCAGGAGGAGAAGGGACATACTTTTCCCCAGCAATGGGAGGAAGAAGCCAGCTATTCTCACCAAGAAGGCGTGGTTGGAGGTAGCTGAGGTGGTGAGCGGCAGGAGTGTTGTGCCCAGGTCTTGGATGCAATGTAGTAAGTGATTTAATGGCTTAAACAGGTCAGGAATAGTGCATACCCTTGCTGATTCAACTACATCTGTGCTTTAAGCACCCTCCCTTTCACTCTATCTTGTATAGTGTTCTCCATCACATCATGCCTCACACCCACTCAACCTTGAGCAGACCCCAGCCTTCACTTTCTATGCATCTCATCACCTCCCCATTTATCCATCCAGCGTTGACACTCACCTCATTGCATATGTCGCGTAGTCATCCTCACCGAATGCATTGCATCGATTGAGTGAATAGCTCACCTTCACTCACTCAAGTCTGTTTTTCATCCCTTGTAGGAGAAGAGAGCGCAGAACGCAAGGGAGGGGCAAGACTAGAGATGGCCCACCACAAATAGTCCAGTTCACAGATGCAAAGGAGGGTGCCCTGGAGATAAGTGGCACATTTGCGTCCCTTTCAATCAGAGATGGAGAGACTTGGAGCTCACAGATAGCTGATGACAGATTTACAAATATCTCCACCACACATATGCCGA
The DNA here is from genome assembly GCF_044704955.1 of Pristiophorus japonicus. NCBI lineage: Eukaryota > Metazoa > Chordata > Chondrichthyes > Pristiophoridae > Pristiophorus > Pristiophorus japonicus. The sequence continues at coordinate 133,053,143 of NC_091990.1, read as the reverse complement.
CTTAACTTCATCAGTGACTGATGAGAAAACGGAGTCTGGTGATTGCCAAGATTGTGACTTTGCAGCGACTAAATAATGCCACGTCCTTTTCTCTTCCAAGTCCTTCACGCGTACAGAAAGTGTTGTTGGACCGAAGGATGATTTCTCAGGAGGACCTCATTCCTTCCGAGGGTGCACTATCACACGTGTACAGCTATGCACCGGCGCAGATGCTCGCACTTGGGTGGGTCCACTTAGATAGTTAGTTGGGTTTTCAGCTGGTGATTCATCAGTAAGCACGAGCAGACAATGGCAATAACTTCGCCATGTACTGACAGACGTGCCATGCATACTCTCCTGTTCTCTGGGGTTAAAAAATCCCCCCTTAGTTTATCCCTGCTGGCAATCATGTGGCACCCTAATGGAGAGACAATGCAGAGCCTGTTATTGCCTGTTAACCACTGCTGCAGCTCAGCCTGCAGTCTTAGCAGACCCATCACGTCTCTCTCACTCGGATTGTGACTCAACCCCACAAATAAACAGAGATCCAAATAGGTTTAAATGGAGTTTGCAACCGCTCTCGCTGTTTTTGATCGTAAATTTCACTTCTAAAATATATTTTGATGTTGACAGCTCTGTCTCTGCTTAGGTTAAAGCAGAGTTCTCAGTTGGCTGCCTGCTTCGTAATCACATCGTGCTGAAATAATAACCCAAGCCTTTAGCCTGAAGAAAGAAAATCATCTCACTCGTACCGGTCTGGCACATTATCCATTCCCAGCTTGAGTAGCCAGAGGTCGACAAAGTTAACGTGCTGTTGGGAAGTCTCTGTTGCACCATTACATTAGCTCCAGGGTACCTGAAATTGGCTCATCATCAGTGGGTGCTTCTGCCAGGTATCTTATGCAATGTGAATGACAAAAGCAACAGTCTTTTAAAATCAAATTTAATTTAAAGGACACTGTTTTAATCTAGTTTTGTCGATTTCTGCTGGGCCCCAAAGCTGATGGTACATTTATTGTAGGACTTGTTGCCCGTTATATCAGTGCTGCACAAGACTAATGCTTGTCCTTTTTTTGCCCTTATTGTTAAAAAAACACCTGCTACATCGAAAGCAGGGTAATCTGGTAGTGACTGTAAACAGTCTCTCTTCTCTCTTAGGCGGTCCCCCGGAGTCAAGGATTACTTAAATGACTTCTAAGGTGACTGATGAGACCAATGCGAGATCTACAGTCTCTGTCACAGGTGGGGCAGACGGTGGTTGGAGGGACGGGGTGCTTGATTTGTCAAATGCTCCTTAAAGTAAATGTTGGTCCCTTAGAAGATGAGAAGGGGGATTTAATAATGGGAAATGTGGAAATGGCTGAGACCTTAAACAATTATTTTGCTTCGGTCTTCACAGTGGAAGACACAAAAACCATGCCAAAAATTGCTGGTCACGGGAATGTGGGAAGGGAGGACCTTGAGATAATCACGATCACCAGGGGGGTAGTGCCGAACAGGCTAATGGGACTCAAGGTAGACAAGTCCCCTGGTCCTGATGAAATGCATCCCAGGGTATTAAAAGAGATGGCGGAAGTTATAGCAGATGCATTCATTATAATCTACCAAAATTCTCTGGACTCTGGGGAGGTACCAGCGGATTGGAAAGCAGCAAATGTAACGCCTCTGTTTAAAAAAGGGGGCAGACAAAAGGCAGGTAACTATCGGCCGGTTAGTTTAACATCTGTAGTGGGGAAAATGCTTGAAGCTATCATTAAGGAAGAAATAGCGGGACATCTAGATAGGAATAGTGCAATCAAGCAGACGCAACATGGATTAATTAAGGGGAAACCATGTTTAACTAATTTACTGGAATTCTTTGAGGATATAACGAGCATGGTGGATAGAGGTGTACCGATGGATGTGGTGTATTTAGATTTCCAAAAGGCATTCGATAAGGTGCCACACAAAAGGTTACTGCAGAAGATAAAGGTACACGGAGTCAGAGGAAATGTATTAGCATGGATAGAGAATTGGCTGGCTAACAGAAAGCAGAGAGTCGGGATAAATGGGTCCTTTTCGGGTTGGAAATCGGTGGTTAGTGGTGTGCCACAGGGATCGGTGCTGGGACCACAACTGTTTACAATATACATAGATGACCTGGAAGAGGGGACAGAGTGTAGTGTAACAAAATTTGCAGATGACACAAAGATTAGTGGGAAAGCGGGTTGTGTAGAGGACAGAGAGAGGCTGCAAAGAGATTTAGATAGGTTAAGTGAATAGGCTAAGGTTTGGCAGATGGAATACAATGTCGGAAAATGTGAGGTCATCCACCTTGGAAAAAAAAACATTAAAAGGGAATATTATTTGAATGTGGAGAAATTACAACATGCTGCGGTGCAGAGGGACCTGGGGGTTCTTGTGCATGAATCCCAAAAAGTTAGTTTGCAGGTGCAGCAGGTAGTCAGGAAGGCGAAAGGAATGTTGGCCTTCATTGCGAGAGGGATGGAGTACAAAAGCAGGGAGGTCCTGCTGCAACTGTATAGGGTATTGGTGAGGCCGCACCTGGAGTACTGCGTGCAGTTTTGGTCACCTTACTTAAGGAAGGATATATTAGCTTTGGAGGGGGTACAGAGACGATTCACTAGGCTGGTTCCGAAGATGAGGGGATTACCTTATGATGATAGATTGAGTAGACTGGGTCTTTACTCGTTGGAGTTCAGAAGGATGAGGGGAGATCTTATAGAAACATTTAAAATAATAAAAGGGACAGACAAGATAGAGGCAGAGAGGTTGTTTCCACTGGTCGGGGAGACTAGAACTAGGGGGCACAGCCTCAAAATACGGGGGAGCCAATTTAAAACCGAGTTGAGAAGGAATTTCTTCTCCCAGAGGGTTGTGAATCTGTGGAATTCTCTGCCCAAGGAAGCAGTTGAGGCTAGCTCATTGAATGTATTCAAATCACAGATAGATAGATTTTTAACCAATAAGGGAATTAAGGGTTATGGGGAGCGGGTGGGTAAGTGGAGCTGAGTCCACGGCCAGATCAGCCATGATCTTGTTGAATGGCGGAGCAGGCTCGAGGAGCTAGATGGCCTACTCCTGTTCCTAATTCTTATGTTCTTATTGTCATGTATTCAACCAGCATTGTAACCCATGTATAAACTGACCTAAGTTGTACACCGTGAGAACACTGACCATTAAGTGGGAGACATTCCTAACCTGGACCTTCAGGTATAAAAGAGGAAGCTCCACCCACCTTCACTTGAGTGCGAAGGAATAAAGGACAGGTCACAGACTGACCTTCTCTCAAGCATGGGCCTCATGTGCATTTATACTGTGTAGTAAGAACGTATCAATGGCGACAAGAAACTGGGATTTAAACCACGCGAGCATGGCCACTAGCAGAACAGACGAGAGGTACTGTGTTAAGGAATGGTTGGGACAGAGATTCAACATTGTTAAAGCAGCACACAGTTCTCCAGGCAGACAAGGGCAGTCAGGCATGCCCCAACATGTAGTCGAACCCAGAGGGGAAGTTCGACAGAGACAATGGCAAGCTGAACAGCGATTCACGCCATTGCAAGGGACAATGCGGCCAGTAATGGGGCCATTAACACCTGTTAATGGTGCACTCAAGGACAATAACAGGGGCAGTCAGGGACGATCGACTGGCAAGGGATCTTTTGTTTCAAACCATAGCTCATGCTGGAGGTGTGGAGACATACATTCAGCTGGAGTTTGCAGAGATGAGCAAAATACCTGGGGGAAATCGCTGGAAGCTGAAGTTCAGCAGTTCATGTGGAGCACGTATACAGTTCATACACCAGGACGCCACCGATAATGATGAAAGTGCTCCTCAATGGCATCCCAGTATCAATGGAGTTAGACACGGGTGCCAGTCAGTCCCTGATGGGTATCAAACAGTTCGAAAAGTTGTGGGCATCCAAGGCCAGGAGGCCACAATTATCGCCGATTGACGCACAGCTACGGACTTACACAAAGCAGATCATTCCGGTGCTAGGCAGCGCCACGGTAGTCGTAACCCACAAAGATTCGGAGAACAGGTTGCCCCTCTGGATTTTCCCTGGGGACGGTCCCGCACTACTGGGGAGGGGTTGGCTTGCTGTCATGAACTGGAAATGGGGCGATGTCAATGCAATTTCCTCTGTGGAGCGAGTATCATGCTCACAGGTCCTGGACAAATTTGACTCATTATTTCAACCTAGCATTGGCACTTTCATGGGGGCCAAGGTAGTGATTCACATAAACCCGGACGCCAGGCCAGTACACCACAAGGCCAGAGCGGTGCCGTACGTGATGCGGGAAAAGATAGAAGGCGAATTGGACCGCCCTGTTGAGGGAAGGCATCATCTCGTCAGTCGAATTCAGTGACTGGGCGAGCCCGATTGTGCCGGTGCTCAAGGCGGATGGTCGGTCAGGATATGTGGCGATTACAAGGCCACCATCAATCGGGTGTCACTCCAAGACCAGTACCCGCTACCGAGAGCGGAGGACCTCTTTGCGACGCTATCCGGTGGCAAACTTTTTTCAAAATTGGACCTGACCTCAGCTTACATGACCAGGAGCTGGCGAGTGAGTCGAAGAAGCTGACCACCATCACGACACACAAGGGGTTGTTTGAGTACAACAGATGTCCGTTCGGGATTCGCTCGGCCACCGCGATCTTCCAACGAAATATGGAAAGCCTTAAGTCGATTCCAGGCTCGGTGGTTTTTCAGGACGACGTCCTCATTACGGGTTACGATACTGAAGAACACCTCCACAACCTGGAGGAGGTGCTACGCAGACTGGACCGGGTAGGGCTGCGACTGAAAAAGGCGAAGTGCGTCTTCCTAGCTCCAGAGGTAGAATTCCTGGGGATGAGGGTAGCAGCAGACGGGATCAGCCCTACTGCATCCAAGACGGAAGCGATCCAGAGAGCACCCAGACCCCATAACACGACAGAGCTGCGTTCGTTCCTGGGGCTCCTGAACTATTTTGGTAACTTTCTTCCCAAATTGAGCACGCTGCTAGAGCCGCTACATGTGCTCCTACGCAAAGGTCATGAATGGGTCTGGGGGGACAGCCAGGAAAGGGCTTTTAATAGAGCACACAATTTGTTATGTTCCAACAATATGTTAACGCTATATGACCCATGTAAGAAACTTGTGTTAACGTGTGATGCGTCGTCCTATGGTGTCGGGTGTGTGTTGCAGCATGTCAATGCCAAGGGTCAGTTACAGCCGTAGCTTATGCCTCCAGGAGTCTGTCCCAGGCAGAAAGGGGCTATGGGATGGTAGAAAAGGAGGCGCTCGAATGTGTATATGTGGTAAAGAAAATGCACCAGTACCTGTTTGGCAGGAAATTTGAGCTGGAGACAGATCACAAACTCCTAACGTCCCTTTTGGCCGACAACAAGGCCATAAATGCAAACGCATCGGCCCGCATACAGAGGTGGGCACTCACGTTAGCTGCCTATGACTACACAATTCAGTACAGACCGGGCACCGAAAACTGCGCCGATGCACTCAGCAGGCTCCCATTAGCCACCACTGAGGGGGCTACCGAGCATGCTGCTGAGATGGTCATGGCTGTTGAAGCTTTCGGAAGCGAAGGCTCACCCGTGACAGCCAGTTAGATTAAAGTCTGGACAAATAGAGACCCGCTATTGTCTCTAGTCAAGAAATGTGTGCTGAATGGGGACTGGGCAGCCACGTACAGGGCATGCCCTGAGAAATTTAAACCATTTCACAGGCGCAAGGATGAACTCTCGATTCAGGCCGATTGCCTACTGTGGGGAAACCGCGTAGTCATGCCCCAGATGGGCAGAGAGGTGTTCATCAGAGAACTCCACAATGGGCACCCGGGCATTGTCACGATGAAGGCAATTGCCAGGTCACACGTTTGGTGGCCAGGGATAGACGCAGATCTGGAACTTTGTGTTCGCAGGTGCAACACGTGTGCCCAGCTGGGCCATGCGCCCAGGGAAGCCCCCCTTAGCCCCTGGCCATGGCCCACCAAGCCTTGGTCACGCATCCATGTGCTCTACGCAGGTCCTTTCATGGGGAAAATGTTTTTGGTTGTAGTAGACGCCTACTCCAAATGGATCGAGTGTGACATTTTAAATTCAAGCACATCCTCTGCCACGGTAGAAAGTCTACGGGCAATGTTCGCCGCCCACGGTCTACCGGACATCTTGGTCAGCGACAATGGCCCGTGCTTCACAAGCACTGAATTCCAGGACTTCATGGCAGGCAATGGAATTAACCATGTTAGAACGGCACCGTTCAAGCCGGCCTCAAACGGCCAGGCAGAACGAGCAGTGCAGATAATCAAACAGGGGATGCTCAGATTCCAAGGGGGTTCCCTACAAAGCCGCTTATCACGCTCCCTGTTGGCCTATAGATCCCGACCACACTCGCTCACAGGGGTTCCACCCGCAGAGCTACTAATGAAAAGGACGCTCAAAACCCGATTATCCTTATACACCCCACCATGAAAGAAATTGTCGAGAGCAGGCGCCAGTCACAATATCACTACCATGACAGGAATGCGAGGGCGCGATGTATTAATGTAAATGATCCTGTTTTTGTCCTCAACTACGCTGCAGGGCCCAAATGGCTCGCAGGCACTGTGGTTGCCAAAGAGGGAAATAGGATTCTGGTAGTTAAACTTACCAATGGACAAATCTTCCGCAAACATGTGGATCAAACAAAAAGGAGGTTCAGCAACCCCATAGAAGAAGCAGAGGAAGAACACGATATAGAGTTCACTCCACCACAGGTGACCGAACACCGGAACCAAAGGGAGGAGAGCCCAGTCACTGTGGGCAGTCCGGACAGGCCTGAGGCACTGCAAACAGCAGACACTCAGGCCAGCGCCCAACAACCGGAGCCCCAACTCAGGCGCTCTACAAGGGAGCGTAAACCACCAGATAGACTCAACCTGTGAACCAATAAGACTTTGGGGGGGGGAGGTGATGTCATGTATTCAACCAGCATTGTAACCCATGCATAATCTGACCTAAGTTGTACACCGTGAGAACACTGACCACTAGGTGGGAGACACTCCTAACCTGGACCTTCAGGTATAAAAGGGGAAGCTCCACCCACCTTCTTCACTTGAGTGCAAAGGAATAAAGGACAGGTCACAGACTGACCTTCTCTCAAGCATGGGCCTCGTGTGCATTTATACTGTGTAGTAAGGACGTATCACTTATGTTCTTATGTTCCGCTGTTTGTGCTTGGCTTCTGCGTGCTCCCGGCGAAGAGACTCGAAGTGCTCGGTGCCTTCTCGGATGCTCCTCCTCCACTTTCAGCGGTTTTGGGCCAAGGATTTCCAAGAGTCGGTGGGGACGTTGCATTTTTTCAAGGAGGCTTTGAGGGTGTCCTTGAAGCATTATCTCTGCCCTTCTGGGGCTCGCCTGCCATGACATAGCTCGGAGTAGAGTGCTTGTTTCGGGAGTCTAGCATTGGGCATGCGGACAATGTGGCCCGCCCCCTGGAGCTGGTCGAGTGTGGTCAATGCCTTGCTGCAGTGTGCTGTGGTGGACACTCCAGAAATCTAATAGATCAGAAACCCCATGGGTTACATGCTTATATACCTATGGTACTCCAGTGTAAATATCCAGGCTGTATGAAATCAGTCTCTCTCTCTCTCTCTCTCTCTTACTCGCTCTCCTTGCATGCAGTCCAATTACCTGGCACTCTCTTGACATTAGTCAAACAGTGTTAGCAAGGAGTCTAATAACACGCATATGCTACGCCTCATCAGTCCCCTTTCAGCAGTGGAGCTACCTTCCTGGGGACAATCTCACTGGTTTTATCTGTTCTATGCAAACTATTACAAAAAGGATATAGAAGCACTGGAGAAAGTACAAAAAATGATTTACAATGGTAATACCAGAACTGAGGGGGTTATAGCTATCAGGAGAGACTGAACAGGCTGGGGCTCTTGTCTCTGGAAAAGGGAAGACGGAGACGCACCTGATAGACAACTTTAAAATTCTGAAGGGGTTTTGTAAGGTCGATGAAGAGAAGGCGTTTCTACTTGTGGGGGAGTCCAAAACTAGGGGCCATAAATATGAGCTAGTCACTAATAAATCCAATAAGGAATTCAGGAGACACTTCTGTAATGTATTTTCTTCATGGGTTCTTTGCTTATGAATTCATAGCAACACATTGCTATTAAGAACTAGTTGGTTTATTAACAAAGGTTTAACAATCACACTACACATTACCAGTTCATCTACCAGGTTCACAATCACCTGCCTCATCATGGACCCCCTGAACCCAACTGGCTGGGGTTTTATTGAGTCTTGTGAACATCACCTGACTGGCTAAGCCACTCACCGCTCACAACTCAACAGCTCAACCAACCTGTGGGCATACTCACAGGTGCATATATTACAACTTTTTTACTCAGGGAGTAGTGAGAATGTGAAACTTGGAGCAGTTGAGGTGAATAGTATAGATGTATTTGAGAAGCTAGATAAGTACATGAGGGCTGTAAATTCTACGTAATATTCCAACAGACTTATAAATATCTCACAAGATGATATTGGGCCTCTACAAAAGAATATAACTTCTATTATAAACACTAAATGTTATCATTTATAACATGGCTTTTTTTGGGGAACGCCTGAGAATCTGGAATAGGGTGAAGAGTCTAGATTCCTGGATATCCGAGGCTAATGGAAGTCCAAGGTATACACAACAATGGAAGAAACTACCTGGCAGCATAGACCCCATTGCTGTTCCTTTTGTGGTGCTGAAGATATTATGGCTTTTTAGGGTGACTTCAGAAGGTCAGTGTGTTTTACCCCCAACACTGGAATGTAAGTTGCACATCAACCACTGGCAGTGGGATTCAATCTAAATTTTAGCATCACACAGGCCTCGAGTCTGCAGCATTAATAGGACCACCATGGTGGTGGTATAATGGAGACATTTTGCCGTTATTTTCCAGAACATAAAAAGCAAATTTATCATGTGAAAATGCTCATCCCAGTTGGGGTCCTAAATGACATCTTCTACCAGTTGTAACATTTTGCTTCACAAGTCACACAATGGAATATTAAGAAGAATGCTCCCTTAACCGACCAGTGCAGGAAAAACACAATTCCTCTTTAGTAGTCTGCAGAAAAAATAATCGTTGTACACAAACATTCCAGAGTACGTTTAAAGCGTAATTACCAGTGCAATCAATGACTTTCCCTCCCACCCTGGTCAAATGTCTTGTGTCCCACAAACTAGCCAAGCTGCAGGGTGAATGTCCATTAAGACAGGAACTCAAATTCATACATGTGAGCCAAAAATTGAGCAGTCATGACAACTGTTTCAATGAAGCTCTCCATTCCAGACCCTCGTAAATGAATATGCAGATTCTACACTCAAATAGTAGACTCTCAGCACTGAATGTGACTGAAGATACCAGTAACCCTGACTAGAGGGAAAAATTAGAGAAAATGTAAGGTTGGCACCTACCTGGTGTTTATGTGAGATGTAAACCTTGATATTAAAAGGTCCCCATTTTAAAAATATCATTCTCCATATACTTCTGCACCTTAAAATAAAGGTGGGATTATTGTTAAGGTTTTCAATTCATTTCAATCAATGATAAAGCAATCTGAATGATTCCCACCTTCCTCACCCCACTCCTTACTTAACAATTTCTGTCTACTTTTTCTCTCTCTCTCTCTTAAAACAATATTTCTTTCCCTCTCCTTCTCCATTGTTCCTCTGCTCCAGTCTCAATTCTTAAACCTCTTTGGTTAATGAGATAGTCTGCTGGTTGCATCATGCACTAAGGTCGAAGATGCCCCACGGTCCTTGCCATGCTGCTATCGGTTTGCACTTCCAGCAGGTTATGGCTAAATTTATATTCGAGCTGCAGGTTGCAGGAAAATGTCTAACTAACGGTGCCTGCTGCAAAATGCCCCGCTCCATCAAGATTTGGCCCGTTGTCAATACTGTAGCTTGTTTCTTGCACAGAATTCAGCACTGACATAACATGATGCAAGGCTTACCAGGTGTGGGGGAGGTTCTGAAATCCTATTGCATTTATTGTTTTAAGTTACTGCTACCATGTGGTGATAGTGATAACTGTATTGAGAGCATTTCAAGCTCTGTAATCGCGTAGCCCATTCCTTTATGCACCAGAGCACGCTTTGTTACAGTTGTCCTTCTAATAAATCTGCTTTACTTTCAGCTGTTTTTATAAATAGCCAAAATCATAACCAGTACTATTAATAGTGGAAACAAACTATCATGCAGGATTTGTGCCGTTTTTAAGCACCACCAGGCGTATTTCCTGAAGTAAAGCACAGAAGCTGTTGCTGATCCTAGCTGTAAGAATCATCAATGTTACGAAAACATTCCCCAAATGCTGGAACCTGGGTTCATACCACAGTCGGGTCCCAATCTCCATAGAGGAATGAGGAGGCTGGCTCAGCAGAGATGAGAAGCTTTTTCTACAATAAAGGAGGGGGGAATTTCAGGTAAATCCACTCCTGCATCAAGTGACCAGAGATGGAATGTCCTAGACAGCGGCCTGGGAGCCAATCACCTGTCTGTCTACTGCGTCAGGGAATGGCGCCTGGATTGGGAAAAGTAAAAAAAATATGGATACAAAGACATTTTCAAAATGGAGCATTATTCCACACACACAATGAGGCAATCTCCAGAAACCACAAACCTGTGTTTGATATACAAGTCTATCATTAGAATCTATAATTATTACCTGGTGCAAAGCATGGGTTTTGCATATTATTTTTCCTAACAGCAGTGAAATGTTATTCAAAAGCAGTACAGTGATGGGTGCTCAGACCTCAGTGCCCACCATGTTCTTGCCAGTATATCGAAAGAGCACCAATCTTTCTGTTCAAATTTATTTTCCTTCGAGAGCATACACACTGCTCACTCTTGATGGTTTAGTGGATAAATGCAATGCATGCTGTGATGTTATTCCATGCAAGCTTCCCAATCTACCTGGGAGGATCCCAGGTCACCGCTGCTAACTCTAAATTCTCTGCTCCCAATGTTGTAGGCAAGTCCCCATACTTCAGCACTCCATAGCTATCAGGAGCTGACGTACATAGCAATGATAAACTACATCAGATTCCTGGTCTGTATCGAGGTAAGCAATCTTAACCAGCGCAGCATTGAAGCTGCTGCATTTATCCAATGTGATAAAATGAGGCTAGTCTCTAGTTGCCAAATGCTCCCACAGGAATGATACCCAACTGGATGATTTACTGGAAAGCTGCTGCCAGCTGTAGAACTGCAATCCAACACAAGGCACTTTATGGTGGAAGAGAATGGGAAGGGGGGAAATCAAACATTCATATTCCTGTGTGGCCACCTGACTTACTTTGCAAAGGAGTCCAAATGCAAGATTAAAAAAATAATAACGTGGCTAAATTAACAAAATTGGATTTGTGGAGAGACGAGCACAAGAGGAAAATCCGATGGCTTGCTGCTCAAAAAACTGGACTGCTCCACATGCTGATAATTATTCTTTGCTGACCCACAGAACCAGGGTTTGAATTCCAAAGTTACTTACTGGGTGAAAACTCTTAAGGTAGAAACTTCTATTTGCTGCTACACCTTGGGAGAATATTCTGGCGTAGCCAGTATCAGCACAGTTGCACCGAGGGGAAAGTTGGGCTGTATTTTTTTTCTTTCCTATGCTCTCCAAAATTCCCTTTGATGTTTGACTTATTTAAACTGAGCGATGTATGCGCTTGGGAAATAAAGTTTTTGAAAAATAGCTCAACAATGTTCAAGAATGGAGAGAAGGATAAACCAGTTTGTCAGTCAGTTGAGGACAAGCTCCTGAAATTCATAATTCTAGATAAAATTTGTGAGCATTCAGAAGTGTATGAATCAATCAAAACCAGCCAGCATGAATTTGTTAAAAGCAAGTCACTTGAGAAATTTAGAGTTGAAAAAAACACGTGACTAATTGGATAGATGAAGGGAATGCAGTAGATATAATGCATTTGGGTTTTCAGAAGGCATTTGCTGAGGCTTGTTAGAAACATTTAGGCATGGGACAGAAGAGGAAATGTAACCACATTAAGAGAAAATTGGTGGACAGATGGGAACCAATGATAAATATATATTGCTCAGATTGGAGGATTGAAGTAGTGTACTCCAGGAAGTCAGTTCCGAGTCCATTTTTATTCTCAGTATAGGGCACATGCAGCAGAATCTCAAAATGTGCTGATGGCACAAAAGATTTCAGGAAGACAAAGCCAGGTCAGCAAAATGGACAGATAGTTGGCAGATGCAATTTAATGCAGCCAAGTTTGAGATAATGCATAATGGTTGGAAAAACAAGTCAAGGGAGCATATACTTAGCAAAAAGGAAATGTGAGTGGATTAACAGAGGGATCAAGGGTTCAAATACATAATTCTATGAAAGTGTGAGTGTAGAAAATCACAAATAAGACCAACAACATTTTGGCTTTTAGAAATAGGGGCACAGAGTGCACGAGTCAAGAAGGAATCATAACTTTGTGCAAAACATTTGCCGGGCCACAGTTAGAATACTATATTCAGTTTTAGGCACTCTATAATAGAAAGACTATTAAAATCAAAGAGACCAGGCAGCATAGATTCACTCGGTTGATAGCAGGGATGGGAAATCGTAGTTATGAGACAAGGGATCCAGAGACTACCTCCCTTAGAGGAAAGCTAATTGAGGTTTCTCAAATTTGAAGGCTGATAGAATATAACTTGCCTTATTGTGATTGTTCTTCTCAAAGTCACTAACAAACATGTACAACACTCAAAATCAGTAAATACATTTCGAAAGGATAATGATCTTTCCGCTGACAACATTATCTAATGCTCCAACTGTATTGTGTGTTTGGCACTGGGGCACACGCTCTTGTGCTCGGCCCTGATATTAGCAATGCAGTATAAGCTGTCATTTTTCAGTGTGCGACAAATGATGCTGACAGCAAAGCCGCCAGAAGGAGATGAATTTTGCATTGAATATCGATTGAAGTTACTGCTGCTGAAACAAAATCATAAGGAAAGTAGCTTGCAACTCACAATGCCATCACATTGATGTAATAGTGCACGCCCTGAAACACGGACACATGACACTTCCAAGCCTGTGGTTTTAAAACCCAACCCCAAGCAGTAAGCAATGACATTTTAAGCATGTGCTGCCTCACCACCCGCAATGCGAATGGTGGTCATTTTTGCCACCATATACCGAGAATACAACTACAGCACAAGAAATCTGCACCTTACAAAGAGTGTGAACGGCCAGGAAAGTAGTAGTCTATATAATCGAGGCCAGTATCAGAGGCTATTATCAGGCTTTGTCCTCACCAGGTGCAGCTACTGAGAAGCATAACAGTCGAGCATGAAGGGGAAATAAACTGTTTGTGACATGAGCAGCACAATGGACTTCACACTGACCACCCATCACGAACCTGCTCGAGTTCTAATGACTCTGCTAAATATAGCATCATTTTGCTGTGTCCATCTGCCATCATTGTGTCCATTCACATCCCCCCTATAGTGGCCATTTTGGCCACACATTCTGTTATCTGTTATTACGTGTCTGCCGCTTCTATGCTGTACACATTTGCAGGATTAACTGCTGCCATTCTTCCCCGAGCAAATCCTGAAGCACCTCAATTATAGCAGAGATAACCACCTTTAGTTTGCCGAGAAAAATGGAGAAGAGACAGGGAAAAGGAAAAGTAATTTTCACATATTTCTTTCGGACTTCAACATTTTTTTTTTTTTTTAAAGTTTTGTTTGAATAATTGTGAACACAGTGTGTACCCAAGGTCAAAATTCATTTAACCTCTCGAGGCAAGCTATCTAATTTATGCAGTAAAAATATGCAAGCGGATTGCCAAGCTCAGGAAATGAAATTCACTTGCCTAGAATTTTAAGAGATTTAGAAAACCTTCAGTCTTTGATTTTTTTCAATCTTAAATAGTTCCATGGACTCAATTTAAAAAAAACATAAGCATGCATTAATGTTGCAATTTTAAAATAAATACTTTACTATTTGGTATTCAGCTGCTAATTTTTGTTTTTCTTTAATCTTCTACCAATATCCCCATCCAACATTGTGGTTACAAATACAGCATTAGTGCATGCTACACAAGGTTTGAAGGCGAGAAAATTCATCAGTCAGTGCAGTGTTGGGTCAGCCAAACTTAAACCTTTCTTTAAAACACCATAAACTGAGTTTTTCAATAGCTCAGTTGGTAAATGCACTGTATGGTATGGAATGAAGCCAAACATACCAGGAAGAAAATCCTGGAATGTGCTGATTTAATTGATTTGAATTGGGAATAATTGGGTGATGCATTTGGTCCCAGTGCTCAAGGGCTAGTGGTAGGAAAGGAAAAGTCAACCAGGGCTGCTATTCCTAATTAGTGCTGTGTGACCTCTTCAGCAAAGTGTGTGCATGGGTGCAGGACCAGGCTGACCTGTGATCGATCCCTCCTGCCCCATCAAATCGCTTGTGCGGAACCCTCATTGTAGCGAGGAGGTAGAAATTGCAGCGGGACCACCACATCTTTAAACTTACTTTGGTCTCAATATTTTGATGTGCATTCCATAACAATTCTGACAAATATTGATTTAAAAGAGAATATAAATCTTCTCTCCCCCTCCCAAAAGCAGCCAAGTAAATAAATATACCGTTAAATCTACCTAATTCAGTTGGAACGAAATCTGCAGACCACAGTAGTACCAGCCCACCCTCAGCCAAAGCAAGTCCATCACCACCGATCACATGATACACATCTGGTCTATGACTGTCCAGCCTCCATGCTGAGTGTCTCAGCTGCACAGAGCCTGTTTGGGCTGGGCATCTAATGAGGTGGAACATAAAATTACACCTTACCAGCTGTGCAACAGCCAACCTGCAAGTGGAAAAGAAAAAGACTCATCATATAGCATCTCCCCGAGGACAACATTTCTCTGCATGTTTCCTATTTCATCAGAAAAAGAGTACAATATAACAGACCAAAAATGAATTTCAGTCACTCTGGTGACTAGCTTCGCTGGGAAAACAGGTTTCGACAGCTGGTGATTTACTGTGGAGTATAAAACAACTGAGCATAAATACTTTTGGAATTATTGTATCCGTGACTGTTGAACATGTGAGCAGCAACAATCTCAGGAAGTACGATACATGACAGACAGTAAACTCTGCATCTACCTCATGATAATATTTCAGTAAAGGGTTTTCAATTAGTGAGAACCCTTGCATCCTAATATGTCGGACACTGTTCAAAATCCTAACTGCATGACGTGTTCAAATACAATTCAGTCAAACCTAGTCAATGTAGTCAGATTACATTGTCTCACCTGTTACTGTACTTGAGTATACTGCAGGCCCTTCTAATTTTCATTTGTTATTTTGTATGGATACAGGGTTCCATTTTTGTTACTTTGGACAGTTAGGCTCTGTATCCAATTAAATGCAACTTTAATCATTAATTTGGTATGGATGCACTAAAATAAGAACATTCTAAAACAAAATGTCAGACTTCTCAAAATGAATAAAAACAGTATCACCCAGTTGTTCTTCTTTGCACTTCTTTCGTGCACAGAGAACCACTGACTAGAATACTCTTAATGAGGTCACTGGGCTTCCATGATCACTCCCTCCCAGTACTTGCAAGGCTCTGGAACAACCCCAATTGGGTCTTAGAATCCTGTAGATTGTAGGATATCATTCTGCAATGCAAAGATAAACCCCGGATTCTATTCTCCACTGCTAACCGTCTTCTTAAACCCTCTCCCCAGTCTCCATCCTCACCTCTGACAATAAACCTTTGTCTCCAAGATTGAGACCATCCGTTCAGCAGCCTCTGCCACTTCCCTTCCTTCTCCTAACTCACCGGGCTAAACGTCATCTAAGGATCCCCGCTGCCCCAGTTTCACATCTTTCTCCAGTTTCTCTCTGATCTTTCCTAATGACCTCTACAAGCTCATCTTGTCCAAGAGACTCACTTCCTGCTCCCTTGACCCTATTCCCACCAAACTGATCACCCAACTTCCTTTTCTGGCTCCCATGTTAGCTGACATTATTAACGGTTCTCTCTCCTCAGGTACTGTCCCCTTCTCCCTCAAATCTGTGGTCATCACCCCTCTCCTGAAAAAAACAACCCTCGACCCCTACATAGAAAACATAGAAAATAGATGCAGGAGTAGGTCATTTGGCCCTTCGAGCCTGCACCGCCATTCAATGACTTCATGGCTGAACATGCAACTTCAGTACCCCATTCCTGCTTCCTCGCCATACCCCTTGATTCCCCTAGTCGTAAGGACTACATCTAACTCCTTTTTGAATATATTTAGTGAATTGGCCTCAACTACTTTCTGTGGTAGATAATTCCACAGGTTCACCACTCTGGGTGAAGAAGTTTCTCCTCATCTCGGTCCTAAATGGCTTACCCCTTATCCTTAGACTGTGACCCCTGGTTCTGGACTTCCCCAACATTTTTTTGGGGAACATTCTTCCTGCATCTAACCTGTCTAAACCCGTCATAATTTTAAACGTTTCTATGAGATCCCCTCTCATTCTTCTGAACTCCAGTGAATACAAGCCCAGTTGATCCAGTCTTTCTTGATATGTCAGTCCCGCCATCCCGGAAATCAGTCTGGTGAACCTTCGCTGCACTCCCTCAATAGCAAGAATGTCCTTCCTCAAGTTAGGAGACCAAAACTGTACACAATACTCCAGGTGTGGCCTCACCAAGGCCCTATACAACTGTAGCAACACCTCCCTGCCCCTGTACTCAAATCCCCTCGCTATGCCATTTGCTTTCTTAACCGCCTGCTGTACCTGCATGCCAACCTTCAATGACTGATGTACCATGACACCCAGGTCTCGTTGCACCTCCCCTTTTCCTAATCTGTCACCATTCAGATAATAGTCTGTTACTTTGTTTTTACCACCAAAGTGGATAACCTCACATTTATCCACATTATATTTCATCTGCCATGCATTTGCCCACTCACCTAACCTATCCAAGTCACTCTGCAGCCTCATAGCATCCTCCTCGCAGCTCACACTGCCACCCAACTTAGTGTCATCCACAAATTTGGAGATACTACATTTAATTCCCTCGTCTAAATCATTAATGTACAATGTAAACAGCTGGGGCCCCCGCACAGAACCTTGCAGTACCCCACTAGTCACTGCTTGCCATTCTGAAAAGTACCCATTTACTCCTACTCTTTGCTTCCTGTCTGACAACCAGTTCTCAATCCATGTCAGCACACTACCCCCAATCCCATGTGCTTTAACTTTGCACATTAATCTCTTGTGTGGGACCTTGTCGAAAGCCTTCTGAAAGTCCAAATATACCACATCAACTGGTTCTCCCTTGTCCACTCTACTGGAAACATCCTCAAAGAATTCCAGAAGATTTGTCAAGCATGATTTCCCTTTCACAAATCCATGTTGACTTGGACCTATCATGTCACCTCTTTCCAAATGCGCTGCTATGACATCCTTAATAATTGATTCCATCATTTTACCCACTACTGAGGTCAGGCTGACCGGTCCATAATTCACTGTTTTCTCTCTCCCTCCTTTTTTAAAAAGTGGGGTTGCATTGGCTACCCTCCACTCGATAGAAACTGATCCAGAGTCTATGGAATGTTGGAAAATGACTGTCAATGCATCCGCTATTTCCAAGGCCACCTCCTTAAGTACTCTGGGATGCAGTCCATCAGGCCCTGGGAATTTATCTGCCTTCAATCCCATCAATTTCCCCAACACAATTTCCCGACTAATAAGGATTTCCCTCAGTTCCTCCTTCTTACTAGACCCTCTGACCCCTTTTATATCCGGAAGGTTGTTTGTGTCCTCCTTAGTGAATACCGAACCAAAGTATTTGTTCAATTGGTCTGCCATTTCTTTGTTCCCCGTTATGACTTCCCCTGATTCTGACTGCAGGGGACCTACGTTTGTCTTTACTAACCTTTTTCTCTTTACATATCTATAGAAACTTTTGCAGTCCATCTTAATGTTCCTTGCAAGCTTCCTCTCGTACTCTATTTTCCATGTCCTAATCAAACCCTTTGTCCTCCTCTGCTGAGTTCTAAATTTCTCCCAGTCCCCAGGTTCACTGCTATTTCTGGCCAATTTGTATGCCACTTCCTTGGCTTTAATACTATCCCTGATTTCCCTTGATAGCCACGGTTGAGCCACCTTCCTTTTTTATTTTTTTGCCAGACAGGGATGTACAATTGTTGTAGTTCATCCATGCGGTCTCTAAATGTCTGCCATTGCCCATCCACAGTCAACCCCTTAAGTATCATTCGCCAATCTATCCTAGCCAATTCATGCCTCATACCTTCAAAGTTACCCTTCTTTAAGTTCTGGACCAAGGTCTCTGAATTAACTGTTTCATTCTCCATCCTAATGTAGAATTCCACCATATTATGGTCACTCTTCCCCAAGGGGCCTCGCACAACGAGATTGCTAATTAATCCTCTCTCATTACACAACACCCACGCTAAGATGGCCTCCCCCCTAGTTGGTTCCTCGACATATTGGTCTAGAAAACCATCCCTTATGCACTCCAGGAAATCCTCCTCCACTGTATTGCTTCCAGTTTGGTTAGCCCAATCTATATACATATTAAAGTCACCCATGATAACTGCTGCACCTTTATTGCATGCACCCCTAATTTCCTGTTTGATGCCCTCCCCAACATCACTACTACTGTTTGGAGGTCTGTACACAACTCCCACTAACGTTTTTTGCCCTTTGGTGTTCTGCAGCTCTACCCATAGAGATTCCACATCATCCAAGCTAATGTCCTTCCTAACTATTGCATTAATCTCCTCTTTAACCAGCAATGCTACCCCACCTCCTTTTCCTTTTATTCTATCCTTCCTGAATGTTGAATACCCATGGATGTTGAGTTCCCAGCCCTGATCATCCTGGAGCCACGTCTCTGTAATCCCAATCACATCATATCCGTTAACATCTATTTGCACAGTTAATTCATCCACATTATTACGGATACTCCTTGCATTGAGACACAAAGCCTTCAGGCTTGTTTTTTTAACACCCTTTGTCCTTTTAGAATTATGATGTAGTGTGGCCCTTTTTGTTTCTTGCCTTTGTTTACTCGGCCTTCCACTATTGCTTTTTACCTTTCTACCATCTGTTTCTGATTCTATATTACTTCGGACTATCTCGCTGCATAGGTTCCCATCCCCCTGCCATATTAGTTTAAACACTCCCGAACTGCATTAGCAAATGTTACCCCTAGGACATCAGTTCCAGTCCTGCCCAAGTGCAGACCGTCCCTTTTGTACAGGTCCCACTTCCCCCAGAACTGGTTCCAATGTCCCAGGAATTTGAATCCCTCCCTCTTGCACCACTGCTCAAGCCACGCATTCATTCTAACTATCCTGCTCCCTCTACTCTGATTAGCACGTGGCACTGGTAGCAATCCAGAGATTACTACTTTTGAGGTCCTACTTTTTAATTTAACTCCTCGCTCCCTAAATTCAGCTTGTAAGACCTTTTCCCGCTTCTTACCTATATCGTTGGTACCTACATGTACCACGACAACTGGCTGTTCACCCTCCCTCTCCAGAATGCTCTGCAGCCGCTCCGCTACTTGACCCTTGCACCAGGGAGGCAACATACCATCCTGGAGTCTCGGTTGCGGCTGCAGAAACTCCTGTCCCCACAAACTACCACTCCATCTCCAACCTCCCTTTCCTCTCCAAAGTCCTTGAACATGTTGTCGCCTCCCAAATCCATGCCCATCTTTCCCGCAACTCCAGGTTGGAATCCCGCCAATCTGATTTTTGCACATGCCACAGTACTGAAACGGCTCTCATCAAAGTCACAAATTACATACCTCGTCCTTCTTGACTTGTCTGCAGCCTTGGACACAATTGACCACTCTCCTTCGCGCCTCCACAGTCATCAACTGGGTGGGACTGCACTTGCCTGGTTCCATTCTTATCTATCTAATCATAGCCAGAGAATCACCTGCAACAGCGTCTCTTCTCGCCCACACATTGTTACCGCTGGTGTCCCCCAAGGATCTATCCTTGGCCCCCTCCTATTTCTCACCTACATGTTGCCCCTTCGCGACATCATCTGAAAACACAGTGTCAGTTTCCACATGTACGCTGATGACACCCAGCTCTACCCCACTACCACTTCTCTGTCTCTAAATTGTCAGACTGCTTGTCCGACATCCAGTTCTGGATGAGCAGAAATTTTGTCCAATTAAATATTGAGAAGACCGAAGCCATTGTTTTCGGTCCCAGCCACAAACTCCATTCCCTAGCCACTGACTCCATCACTCTTCCCAACTTCTGTCTGAGGCTAAACCACACTATTCGTAACCATATTTGACCCTGAAATGAGCTTTCGACCACATATCTGCAGCATAACTAAGACTGCCTATTTCCACCTCCATAACATTGCCGTCTCTGCCGTTACCTCAGCTCATCCGCTGCTGAAACCCTCATCCATGCCTTTATTACCTTTAGACTTCAGTATTCCAAGGCACTGCTGGCTGGCCTCCCACATTCTACTCTATGTAAACTTGAGGTGATCCAAAACACAGCTGCCCATATCCTAAGTCCCACTCACCCATCACCCCTGTGCTCGCTGACCTACATTGGCTCCTGGTTAAGCAATGCCTTGATTTCAAAATTCTCATCCTTGTTTTCAAATCTCTCCAAGGTCTCGCCCCTCCCTATCTCTAATCTCCTCCAGCCCCACAACCACCTCGCCCGAGATATCTGCGCTCCTCTAATTCGGCCCTCGAGCATCACTGATTATAATCTCTCAACCGTTGGTGGCTGTGCCTTCTGTTGCCTAAGCTCTGGAATTCCCTACCTAAACCTCTCCGCCTCTCTTTCCTCCTTCAAGATGCTCCTTACAACCTACCTCTTTGACAAAGCTTTTAGTCAACTACTCTAATTTCTCTTTATGTGGCTTGGTTTGAAAATTTGTGTCTCATAATACTCCTGTGAAGCGCCTTGGGATGTTTCACCACGTTAAAGGCTCCATATAAATGCAAGTTGTTGTTATTGATAAAAAGATGGCAAGTGCACAAAGGAGTTCCATGGCTTTGAGATTCTGGGAAAGTGTGTACTAGAACACAAGATGCTGCAATGAATCTTGATATCAATATGGTTAACATGCAAAGTGAAGGGAACCTGTAAGATGGCAGAATTGGAGCTTAGTACAGAAGAACAACAATGACCAAAATAGTATTGCTAAAATAGTGGCTGAAAAGAAAGGTTATGCCAGAAAACAGTTGGAGACTAGAGATGCGACAGGAGCTAAGAATCACATCAGATGGCGAGCTTTTTCTTGTACTTAGTCCAGGAATGCAGGAGAGGTGTATTATTACAACACAATCCCACTAAATTAGAGCCCCACAAGAACATGCATAAAGATTGTTCAACAGTTCAGTGAATAATGTGGCACTAAGCCGTATAGACCAGGAAGGGTTCAAGTTTCATCCCCAATTCTTAGTGAGTTGGTTCATCTCAGCTGGGGTAAGAGTAGAGGCACATCAACTGACTCAGCATTTCTAGCCCACAGAGGGAATGATAAGAAGAAAAATAATGCAGCTTCTCTTCCTAATCATTGCACCCGACTGAAAAGTGTGCATGTGCATGTTTTGGCTGGCAAAATGGTTGGGGATCAGCTGTGCTGCTCCCCCGAGAATCCTGTTCATACTCAGGCTCACAAAAGAAATAATGGCAACTTCGGCGAGGCACTGGCAGGCTGCTGCCATCCTTAGATCTGTACCACAACATAAGGCATTGCCTTCAGCAAAGGATTGCCAAAAAGAAAATAAATTTGAAACTTAGAAGAACAAACCCTTCTCCTCACCGTCCCCCCTCCAAAAAACCCCCCACACACATAATAAAGAAACCAGTGAAATTAAAATGCAGCCCAGAATGATTTGATGTCCTTAGCAGCGGAAAGGGAGAGGGCCCCGATAACTTCAATCATTAATGTGACAATATGTACCACTTTTATTTGCAGCAGTGACAAACTGGATGTGTAGCAACTTTCCACAATACCCAAACAGAGAACATAAGAACATAAGAAATAGGAGCAGGAGTAGACCATTTAGCCTCTCAAGCCTACTCCGCCATTCAAAAGAATCATCGCTGATCTGATCTTGGCCTCAACTCCACTTCCCTGCCCGCTCCCCATAACTCTCGACTCCATTGTAGTTCAAAAATCCGTCTGACTCCACCTTAAATATATTTGTACAGTGTGAAGTGCTCAAGTTACTGAACTACTACTTTGCAAGCAAGAGAATAAAAGCCGCGATAAATGTTCGTCACCAAGAACGAACTAAGGGGTATTTAATATTTTTATATTAACTGTAAAATATTTGAAAATTAAAATTTATACTGGGAAGGAGAGAGAGGATGATTTAAAACATCTGAAACATGGCCATGTATGAAGTGAGTTTAATTTCTGTCTAGTCTCCACAGGACACAAGCCAACAACAGAAAACTGGTTAATATGTCTCATCTCACCACTGAGATGACAATGTGCATTGATGGGTTGGCAAAGAGGGGCTCGTCAGCTCAATAAGTGAATGTGTGCTAGGGTTTGCAATCACAAGTATAAGCAAAATTTATAGCAAGGTAAAAAAAAAGTATATACTTAAATCACACGGTCACAAATCTTTTTTTGTTGAATAAAAGTAAGAACTTTTTTTTTTAAAGAGGTGGTTTTCTGGCAGAGCAGGAACATTCTGCAGGTGGAGATGACCTTTGAATCCAACAAATATCTACTCAATGCAATATCTGACCTTCTACAGGATGGTGCAATAGAAAAGCTGGCAAGTTTCTTGTTTCTTGCTGTCCAATGCTGTTATCCATCAAGTTCAAATGTCAACAGTGGCAGTGGGGACTGAACTGCATCTTTCAGGTGCAGCCACTCATGCTAAGTTTTGACAAGGTAATAGCTGAAACATCTCTTCACAGATGCTGACAGACCACTATGAATTTCTAGTTTTTTGCTTTTCATTGTCGATTTCCAGCATTTGTATTTTACTCCTGTTGTTAAATTTTGATCACAGCCTCACTTGCTGGGTTCAGGAGGAAGGATTCAGTACCTTGTGACTGAGGTGAGCTGATGCAGAATCCAGTTCAGTGGATCAGGTAGAATCCCTGGAACAGGACAGTATGTATTGAATATTATATCCCGCAAAACAAATACAAATGGCAGGGCTGCCAGGAATAATTAACAATTGTGGTTCACTTTAAAATATTTTGGTACATAATCAAGTTGGCAACAGTCTAGTGTAAGCATCTGTAGTATCATACGGTCTGTACCCTCGTACTTTATTTCCTGTTTTTTCTCATATGTGATGCATTATTTATGAATACTGCATGCATGTTTTGTATGTTTCAGACTCAAAATAAAAATAGTTCAAAAAATAAAAGTTTACACATTATTTAAGGAATCCAAGTTTATTTTCCAATAACCAACATCATCAGAGTAATCTTAACTATTCTTAAGAGACCACAATCCCAACTAATGTCTTGCTTGAGTGCCACTTTCCAGAATACTGCACCAAGTTGCACGATGGGATGATGGGAAGTCTCTGACTCCCCATGTGGTGGCCCGCTTGATTTTGATCATTACACTGACAGTTTCCAAGTTAAAGACTTGTCACTTCTCACACGTAGAAAGGAAATAAATAAAACTGAAGGATCAATAGTTCTACTCGATAGTTCTGTTCTAATGGAGTCTTTTTCACTTGTTGTGGAGTATCTGGAATAGCCGTGCCTTTTGATTGTATTTTACAAAATAAGGGAACAGCGCTGAGGCTTAGTTGAACCAACATCCCATATCTGAGCAAGCCATGAGCGCAAGTCCAGAAACATGTGAAACAGCAAGTCTGCTAAGGTCACAGGTTAGGAGTAATAGGTTGCAAAAGTCACCCCTGCCCCCCTCCCGCCAAGACCATATTAGGAATATCACTGGTTAATGCAACTCGACAAATATCTGTAACAATACTTTTTTGAATTGCCTTTCAGTATGTGGTAGGTATAAGCAGAACTTGGCCCTATGGATTTATACATTTAACTAAACACAAATTTATATTTTTAAAAGCAATCCAAGTACAAGTATGTTCCACTTTTGTGATGGTGATTTAACACTGAATATTACTGAAGCTCAACCACATTTTCCCCAGAATCTTTTATTTTATGCTACATTACACACTTTATACAAGAACAATTTACAGATCACTGATCCTGTTGACAATACAGATTGAAAATGAATGTTTAAAACTGGAGAGAGGGATGGGAGAGGGAGTGGGGAGTTACCAAATAGCGCACCAGAACCTATTCCTCAGCCCAGCAAATACAATTGGGCCAATAGCCCATAAACTAACCTTTAAAAATCCTGCCTTTAGAGAAATAATGGAGAACTGCCAGAGCAGAAACAGTTTAAAATGATCAAAGCCATCTTTTATTTTTGGAACAATTACACTTTTTTCATAAAGATTGATCACATAATGCATGTTACAATAAAACATCATTTCAGCTTGCTTATAAACACTCAGTTTTTGCCTTGGCTCACTTTTTTCAATTTCTTATCTTTAATCATTACCCATTTAAAACTGCAAGATTTGTCTACATTCTTTAAATTGAAAGAGCTGAACAAAGACGACTTCATTATATTTGGCTCCAACTGGCTAGCAATTGGTCTCCATGGCTGTAGTATCTGTAAGCACGCTAGTAATGACTCCATGAGGTAAAGTATTGCACTTGAACTGTTGTGACCTTAGTCCATTTATTGCAGCTCCTGAATGAGGTTACAGTAAGGAGGGCTACCTTTTATACTTGGTTACCTGCAGTGTGCAGGTGACCTCTAGGTCTCCACCAGTAGCACCCCTCTGGTGGTATCGGCATATTGTATACAGTGTAAAGATACATTCATTGGTCTTATGTAACTATATTTTGAGTGTACAGCGTATATACATACACAACATCACTCCCCCCTAAGTCTTGCGTCACTGGCCTTTGCACTGGGTGCTCTGGCCCTTGACTTGAGCGCCCAAAGCCCTTGCACTTTGTCTGTGCTTGGGAATGGCTCTCTCCCTGGGGACCCCCCCAAGTTCTTATTGCCACAACATTGGGAAATGGTCAGCAGTGGGCGGTTGGAGGTTAAAGTGGGGGTTTGAGTGGGTTCTGAGTGTGTTCCATATGTCCATGGCTACATACCCCCATTTCACCCCCTCCATACATAGACCATGTGCATGGCTCGACATTTGCAATTACATACATGTACAGAGAATGGAAAAAAAGGTAGGATTGGTTACATCACTGTTTGGGTTTAGCAGTAGTGGAACAAGTACATTTTACAGGTAAGGTACATACATGGTATTACAGTCTTGTCCCTGGGGTGTAGATGCAAGTGGGTGAGGACTCCAGTTCCAGAGTAACCGGACTGTGTCCAGGTTGATGGAGGCGCTGCGCTCCCTGCCAGCTGGGTGGGCTCGAATCGCTCCCTTGGCTGGGTCTCAGGGCCTTTGCCATTGCCTAGTGGTGGGCAGAGCCACAGGAATGTGTGGCCTCCCTGTCCTCCTTTGAGGGCTGCAGGGTCTCCCTGCTGCCCTTCGGCGGTAGTGGGGGCCTGGTCATCCCAAGTCCCATTGGGAGGGCTGGAGGGTGCTGGCCTCTTGCTCCCGGTGCTGGTCCTGGTGGTCAGAGAGCTAAGGCCGATCTGGGGCAGGGTGCCAGTAGTGGTACCTGTGCCGCCCGCTGATCGCTGGCCCTGCAGTGGGTAAGCTCCCACTGTGTGTGGCCACACTCCCTGGGGCATCACATTGATCCCAGAGGCGTAGGCTACATGATCAGATAGCCCGCTGGACCTGGATGCTTCAAACGGGAGGTTGCCCTTGGTTTTGTCGGCATTCATATTGAACCCGGCATCACACATTATTCCATCGTTTACATTCATGATACATTGGCTCCGATCGCACTCAGGTACGAATTCACTTGTCAATTACATCTTTTCCCTCAATTACATTTTTTTCCTGTATATTACCGGCATTGCTGTACAAGATTACATTTAGATACTTATTTTCATCAATGACATCTTTTCCACGTATCCTACCGGCATCGCTGTTCAACGGTACATTTAAATACTTGCATTTGTTAATTACATCTCTCACATTAGTATCACCGGCATCGCTGTACAAAAAGTGGAACTGTCCCTTTAATTGTTCTGGGTTGCCGGTCTCCTTTAAGAGGGCCTTGCAATCGTTACCCCAATCCGGTTCACTGCTCGGCATCACACGTTGCTCCCTCAACGCTGCCCTCGTGGTCTGGTTGCAGCCATCTTGATTTCAGACGCTTTGCCTCGTGGTGCGAGCGCCATCTTTTCTCTCTCCACGAGGTAGGCTGCGGTGATCTTTCTCTCCCCAGGTTCTGCCACTCAAGCCAGGAATTTATCTTCTGCGTCGATCTTCTCCCTTCGGAGTCCTGCCACGGCCCGGAAGGCGAGTTCTGGTTGTTCGGGTTGGATCATCTCGCCGTTGGGTAGTGCAGTCTGTGTCGTCGCTGCAGAGTCGAGTCGGACAGTAGGATCCAAATTTGGGGCCGCATAGGACATCAATCGCTGGGGCCTGGAGGCTTTCCCCGTTCCAACAGATTTGAATTTGCTTCATCCAACTTCTTCCTAGCAGCGTTGGACCATCACCACCAACAAAGGTATCTGGTGCATCACGCCACCGTAGGACACCTGGACATCCACGCTGCCAACAACTGGGATGGTGTCATTCGTGTAAGAGCAGCTTCATCTGAATTGGTAGCATTTTAGATTGTTTGATAGTGTTGTCCCAGAGTTTCTTGAAGGCCGCCTGGTTCATCAGCGATTGGCTCGCCCCTGTGTCGACCCCCATCGAGACTGGAACACCGTTGATTTCAACTTCTATTTTCAACGGGGAACTCTCGGTGGAGCAGGTAAATACTCCGAATACATCTTCCTGGGGCTGAGCTGCCTCCTGGACTCTCTCTTTGTCTTCATCAGCGCTGGAGTCCGGGTGATCGACCAACTCTTCAGCGACTCGGAGTACAATTTCTTTTACACATTCACTGTAGATGGCTTTTAGTGTTACAGCCTTTGCAAGTATAGTCTCTATATCGGCATTGATGGGCTCTGTGATTTCCTCCACAGCGCCAGCATGGGGCTGGCCGGTTGGCCCTTTGCGGCAGACTCAGGGTTGCGGGGCTCGGGGTCGCAATCTTGCCTCTGAAAGGCGCCATTCGATCACTGTACTTGCCGTGTTGGAGTCCTGGGGTTGAGTCATCATCCTTCTGGAATCGCAGACCGAGGCCATGAATGCTTGCCTCACGTTAATTGCTTTCTGCAAGGCGACGGTGGTGTCCACAGAAAGCAGCCTGTGGAGGAGGCCTTCGTGGCCGATTCCAATAACAAAGATGTCCCTCAGTGCTTCAGTGAGGTGGTCGCCAAAATCACACGCTGCAGCCAATCGTCTCAGGTCTGCAGCATATTTTACTATTTCTTGGCCTTCGGGCCGCCGGTGTGTGTAGAACCATTGTCTGGCTGTGAGGATGCTCTCTTTCAGCTCGAGCTGTTCCTGTATCAACTTTATGGGCTCCGCGAACCTTTTCGTTGTCGTCTTCTCTGGGG
Source organism: Pristiophorus japonicus (assembly GCF_044704955.1). NCBI lineage: Eukaryota > Metazoa > Chordata > Chondrichthyes > Pristiophoridae > Pristiophorus > Pristiophorus japonicus. The sequence goes on along the minus strand of NC_091990.1, from coordinate 133,025,498 downwards.
CTAGCACGTCCCTGACAAGGGCATGAACAGTGGGTCCACAATTGCTGAGCAGGATGGCTCAGCGCTTATCAGCCAGTGAGGTCGGTGTGTTTCCAGCCAGCTCGTTCGCGATGAAGTAGTGTTCTAGCCTCTCCGCAACGGCATCTCAATCTTCCCCATCAGCGAATTGTTGAAAGTTGCCAAGGTTAGCCATTTTTCGCATGGAATTCATATTCTCATCGCCAATTGTAGTATCTATAAGCACGCTAGTAATAACTCCACGAGGTAAAGTATTGCACTTGAACTATTGTGACAGTCCATTTATTGCAACTCCTGAATGAGGTTACAGTAAGGTGGGCTCCCTTTTATACTTGGTAACCTGCAGTGTGCAGGTGACCTCTAGGTCTGCACCAGTTGCACCCTCTGGTGGTGCAGGCATATTGTATACAGTGTAAAGATACATTCATTGTAACTGTATATTGAGTGTACAGGGTATATACATACACAACAATGGCCAATACAGATTGGCTGTCTTTTTAAAATCAAGTCAAAACTCTCGAACATTTACAGTGAAGATCCTCAGAGTAAAGGCAAGGGAAGTGTTATGTATGCAATAAATGTTCAAACTGAGTACTGTTTAACTAAGCAAGGTACGGCCTTGCCTGCACTTTATTTAGTCCAAAAGTAGCTGACTCACAAAATGGCTGGCCTTTTATACCCGAGCAGCACCATGTGCGTGTTGCTCAGTGGCCTCCAACAATGACACCATCTGGTGGCTACAAACAGCATGTACATACATGATAGAAAGAATATCAGTGGTGTCACAATGCAATGCATTGGTACTCCAGGACTACATGTCACAGTAATAAGATTCAGATCCATGCCTGTGAAAACTTTCATGGGTAAGTTGCCTATTTTGGCTGAATTATCATAAGGGCACACTTAAGTGGCGGGTGCTAATGGAACAGAAGAAGTTGACTCTTGCTATGATTTTTGTGTGACTTCTACCAGGTGGTGAACAGAGCAACATTAACAGATGGCTGGTCACAATATACCCTCTTGTCCCAGCATCCTTCGAAGAGAAGAGAGGGATATCAAAAATGTAATAAAATTAAGCAAATTGCCTTTTGCTACACTTAAAGGACTATTGTAGGATAGAATAACACCCCTGCAATTGACTTATACTCAAGTATGCCTTTAAAAACCATTTATATTTTTTTCATTCTTGAACTTTATGAAAATATTTACCACATGACAGCGATTTCCTGTAAATACAAAAGAACAAAAACACCTACTTTTTTTATTTAAGTACATTAGAACAGCTTTAAAAGCTGTGCTGGTTCATTTCAAGAACAGAGTCATGCGACATTAATATCATGGATAAGCAGAGGAGACCAAGAGGCTAAGGATAGGTTTGAAACAATGCATCTCGGTAGCTAGCCTCAAACAATATGGAAGTGAGGGGACTCCAAATGGAAGACCAGGCATCACAAAACAAACAATCCATGTGCATATTCTTCCACTTAAAAATAACGTTTCGAAAGAGTCTTTGTAAAAGAAGAGAGAAGGGGGGGGGGGGGCGGAAGGTGAGAAATGGCTGTAGGATGAGGGATAATGGAAGGATAGTGCTACTGGGCCCAAATTTCCCTAACCTCTTTTTCTGGTGCCCTCACTCGAGCTGCGCCGCTTTTGCCCGCCTCCAAGCGCGCCGAAAAAAATCCTCCGTACTTTGGTCGCTCGCCGATCTCTCCTCCATCGTGGCCCAATGGATTGGGGGCGGAGCCAGGTCCCGGCGCTGAAAGTAGTGCCGGGACCTCTGCACATGCGCGCTAGAGTCTGCGCGCATGTGCAATAGCTCCTGGCAGGCTGTTTCTGCAAACATGCGCTGCAGGCTATGTGGGAGGGGCCGAAGCAAGGCATCCCTAGCCCTGGCCGAATGGGCTCCCTCATCGGCAGCCCGCTGCGTTCCCCAAGGTAGGACTTCTATTTTTTATTTATTATTTACTGATTGATTTTTGAGCTTTAGGTGCAGGGTTCCTTCTATTTTTTTTGTGTTATTTATTGATTGCTTATTACTTTGGTCTTAGTGCTTTAGGGGCAGGGTTCCTTCTATTTTATTTGTTAATTAATTGCTTATTACTTTTTGTGCTTTGTTTGGTGCTTTAAATGTAGTTACTTGCGCCGATTCCTTAACTGTAAGTAAGGTCTTTCTGTGCGGACAAAAGTGGACATATATGCTGCCCTAAGTTAGTTTAGTACAACTTTTTCTGGCCAAATTGGCATAAACGGTGTAAGTGGCTGGGAACGTCCCATTTTGAAAATGAAAAACTGACCTAACAAAAAACCTAACTCACTTACACTGGCGCAAATTAAATAGTCATATTGCAACTAAAGATACACCAGAAAAATCAAGTTATGCCAAAAAATGGTGCAACGCATGGGGAAATTTGGACCCATTGTGAGGCTTATTGCTGAAGTACACAGATACCAGTAAATATAAAACCAGCTTAATTGAAAATCTATTATGAATATGGTGAATTATTGTGCAAAGCAGAAATGGCTTGGCACATTTTAAAACCTGTCATAAATGAAAAACCACTCTGATATTTTGCCACAGATTTAGTTCAGCAACACAACTCAGCACTGCACATCATCCTGCAGCACAATGCGGCACTCTCAGGCTTCTCCACAGTTGTTGTCAATGCCGCTGTATGAACACGGAATGAAGACTTTTTCCAGGTGTGTGGTGTAGTTTTGCTCGGTGAGATGTTTGTCAAAGAGGAGAAGGAATGCGAGCTTTTAGTGTGGGGCAGAAGTGATGTTGTTTGACGGAGAAGTGACACAATCTCAATCAGTGCAGAGAGAGGCAAGTCAGCGGCAGAGCTGGTCTCCAGTCGTTTTGGTTAACCCTTGCCACTGGACCAAGACCTAGCTCTGTCAAGCCCGTGTGGTGGCTGGTGTGAAACGGCTAACACACGTTAAAAAAATCCACGCACAGGCATCTTCCACCCTTCGAGACTTAGCTCGGGACCTGGAATATTAGGTCCTTCTTTGAAACACCTCTGAACCTTTTGGATTGGAAGCAAGTCATCCTCGATTCGAGGGACTGCCTATGATGATGATAAACACCTGGCAGGAGAAGCAATTCTTAACTTTTCCTCCTCCACAACCCCAGCTCCATATTTGGCTCCAACTAATATTCAGGCAAAAATGAACTGAACAGGCCTAAACAAGAAAAAAGGCTGGGAAAGTGAGCAGCCTGGCATTTGAACTTTCTTTTAAAAAAAGATTCACGTGAAGGAAATCTGAATGTAATCACATTGCAATAAATGATCTATTACTATGACTGCAGTGTTTGTAACTAGGTGAGGTTTTTTCTTCCCATTCTGAAAAGGTTTAGAACACAATCCCAATATTTTCATTCTCTTCAGAAAGTTTTTCCCCACTTTTCTTAGGGCCCCTTTAGTCAGAATGAGGGGGCAGGCAAACAGTTGGCTTAAAGGCCTCTATAATGCCAAGCTAGTTATTGAGGGACAGCCTGTGCCAGTTGTCAACCATTCCCCATTGGAAAGCTGTTACACTGAAGGCATGAGGAGCCATATGAGTAAATTGGGATTCTCAGTTGCTTTTGCTTAATGTTGAAAAGTGTCTTGGGTTAGATGCACAAGAACATAAGAAATAGGAGCAGCAGTAGGCCATTTAGCCCCTCGAGCCTGCTCGCCATTCAGTATCATGGCTGTTCTGATCCTAGCCTCAACTCCACTTCTCCGCCCGCTCCCCATAACCCTTGACTCCCTTCTTGTTCAAAAATCTGTCGATCACCACCTTAAATACATTCAATGACCCAGCCTCCACAGCTCTCTGAGGTGGAGAATTCCAAAGATTCACGACCCTCATTTCCATTTTAAATGAGCGACCCTTTATTCTGAAACTATGCCCCCTAGTTCTAGATTCCTGCACTAGGGGAAACATCCTCTCTGCACCTACAATGTGAAGCACATTCAGAATCTTATACGTTTCAATAAGATCGCCTCTCAGTCTTCTAAACTCCAATGAGTATAGGCCCAACCTGCTTAACCTTTCTTCATATGAAAACCCCTTCATCTCAGGAATCAACCTTGTGAACCTTCTCTGAACTGCCTTCAATGCAAGTATATCCTTCCTTAAATAAGGAGACTAAAACTGTACGCAACACATCAGGTGTGGGCCTACTAATGCCCTGTACAGTTGTAGCAGGAGCTCCCTACTTTTATACTCCATCCTCCTTGCAATAAAGGCCAAAATTCCATTTGCCTTCCTAATTACTTGCTGTACTTGCATGTTAACTTTGTGTTTCATGTACAAGGACCCCCAGATCCCTCTTTATCACCGCATTTTGTAATCTCTCCCCATTTAAATAATAATTCGCTTTTTATTTTTTCTACCAAAGTGGATAACATCACATTTTCCCACATTATACTCCATCTGTCAAATTTTTGCCCACTCACTTAGCCTGTCTATGTCCTTTTGCAGATTTTGTGTGTCCTCCTCACACATTGCTTTCCCACCTATCTTTGTATCATCAGCAAATTTGGCTACATTACAATCGGTCTCTTCATCCAAGTCATTAATATGAATTGTAAATTGTTGAGGCCCCAGTACTGATCCCTATTGCACCCCACTAGTCACTGTTGCCAACCTGAAAATGACCCATTTATCCTGACTCTTTGTTTTCTGTTAGTTAGCCAATCCTCTATCCACGCTAAAAAATACTCCCTACCACGTGAGCTCTTATCTTGTGCAGTAACCTTTTATGTGGCAACTTATAGAATGCTTTCTGGAAATCCAAATACATGACATCTACTGGTTCTCCTTTATCCACCCTGCTCGTTATTTCCTCAAAGAACTTGGGCAAATTTATCAAACATCACTTCCATTTCATAAAACTATGCTGACGCTGCTTGACTGCATTATGATTTTCTAAAGGTCCTGCTACCACTTCCTCAAAGATGGACTCCAGTATTTTCCCCAATGACAGATATTAGGCTAACTGGTCTATAGTTTCTTGCTTTCTGTCTCCCTCCTTTTTTAAATAGGGGCATTACATTTGCGGATTTCCAGTCCGCTGGGATTTCTCCAGAATCCAGGGAATTTTGGTAGATTACAACCAACGCATCCACTATCTCTGCAGCCACCTCTTTTAAGATCCCAGGATGCAGGCCATCAGGTCCAGGGAACTTGCCCATCTTTCGTCCCATTTTTTTGCCTAGTACTTTTTCTCTAGTGTTGGCGATTGTGATTGTTTTAAGTCCTGTCCCCCCAAATAGTCCGTAGATTATCAATTATTGGGATGCTTTTAATGTCTTCTACCGTGAAGACCGACAAAATATTTGTTCAAAGTCTCCATTTCAGTTTCCCATTATTAATTCCCTAGTCTCATCCTCTAAGGGATCAACATTTACTTTAGCTACTCACTTCCTTTTTATATACCTGTAGAAGTTCTTACTGTCTGGAGCAAAAATAAAATGGGGAAGGTGGCTCAACCGCGGTTAACAAGGGAAATTAAGGATAGTGTTAAATCCAAGGAAGACGGATATAAATTGCCAGAAAAAACAGCAAACCTTAGGACTGGGAGAATTTTATAATACTGCAGAGGAGGTCAAAGGGTTTAATTAGGAGGGGGAAAATAGAGTATGAGACGAAGCTTGCTGGAAACATAAAAACTGATGGCAAAGCTTCGATAGATGTGTGAAGAGAAAAGGATTAGTGAAGACAAACATAGGTCCCTTGCAGTTAGATTCAGGTGAATTTATAATGGGGAACAAAGAAATGGCAGACCAGTTGAATAAATACGTTGGTTCTGTCTTCACGAAGGAAGATACAAATAACCTTCTGGAAATACTAGGGGACCGAGGGACTAGTGAGAAGGAGGAACTGAAGGAAATCCTTATTAGGCGGGAAATTGTGTTAGGGAAATTCATGGGATTGAAGGCCGATAAATCCCCGAGCCCTGATAGTCTGAATCCCAGAGTACTTACGGAAGTGGCCCTAGAAATAGTGGATGCATTGGTGATCATGTTCCAACAGTCTATCGACTCTGGATCAGTTCATATAGACTGGAGGGTAGCTAATGTAACACCACTTTTAAGAAAGGAGGGAGAGAGAAATCGGGTAAATATAGACTGGTTGGCCTGACATCAGTAGTGTAAGTCCTGACTCTAATGTACTGACTTACAAGAGACACATGCTGAAGTCAAGGTCACTCAGGACCTGCACCTTTAATTCCAGCTCTCCAGTGCTGCACTTGCCTGAGACTTCACTTTATATACCACAGTGGGACAGGTATGGAGTATCTCCTGCAAGTGCACCCCTGGTGGTAAGGTATGCTTATAGTTACAGGTCATATCCAGTTACAGTCATGTATAGCATGGTAAGATAGTTATATACAGTAATGTGAGATGCATGACATCACCCTCCCCCAAGGTCTTATTGCCTTTATGGATTCAGTCCCTCAGGTGGTCTGCGCTCTTGCGTGGAGCGTCTTAGTTGTGGTTCAGTTGTTTGCCTTGGTGCCTGTTTTTCGTTCGGTGTGACTGCTGGTATCTCGCCTGAGCTGTCTGTTGAGACTGCCTTTTCCTCAGTTTGTTCCACCTGTCTGTCCACCAGGTGTGGTGCGAGTTCCACATTATAGTCTGCCTCTGGTTCTTCAGTGTTATCAGTGAATCGACTTTTTACTTGGTCTACATGCCTCCGGCAGGTTTGGCCATTGTCCATTTGTACAACCAGTAGCCTGTTTCCCTCTTTGTCTGTTACTGTCTCTGCAAGCCATTTGGGACCCCGGCCATAGTTTAGTACAAACACTTTGTCCCCTATCTCATTCCACCTCCCCCTCGAATTTCAGTCATGGTACTCAGTTAGCTTTTGACGCTTAGCCGCTACAATTTCATGCATGTCTGGGAGGATTAACGAGAGCTTGGTCTTTAAGGTTTGTTTCATCAATAGTTGCGCGGGGGGAACCCCAGTCAACGAATGCAGACGAGATCTGTATGCCAGCAGCAGTCGCGACAGGCGGCTCTGCAGCATGGGACCTTGGATTCTGAGCATGCCTTGTTTAATGATCTGCACTGCTCACTCCACCTGGCCATTGGAGGCTGGCTTGAAAGGTGCCGTCTTAACGTGGTTTATACCGTGGTCAACTATAAAATCGTGAAATTCTGCGCTGGTGAAGCATGGACCATTATCACTGACCAATATGTCAGGAATGCCGTGCGTTGCAAACATGGTTCTAAGGCTCTCCACAGTGGTGGAGGTGGTGCTCGAGTTTAAAATGGTGCACTCGATCCATTTTGAAAATGCATCAACGACTACGAGGAACATTTTGCCCATGAATGGGCCCACATAGTCTACATGCACCCGCGACCACGGTTTGGTGGGCCAAGGCCACGGGCTTAGGGGGGCCTCCCTGGGGGCATTACTGAGTTAGGCACAAATGGTGCACCGACGGACACAGAGCCAAGTCCGCGTCAATGCCAGGCCACCAGACATGAGATCTGGCTATGGCCTTCATAAGGACAATCACCGGGTGCTCGCGATGGTGCTCTTGGACAAACGCCTCCCTGCCTCGTAAGGGCATAACTACTCGGCTGTCCCACATCAGGCAGTCTGCCTGTAATGAGAGTTCATGCATGCGCCTATGGAAGTGTTTGCCCTCCTCAGGGCAGGTATCGCGAGCCTCTGCCCAGTCACCGGTTAAAACGCATCTTTGAACTAGAGATAACGTGGGGTCGCTGGTCGACCAGGCTCTGATTTGGCGAGCCATCATGGGCGAATCTGTGGATTCAAAGACATTGATTGCCATGACCATCTCACAGTCCTGTTCGGCAGACCCATCTGTAGTCGCCAGGGGTAGCCTGCTAAGCGCGTCGGCACAGTTGTCGGTGCCTGGTCTGTGCCTTATCGTGTAGTCGTAAGCCGCCAGCATGAGTGCCCACCGCTGAATGCACACCGAGGAGTTGCCGTTGATTGCCTTGCACTCGGATAGTAGGGACGTGAGGGGTTTGTGGTCAGTTTCTAATGCAAACTTGGCCCCGAAAAGGTATTGGTGCATCTTTTTGACACGTGCACGCACGCGAGCGCCTCCTTCTCAACCATACCGTACCCACGCTCCGCCTGCGAAAGTGACCTGGAGGCATAAGCAACGGGCTGCAATTTACCCCCATCATTGATGTGCTGTAAAATGCACCCGACCCCGTACGCTGACGCATCACACGTATGGACTAACTTTTTACCTGGGTCAAAAAAGGCTAAAACACTCTTGGAACATAGAAGGTTGCGTGCCTTATTGAAGGCGCGTTCTTGGGCACCCCCCCAAAACCAATCGCACACCTTTCTGAGTAGCACGTGGAGAGGCTCCAGCAGTGTGCTCAAGTTCTACATAAAGTTCCCAAAGTAATTGAGTAGCCCGAGAAAGGCGCGTAGTTCCGAGACATTCCGGGGCCTGGGTGCCAGGCGAATCGCTTCGGTTTTGGATTCGGTTGGGTGGATTCCATCAGCAACAATCCTTCTGCCCAAAAGTTCAACCTCAGGCGCGAGAAACAGACACTTGGATTTCTTAACTCTTAGGCCTACCCGATCCAATCGACTTAGTACTTCCTCAAGATTGCAGAGATGAGAGTCGGTGTCCCTGCCCATGATGAGTATGCCATCTTGAAACACAAGCGTCCCCGGGATGGACTTGAGCAGACTTTCCATGTCGCGCTGGAATATAGCAGCTGCCGACCTGATGCTAAATGGGCATCGATTGTACACAAAAAGGCCTCGATGTGTGTTGATGGTGGTGAGTAGCTTAGACTCTTCGGTCAGTTCTTGCGTCATATACGCAGATGTGAGAAAAGTTTTCCTCCAGCCAATGTGGCAAATAGGTCCTCCGCTCTGGGCAGCGGGTATTGGTCTTGTAGGGAGACTCTGGTTATGGTAGACTTGTAATCCCCACAGATTCGCACGGATCCATCAGGCTTCGTGACGGGGATGATGGGGCTTGCCCAGTCGCTGAATTCCACGGGAGAAATTGTGCCTTCCCGCAGAAGCCGGTCCAGTTAGTTTTCAATCTATTCCCTCATCACATAAGGCACAGCTCTAGCTTTGGGATGGACCGGTCTAGCATTGTGTGTGATATAGATTCCAACTTTAGCCCCTTTGAAGGTGCCCACACCTGGATGAAAGAGATGTTCAAAACGGCTTAGAACTGTTGAGCAGGAGGTCCGTTCCTCTGACGACATGGTGTGAACATCATCCCGTTTCCAATTAAGTTTTGCTAGCCAGCTTCTCCCCAACAGTGCTGGGAGATCCCCGGGGACAATCCACAGGGAAAGTCGGTTCACCACCCCTTTGTGTGTGACTGAGAGCATAGCGCTGCCAAGGACTGAGATGATTTCTTTAGTATAGGTTCTTAGTTTGGTGTCGATCTTTGTGAGTTTTGGGCTGTGGCCACAGCTGTTCAAATTGTTGAATGCTCATGAGGGATTGACTGGCCCCCATGTCCAGTTCCATGTTGACGGGTATCCCGTTGAGTAGAACCCTCATCATAATTGGAGGCGTCTTGGTGTAAGAACAGTGGACATTGATCGTGTTAACCCGCTGTACCTCGGCGTCCTGTGCACTGTTCCAACCGTCTTCTGGTCCGCTTTCCGACCCTTCCGATTCGTATACCAGCCGAGCTGCTGTTTTTCTGCACATGCGAGCCAGATGCCCTGTGTAGGTGTAGTTTCCGCAAACGGCATGCTGAAATCGACACACCCTGGTTGAGTGGCTTCCCCCACATCTCCAACACAGACCGTTTCCATTGTTTCCGAAGGATGAGCTGCGTCTGGCTAATCTCCCTTGAGCTTCTCTCAATCTGGTGTTGATTGCTCGCATTGTGGGTTGATGAGGTGTAATCGGCTGTTCATGTGGCCCTTGATTTTGATGGCTTCTGGCGCCACTATCTGCTGTTGAAGGCCTGCTCTCCTGCCTTTGTCTGTGTGTGGGGGTAGCGGTTTGTCTCACAATGTGAACCCTTTGTTCCGATGCCTCATTGGTTGTCGTACCCAAAGTATAGATCAGCCTCGTTGCTTCTTCGCCTGCCAAGAATGTCTGTGCGACCAGTGCTGCTGCCTCTAGAGTCAAGTTCTTAGTCTCTATAAGCTTTCGGAATATGCCTGCATGGCTTATTCCTTCAATAAAAAAGTCTCTCAGTACTTCTCTCCTTAGTTCATCGGGGAACTCACATGAACTAGCCAGCCTCCGAAGTTCCGCCACGAAGTCGGGTAATGCTTTGGCCCACACAGCGTCTGTAGTTGTAGAACCTGTGTCTGGCCATGTGTAGGCTGCTCGCTGGCTTCAGGTGGTCTCTCACCAGTGTGCTCAACTCCTCAAACGACTTGCTTACTGGTTTCTCGGGTGCCAGCAGGTCTTTCATTAAAGCGTATGTTTTCGAGCCACAGCTGGTCAAGAGGTGGGCTCTTATGTTGTCTGCCTTATCGTCGCCCAGCCAGTCTTTGGTCACAAAGCTTTGCTGGAGCCTTTCTATAAAGTCATCCCAATTGTCTCCAGCATTGTATTTCTCATCTGAGCTGTTGGTAGCCATTCTGTGGATTCTGTGATCCCGTAACTCGTCACCACTGTTAAGTCCTGACTCTAATGTACTGACTTACACGAGACACATGCTGAAGTCAAGGTCACTCAGGACCTGCACCTTTAATTCCAGCTCTCCAGTGCTGCACTTGCCTGAGACCTCCCTTTATATACCACAGTGGGACAGGTATGGAGTGTCTCCTGCAAGTGCACCCCTGGTGGTAATGCTTATAGTTACAGGTCATATCCAGTTACAATCATGTATAGCATGGTAAGATACAGTTATATACAGTAATGTGAGATACATGACAAGTAGTGGGGAAAATGTTGGAATCAATTATTAAAGATAAATAGCAGCGCATTTGGAAAGCAGTGACAGGATCGGTCCAAGTCAGCATGGATTTATGAAAGGGAAATCATGCATGACAAATCTTCTAGAATTTTGAGAGAATGTAACGGTAGAGTGGACAAGGGAGAACCAGTGCGTGTGGTGTATTTGGACTTTCAAAAGGCTTTTGACAAGGTCCCACACAAGAGATTGGTGTGCAAAATTAAAGCACATGGTATTGGAGGTAATGTACTGATGTTGATAGAGAACTGGTTGGCAGACAGGAAGCAGAGAGCCGGGATAAACAGGTCCTGATAAATAGGTCCTTTTCAGAATAGCAGGCAGTGACTAGTGGGGTGCCGCAGGACTCAGTGCTGGGACCCAGCTATTTACAAATACATTAATGATTTAGATGAAGGAATTGAGTGTAATATCTCGGTCACCTGAGGAAGAGAGTGTTCGAAGACCAGGACCTCAAATCTGGCACCAAGCTTATGGTCTACAAGACTGTAGTGATACCCGCCCTCCTATATGGCTCAGAGACGTGAAGCATATACAGTAGACACCTCAAAGCACTGGAGAAGTACCACCAATGCTGCCTCCGCAAGATCCTGCAAATCCACTTGGAGGATAGACACACCAACGTCAGTGTTCTCGATCAGTCCAACATCCCCAGCAACGAAGCACTGACCACACTCGACCAGCTCCGTTGGGCGGGCCACATCATCCGCATGCCCTACACAATGCTCCCGAAGCAAGTGCTCTATTCAGAACTTCTACATGGCAGGCAAGCCCCAGGTGGGCAGAGGGAATGTTTCAAGGACACCCTCAAAGCCTCCTTGATAAAGTGCAACATCCCCACCGGCACCTGGGAATCCCTGGTCCAAGACCACCCTAAGTGGAGGAAGAGCATCCGGAAGGGCTCTGAGCACCTCGAGTCTCGTCGCCGAGTGCATGCGGAGGACAAGCACAGGCAGCGGAAAGAGCATGCGGCAAACCAGACTCTTCACCCACCCTTTCCTTCAACAATTGTTTGTCCCACCTGTGATAGATACATTATTCCCGTACTGGACTGTACAGTCACCTGAGAATTCATTTTTGGATTGGAAGCAAGTCTTCCTCGATTTCGAGGGATTACCTATGATGATGACAGTGATAGTTTAATATATTTTCCCAGTTCACTTTAACCAACTCTGTCTTCATACCTTTGTAATTGCCTTTATTTAAGTTCAGGACACTAGTTTGAGACCTAGCTTTCTCACCTTCAAACTGAATTTGAAATTCTACCATGCTATGATCAATCTTCCCATGAGGATCCTTCACTATGGTGTCATTAATTAATCCAGACTCGTTACACATTGCCAGATCTAAAATAGTCTGCTCCCTGGTTGGTTCCGCAATGTATTGTTCCAAGAAACCATCCCGCATACACTCTATGAACTCTTTCTCCAGGCTACCTTTGCCAATTTGATTTGTCCAATCAATAAGAAGATTAAAATCGCCCATGATTATTGCATACCTTTCTTACAAGCCTCCATTATTTCTTGATTTATACTCTGTCCTACAGATGCAATGAATAACATGATGGCAGCACTACATTACTAATGACACCAATGCGTTTTGCAATGCAATTTATCAGGGGACATTATATATTTAAGGGCACTAGTTTAATAATCACATGTATATGGGGATTTTATTTTAACTGTATAAACTTCAGGGTGGACACAACCAAAATGCAGTAACAAGACTGCCAAAATGTATTTATTTTATTTTAACAAATATATATTTTAAAATAAAATGTTTTAATGTTATTTTATGAAAATGGATCACTCTCATTTTGGAATTAAATTTTAAACATAGCTCTGCACCAATCTATCTCAGTCTTTACGCTCGTTAAAACAAAATCACTCCTTGTCGGCTAAGTGCTTTTCTCTAAATCCTGTGTAATATAAGCAAATACAATCCATTTTTTTCATAATTTAAAAATAAATCAGCCTAAGCTATCCCCTGTCCATCATCTTTTTTTTTCTCCTCTTAGGCTTCACTTGTGTGTCTAAGCAGCAGCTTTCCTGTGTATTGCCGTGTTACAATTGGGGCTGGAGGCCTGGTCTCCATCTGAACTGGAAATCCGGAGCTGGCCTTACTTGTTGGACTCTCCACTTGCTTCACCTCTGACTACTTTCCATGTTGAGTTATAACCAGTTCTCTGGAGTCAAGCTCCGACAGTCAACATGTGAGTCTGTGAAACAAAGAGTCCATATGACCTCACAGGGGAATTCCCCATCCTGCTTCATAGCTGCATGTATCTCAATGCTGTGTGAGGGATTACCTGTGGCATGAAGATGTGTGGAACTCTTTTTACCTAGTATTTGGATAATGTCCAAAATTTGATCAGGTTCACTCTCCATATTTTTTTTATTAACTTGAGAAGCCAAGGTGAAGGACCAAAGTTGAAAATAAGAGAGAATACGAGGTAAATCAAGCAGGCAATGCCAAATTGGGGTTTTAAATGTCTGGTGGAAGAAGGGAAGATTGCAGGAGGTAAGTGTTATGTATGTAATAACTCAATTGACTGAATACTGTAAACTCACTCAGGTGCAAACCTGGCTCTACTTTATTCGTGCCCAAAGTGCCCACATTACATGGTGGCTTGCTTTATATACCTGGCCCGCACACACGTGCGTACAGCCCAATTACCTCAGACAGGGGCGCCCCCTGGTGACTAGTAACCTCAAGCATACATACATGACAACATCCCCCTTCAAGATCTTAGTATCGTCTCAGTTCAACTCCAGTTCTGGGCTAGCGTTCTGGTCAGTTATGACTGGAGGCTGGGTAGCTGATCTGATGGGAGTGGCAATGACCATGTCAGACATTTAAAGTCCAGATTCATTGATGAAGGCGGAGTCCTCTGACGAATGAATATAGGTTGGTTGGTCACTGATCGTATCTTCCGCAGCTTGTTCCAGTTCATCAGTGTGTTGCAGCTTTCTATGATCAACATGTTTCCTGCATGTTTGCCCATTTTTGAGCATGACAATAAACACGCTGTTACCTTCCTTGGCCATAACAGTACTGGCGACCTTGACCATAATTTAACACATAGACAGGATCGTTAACAGAGATGTCGCGTGACACAGCAGCATGATCATGATGCCACTGCTGATTCTGACGTCTGTTTTCAACATGATCGTTCAAGTCAGGATGGATGAGAGAGAACTTGGTCTTGAAACCTCTCTTCATCAATAGTTCAGCAGGGTATACCCCGGTAAGCGTGTGGGGTCTTGTCCTGTAACTGAGCAATATGCATGACAAGCGAGTCTGCAGTGAACTCTGAGTTACACGTTTCATACTCTGCTTGATTGAAGGACAGCACGCTCTCCTTGACCATTAGAAACAGGTTTGAATAGTGCTGACCTCACATGTTTAATACTATTAAGTTTTATGAACTCTTGAAACTCCAGACTTGTGAAGCAAGATCCGTTGTCGCTCACAACAATATCAGGCAGACCATGAGTAGCAAACATGACACGAAGGCTCTCAATGGTAGCTGTGGATGTACTGGATGACATGATTATACACTCTATCCACTTGGAATATACATCCACCCAAAAAGAAATCTTACCCAGGAAAGGATCCGCAAAGTCGATGTGGATCCTCGACCATGGTTTGGATGGTCACGACCACAAACTCAGCGGAGATTCCGCTGGAACTTTGCTTAGCTGCGTGCAAGTGTTGCACTAATGCACACATGATTCCAGATCAGAATCAATTCCAGGCCACCATACGTGAGACCTGACGATGGCTTTCATCATGACAATACCGGGAATGAGTGCTGTGTAGATCACGTACAAATTTCTCTCTGCCTTTCTTAGGCATAACAATATGATTACCTCAGAGTAAGCAATCTGACTGAATGGATAGCTGGTCGTTGCGATGGTTGTAAGGTTTGGTCTCATCACACATTTCCATAGATATAGCAGACCAATCACCACTAAGGACACAATGTTTTACAACCGATAAAATCGGGTCTCGTCTGGTCCAGGTCCTAATTTGTTGAGCAGTGACAGGGGTTCCTTCACTCTCAAAAGCATCCATAACTAACAGTAGATCTGCAGGTTGTGGCATCTCCACCTCTGGTGTGGGCAAAGGCAGATGGTTCAGTGCATCCACACAAGTCTCGGTGCCAGGTCTATGGCGAATGACAATCATAGGCAGATAATGTCAGCGCCCACCTCTGGATGCGAGACGATGCATTGGTATTGATACCTTTGTTTTCCGAAAACAATGAAATGAGTGGCTTGTGATCTGTTTTGAGTTCAAACCGAAGACCAAACAGGTACTGATGCATCTTTTTAACCCCATACACGCAGGCTAAAGCTTCTTTTTCTACCATGCTGTAGGCTCTTTTCCGCCTTTGACAAACATTTCGAAGCATACGCAACAGGTTGTAGTTTACCCGAAAACCCAGTTGTTGCCTTTTCTAAGCAGCATGTGCAGTGGCTCTAATAAAGTGTTCAATCTAGGTAAGAAATTACCGAAGTAGTTGAGTAGACCAAGGAATGAATGCAGCTCCGTCACATTCTGAGGCCTGGTTGTATTTTTGATGGCCTTGGTTTTTGAGTCCATAGGCCTGATGCCATCAGCAGCAATCTTCCTCCCCAGAAATTCGACTTCCGGTGCCATGAAGACACACTTCGAACGTTTCAGCCTGAGTCCCACTTTGTCCAGACAATGTAGAACCTCTTCAAGGTTATTCAGGTGTTCGGCAGTGTCACGACCTGTGACCAGAATGTAATTTTGAAACACGAGAGTTCTAGGGACGGACCTCAGTAGACTCTGCATGTTCCTCTGAAATATGGCTGCAGCCGAACGAATTCCAAAAGGACACCTGTTGTAGATAAACAGTCCTTTATGAGTGTTGATGTGCGTAACTTTCTTCGACATGTCGACGAGCTCCTGTGTCATGTAGGCCAACGTCAGATCCAGTTTAGTGAACGACTTCCCACCGGCTAGTGTTGCAAACAGGTCATCAGCCTTCTGCAATGGGTACTGATCCTGTTTCGAAAATCGGTTGATCATAACCTTGTAGTCCCCACAAATCCCAACAGTGCCATTACTCTTCAACACAGGAACAATGGGCCTGGCCCATTCGTTAAATTCAACCGGTGATATGACCCCTTCACGCTGGGGTCTGTCCAGCTTAATTTCGACCTTCTCCCTCATCATGTACGGAACAGCCCGAGCTTTGTGATGGATGGGTCTTGCACCACAGTCCAGGTGAATCTGCACCTTGGCTCCCGTGAAATTGCCGATGCCTGGTTCAAATAGCGAAGGAAACTTGCTCAGCACTTGAGCACACGAAGTGTCATCCACCGATGACAGCGCTTTGATATCATTCCAATTCCATTTGATTTTTTTCGAGCCAATTCCTGCCAAACAGCGTTGGACCATTTCTTGGAACAATCCATCATATGGCACCTTGACTACTGCACTGCCATTCACCGGTATGAGTTCTTTGGTGTAAGTACGCAACTTGGCTCAGCTTAGGCTTCACCGTCTTAGTGTCTCACAGCTTGTTGAATGTCCTTTGTTCATTATCGACTGACTCGCACCCGTGTCCAATTCCATCAATACCGGCCGCCATTTAGTTTCACATTAACCATTGTCGGTTGGCTCTTTGTCAGGAACGAATACAGTCCCATACACTTCCTCCTCGGATATCTCGGGTTGCATATCCAGGTCCGCTCTGGACTGGTCGCCATCATGCACATGGTGAGTCGCAGCACACTTGCTCAGTTGTGGACACATTCGTTGAAGATGCCCCACTTTCGAACAGACTTTAAGATGTACTGTTTAAAATGACACAGATGATGCCAATGATTGCCCCCACAATGCCAACAGCGTGAAATCGGATTCATACCCATTGGCGGACTTTGAGCAGCTACAGGTTTCGCATACGCAGTCGAGTAGGTTCTACCATTACGACAATACAATGTTGTTTACAATACTTGCCGTGGAGCTCTGACTCTTCGATGATATCCACCTTAAATTATCATCCGTCGTCATGCATGCCTGGGCAATCGCGATGGCCTTGCTCAAATCCAGCGTCTCCGCAGCCAATAACTTCCAGAGGATCACTTCGTGGTTGATTCCTATCACGAAGAAATCTCTCAGCATGTCTCCCAACGTGTCTTCGAACTTACATGGCTCAGCAATTCGTCTTAGGTTGGCAATGAATTCCGACTCATCCTGGCCCTCTGAACGAACATGCGTGTAGAATTGATACTGTGAGATGATGATGCCTTCTTTTGGTTTGAGATGGTCACATACCAGAGCACACAATTCCTCATAGTCCTTGTCCGTTGGACGTGCAGGCGAGAGGAGATTCTTTATGGGGTCATAGATTTTTGGACCGCAAACAGTGAGGAAAACAGCCCTGCACCTAACTGCATCAGTAGCTTCCTCCATTTTGTTGGCCACAAAGTACTGGTCCAGGCAATCGATAAAATCTGACCCGTCCTCTCCCTCCACGAATCTCTCCAGAATTCCAACGGTGCTCATTTTGCATGCGAAGGTTCTTGAGTTACCGTGTCGCCAAATATTATGTATGTAATAACTCGATAGACTGAATACTGTAAACTCACTCAGGTGCAAACCTGGCTCAACTTTATTCAGGTCCAAAGTGCCCACATTACATGGTGGCTTGCTTTATATACCTGGCCCGCACACATGTGCGTACAGCCCAATAACCGCCGACAGGAGCGCCCCCTGGTGGCCAGTATATCCAAGCATACATACATGACAGTAAGGAGCTCCAATGTTTTGGGGGTATTGGGAAAGAATAAGCTAGAGTAGGGGACAGTGCAACAAGTCCTGATTTTAACATGTGGAGGTGAAAGAGCAGTGAGACAGAGTTTGGAGTTCCGAAGAAATGAGACAGGAGAGCGATTGGAGGGTGAAGAGGATGGGTTTTCCGATCACCAGCTTTTCCTCCTGTCTTCTTCACAATTTTGACCAGGTATGTCCAAAATACTCAAGGCGCGTCAAGAAAACAACCATTTTTACATTTGTCTTAATGTGTTTCCACTCCTTAGTGCTAAGGAGTGGAAACACATTAAGACACATGTGTCACTGCACCAGCAGATTAATAACAACTCTT
This sequence comes from Pristiophorus japonicus, assembly GCF_044704955.1. Classification (NCBI taxonomy): domain Eukaryota; kingdom Metazoa; phylum Chordata; class Chondrichthyes; family Pristiophoridae; genus Pristiophorus; species Pristiophorus japonicus. Next base: position 133,007,439 of record NC_091990.1, on the reverse strand, counting down.
TCACTACTTGTCCATTGATCTTTCAAATAGTGCTACCCTTTTACCCTGACACAGTTACAGTTAGTGGATTCAAATAGAATGTGTGGAGACATGATTTCTCATACATTGGGAAATTACTTTCCTGTGCTTCCTCTTACTTTAAAAAGCACTTCACTTTAATTTCATGCAATACTATTCACTAATGCACACCAATGTGTTTTCAGAACAGTTGGAGAGGAACTCTCCAGTAAGGTGCGTTAAATTGTATTTCATTGATTTTTATGCAACTTGAGTAGGGAGTGCTGTACTCTGCAACTTGCAGAGCCGTTGGCAGAATGTATTAGTTCAACAATCATGAGAATGGTGGAGTCAGGAAGGCAGACTTCAACCTTTCACCATACTACTGAACTTGGAGTATAGGCTATTCCTATTGTCAATGCCTCTCCTTGTCCTTGCAGATATTCTGAAGGATTACAAGAATGACAGTAATAGCATGCATGATGTCACCTCCATGAAATATTTTTCAGGTTCCACAAAGAGATTGTATATTGGTAAAGAGCGTACTGTGGGAGTTTAAAAAAAAACACTCCACAATCAGTGCATCATAGCATGCGAGTTTAAAATTACATCTGAGATTTCAACTAATATGATATAAACAAGCTGTAATGGTATACAAATTGGCCGATATAAATCATGTCCTACAGTTCATCATGAATCCTCTATTTCTAGAGTGACTCACTTCTTATAACTGGTGGATCCAAGATAAGCTGGCTTGCAAGACAGAAATTCATATCAAAACAAACCACTTGTTTGACATAATTTAAGGTGGTGAGGGCTTGTGGGTCTGCTATAATCTTTCAATACACATTGTGGACTATTTAAGCAGTGTAGTTTTCACACAAAACCTCCTGAAGTCACTTCAAAAACATGGAGAAGATTACAGTGGAAATGCAGCAGCTGCCACTTTTTTTTTTTACTACTGATAGCTTACAGCAATTTATGACTTGCAATCCACAAATTGCTGTGGACAATTCTCTGAAATATGTTTTAGGACCTCAGGTCTTGCTATCTTGCCAAGTTTGGGCCATAGATGTCCTTATTAACAAAACTGCAAATGTGTTTCAAGAACAAGTTTGTTATTTGGCGCAAATAATAAACAGGAACAGTTTCTCTTTATATTGGCCTCAATGAATTCAGTTAACCACTGTGTAAACAACAGAATTTTAAAAAAGACGCCTTTTTCTGGCTCACCTAATTCTGTTAGTAACGTGTACGAGGACTCATTGCGACAGTGCTCTGTCTAGCAAAGTGCATATATGTTGCTGTGTGTTAGCCTCTTAGTATCTCACCCGCAAAGATAACATTTGGTGACAGAATGACAGGTATGTGTGAGGTTTCGATTCCCTTCAATGTCAGAAAAATAGAAAGAAAGATGTTTAAAAAATTATACAGCATGGCACAGCGGAGCGTGAATATCCGACTCCATGGAGTGGAGAGATGATTGCCTGGACCACTTAGTCTCCAGCCTCAAACCCTTGACTGTGGGGATGCATTAAATGGAGGCATGGCAATTGTCATTGGGAAGAGGGGGGCAAAGCAATCCAATAACAAGCTGCTCGTGTGTTTCTTCTTAGTGCCTGAGCAGCAAAGGTGATGGCCTGGAAGCAGGTTCTCTCCGCTCCAACTGCTGCTTAGTCTGGGAGACCAGGAATAAGGAGAGAGCTTCATAAAAACATGTATAAAGGTTTTGATACAAAATGTTATTCGGCAAAGTATGAATCTATTCTTTTTTGAAAACACAAGTTCGACAGCATAAGATAAAATAATAGGATTGCTACAATAGTCATCACAAATTTTAGGCATGCTGTATCTGCAGCATCCAGAAATTTTAATTTAAAATATGCACAATGGGAGCCAAAATACGTCAATATTTAACTGCCATCCGTTGCGATCTAGCACCTATTTGTACTCTGCTTCTGTATCGTGCGTCAAACAGTGGCCCATATAATGACCAACAGAATGTACCTAGCTGGGGCATGAACGTCTGAGCAACTGGAAGGCCGACCAGTTGGCTCACTTAAAATCTAAGTATCCCCTAAAGCTTGCCGCAGCCAACAACAACCATTAAATATGCATAAGCTAAAAACTGGTGCGACGCCTATCTAGAGAAAACTGTACTGGATTGCAAGTACGAAACACATTGAAGGGATTTAGCAAGTTTTAACTCAATAATATTCTTGACCTTACTGTACATCTGCATGACATTCATCAAGTTGTCATCCAAATTTTAATTGGCTATCGATGCACTCACTTGCTGAGAATTCACAAAAATTGCTGACCGGAATGTTTCTGGAATGACCTATGATTAAAAGATAATATTCAAAATAAAGAATCTGGAGCACAAAAATATCACGTGAAGATCCTCATTCACCCTTGCATATCGGTGGAAGAAAAGAATGTTTTGTACTTTCCTATTTTATGACCATTGTCTGACATAAAGCAATACACAAAAATTTTACAAACCAATGTGATTGATGCCGCTAGTCTCTATAGTTGGATCTTTTAGTTAAGCCACAATAGGCAAACAGGAATCTAGTCAATCAGAACTGAGGACAGGCAGCTTGATTAAAGAGTAGGGCTGCCGGTCTACTTTTAAGCTTTTTGCTATCTCCAATTACAAGAAGCTATACAATCACAATCAGAACAAAATAGAGCTGAAAGAAATGTTAAAAGCTTTGAGGGAATTTTCCTCAAAGCCTATGGACCATGGTGATGTTTAAGGCAACAGCATGAAGTAAAATGTAGTTAATGTCCCCCAAAACTTTACCATTTTATTTTTAAATTTAACAGTACAGGTATTAATAATAAAATACACAGGACATTCCAAGCTGCCCCAATCTGCATAACAGGTTGTCCCATGGTGCGAAGGAAGACAGAGTCTTCAATTTGTTGTAAATGGCCCTCAATTGAAAATTGCCCTCTCTTACGCAATCGAAAATCAGGAATGGTGTCCAGGGAAAATTAAATTCCACTTTAAGACTTTTGTAGATTATAAATATTGCAACTTGTCCATCAAAAAGGCAGCAGAGTATGTGAAGTTCAGTTACAAATCAAGAGAAATCTAATTTCCTTGCCTTTAAATCTCCCACTGTTGATCCTGTACTGCCAGCTGATGCTAAATATTCCTTCCTCCAGCCAGGAGACAAGAGTCCACAGACTCTCCATGCCCATCAATGTCAGCCCATGATGAGTCAAGAGGAGGTGAGACTGTGGGTGTGAAAAATTCTAAAACGCTTTTTATCCAAGACCATTCCAAGAGATGCAGTGCTCAGCTACTGCAAATTTTTTTATTTTACTGAGGGAGTGCTACACTGTTGGCGGTGCTGTCTTTTGGATGAGACAGTAATCCAAGGCACCATCTGCCCTCTCAGGTAGATTTAAAAGATCCCATAGTGTTATTTCAAAGAAATGCAGGGGAGTTCTCCCCGGTGTCCTGGCCGATATTTATCCCTTAACCAACTAAAACAGATTACCTGGTCATTATCACATTGCTGTATGTGGGAACTTGCTGTGCACAAATCGGCTGCTGCGTTTCCTACATTCCAACAGTGACTACACTTCAAAGGTACTTCATTGGTTGTGCAGCTCTTTGGCACGTCCTGAAGGGCATTTTATAAATGCAAATCTTTCTTTTCCTCTGACGGTCCAACAAAGCTCACCCACTAAAGAGAGAGGAGGCGAAATTAGTCGTCTGCCGATTTCTCGGCGGTATGCCGGTTGTATGTCGTTTCATGCCGCTGGTTACCACTGGGGCGGAGTGTGCGCTATTTTCGTCACGTTTTTCTTGGCGGTATGCCAAGCGGATTGCAGCAGGCGGAGCGCTGTGCAGTGGGGAGAGCGCGGGCGGTGAGTCATTTTCATAGAAACATAGAAAAACAGATGCAGGAGTAGGCCATTCGGCCCTTCGAGCCTGCACCACCATTCAATATCTTGGCTGATCATTCACCTCAGTACCCCTTTCCTGCTTTCTCTCCATACCCCTTGATTCCCTTTGGCCGTAAGGGCCATATCTAACTCCCTCTTGAATATATCCAATGAACTGGCATCAACAACTCTCTGCGGTAGGGAATTCCACAGGTTAACAACTCTCTGAGTGAAGAAGTTTCTCCTCATCTCAGTCCTAAATGGCTTACCCCTTATCCTTAGATTATTTCCCCTGGTTCTGGACCTCCCCAACATCGGGAACGTTCTCCCTGCATCTAACCTGTCCAATCCCGTCAGAATTTGATATGTTTCTATGAGATCCCCTCTCATCCTTCAAAACTCCAGTGAATACAGGCCCAGTCGATCCATCATCTCTCCTCATATGTCAGTTCTGCCATTCCGGGAATCAGTCTGGTGAACCTTCACTGCACTCCCTCAATAGCAAGAATGTCCTTCCTCAGATTAGGAGTCCAAAACTGAACACAATATTCCAGGTGAGGCCTCACTAAGGCCCTGTACAACTGCAGTAAGATCTCCCTGCTCCTATAATCAAATCCCCTAGCTATGAAGGCCAACATACCATTTGCCTTCTTCACCGCCTGCTGTACCTGCATGTCAACTTTCAATGACTGATGTACCATGACACCCAGGTCTCGTTGCACCTCCTCTTTTCCTAATCTGCCGCCATTCAGATAATATTCAGCCTTCGTGTTTTTGCCACCAAAGAGAATAACCTCACATTTATCCACATTATACTGCATCTGCCACGCGATTGCCCACACACCTAACCTGTCCAAATCACCCTGTAGCCTTTTAGCATCCTCCTCACAGCTCACACCGCCACCCAGCTTAGTGTCATCTGCAAACTTGGAGATATTACACTCAATTCCCTCATCCAAATCATTAATGTATATTGTAAATAGCTGGGGTCCCAGCACTGAGCCCTGCGGCACCCCACTAGTCACTGCCTGCCATTCTGAAAAGGACCCGTTTTTCCCAACTCTCTGCTTCCTGTCTGTCAACCAGTTCTCTATCCACGTCAGTACACTACCCCCAATACCATGTGCTTTCATTTTGCACACCAATCTCTTGTATGGGACCTTGTCGAAAGCCTTTTGAAAGTCCAAATACACCACACCCACTGGTTCTCCCTTGTCCACTCGACTAATTACATCCTCAAAAAATTCTAGAAGGTTTGTCAAGCATGATTTCCCCTTCATAAATCCATGCTGACTTGGCCCAATCCCATCAGTGTTTTTCAAATGTGCTGCTATTTCATCTTTAATAACTGATTCTAACATTTTCCCCACTACCGATGTCAGGCTAATCGGTCTATAATTACTCGTTTTCTCTCTCCCTCTCTTTTTAAAAAGCGGTGTTACATTAGCCCCTGCAGTCCATAGGAACTGATCCAGAGTCGATAGACTGTTGGAAAATGATCACCAATGCATCCAGTATTTCTAGGGCCACTTCCTTAATACTCTGGGATGCAGACCATCAGGCCCCGGGGATTTATCGGCATTTAATCCCATCAATTTCCCTAACACAATTTCCTACCTAATAAGGATTTCCTTCAGTTCCTCCTTCTCATGTGACCCTCAGTCTCCTAGTATTTCCGGAAGGTTATTTGTGTCTTCCTTCGTGAAGACAGAACTAAAGTATTTGTTTAACTGGTCCGCCATTTCTTTGTTCCCCATTATAAATTTCTACTGAATCTGACTGCAAGGGACCTACGTTTGTTTTCACTTATCTTTTTCTCTTCACATATCTATAGAAACTTTTGCAGTCAGTTTTTATGTTCCCAGCAAGCTTCCTCTCATACTCTCTTTTCCCCCTCATAATTAAACCCTTTGTTCTCCTCTGCTGTATTATAAACTTCTCCCAGTCCTCAGGTTTGCTGCTTTTTCTGGCCAATTTATATGCCTCTTCCTTGGATTTAACACTATCCTTAATTTCCCTTGTTAACCACGGTTGAGCCACCTTCCCCGTTTTATTTTTACTCCAGACAGGGATGTACAATTGTTGAAGTTTATCCATGGGATCTTTAAATGTTTGCCATTGCCTATCCACCATCAATCCTTTAAGTATCACTCGCCAGTCTATTCTAGCCAATTCACGTCTCATACCATCGAAGTTACCTTTCCTTAAGTTCAGGACCCTAGTCTCTGAATTAACTGCGTCGCTTTCCATCTTAATAAAGAATTCTACCATATTATGGTCACTCTTCCCCAAGGGGCCTCGCACAACAAGATTGCTAATTAGCCGTTTCTCATTACACATCACCCAGTCTAGGATGACCAGCCCTCTAGTTGGTTCCTCGACATATTGGTTTGAAAACCATCCCTAATACACTCCAGGAAATCCTCCTCCAGCGCATTGCTACCAGTTTGGTTAGCCCAACCAAAAAGATTAAAGTCGCCCATGATAACTGGTGTACCTTTATTGCACGCATCCCTAATTTCTTGTTTGATGCTGTCCCCAACCTCACTACTACTGTTTGGTGGTCTGTACACAACTCCCACTGGCGTTTTCTGCCCTTTGGTATTCCATAGCTCCACCCATACTGATTTCACATCATCCAAGCTAATGTCTTTCCTTACTATTGCATTAATTTCCTCTTTAACCAGCAAAGCTACCCCACCTCCTTTTCCTTTCTGTCTATCCTTCCTAAATGTTGAATACCCCTGGAATTTGAGTTCTCAGCCTTGGTCACCCTGGAGCCATGTCTCCGTGATGCCTATTATATCATACCCGTTAACTGCTATCTGCACAGTTAATTTGTCCACCTTATTCCGAATACTCCTTGCATTGAGGCACACAGCGTTCAGGCTTGTCTTTTTAACACACTTTCCCTCTTTAGAATTTTGCTGTAATGTGGCCCTTTTTGCTTTGGGTTTCTCTGCTCTCCACTTTTACTTTTCTTCTTTCTATCTTTTGCTTCTGCCCCCATTCTGTCTCCCTGCATAGGTTTTCTCCCCCTGCCATATTTGTTTAAACCCTCCCCAACAGCACTTGCAAACACTTCCCCTCGGACATTTGTTCCGGTCCTGCCCAAGTGCAAACCGTCTGGTTTGTACTGGTCCCACCTCCCCCAGAACCGGTTCCAATGTCCCAGGAATTTGAATCCCTCCCTTCTGCACCACTCCTCAAGCCACGTATTCTTCTGAGCTATCCTGCGATTCCTACTCTGACTTGCATGTGGCACTGGTAGCAATCCTGAGATTACTACTTTTGAGGTCCTACTTTTTAATTTAGCTCCTAGCTCCCTAAATTCGTCTTGTAGGACCTCATCCCGTTTTTTACCGATATCGTTGGTACCTATATGTACCACGACAACTGGCTGTTCACCCTCCCTTTTCAACATGCTCACTCGAGAATCCAGAGAGACTGCCAGCCTGAGAGCAATGTGCAGGTAGGGGGCGGGGGGGGGAGAAATCGCTGCTTCGGTGGGGAGATCGCTACTTGGTGGGAGGGGAGAGATTGGAAGAGACCGGGGGTGGGGATGAGAGATAAAAAAAAAAAAATTACAGTTAAAGGTGCATAGGGTGGTCTGCAGTGCGGCGGTAAGTCATCAATTTGCCGATTTTTGGCATTATGTGGGCAGTCCGCGGGCGGTTTGTCCACCAATTTCGGGCCCAGAGGAGTTTGAACATCAATCGCAATGGTGAGTCGACGTGAGCACTTAGAATAGGACTGTGTTGATCACCAATACAGCCTACCAGGCTGGTTTTGTTATAGTACTGTGATTGATGGAAACAGACAACAGGCAGCAGAAATACAATTTTTGTAGGAAATTGGTCATACAAGTCAAATCTAACCTTACACATAATCCCGACCATTTCTCTCCTAATTCAATAGAGCTTGATGAGCGGCAGACCCTTAATGTAAGATTAGGTACGACGATGGTGGGAATAAGACACAAAGGAATACTGCAATATTCAAAGGTGATGCCAATTACTGTCGATGTAATGTTTAATATATAAACTAATTTGAAGCATAAAAACAAAGAAAAGTAAGCATTAACATCATACAAGCAATGGCAAGATATGTTGCAACCCCTCCACATAGTCTGGACAGTCCATTTTTTGAGCTGGTTCTGATTTTTTTTACTTTTAATATAAAGTGGGCAGCAAAACATTAACAGTTGAATGTTAAGGCCACACAATTTAAAAAAAAATCATTTCCTAAGCCACACCCCTAGCCTCATCCCAACATCAGCCTCCATCTGATTTGGACATGGTGAAATCTGGTGACCTAATTCTACATTATATTGGCCAGGATTTTGCGGTCAGCGGTGAGAGAATGGTGCTTGCCGTTCACCTCGCTGACAGCTGCCCAGAGTTTCTGCGGGCTTCTCAGCATATATTTCCTCTAATCCAGCGTTTTTTCCAGCACGGCGCTCTCTACAGAGGATCTGTGGGGTCTGAGCAAGGAAAGAAACAGCAAGGCTCTTCAACCAATCAGATTGAAGAATCCTCACTGAGACAGAGTGTCCAAGCCAGGAAGTATAAAGCAGGAAATATAAATTAGATTTAAATGTTGTACAGAAAGTGAAATAAAGATTTGGAAATACAGATGGGATTAAGGGAGAGGGGTAAGAGAGACATAGAAAATGTTAAAAATATATAGTTTTATTTTTTTTCTGAGGGAATGGGAGTCCGCACTTATAAAATACATTTTTTTAAGGTCAGAGAGGCTGTTCAGCAGTAATTATCACTTACTTGGCAGCTAAAAACTCACTTATTCCTGAATCCAGGTGCCTTAACTTTTATAGTCATTTAGTGCGAAGCTATTTTTTTTTTAAAAAGCTGGCAAGGCCAGCATTTATTGCCCATTCCTAATTGCCCTCGAGAAGGAGGTGGTGAGCCACTTTTTTGAACCGCTGCAGTCCGTGAGGTGAAGGTACTCCCACAGTGCTGTTAGGGAGGGCGTTCCAGGATTTTGACCCAGCGACAATGAAGGAACGGCGATGTACTTCCAAGTTCAGGATGGTGTGTGACTTGGAAGGGAACTTGTAGGTGGTGGTGTTCCCACGTGCCTGCTGCCCTTGTTCTTCTAGGAGGTAGAGGTTGCGGGTTTGGGAGGTGCTGCTGAAGAAGCCTTGGCGAGTTGCTACAGTGCATCTTGTAGATGGGGACACACTGCAGCCACAGTGCGCCAGTGGTGGAGGGAGTCAATGCTTAAGGTGGTGGATGGGGTGCCAGTACCAGCAGTGGGCAAGCACCCTGAATTCACAACATTGCAGTCAGTTCAATGCAGAGTCTATCGGCGAGGAGGAGCGGGGTATGTTTCACAGCAGCTTCCGGATTTCTGCATTTAACTGGGCATGTGCAGACGCCAGAAGTTGCTGACCGATTTACACCGTTATAATGCTGAGCGCTGATGGCGTCCCAGCTATCATTACCGCAAAATCTGGGCCAATATGTTATAAAGAAACTGTTATGTATATAAACCTGTAAACACCATGACTAACCACCAAAAGGTTTATCCCCTGGAGTCCCACGGGATCCCACAATCCCTTGGGAGCACCTGTATATAAGGAAGCCTCACAGGTTGGAGAGGCACTCTGAGATCTGTAATAAAGGACTACGATCACACTTACTTTGAGCTTGCAGTGTCTAGTCTGACTCTTTATTCATACATAACAACTGGCGACGAGATACAGATGACGAACCCCACCACAACAATGCAGAGAACCGTGGGCATCCTGGAGAAATTTTCAGAGGGAGATGATTGGGAAACCTTCGTGGAGCGACTCGACCAATACTTCGTGGCCAACGAGCTGGAAGGAGAAGCGAACGCTGCCAAACGAAAGACGATCCTCCTCACTGTTTGCGGGGCACCAACATATGGCCTCATGAAAAACCTGCTCGTTCCAGCAAAACCCACAGACAAGTCGTACGATGAGCTGTGCACACTGGTCCGGGAGCATCTAAACCCGAAGGAAAGCGTTCTGATGCACGTGTCGAACCGATACCTCGCCAAGAGGTCTGAACGCCAGGAAGTGGCGAGCTACGTCGCTGAGCTAAGGCGCCTTGCAGGACATTGCGAATTTGAAGGACACTTGGAGCACATGCTCAGGAACTTCTTTGAACTTGGCATTGGCCATGAAGTAATATTTTGCAAACTTTTGACTGTAGAGACGCCAACCTTGAGTAAAGTCATAGCAATAGCCTTGGCATTTAACGCCACCAGTGACAGTACCAAACAAATCTCTCAGCACACTAGTGCTGCTGCAAGTACTGTGAACGAAGTAACGTTGTTTTCGAATTGAAATGTACAGGGCAGGGCTTACACGCCTGCACAGATGACTCAGAGTCCACCAAGGGGGTGGTGAATACAAGGCCATTAACACCTTGTTGGCGCTGCGGGGGTAATCATCGTTTCCATTCCTGCCGCTTCAAAGGATACGTTTGCAAGGGCTGTGGAACAATGGGACACCTCCAACGTATGTGCTGGCAAGCTGCAAACCCTGCTAATCCTGCAAACCACCATGTTGCAGAGGAGGATAGATCCACGGTGGATCATGACAAACCAGAGCCTCAGACCGAGGAGGCAGAGGTACATGGGGTGCATACATTTACCACAAAGTGTCTCCCGATAATGCTGAAGTATGAATTAAATGGACTCCCGGTGTCCATGAAGCTGGACACGAGCGCAAGCCAGTCCATAATGAGCAAAAAGACTTTCGATAAATTGTGGTGCAGCAAGGCCTCAAGGCCAGTCCCGACTCCCATTCGTACTAAACTGAAAACGTACACAAAGGAAATGATTCCCATAATCGGCAGTGCTGCTGTAAGGGTCTCCTATGATGGAGCGGTGCACAAGTTACCACTCTGGGTGGTACCGGGCGATGGCCCCACGCTGTTCGGCAGGAGCTGGCTGGGAAAGATACGCTGGAACTGGGACAACGTCCGAGCGCTTTCGTCCGTTGACGACATCTAATGTGCCCAGGTCCTAAACAAGTTCCGCTTGCTATTCGAACCAGACATCGGGAAGTTTCAAGGAGCAAAAGTGCAGATCCACCTAATTCCGGGGGCGCGACCCATCCATCATAAGGCGAGAGCGATACCTCACATGATGAGAGAGAGGGTGGAGATTGAGCTGGACAGGCTGCAACGAAAAGGCACCATTTCGCCGATTGAATTCAACGAATGGGCCAGTCCGATTGTTCCAGTCCTCAAGGGAGACGGTGCCATCAGAATCTGTGGTGATTACAAAGTAACTATCAATCGTTTCTCACCGCAGGATCAATACCCGCTACCAAAGGCAGACGACCTATTTGCGATGCTGCTGGGTGGGAAAACATTCACGAAGCTGGACTTGACCTCGGCCTACATGACCAGGAGCTGGAGGAATCTTCGAAAGGCCTCACCTGCATTAACACGCACAAAGGTCTCTTCATTTACAACAGATGCCCGTTTGGGATTCGATCGGCCGCAGTGATATTCCAGAGGAACATGGAAAGTTTGCTGAAGTCGGTCCCACGCACCGTGGTCTTCCAGGACAACATCTTGTTTACAGGTCGGGACACTGTCGAGCACCTGCAGAACCTGGAGGAGGTTTTTAGTCGGCTTAATCGTGTGGGGCTCAGGCTAAAATGCTCGAAGTGCATTTTCCTGGCGCCTGAAGTGGAGATCCTGGGGAGAAGAATTGCAGCGGATGGCATCAGGCCCTCCGATTCGAAGGTCAGAGGCAATCAAGAACGCACCAAGACCTCAGAACGTGACGGAGCTGCAGTCGTTTCTAGGACTCCTGAACTATTTTGGTAACTACTTACTGGATCTTAGCACATTGTTAGAACCCCTGCACTCTTTACTGCATAAAAAAGATGAATAGGTATGGGGTAAAAGCCAAGAAAATGCTTTTGAGAAAGCTAGGAAGCTGTTATGTTCAAACAAATTGCTTGTGTTGTACGATCCATGTAAGCGTTTGGTACTAGCATGTGATGCATCGGCGTACGGGGTCGGTTGTGCATTGCAACAAGCTAATGAATTTGGGGAATTGCAACCAGTTGCTTATGCATCCAGAAGTCTGTCTAAGGCTGAGAGAGCCTACAGTATGATCAAAAAAGAAGCGTTAGCATTTGTTTACGGGGTAAAGAAAATGCATCAATATCTGTTCGGGCTCAAATTATTTGAATTGGAAACCGACCACAAGCCGCTTATATCCCTCTTTTCTGAGAGCAAGGGATAAATACGAATGCATCGGCCCGCATCCAGAGATGGGCGCTCACGTTATCCGCATACAACTATGCCATCCGCCACAGGCCAGGCACAGAAAACTGTGCCGATGCTCTCAGTAGGCTGCCATTGCCCACCACCAGTGTGGAGACGGAACAGTCCGCAGATTTAGTTATGATAATGGAAGCATTTGAGAGTGAGCAATCACCTGTTACCACCCGACAGATTAAAACCTGGACGAGCCAGGACCCCTTACTGTCCTTAGTAAAAAAACTGTGTGCTCCACAGGAGTTGGTCTAGTGTCCCGTTAGAGAAATAAAGCCGTCCCAGTGGCATAGAGATGAAATATCTATACAGGCAGACTGCCTCCTATGGGGTAATCGGGTAGTGGCACCTTCATTAATGATCTCCACAGGACTCACCCAGGGATTGTAATGATGAAAGCCATAGCCAGATCCCATGCGTGGTGGCCTGGTATCGATGTAGACTTAGAGTCCTGCGTGCACAAATGTAACACATATTTCACAGTTAAGCAATGCACCCAAAGAGGCGCCACTAAGTTTATGGTCCTGGCCGTCCAAACCGTGGTCGACTATGCAGGCCCATTCTTCGGAAATATGTTCTTAGTGGTTGTAGGTGCGTACTCCAAATGGATTGAATGTGTGATAATGTCGGCAAGCACGTCCGCTGCCACCATTGAAAGCCTACGGGCCATGTTTGCCATGCACGGCCTGCCTGATGTCTTTGTAAGTGACAATGAGCCGTGCTTTACCAGTACCGAGTTCAAGGAGTTCATGACCCGCAATGGGATCAAACACTCACATTTTCCCTGTTTAAACCAGCGTCCAATGGTCAGGCAGAACGAACAGTTCAAACAATCAAGCAGCGCTTGAAAAAGGGTAACTGAAGGTTCACTGCAAACTCGCTTATCCCGAGTCCTGCTTAGTTACCGCACAAGACCCCACTCGCTCACTGGGGACCCTCCCGCTGAACTGCTCAAGAAAAAGCCATTTAAGACAAGGCTCTCGTTAGTCCACCCTGATCTACACAAACAGGTAGAGAGCAGGCGGCTTCAACAGAATACATATCATGATCGCACAAATGTGTCACGCGAAATTGAGATAAATGATCCTGTATTTGTGTTCAACTATGGACAAGGTCCCAAAGTGGCTTCCTGGCACTGTTTTGGCCAAAGAGGGGAGTAGGGTGTTTGTGGTCAAACTCTCAAATGGACTCACCTGCAGGAAACAATTGGGCCAAACCAAACTCAGATTTACGGACTATCCAGAACAACCCACAATAGACTTTACTTTTTTCAACCCCCCCCCCCAACACACACACAAGTGGCAACCGACCCAGCGGTTGACCACGAAGCAGAACCCATCACCCACAGCAGCACAGCAGAACTCACCACCCCCAGCAGCCCAGCAAGGCCAGCTGTGCAGCAGCCCAGCGAGGGCCCAACAAATGTCTCAGCAGAACCAGCATTTGCACCGAGACGGTCAGCCAGGGAAAGGAAGGCCCCAGATCGACTCACATTGTAAATAGTTACACTATTGACTTGGGGGGGGGGGAAAGAGTGTTATGTATGTATGTAAACCTGTAAATACCATGTCTAACCACCAGAGGGCTTATCCCCTGGAGTCCCAAGGGATCCCACAATCACTTGGGAGCACCTGTATATAAGGAGGCCTCACAGGCTAGAGAGGCACTCTGAGATCTGTAACAAAGGACTACGGTCACACCTTACTTTGAGCTTGCAGTATCCAGTCTGACTGTTTATTCGAGACATAACCGAAACGATACAATGCCCAGATGTGCAGAAAAAAAATTGCACATGAAATCACAAAAATCGGTTCCAGGCATTATTTGACACTTGTCTATTTAGCCACATTATTCAGAACAGGTTATCAGTGTATTGCACACATTATAAGCAGGTGATATGCGTCACCTGCAAGCTAAACCGTCCGTAGACCTTACCTCTACTCTCAGTATAAAAGTACAAGTTACTGTGTGTTCCCTGAACACAGTTTGATAATATTCTCGTGTAGATCTCATTTGCAATTCAGTCCATGTACCTTCCCCGGGGAATTTTCATTCTATGTTCAAAGCAGCCTCAAGTCTCAAGGCAGAGAAGTGCACATTATTTGTACACAGCAGAAGGTGTGAGCAAGGGCTTGCAGCTGCAGCAAGTCCTGGGCCTGCCTGATAAAGCTGACTCAGCCCCTTAACTCATTTCACCTGCAGCAGCATCAAGGAGGTTAACTGTGTCACTCCATCAAACCCGACAAGCCAACATCATTCATTCTGACAGCTGGGACCCTCAGCGCTGGTGGAGAGGGACCGAGAAAAGAACACAAGATGTGACAGGCAGCTGATGACATCACGCTTCAAAATGAACAATTTGTATTTTTATTCATTCATAAATGAATAGTGACAACACATGATCGTGCTCTCAGCAGCTGCTCCGCCACCCACTCTCGCACTCTTCCCAAACTAAGACTTTGATAAAGTCTGATTTCAATTCCAGCCAAGAGGCTTTGAAGGCAAAGAGCACTCTGTTGCCATTACTGCTTTGCTCTCATTTCTTTCTGGGGGAAAAAAACTGGCAATTTAAAAAAAACAGGCTGCCATTCACAGTACAGCTGTTGCAACCTTCAGTCCATCCACCCACCCCCAACCGAACAAAGCAGTTTCACTCGAGCCACCATACGCAAAAAAAATAATTTCAGTCCTGCCTCTCGCACGTAAATTAGCTGCTGAGCCTTTTGAGCTTAAGGATTAGTAATCAAAATACTGAAAACCATAAACTGGAGAACTCACTTCATTCAGCATGTGACTCCATTTCTATTACTTCCATTATCAGTCTACATTTCAAAAATACATAGTTTACATTCTGCAAAGATCACTGAATGCTGTCACCATTATGCCATTGCAACAGTCATTACATTTCCTGTAATTTTTACACTGGTTAAATGTTATCTTTTCTATTAGTGCTGATCAGAACTAGGCATTGTCCTTTTCCGCACACCAAGACAGCATTGAAGTTATTTGTTGAATCACAATGGAAAATATTGACAACTAGTAGCAAATGGTGTTCCATAATGTTTTCAACCTTACAACAATGACTACATTTTTTTAAAGTACTTCTTTGGCTGTAAAGCGCTTTGGGATGCCCGGAGGATGAATGGTGCTATATAAATGCAAATATTTCTTGTTTGAGAGTTGGGGTATGGGTCCATGAAAATCGCTTCACAATACAGCAAGAGAAATATGGCGGCTATTCCTATACTGAGATTAAGGATTACATTAAAATGCACAGGAGTTAATCTGAACCCTTTACCATTTTTTTTATGGATATGACCCAAACTCTGCATTGTGCCAAAATGTGGATCAAACATATTTTTGCCTGCTTGTATATTAAACAGAATCTAACCCAAGCAACTGAAACCAGTATTTTTCTTCTCAAATAGGTTAGAAAGGATTACATTGCCAAAATAAATACAGTGCAATAGCAGACTTTCATTCTCCATTACATGCAATGAGAAGTTTTGAAGCTAACTCTTTACTTAAGGTTATGAATTATTCAACACTAGACCAGGCCCAAAGATGCAAAGACTAACCAGAGAATACTCAGCATCAAGTCCCTTCAAGCCTCACTTTAATAGACCTGGATTTCTTTTACTTTAGAATCACTGCTACTTACCTGCAGCAGTTTACAGAACACTGGGAAAGCAACCCCCAGGACGAATCTACCAATTATCAAATATCCTTTACAGCTCCTTTGAAATCACAGAGAGATCCGAATGCTAAATAAAACCCAAGAAACTTTTGAATTTTAAGAACATTTCCAAATTTATGAATTAGGCCTGAATATCCATGAGGAGAGCTGCAATCTGAAGCAAAAGCACTTTTATAGTGTCTCCAGCAATAGGATCACATTTAAAAAAAATTTTTTATAAATAGTTTCTCTTCAGAGCACCGTAATCCCGGCCCAGAAGCCCCGGTGGGCCACACTTCCACCGCTGGTCAGTAATTGTACTTCTGCAGAGGCTCTCTGAGGACACAGGAATGTGCGACATCGTGTATCCTTGCCCCCCTCATATACCAACGTGCTTGTTTAGGGCAGTCAGAGGCTAGTCCGCCGAAAGGCCATCCTGGACACTCCAACATTTGGCCAGGACTTATGAAGAAAGGTTGAGTAATTTGGGCCTATACTCATTGGAGTTTAGAAGAATGAGAGGTAATCTTATTGAAACGTATAAGATTCTGAGGGGGCTTGACTGGGTAGATGCAGAGAGGATGTTC
The DNA here is from genome assembly GCF_044704955.1 of Pristiophorus japonicus. Classification (NCBI taxonomy): domain Eukaryota; kingdom Metazoa; phylum Chordata; class Chondrichthyes; family Pristiophoridae; genus Pristiophorus; species Pristiophorus japonicus. The sequence goes on along the minus strand of NC_091990.1, from coordinate 132,990,985 downwards.
CTCCTCGTGGGGGAATCTAAAACTAGGGGGCATAGTTTCAGAATAAGGGGTCACCCATTAAAAACGGAAATGAGGAGGAATTTCTTCCCTCAGAGGGTTGTGAATCTTTGGAATTATCTGCCCCAGAAAGCTGTGGCAGCTGGGTCATTGAATAGATTTAAGGTGGAGATGGACAGATTTTTGAATGATAAGGGAGTCAAGGGTTATGGGGAGCAGGCAGGGAAGTGGAGTTGAGACCAAGATCAGATCAGCCATGATCTTATTGAATGGCGGAGCAGGCTCGAGGGGCCAAATGGCCTCCTCCTGCTCCTATTTCTTATGATCCCCGTGTATCTGGGTCCTGGCCTAATTTCCAGCCTTCCATATAACTCCCACCAAAGTTAGAGGCAATGGATGGCCTGTGGACTTTTCACACTACTATATTTGGATTAACTGAAATCTAGCTATGTTTAAATTTCCCCACCCTCCGCCTTTCACCCATCCTCTCCTGAAGACTGGGAGGTCCGGCTCTGGCTGACTGCCCTGCAGGCCGTTACCTCGGTGGCCATTCTTCATGTAAAACTGGTTTGAATGTTTGCACACGACTATGGGTGGTATCAGAAGTGGGCCCAATCCTGCCATCACCCCATGTTCACACACACACACACACACGCTTTCTAGTAGCTGTCAGTTATTAGCAAATCAGACCACAAAGTCTGGCTGATTTCCCCCCAAAAGCCAATAGTTTCATTACTGCTGTCACCTCTGCTGAGGTCACCTAATTCAGTACAAAGGAAGGATGGAAGCTCAGACTTTCTTGGTATGTATGGCGTAGCACCACATGTGGGCAGGCTATTTACCCACCACGCCTTACCCACTAAGCAATCAAGGGAGCCACCTATATTAAAAGTTATTCCACAGTCTTTAAAATTGTTAAAATAGCATTTGAGTCACTTAATGATTCTGATGCTGCAGATCGTTTGTAAAAGAACTGCCTTTTCATTTTGTTTGGCGACATATCAGCAGTCACTGTACTTCATGATGTCATGTATATAACCATAATGTAACTCCACTGTATTACTGTATACACTCAACCTAGATGCAGACCTTGACCACAAGGGGTGAACTTGTGGGAGACACTTCTTACCTGATCACACAGGTATAAAAAGGGAGGTCCCAGGCAGGGTCATCACTTGGAGTCCTGTGAATAAAGAGTTAAGGTCACAGAGTGACCTTGTTCCCAGAATGTGCCTCATGTGGTTTCATGCTGTAAAGTAAGGACTGTACATTGGCGACGAGAAACGGGAATTCATGACCCACGAGAATGGTCACCGGTAGCACAGAGGAACGGTACTGTGTTGGGGAAAACTGGGCCGATTTTGTCAAGAGGCTTCAGCAAAGAATGGCTGGGGGATGCAGCGGCCGACAAGTGAAGGGCTCATCTTTTGACCAGCTGTGAGCCAAAGACTTACGCGCTCATGAAGGACTTACTAGCACCTGAAAAGCCGGTGGACGAAAACTTTGAAGAACTTAGCAAATTGATCGGGGAGCACCTCAAACCGGCGAGTAGCATACATATGGCCCGACACAGATTCTACACCCACCGACGTCAGGAAGGACAGAGCATACCGGACGGACCTCTGGTGTTTGGCCAGCCTCTGTAAGTTCACAGACGCCTGCAGGGGGGAGATGCTAAGGGACTTCTTTATCGAGGGCATCGGTCATACGGAGATTTTTCGCAAATTAATTGAGACCAAGGACTTGACCTTGGAAGCAGCGGTGTTGCTAGCTCAAACTTTCATGGCAGGGGAGGAAGAGACGGAAATAATATACGCGCGCAATTCTGCCTCTAACGCGGCGAGGGATCAGGGAGTCAACATCATCAATGCGACTCAGAGCCCCGCAGGCAGGCAGGGGCAGTTCGACACCTCCCAGGCAGCAAAGACCCCAGAGTAGGACTTCAACATAGACAATGGAAGGCTGAACGGACATTCACGCCATCATAGCGGACAATGCGGCCCAGGATGGGGCCATTGACAACCACTAATAGGGTACTTAAAAGCAGTCAAAGGGACAGTCAGCGCGGAATGCCAAGCCATAGTCCCTTTGTTCCCAACAATGGAAACTTTAATTCATGCTGGAGGTGTGGGGGAAAACACTCAGCCATTTCTTGCAGATTTCAACAGTTTGTCTGCAGGAACTGCAATCTCAGTGCCCACTTAGCTCGAATGTGCAGGAAATCTGCAACCAGACTAATATATGAGGTGGATGGACCAGAAGATGGTTCTTTGAGGCAGGATGACTTTTGGGGTGAATCGATGGACGCCGAGGTTCAGCGGGTCCATGTGGCGAATATTCACAGTTCATACACCAAAACACCACACATGATGATGAGGGTTTTGTTAAATGGTATCCCTGTACGCATGGAGCTGGACACTGGGGCCAGCCAGTCACTCATAGGCGTTCAGCAATTTGAGAAGCTATGGCCCTTTAAAGCCGGTCGACCAAAATTAGCATTTATTGAGACACATTTACAGACTTACACTAAAGAAATCATTCCGGTGCTAGGCAGTGCAATGTTGGCTGTCACACACAATGGGGTAGTGAATCGGCTGCCGCTCTTGATTGTCCCGGGCAATGATCCCGCACTGTTGGGGAGGAGCTGGTTAGTCGAGATGAACTGGAAATGGGGGGATGTTCATGCAATGTCATCTGTGGAGCGAAGTTCGTGCTCACACGTGCTGCAACAATTTGATTCACTATTCCAACCTGGCGTCGGGACTTTCAAAGGCACTAAAGTAGTGATACACATCACCCCGGACGCCAGGCACCACAAAGCCAGAGCGGTGCTGTATGTGATGCGGGAAAAGATTGAGAATTGGACGGCTGTTGAGAGAGGGCATCATCTTGCCTGTTGAATTCAGCGACTGGGCGAGCCCCATCGTTCCCGTCCTAAAAGCGGATGGCTCTGTCAGGATCTGTGGCCACTACGAGGCCACCATCAATTGTGTGTCCCTACAAAATCAATACCCGCTCCCGAGAGCGGAGGACCTTTTTACCACGCTGGCAGGCGGCAAGCTGTTCACCAAGTTGGACCTCACTTCAGCCTATATGACCCAGGAACTGGCCGCCGAATCTAAACTACTGACCTCCATCACCACGCACAAGGGACTGTTCGTTTATAACAGGTGCCCGTTTGGCATTCGATCAGTGGCCACGATTTTTCAACGAAACATGGAAAGCCTGCTTAAATCCATTCCTGGTACGATCGTATTCCAGGACGACATCCTCATCACAGGTCGAGACACCGAGGAACACCTCCACAACCTGGAGGAGGTGCTACGCCAATTGGACCGGGTAGGCCTGCGACTCAAGATGTCTAAAAGTGTGTTCTTAGCTCCTGAGGTTGAGTTTCTGGGCAGGAGGATTGCTGCAGATGGGATTCGGCCCACCGAATCCAAATCAGAGGCGATTCGACGAGCACCCAGGCCCTGCAACACATCGGAGTTGCGTTCATTCCTGGGACTGTTGAACTATTTTGGGAACTTTCTGCCAAACTTGAGCACGTTGTTGGAGCCGCTACATGTGCTCCTGCATAAGGGTTGTGACTAGTTTTGGAGGGACTGTCAGGAACGGGCTTTTGATCGGGCGTGAAACCTACTTTGTTCAAACAAGTTGTTAACCCTGTACGACCCTGTAAAAAACTGGTTCTTACATGTGATGCATCGTCCTATGGGGTTGGGTGCGTGTTGCAGCAGGGTAATGCTGAGGGACAACTACAACCTGTGACTTGTGCCTCCAGGTCGCTCTCTCAAGCAGAATGGGGATATGGGATGGTCGAGAAGGAAGCGCTTGCATGTGTCTATGGTGTGAAAAAAAATGCATCAGTACCTCTTTGGCAGGAAGTTTGAATTAGAGAAGGACCACAAGCCATTAACATCCCCGTTATCTGACAGCAAGGCTATCAATGCCAACGCATCAGCTCGCATATAGCGATGGGCTCTGATGCTGGCTGCTTATGACTACTCCATCCGGCACTGGCCCGGCACTGAAAATTGCACTGACGCGCTCAGCAGGCTTCCACTGGCCACCACCGAGGGGGTAGCAGAGCAAAGCGCCGAGATGGTCATGACTGTCGATGCCTTTGACAGCGCAGGCTCCCCCATCACAGCTGGCCAGATCAAAATCTGGACAGAGATCCCCTCCTATCCCTGATTAAGAAATGTGTCCTGACTGGGGATTGGGCGCCCGCACATGGAGCATGCCCTGAGGAGGTCAGACCGTTCCACAGACGGATGGATGAGCTCTCCATCCAAGCCGACTGCCTACTATGGGGCAGCCGGATAGCTCCACAGCGAGCACCCAGGCATTGTGCTGATGAAGGCCATTTCCCGGTCACACGTTTGGTGGCCTGGAATTGATTCAGACCTGGAACATTGTGTTCGCAGGTGCATGACTATGTGCCCAGCTGGGTAATGTCCCCAGGGAGGCCCCGATCAGCCCGTGGCTCTGGCCCACCAGGCCATGGTCACGCATTCATGTTGACTATGCGGGCCCGTTCATGGGTAAGATGTTCCTTATTGTGGTAGATGCGTCATCGAAATGGATCGAGTGCATCATTCCGAATTCATGCACGTCATCCACCACCGTGGAAAGCCTCCATGCGATCTTTGCAACCCATGGCTTGCTGAACATCCTGGTTAGTGATAATGGCCCATGTTTCACAAGCTACGAATTCCGAGAGTTTATGTCGGGTAATGGCATCAATCATGTCAGGACTGTGCCGTTCAAGGCAGCCTCCAATGGCCAGGCGGAACGTGCGGTCCAAATCATTAAGCAAGGTATGCTCAGGATTCAAGGACCCTCCCTACAATGCCGCCTATCGCGCCTCCTGCTGGCCTATAGATCCCGACCACATTGACTCACGGCTACTAATGAAACGGACACTCAAAACTCGGTTGTCCCTCATTCACCCAGTCCTGACCGACATAGTTGAGGGCAAGCACAAGTCACAAAATGAGTACCATGACCGTAATGTGAGGGGGTGATATATAGAAATAAATGATCCTGTATTCGTCCTCAATCACGCCATGGGGCCCAAATGGCTTGAGGGCACTGTAATTGACAAAGAGGGGAATAGGGTCATCGTGGTAAAACTCAACAATGGTCAGGTATGCCGTAAGCATCTGGACTAGGTAAAAAAAGGTTCAGCATCGACATAGAGGAACCTGAGGAAGACCATGAGATGGAGCTCACAACAGTGCCAGTGAACGAGCAACAAGAGCATTCAGAAGAATGCACAGTCCCTGCGGTCAGACAGACACTCACGTCAGTGTCCAACAATCAGAGCCCCAACTGCGGCGCTCCACGAGGGAGCGTAGACCATCTGAAAGACTAAACCTATGATCCCAATAAGACTTTGCGGGGGGGGGGGGGCGAAGGTGATATCATGTATGTAACCACAATGTAACATCGCTGTATTACTGTATACACTCAACCTAGATGCACATCTTGACCACAAGGGGTGAACTTGTGGGAGACCTCCTTACTTAATCACACAGGTATAAAAAGGGAGGTCCCATGCAGGGTCATCACTTGGAATCCTATGAATAAAGAGTTACGGCATCAGAGTGACCTTGTTCCCAGAATGTGCCTCGTGTGGTTTCATGCTGTAGAGTAAGGACTTTACACATGCAATGCAGTTTGAAACATTTCTGACGGAGATGATAGAGGCACTAAATGAACTCAAGTCCTTCTTCTTTATTTTTCCATTTCTACAGAAACATTTATTTGGACTGGCAGGCCTTCTGTTTTCAACATTGCAATTTCAATAGAACTCATCTAATTTCCAATCTGTATCACAGCAAGCAAAACATCAGGAGATTTTTCAGTGCTGGTTCTGCAGAGAAACAGTGCTGAACATTGTTCTCTAATCGTCCTGAAATTTTCTTTTCTTTGCTAAAGTATATCTTCTCTAAATTACGCAGTGAATGGTGTAGCAGTGTGAATTAAGCTGCTAAGTTACCACCCAGGTTGCAGAACAATTCACTGGGGCGTGGATTTGCAACAGTGAGCCAGATTTTGAGAATTGGCCACGCTACCACTGCACAAAATGTGCATTTGCGTGTGACAAGCAGCTCACTTTAGTGCCCATATCATCATCATAGGCAGTCCCTCGGAATCGAGGAAGACTTGCTTCCACTCTTAAAATGAGTCCTTAGGTGGCTGAACAGTCCAATACGAGAGTCACAGGTGGGACAGATAGTCGTTGAGGGTAAGGGTGTGTGGGACAGGTTTGCCGCACGCTCATTCCACTGCCTGCGCTTGATTTCTGCATGCTCTCGGCGATGAGACTCGAGGTGCTCAGCGCCCTCCCAGATACACTTCCTCCACTTTGGCCAGGCACTCCCAGGTGTCAGTGGGGATGTTGCACTTTTTCAGGGAGGCTTTGAGGTTGTCCCTGTAACGTTTCCTCTGCCCACCTTTGGCTCGTTTGCCGTGAAGGAGTTCCGAGTAGAGCGCTTGCTTTGGGAGTCTCGTGTCTGGCATGCGAACGATGTGGCCTGTCCAGCGGAACTGATCAAGTGTGGTACAAATCCCCTGGGAGGACAGATGCACCAACATTAGCATCCTTGACCAGGTCAACATCCCCAGCATTGACCTGCCCATAAAAGCAATAATGGCTACTATATGGGAAAATTATTTAGATCTCGATTTGCGTAAAAGTTTTGCATACATTGCACATGTAAAACACCCTTCAATTTCATGTCAAATTTTTTCAGTGCAAAATTGTGTGCATTTGCAAGGACAGGGCTATAGTAAGTGAAAAGGTTGTGAAAGCACACAAGGAATTTTCAGGTATTTTTAAATTCAAAATAAATGAAAATTTGAAACAGTGGGATGGTGGTGGAGGGAGTTAAAAGATTGCATTCACATTTACTGCTGGGCTGCAGCAAGTCATTCCACCCTCCCCTTCTGCACCAACTGGAAGCTCACAGAACATTGGCGCAGTGATGCACAGCAGGTTCCTGGATTCAACTGTGCCACCTCAGAATGGTGCCAAGGTGAAAGCAGACCATTCTCTACAGGGAGAATCAGGCCACCCAAACTGCACTCTCACAGTTTTAGAGCAGGTACATACACGACATTTTCTACAAGCTTCTTGGGCTGTTACAATTTCACTGACATTTGTGAGTCCTGTGACTTTAAAAAAGAATGCGCACAGTTGATGCAGGAAATTTAAACGCAGCCGTTGTAGTCTGGCCTGTAACCAGATCATTTGCTCATGCTCAGCACAAAAGGCCCTTTCCATTAGCTATCCCTCATGAACCGAAATGTGACCTGAGCCACAAAATCGGCAACTTTAATCCCCTGGCAGGGATTCTGTGGATGGGGTGGATGGCTAAGCCAACCAAGCCTCCTTAGCGATAGGCCCGGGATATTTAACACTCGGTCCTCATCTGTTGTCAGTCTCCCGTTCAAATCCGGTGGGAAGTGTTGGATGGCCGATGGACGGGAGTGGAATTTTGGATGGGAGATGACCACCACCAGCGACCCAAAGCAACTGTTACCGGCAGCTGGATAAGTGGTCAGGGGTGTGGGAGGCAAAAGGGCATTATGTTTGAGGCTATGGGAGGGTGACCCAAGCAGGGGAAGCTACAGGTTACCTTGTGGGTCCCAGAGAATCACTTCTACTCTTCCTGGACCACAAGGGGAAAAAAAATTAATTTAACTCCCCGTTCTGGCCCTTTTTTGGAGCTGGCTCCTCTTGTAGCCAGGTTGGCCTGGCAAGTGAACCACAATAGTGTTGTGTCCTTAAATGCTCAAGTAATGACTCCATGAGGCAATGTGTTGTACTTGAACTGTAGTGACCTTAGTCCTTTATTCGTTAACACCAGAGTGTGGATCACACCTGGTGGCCTGCCTTTTATACTCGGCCAGGCACACCTATACAGGTAACCTACAAGTCTCCCACTGCTGTGCCCTCTGGTGGCACACCTTGAGATAGTACTAAAAGTAGCCATGTAGGATACATGACAAATAGCATCCTCGTGCAGGTAGTCGGGACCTGATGACATCATAGCTCATCTGCCTAGTTAAAGAAGGAAACTGCTGCCTTTCAACAGGTATCCCCCCCTTGCCTGCTCAGAAGAAGTTAAAATTACAGCCCACAGGAAGGAAGCTAGACTGTCAGTGACAAGTCGCTGTAGCCATTTTAACTGCCCGGTTGACGCCGGACGGGCAGGGTTAAAATTGCCGATAACATTTCTGATCGTGCAGCATGACTAACATGAACGATGAATTCCTACACTTCTAATAAACTCTCAGGAAATTATATGAGTCACCCGTTAATTCTCTTGGTCTCTCCAACCGACAGACAAGAAAGTTTGCCAGATTATAGAGGGTAGATTTTCCTCTTCGCTGCACCTGGGCAATGCTCAGTTACACTTTCAGAAGTCGCAGGCCTAGAATAAGCATGCTACTTAGGAGGGAGGGGATGTTCCTGAAGCTCCCTCCTTATTTTCCCTCAGATTGCCCTTGGATGCCCAAGAAGTTGCTGTTGGAGCTTGTGCCAGGACCTCGACAGGCCGGAGGATCGGCAGAGGATCCCAAACACCCCAAAGATGGAGCCTAGCTGAAGTCAAGTCCTATTTTTTTTTGTTTAGCAGACAACCTTCTGGCCACTGCTTTCCAGCAGCAGCCAAAAGATGCTAATTCACCCCGATTTCCTTACAAACTACCCAGCAGTTTTCCTAATATTTCGATCAGTGAAACAAAGCAACTCTGACATACAGCGAGACAGTTTGTTGGGAAGCCCAAACAATTAGCTCAACCTCCTTCTTGAAACTAGGTAATCACATTTTTTAACATTCAGTGTTAGAAGGAGGGTGGAATGGTTTGATACAGTCCAGGTAAATGATGTTTCTGGACAGAGAGGCCTTGAAAGCAGCCTGATAATCCTCTATTGCTTTGTTATGTTTTTCCTACATTAAGGAGTCACAAAATAAGTTGTTGTTATCTCTTAGCTGATTAAATGTCAGATCAAACAGACAGTTGCAGCCACCCTGAAAGTGGTAGCAGCTTGTGAACAATATTAACTGTTTTCAACACCTCTGTCTCACCTTGCATCTAAAACTCATTTAACAGTCCATCTAGACAGAGGTGACTAATCTGCTCTGCTGAAGTGGTTTCAGCAGCAGACAAGAACTGTGCACACAGTGTTTCCAGCAAGCAGTAATCAAACTAGCCAGCTACCAAGACCTCAAAAGAAATATGATAAAGATAGAACTAAAAATGTCAGATTTTTAAGAAGCAAAATTGATATAGCAGTGGCAGAGGGGACTGGAATTTAAGGTGCAAGTCAGAAACACCAGAGTGACACTCATGCTAAAATGCACATTAAACTCCAGTCGAAGTACCCGTTGGCAGGAGGTGCACTGACCCTCAAAACCCTGCATGTAGGCACACGACAGGATCGTAAGGGCAAACCGTGCTGTTCCAGAAATTCCACTATTTACACTCAAATTGCATCTGACAAGTTCTGTAGAAAAGAGCGGAAAGTTAACTTGTCAAACCAGCAAGTGGTTGAGTTCACAGGCTTTTAATGTCCACAAACTTTATCCAAAACATCAGCTTTGACAGAAGCAATTAGTAAAATCTTTCTTTCTGCTGTGCAGCCAAGAAAGGAATCTGCAAATTGCCTTTCAGCAGTTTCAAGGCAGAGAAATATTCTGCTCCCCACCCTTCAGCCCTCCTTGCTGCCCAGCTTGCCAGATTCCTCCACTGCTGCCATTCATAGGATTACAGAGGACACACGGCACAGAAACAGGCCATTCGGCATAACCAGGCCATGCTGGAGTTTGTGCTCCACTCGAGCCTCCTCCAGTCTTTCCTCATCTAACTATCAGCATAACCCTCTATTCCCTTCTCCCACATATGCTCATCTAACTGTCCCTTAAAGGCATCTATACTATTCACTTCAACCACTCTCTGTGGTAGCAAGTTCCACATTCTCCTCACTCTCTGGGTAAATATGTTTCTTCTGAACTCCCTGAAATTGATGGATCTGTATCCACTCTATCAAAAGCTTTCATAATTTTAAAGACATCTATTAGGTCACCCCTCAGCCTTCTCTTTTCAAGAGAAAAGAGACCCAGTCTGTTCATCCTTTCCTGATAGGTATATCCTCGCATTTCTTGTATCATCCTTGTAAATCTTTAATCAACAGCAGGTTTTAGATACTCTCTTTCAGGTAGCTTCCTGCCTCTACTCAAGGCATTTTACAGCCCTCTTCTACCCCCCTTCCCTCTGCTCTCTCCCTCTCCCCCCCCCCTTTCTCTCTCCTCTCTCCCTCTCCCCCCTTTCCCTCTCCTCTCTTTCTCCCCCCTCCCTCTCCTCTTTCTCTCCCCCTCCCTTCCCTCTCCTCTCTCCTTTCCCTCCCCTCCTTTCTCTCTCCCTTTCCCCTCCCTTTCCCTCTCTTCTCTCTTCCCCCCTTCCCTCGCTCTCCCCTCCCCTCCCTTTCCCTCTCCTCTTTCTCTCTCTCCTCCCCTTTCCCTCTCCTCTCTCCTCTCCTCTCTCTCTCTCTCTCTCTCCCCTCTTTCCCTCTCGTCTCTCTCTCCCCCCTTTCCCCCTCCTCTCTCTCTCCCCCCTTCCCTCTCCTCTCTCTTCGCCCCCCCTTCCCTCTCCTCTCTCTCTCCCCCTTTCCCTCTCCTCTCTCTCCCCCCTTTCCCTCTCCTCTCTCTTCGCCCCCCCTTTTCCCCTCCTCTCTCTTCCCCCCCGCCCTTTCCCTCTCCTCCCTCTTCCCCCCGCCCTTTCCCTCTCCTCCCTCTTCCCCCCGCCCTTTCCCTTTCCTCCCTCTTCCCCCCGCCCTTTCCCTCTCCTCTCTCTTCCACCCGACCTTTCCCTCTCCTCCCTCTTCCCCCCGACCTTTCCCTCTCCTCCCTCTTCCCCCCGCCCTTTCCCTCTCCTCTCTCTTCCCCCCGACCTTTCCCTCTCCTCCCTCTTCCCCCCGACCTTTCCCTCTCCTCCCTCTTCCCCCTCCTCCCTCTTCCCCCCCCTTTCCCTCTCCTCCCTCTGTCCCCCTTTACCTCTCTCTCTCTCCCCCCTTTCCCCCTCTCTCTCTCTCTTTCCCCCTCCCCCTCCCCCCCAGGTATTGCTCGATTTCCACCCCATCAGGTATTTTCTTGCCTCATCGCTTGCCTTTTTTCCAGTCCAGTCCAGGGACCCCACCTCTACTGGAGTTTTCCAGCTCCTCCAGCCTCTCTCGGTGCTGCGCTCTATATTTGCAAAGCCTGCATGCCTCTATATTTAATCTAGCTGACCCCGCAATTTCTGGCAGGGTCAGCGCCACAAACTCAAGGCTGTCGGAAGTTTGGCCTTTCTCAGTTCAGACGGCACCTTAAAGGGGTGGAGATTGAAGACAAGACTAGGAAATGGATATGAAGTTGGATGTTAGACTGAAGCTGGCGGGGGCGGGGGGGGGGGGGGGGGATGCGGGGGAACTGTGGCTTGGAGTACATCAGGGACCAGTGTTCAGAAAACATCAAAATCGAATTTACATACACAAGTTGAATTCAAAAGTTCAATGCAAATATGTAAAATTTGCAGATGCTACCTGTTATATATGTAAACTTGTATTTACTCTGTACAGCCACCAGAGGGCTCATCCCCTCGGAGTCCCAAGGGATCCCATAATCCCTTGGGAGCACAGGTATTTAAGGAGGCTTCACAGGTTGGAGAGGCATTCTGGAGACTGGCAATAAAAGACTAAGGTCACACTTTACTTTGAACTCACTGTGTTCAGTCTGACTCTTTCTCCATAAACAACAACTGGCAACGAGATAAAGATAGCGAACCCAAAGATGCAGAGAACAGTGGGCATCCTGGAGAAATTCTTGGAGGGAGACGATTGGGAAACTTTTGTGGAGCGACTTGACCAATACTTCGTGGCCAACGAGGTAGATGGGGAAGAGAACGCTGCCAAACGAAGGGCGATCCTCCTCACTTTCTGTGGGGCACCAACGTATGGCCTCATGAAGAATCTGCTCTCTCCAGCAAAACCCACGGAGAAATCATACGATGATTTGTGCACACTGGTCCGAGAGCATTTGAACCCGAAGGAAAGCGTTCTGATGGCGAGGTACCGGTTCTACACCTACAAAAGGCCTGAATGCTAGGAAGTGGCGAGTTATGTCGCCAAGCTAAGAAGCCTTACAGGATATTGTGAATTTGAAGGACATTTGGAGCACATGCTCAGAGACTTTTTCGTACTTGGCATTGGCCACGAAACTATACTTCGCAAACTTTTGACTGTAGAGACCCCAACCTTGAGTAAGACCATAGTGCTAGCCCAGGCGTTCATTGCCACCAGTAACAATATGAAGCAAATCTCTCAGCACACAAGTGCTGCTACAAGTACTGTGAACAAAGTGATGTTGTTTTCGAATCGTAACGTACAGGGCAGGTCACACATATCTGCAGCTACACATCCGCAGATGTCTCAGAGTCCACCATCAAGGGTGATGAATGCAAGGCCGTTAACACCTTGTTGGCGCTGCGGGTGTGATCATCGTTTCCATTCATGCTGATTCAAAGAGTATGTTTGCAAGGGCTGTGGAACAATGGGACACCTCCAACGAGTATGCAGGTGAGCTACAAAGCCTGTTAAACCTGCAAACCACCATGTTGCAGAGGAGGACAGATCCACGGAGGATCACGATGAACCAGAGCCTCAGATCGAGGAGGCAGAGGTACATGGGGTGCACACATTCACCACGAAATGTCCCCCAATAATGCTGAATGTTGAACTAAATGGACTCCCGGTGTCAATGGAGCTGGACATGGGCGCGAGCCAGTCCATCATGGGAAAAAAGACTTTCGAAAGGTTGTGGTGCAACAAGGCCTAAGGCCAGTCTTAACTCCAGTTCACACGAAACTAAGAACTTACTCAAAAGAACTGATTCCTGTAATCGGCAGTGCTACAGTGAAGATCTTCTACGATGGAGCAGTGCACAATCTACCACTCTGGGTGGTACTGGGCGATGGTCCCACGCTGCTCGGTAGGAGCTGGCTGGCAAAGATACGCTTATAACTGGGACGACGTCAGAGTGCTATCGCCCGCTGACGACACTTCGTGTGCCCAGGTCTTAAACAAATTTCCTTCACTGTTCGAACCTGGCATCGGGTAATTCCAAAGAGCAAAGGTGCAGAGCCACGTAATTCCGAGGGCACGACCCATCCATCACAAGGCGAGAGCAGTACCATACATGATGAGGGAAAGGGTAGAGATCGAGCTAGACCGGCTGCAAAGAGAGGGCATCATTTCCCCGATCGAGTTCAACGAGTGGGCCAGTCCTATCGTCCCAGTCCTCAAGGGAGACGGCACCGTCAGAATCTGTGGTGATTAGAAAGTAACTATCAATCATTTCTCCCTGCAGGACCAATACCTACTACCAAAGGCCGATGACCTCTTTGCAACGCTGGCGGGAGGAAAAACGTTCACGAAGCTGGATCTGACTTCAGCCTACATGACGCTGGAACTGGAGGAATCATCGAAGGCCCTCACCTGCATCAACACGCACAAAGGTCTTTTTGTTTATAACAGATGCCCGTTTGGAATCCGATCGGCGGCGGCGATATTCCAGAGAAACATGGAAAGCTTACTGAAGTTGGTCCCACACACCGTGGTCTTCCAGGACGACATCTTGGTCACAGGTCGGAACACAGACGAGCATCTGCAGAACCTGGAGGAGGTTCTTAGTCGACTCAACCACGTGGGGCTCAGGCTAAAACATTCGAAGTGCGTTTTCCTGGCGCCTGAAGTGGAGTTCCTGGGAAGGAGGATTGCGGCGGACGGCATCAGGCCCATCAACGCGAAGACAGAGGCAATCAAAAACGCACCGAGACCACAGAATGTGACGGAGCTGCGGTTGTTTCTGGGACTCCTGAACTACTTTGGTAACTTCTTACCAGGTCTCGGCACACTGTTAGATGCACTGCATGTCTTACTAAGAAAAGGGGATGAATGCGTTTGGGGCAAAAGCCAAAAAAATGCCTTTGTAAAAGCAAAAAAATTGTTATGCTCAAATTGCTTGTGTTGTATGATCCATGAAAGCCTTTGGTACTAGCATGTGATGCGTCGTCATATGACGTCAGGTGTGTATTGCAACAAGCTAATGATTTCGGAAAACTGCTACCAGTTGCTTATGCATCCAGGAGTCTGTCTAAGGCCGAGAGAGTCTACAGCATGATTGAGAAAGAAGCGTTAGTGTGTGTCTGTGGGGTAAAGAAAATGCATCAATACCTATTTGGGTTAAAATTTGAATTGGAAACTGACCATAAGCCACTTATATCCCTGTTTTCCGAGAGTAAAGGGATGAATACCAAAGCATCGGCCCACATTCAGAGATGGGCGCTCACGTTGTCCGCATACAACTACGCCATCCGCCACAGGCCAGGCGCAGAAAACTGCGCCGATGCTTTCAGTAGGCTGCCATTGCCCACTACGGGGGTGGATATGGTGCAGCCCGCAGATCTAGCCATGGTTATGGAAGCGTTTGAGAGTGAGCAATCACCCGTCACTGCCCGGCAGATCAAAACCTGGACAAGCCAGGACTCCTTATTATCTCTAGACAAAAGCTGTGTGCTTCATGGGAGCTGGTCCAGTGTCCCAATGGAAATGCAGGAAGAGATAAAGCCGTTCCAGCGGTGCAAAGATGAAATGTCTATACAGGCAGACTGCCTTCTGTGGAGCAATCGAGTAGTGGTCCCCAAGAAGGGCAGAGACACCTTCATCAATGACCTCCACAGTGCCCACTCAGGCATCGTAATGATAGCCAGATCCCACGCGTGGTGGCCCGGTATCGATGCGGACTTAGAGTCCTGCGTTCACAGATGTAATAGATGCTCGCAGTTAAGCAATGCATGCAGGGAGGTGCCGCTAAGTTTATGGTCTTGGCCCTCCAAACCGTGGTCTAGGGTACATGTCGACTATGCAGGCCCGTTCTTGGGTAAAATGTTCCTTGTGGTTGTAGATGCGTACTCCAAGTGGATGGAATGTGAGATAATGTCGGCTAGCACGTCTGCTGCCACTGCTGAAAGCCTGCGGGCCATTTTTGCCACACAGCCTACTTGATGTCCTGTTGAGCGACAACGGGCCATGTTTTACCAATGCTGAGTTCAAAGAATTCATGACCCGTAATGGGATCAAACATGTCACATCTGCCCCGTTTAAACCAGCGTCCAATAGTCAGGCAGAGAGAGCAGTGCAAACCATCAAGCAAGACTTGAAGAGGGTAACTGAAGGCTCACTGCAGACTCGCCTATCCAGAGACCTGCTTAGCTACCGCACGAGAGCCCACTCACTCACTGAGATCCCACCTGCTCATGAATTGCTCATGAAAAGAGCACTTAAGACAAGGCTCTCGTTAGTTCACCCTGATCTACATGAACAGATAGAGAGCAGGTGGCTTCAACAAAGTGCATACCATGATAGTGCAAATGTGTCACGTGAGATTGAAGGCAATGATCCTGTATTTGTATTAAATTCTGGACAAGGTCCCAAGTGGCTTCCGGCACTGCCGTGGCCAAAGAGGGGAGCAGGGTGTTTCGGGTCAAACTTTGAAATGGACTCATTCACCGGAAACACTTGGACCAAATCAAACTCAGATTCACGGACTACTCTGAGCAACCCACCTTGGACCCTACCTTTTTTGATCCCCCAACATACACACCAGTGGCAACCGGCACCACGGTTGACCACAAAGCAGAACCCATCATCCACAGCAGCCCAGCAGGGCCCAACACACCAGGCAGCCCAGCGAGGGCCCAAAAAATGATTCAACAACGCCAGCTTTCACACCAAGACGATCAACCAGGGCAAGAAGGGCCTCTGATCGACTCACATTGTAAATAGTTACACTATTGACTTTGGCGGGGGAGTGTTGCTATATATGTAAACTTGTTTTTACTCTGTACAGCCACCAGAGGGCTCATCCCCTGGAGTCCCAAGGGATCCCATAATCCCTTGGGAGCTCAGGTATTTAAGGAGGCTTCACAGGTTGGAGAGGCACTCTGGAGATCAATAAAAGACTAAGGTCACACTTTACTTTAAGCTCAGGGTGTTCAGTCTGACTCTTTCTCCATACACTACAATACCAACATGAGGGGGCGGGGGGGCGGAATAGAGGCGACAACTGAATGTGAGGAGGTAGCCATGAACTTACATTATGAATTCGATAAAACATGTAAATTGGTAAACAGTACAATATTAACAAATACAAAGTACTGTGCTTACGAAGGAAAAATGAATGTAACGCCTGCTGCATGAATGAAATAACTAAGGCTGAAGTTAAGAGATGCAGGGGTACTCGTACACTCATTGCTCAACATATCTAATCAAAGTAGAGCAGGAATAAACAAACCCAATTAAAAGCTTAACTATGTCACCAAAACAGTACAGGAGAAGTCATAGAAAGTCATGCTTAGCCTGTACAGTGCGATGGTCAGACCAACTGTGATAGTCAGGTGTTTTGGTCTCAATTCTAATCATTTATATAAAAGCAGAAAGTGCAGGATATATTCAATAGGTCAGGCAGCATCGGTGGAGAGAGAAACAAGTTAATCTTTCAGGACGATGACCTTTCGTCACTTGCATTTGTTTACATATTTTGTTACATAGGAAATCGGCAGTCACTTTGAACGTTGGTTATTCAACACGAAAGACTACATACAGACCACTGCAGACATAATCCATGGCTTTAGTATTCAGTTGGATAGACAGAGCATTCTTCCCATGCAAACAAAACTCTTTTGTGGTTTATAGCTTAAGCCATGGGCTGATAAGGGTGTTTATTCCACGATTCTCCAAGTATAGGAGATCATGAGGAGGCTCATGATGTATCCAGTAAACTAAATAGAGTAACAAGGCTTTCTGTTGAATTCCTACATTATCCAATGCTGGGTGTAAATGAGCAAAAATCAAATTTGGGACAGATAGACGCCAGGAAGTTCTTCTTCAGAAAAGGGGCAAACAACATTTAAAGTAGATTTACAGGGAGGAAAAACTCAAGGATCTTTTAAAAAACATCTGGATGCTGTGATAATGAGGCTGCCTATATTTTTTGGATAGATGAGCTGCTCTGGATGCCCTTCCTATAAAACTGGTTAGCTTGTGATTATTGCTGATACAGTAGCACAGTTCTCCAGTACTTGGGATGACTCAGCACAGGAAAGCTTATTCCAAGTATTAATTCAGGTCGGAGTGATATGGCAAACTTTGAACCCAAGATTTGCAATGTACGGGACAGGGATCAGTGTAGTGACAGTACATGGGTGTCCCTATTGTCTCCGAGGTATAAAAACCACAGCTGTAGACACGAGCTTCAGGAAACAATTCAGGAAGCAATTAAGAAAACAAATGGTATGTTGGCCTTTATTACAAGAGGAGTTGAGCACAAGAGTAAAGATATTTTACTGCAATTATATCGGGCCCTGGTGAGACCGCACCTGGAGTATTGTGTACAGTTTTGGTCTCCTTACTGGAGGAAGTATATACTTGCCATAGAGGGAGTGCAACGAAGGTTCACCAGACTGATTCCTGGGATGGGGGGATTGTCCTATGAGGAGAGATTGAGACCTATATTCTCCAGAGTTTAGAAGAATGAGAGGTGATCTCACTGAAACAGACAACATTCTTACAGGGCTTGACAGGGTAGATGCAGGGAGGATGTTTCCCCTGGCTAGGGAGTCTAGAACCAGGAGTCACAGTCTCAGAATAAGGGGTCGGCCATTGGACTGAGATGAGGAGAAATTTCTTCACTCAGAGGATGGTGAATCTTTGGAATTCTCCACCCCAGAGGGCTGTGGAGGCTCAGTCTTTGAGTATATTCAAGACAGAGATTGATAGATTTTAGAATTTTAAGGGAATAAAGGGATATGGGGATAGTGCAGGCAAGTGAAGTTGAGGTAGAAGATCAGCCATGATCTCATTGAATGGCGGAGTAGGCTCGAAGGGCAAAAAGGCCTACTCCTACTCCTTATGTTATGTTCTTAAACAGGGCTTTAATCAATCTGGAAACATGGATAAGTAAATTGGCAAATAATGCTGGGGTTAAGATGCTTACATCACAGCACTGAAGCCACAACCGAGTCTCAATATAGAAAAACTAAAATTGATTAAACAACTATAAGAATTCAATATCTTCACAGCTGACCTACAGTACAATTAAATGAATTAATTCTTCTATTAATTTACACACAGCATCTGATAATATAGCAAGCCTAGGAATTCAATAGAAACAGAAACCCTTGTTACTCCATGCAGTTTACTAGATTAATTTCCTTGTGATCTCTTATACTTTGGAGAATGGTGGAATAAACACTCTCATCTGTCCATGGCTTAAGGTATAAACCACAGAACATTTTAATTTGCATGGGAAGAATGTTTCACCACTGTGGCTACAGGTTCACCTTCGGTTTGTGAGTCATTCATTCTTCTGACTTGTGGTTGTCGAGGATTTTCATTTTAGCTCTTTGCTTTCAATAAGCTATTCAGAAGTCTGCTACTGCACAACTGTAGAAATGGCTTACAGTAACTGCACGATTTAAACCAAGAATATGGCTTTAAATCAGCAGGCAGGAAGCACTTCAATGCCGCTACAGTACTGAAAGTGTCCTGTGCTGGCTGATATGGGTCTGTGCCAGCACTGCAGTACCACTGGTTTGAATAGTGCAGGTGAACCCAAAGGACAAAAAGGAGAGAGTCTGGACCATGAAACTGCCTTGCACCACAATCCTTCTGTGTACATTTTGTCTGCATAAATGCTGCCTTAAAGCTTGATGGAGTATTCTCAACCGGTATAAGGAACCAGTAGAAATGGAGCTGTTTGGTATATTTATTTCTAACTCAAATAGCCTCAAATTCTCAACAGAGGAGCCACGGAAGAAAAATGCTGCGTACAGACTCATCCCAACTAAAAGTAACAAGCTGTCAATTGGTATATTTCTTCACATGTATTGAATCCTTGGTTTATTTGGTATAGGTACATTTAGCATATTTTCTGGAGACAAATGCTGGGCAATAGGGCTGCCTCAGAAATGAACTTGCCAGCATTGTTTGAGTTTGTTCTGCAGAGTTTCCCCTCCCCTTTCTGTGGCTCCTCGGAGTCACACAGCAACCTGAACGAGCCTGCAAGCAGTGAGGCTTTGCCCAGGATATGCCCCAGTCCCGCAATGACCAGCTGGTAGGGGGTGAATGAGTTGGCCCAGATTGGTCCTCTGATCTTTTCCTTTCTCATGGTATTGATGGAGGGAGGGGGTGTAATTAGAACATAGCAGGTGGCTAAAACCCTTCTGCTTGAAAATACCAATTCCATCATTTCAACTTCAGTTGCAACACATCAACACAAACACTGCATATGAGCTGCACGACACGGTTAAATCCAGCTTAGTGGTAACTGTTAAAATGCGGCCACTTCCAGGCACAGAGGCAAGAGTTATTGAGAAATATATCTGCACAAATGAAGTTTAGCTAGACAGGGTACTGAAGTTGCTTGATCAGCCATGATCATATTGAATGGTGATGCAGGCTCGAAGGGCCGAATGGTCTACTCCTGCACCTATTTTCTATGTTTCTATGTTTCTATTTAGATACTTGATCTCAAAGAGGAAAAATAATGGGAGGAAAGAGGAGTTACGCTCAGCTCTAGCAGTGGAACTTCTTTGTCCTCTCTAAAACATCACTGCTTTGTATTGTTGCATAGGACAGACCGAGCTGATTTGGGGAATGGACTTTAAGCTTATGCTGATATCGGTTCTTGTTAACTTATCAACAATCCTTTTCTGATGCATGAACTCTGGAATAATTCAATAAGATTGACTGTCTGTTGCATTTGGACATTACCATTTAAGCAAACGGTAGCATAGTGGTTATGTTACTAGACTCGCAATCCAGAAGCCCGGATGAATGATCCAGAGACATGAGTTCAAATCCCACCACGACTACTGGAGAATTCAAATTCAGTTAATTAATTAAATCTGCAATAAAATGCTGGTACAGGTGCAACGTCCCCAATCCGGAACTCTGAAAACCAGATATTTTGCACATAGCTGATGGAGTCGTTCTGAAAACTGGACAATCAAGTCTGAAATCCAGAATCATCAACTAAATCCGTGCCGGATTTTGGGTTTTGACAAATTTCGGACCTCACCGCTCAAAACCCAGCACGGATTTGGTTGAGGATTCCAGATTTGAGAGTATTGATTTTCTTGTCTGAAGTCCGGGAAAAAAACCCAGAACGGATTCAGTCCCAAGGATTCCGGATTTCGGCCATTACTGTATCAGTAATGATGACCATGAAACTATCGGATTATCGTAAAAACACCCATCTGGTTCACTAATATCCTTTAGGAAAGGAAATCTGCCATCCTTACCCACTCTGGCCTAAATGTGACTCCAGACCCACAACAATGTGGTTGACTCTTAACTGCCCTCTGAAATGGCCTAGCAAGCCACCCAGTTGTACACAACCGCTACGAAAAACAGTAAAAATAAAACCAGACAGATCACCCAGCATTGATCTTAGCATCGGTTTCGGACACGACAACGGCACACCCAGTTCAGTCGACCTTGCAAAGTCCTCCTCACTAACATCTGGGGACTTGTGCCAAAATTGGGAGAGCTGCCCAACATACTAGTCAAGCAACATAGTCAGGCTCACAGAATCATACCGTTAAACATTCACTCCCTCCACCACTGGTGCAACGTGTCTGCAGTGTGCACTATCTACAAGATGCACTGCAGCAACTCACCAAGGCTTCTTCGGCAGCACATCCCAAACCCACGGCCTCTACCATCTAGAAGGACAAGGGCAGCAGGTGCATGGGAACATCACCACCCGTAAGTTCCCCTCCAAGTTATACACTATCTTGACTTGGAAATATATCGCTGTTCCTTCATCATCGCTGGGTCAAAATCCTGGAAATCCCTCCCGAACATCACTGTGGGAGAACCTTCATCACAAGACTGCAGAGGTTCAAGAAGACGGCTCACCACCACCTTCTCAAGGACAATTAGGGATGAGGAATAAATACTGGCCTTGCCAGTGACACCCACATCCCAGGAACGAATAATTTAAAAACATTTGGATTTGCTATTATTTTTACATGAAGCTCAAATCTGCGGGTAAAAGTCATGAATGATGAAAGTCGGCTAAAACTCAGTTAAGCCACAAATGTTTTTGGCTTCTGTCATTGGTTTTGCAACCAGGAAACTCAATGTATGGATAGATTGGATATGAGTGATGTTGGTCAAATACAGACAAACCAGGTAAGAGTGACCAATGTTTCCCGCTAAGCTGCATGTGCGTACAGCCGAGCAGTCATATGCAAGGACCACTCAGGACAATCACCGACTTTCACACTGTAAATACCACACATGGGCAGAAATTTAAAGGGACGGTGCATTAAAAGAAACATGCCGTGCAGAACAAAGTGCAGCCTACAGGGAACATTGGGAGTGACCATAATCTCGTTTATATTCCAGTGATTCTAGGTTGTACTCTCAACATCCAGTCAGGTGCAGTAATGGTAAGCTGCAATCTGGCTATTGAGCTTTGGTGTCATGCTGGCCCAATGTCTTAATGCTGTATATTTCATCACAGATGTATTGCCCTCAGTTAGGTACTTCAGAAGTTGGAAGTAATCTGTTAGGGGAGTGAGATTTGGTTTGCCTGAGTTATGGAGGCTGCATCCACTCGAGATTGGTAAAAGTAAGCACACTGTGTGGTGTCACTGATTTGCAGCAAATAGTTGGATCTCAGCCAGTCTAAGCATTGACAAAAGTAGAACATTAAAAAAAACATTTTGAAAAGGTTATTCTGAATTGCAAGAAATTGCATTTTAGCAGAGCAGAATTAACGAGCACTGCAAACTCAAATTAAGCATATTTTGAACCAATTTTATTGGGATGTAAGCACATCCTTATTTTAGTCTTTTTGTCGAGCATGCAGCCAGTCACAAGATAGAATAGATGAGGAAGGCTATTTGGCCCATCTTCACTAATCCATCCAGAATGAAAGAGCTTGAAGTTTCTGCCCACCTCAGACCATTTAAGGACAGTTACATGATTGAGCAGATACAAAGTACTTCCATCTTGCAGCGTGTAATCAAGCCACTTCTCCCAACAATGTTCACTATTTAAAAATGTAATATTCAAAGAGAGAGAAATCAAAAATGACAAAAGGATACTGAAGTTAATTAACATTCTTCAGAATAGAGTTAAAAATAACCAAAAAGTTACAAGGGAGTTTCCCTGATGGCTGAGTGAATAAAAGCCCCATGGCGTAGTACTGAAACATACAAACTAGCAAGGATGCTGAAGCCCTCATCCATGCCTTTGTTACCTCTACACTTGACTATTCCAACACACTTCTGGCTGGCATCCCACATTTTACCCTACGTAAACTAGAGGTGATCCAAAATTCGGCTGCCCGTGTCCTAACTCGCACCAAGTCCCGCTCACCCATCACCCCTGTGTTCGCTGACCTACATTGGCTTCCAGTTAAGCAACAACTCAATTTCAAAATTCTCATCCTCATTTTCAAATCCCTCCATGGCCTTGTTCCGCCTTATCTCTGTAATCTCCTCCAGCCCCCCCCACCCCCCCGAGATGTCTGTGCTCCTCTAATTCTTCCCTCTTGAGCATCCCTGTTTATAATCGTTCAACCATTGGTGGCCGTGCCTTCTGTTGCCTAGGCCCTGAGCTCTGGAACTCCCTGCCTAAACATCTCCTCCTCTCTACATCTCTTTCCTCCTTCAAGGCGCTCCTTAAAACGTACCTCTTTGACCAAGCTTTTGGTCACCTACGCTAATTATGTGGCTCGGTGTCAAATTTTTTCATCTCATAATACTCCTGCGAAGCAAGTTGTTGTTGTACCTGGTTTTCTCCTTGGTCTGTGCTGAGCTAAAGATACCAGTGGTATGTTCCTCTGTGAGTCACCCAAGTGCAGCAGAGTTGCAGAGACAAAGGGAGATAATTGTGTTAAAAATTAAAGGGAGGTCCTACGGGAGAAATGGCTCTTCAAAAAGACTTGGTTGACCCATAGTTTCATTGCAAGATACTGTTCTCTTTTTTGGGGGTCTTTTTGAAGATGGACTTTGAAATCCCTAACAAAATTTAACAGCACTGGTTTCCGGGCAGTTGATGGCAAATAGAGTTGACATTAAATTAAGTGAAATGTTAGAATCTCTGGTTCCCGACATCCTCAGTGGCCCTCACAGCAAAATGGGAGGAAAGGACCATGACAACGCACAATTACAGAGGTAATTTTCACCTTCACTGGGTGCAAGTGAAAATGAAAATCGGGCAGCATTAAAGCAGGCTCCACACAAGCGGTGAAGGTAAAAACGATTCCCCTGATCTTAGATACTGCAAATATGTTAAAATAGTTTCAAAATACGTTGAAAAATCTGAAGGCTTATAACTACGTAACAGTATACAAAAAATAGATTAAGCCACACGTGGACTGCTCCCTCCCTTTGGAATATCACTGACTGCATTTTGTAACAAGTGCCATGCCTGAAAGCAGAAACCTCACTCTCAGTTCCACTGGATAAACTCACTGAAAAAGATCAAAAAAGCTGCTGCTTCAATGTCCTTTCAGTAATTCTGAACACAAACAGTTGAATACTGCATCCATTATGTGCATAATTTTGGTTTTGTGATCTCCTTGTTTGTTTCAGTACAACTTAAAACAAATACAGTTTCAGAATTGCGCTTTTAAAAAGAAATTGCGCATGCATCACCAGTTTGAGTTGTCATTCCTCTGATTTTAATGAAGGCGAATGCTTTAAGAAAGCATCCCGGTAAATGATTAGAATTGATCAAAGCACATATTCTGAAATTGCACGCAGCTCCAAAATTAGAGTTGAACAGAGTTCTACAGAAGTGGTTTTCAGTGCATCCATCATGCGTGGGACTCAGAAATGTCAAGTTGTCTGCCAAGCGCCTTTCTACAGATCTGTTCCACATCGACAAAGCTTAGGCTGTAGCAACGCTGCGCAGCAGAGCAGAACCATCTGATGGATATAAAACAGCAAAAAAAAAGACTTTTCTTCTCTCCTATCAAACAGAGAATAACATAAGCTTATGATGAAAGCTCAGAAGGCAATTAGTAACTTGGCCAAATAGATGACAGTCCAGCTTCTGGCTAAACAAGCTGCTTGAAAAAAGGGAACAGATTGCAACCAAAAAGGGTATCAAGGGATATGGAGCAACGGCAAATGGAGTTGAGGTACAGATCAGCCATGATCTAATTGAATAGCGGAACTGGCTTGAGGGGCTGAATGGCCTACTGCTGTTCCTATAATTATTTAATGGATTTCCTTGCATTAATTTTTAATTTACAAACTGCTATCTCTCTTTCGCTCCGAAAAGCATCAAATTATGCGGAGGCCCCGTTTGGTTGTCAGCAACGCTCTGGTACCTCACCCACATGACCATTCTTCTGCAAAACCAGCCAGTAATGTTGGCATACAATTCAACTTTGGGGCACATCACTGCTGCCCCAACAAATTTCCAGCACGAGTCATTGGATAGCGATCAGGAATGGAAACTTTGAGTGATTTTCCCGCTCTAAATAGGATATGGCCCAGGAGCAAACAGACAGCTGCCCAGGTTCTAACGCAGTAGAGTAAAAGGTGAAAATTCAGGCATACACTTCAGTGCAGTCCAGAAACCCAGTAACTCGCAGCAGCATGTGGGAGATGGGCACAGTATAATGGAACAGGTCATTATCAATTTGAAGAGACTGGAAGAGATTTGAGTGGCAGAGCACACCCAATGCATCCAGTATAGTCCAGCAGAGCACCACAGTCCTGATGGCAGAGGTAAACCAGAAATCAACTGTAAGCAGAGCACCCAGGTAAAAACACAAGGTCGTGGGATGAGCAATGTGCTTTAACTTGTAGCTTAAAATTGTGGATTGAATTAAAATATACCCTCGATTAGGAGCAGTCTTAAGATGTCCAGGAAAGGAGACTGCTGAAGGCAGGTTAAATGAAAAGGATAGCAATGGATGGATTTGCAAAATGAAGTGATTTTCAGCAGGGAGATGCCAGCCTGCAAGACATCTTGTAACTCAGGAGTATAGAACACTCTATATAAATGAAATGCTAGCAATGTATGACTCATATGCATTATACTACTGTAAGTAGATCAATAGATATGGGAACAAACGGCACCTGCTGACATTAAAAAACTTAAAATCAGGAGATTCCAACATCAAAGATGTTTTTGATTCCATCAAACATTGGTCTTGAGCATAACTTCAAGTTAAATCATGACTGCAGGATAAAGAGTCATAGATACAAGTTGGTAAAAGGCAAATTCAGGATTGATGTCAGGAGATAACTCTTCACACAAAGAGTGATTGATATGTGAATGGTTCTCTGGATAAGATAGTGGAGACAAAAACTCTGGAATCAACCAAAAGCCAATTAGATATAGTGATGAGGGATTATAGATTTTGCTGGAAAAATAAGCTAGATGAGGCAAACTGTCTTCCTAATGTGTATTTATCTTGCTGTTCCCCTAACCTAATGAACTTCTTAAAAAATAATTCCAACTTTTATCTCCAATGAAACTTTCATTCTGCTTTCAGAAACCATTTAAAAAAAAATTGGACTTGAGCACATAAAATCTAGGCTGACATTCGAGTGCAGTACTGAGGGAGTGCTGCATTGTCGGAGGTACCGTCTTTCAGATGAAAGATTAAACCGAGGTTCCGTCTGCTCTCTCAAGTGGACGTAAAAGATCCCATGGCACTAGTTTGAAGAAGAGCAGGGCAATTATCTCCAGTGCTTGGCCAATATTTATCCCTCAATCAACATAACAAAAAAACAGATTATCTGGTCATCATCACATTGCTGTTTCTAGGAATTTGCTTGTGCGCAAATTGGATGCCGCGTTTCTTACATTACAACAGTGACTACACTCCAAAAGTACTTCATTGGCTGTAATGAGCTTTGAGACGTCCGGCGGTCGTGAAAGGCGCTACGTAAATCCAAATCTTTCTTTTTTAATATAAATTTTCTCCTCAGGTGCTGACTGCTATTGAGGTCTAATTTATTGACGAAATCTGCTCAAATAGTTTTAAGAATCCTTCCATCCTCTACTTGTAGCTTCAGTCATCCCATCCTGAAATAGAAGATTCCAACTGAAAATGTCAACAGCTCCCCCAATAGTTCTGCAGGTTTAGCAATTGAGCAGCTGAGTCATACAGACCAGAAAGTTCCAGATTTGATCCCTGATATGTGGCAAATGAGTTCATCAGGATTAGTAGCATGGGTGCTATAATTAGGTTTAGCAACCCAGGATTAAGAGGGAAGCCAAGGCTGTATTCACATTCCTGGTAGCATGTGCAGACAGCAGGTGATGACAGTTTCAGACTCAACTATGGTGCCACCCACAGAATAATAGCTTGCTGACAGATGACTAGTGACTGTTTGGGCAAGGTGCCCAAGGCCAAGCGATGCCTGTGGAATCATATCTTAGCAAGGAGTCGACATCTTTGAGAGAGAAGAAAACAGAAAATGTGGTAAGAAAAAAGCCTCCTCATTAAACGATCCCCAATCTCAGTCCCGAGTTTGCGTGATGACTATGCTCAGTGTGGATGACTAAGTGAATCTCTTCCCACACACTCAGAGCAGGTGAACAGTATCTCCCCAGTGTGAACTCGCTGGTGTGCTAGCAGGAAGGATAACCGAGTGAATCCCCTCCCACACTCAGAGCAGGTGAACAGTATCTCCCCAGTGTGAACTCGCTGGTGTGCTAGCAGGAAGGATAACCGAGTGAATCCCCTCCCACACTCAGAGCAGGTGAACAGTATCTCCCCAGTGTGAACTCGCTGGTGTGCTAGCAGGAAGGATAACCGAGTGGATCCCCTCCCACACTCAGAGCAGGTGAACAGTATCTCCCCAGTGTGAACTCGCTGGTGTGCTAGCAGGAAGGATAACCGAGTGAATCCCCTCCCACACTCAGAGCAGGTGAACAGTATCTCCCCAGTGTGAACTCGCTGGTGTGCTAGCAGGAAGGATAACCGAGTGAATCCCCTCCCACACTCAGAGCAGGTGAACGGCGTCTCCTCAGTGTGAACTCGCTGGTGAACCAGCAGGTTGGACCAGTGAGTTCACACTGGGGAGAGGTCGTTCACCTGCCCAGTGTGTGGGAAGGGATTCACAGAGTCATCCAATCTGCTGACTCACCAACGAGTTCACACCGGGGAGAGACTGTTCACCTGCTCTGTTTGTGGGAAGGGATTCACTCAGTCATCCAACCTGCTGGTACACCAGCGAGTTCACAAGTGATTGCAGGGTTTGGATTCTGCTGTTATTGCTGCTGTTATTCACATCCTTCTGACTGTGTTCATTCTGTTAGTTGGCGTTTGTTTCTGCTGATGTTAATAACCCTTCAACTAGGCTGGAGTTTAATATTTTGATATTTGTTGATATTTGATGTCTCCAAGATAAGAGGAGACTAAGTGATGTCCTGTTTCTGACTGCTCCATTTTTGATCGGGGCGGAGGAGCGGTGAGAGATCGGGGCCCAGAAGCATCATGATCGGGGCCCAGGAGAGTAGAGGGTTCGGGGCCTAGAAGAGGCGAGGGCCCAGGGGCAGCACGGGCCAGCCCACACTGTGATCTACGGATAGTAGGAGCATGCATGCGGACTAGGTCCGTGCAGCAGGGCTTGGTCTCCAGTCATCTTGGTTAACCCTTGCCACTGGATCAAGACCTAGCTCTGTCAAACCCGTGTGGAGGCTGGTGTGCAACACTAAAAGAATCCATGCACAGGCATCTTCCATCCTTCAGTATGTAGTTCGGGACCTAGAAGGTCAGGTTCCTCATTGAAACACCTGAGAACTCATTTATTTTAGACGTGGAAGCGGCTCATCCTCGATACGAGGGACTGCCTAATACTACTACTAATACTCTCAGTGTATAGTGGGGAATGTCACTATAAAAGTGGCGTATGTTTTTATACATGATTTGTCTATTTCACAACAAAACCTGTACATTTCAGTATATGATGCATGCATTTCATTACATGCCATTTGCAACTTCACGTTATGAGACAAAAGCAAAATACTGCGGATGCTGGAATCTGGAATAAAAACAGAAAATGCGGAACTTAGCTTCCACCAAGATTGGGGCCATAATCTTTTGAATTAAATTCAGAGTTTTTGCAACATCGTACACCCCAATGTACAGAGGCCACAATTCCTCATTTACTGTCATGAAAAAAAGAGTTACATGCGCAGACATAACGACTGTAAATGCTGTGTGAACTGGCTGTTGATAATCTTTTACAGGTGCAGCTATTGCAGCTGACATTAGTTTCAACTCATTGTATAACACATTGGACAACAGTGTTAACACACCTCGCCTTAGTGACACAATAAATTATTCTGTAATGAACATTTTAGACATCAGAACACAGATATGAACCAATTTATATCATGTACTATAAATATAAGATTAGCTGCAGTCAAGCTGAAGCTCAAAAGTTCCGCATTATCAAAATGCTGCAATTTCATAAAGCATTAAGGGCAGCTTTGCATCTCTAGTGGTGGGACCATCGGCCCAGAGCATGGGAAAATCACATTCCAGCCTGGATTAGCATGCAAGCTCACCAGCTGTCATTCAGAATGTTTTGCCAAGTGTCGGCAAGGCCACATGAAGTACTATGTAGGATCTGAGCTCTGTCTCCATGCAGATGGGAGGAGGGATTGACAGGATTAGTCCAGCCTTCTAGAAGTAAATCTCCTGTCAACCAGACACAAAGCAGTGGGGGTTGGGGTAGGTGCTGTTGGCAGTCATGACGAAGTGGATGGCCTACAGACCATCCCAGCTCACTGACAGAGATATATATAGCAGTTGGAGTTGATAACCTTTGGGGGTAGGGGGAGGGGGGGGGCGGAAACAGAAAATAAAATGCATTAGGTGTTGACCTTTGGGAATTAGGTCACTAATGAATTTCAATTAGTTTTTGTTGCTCACCACAGTTGTTCACTTTGCATGGGAGTCATTACTGGGTGATGCACTTTTGGAGTTCTTTAAAATTGTGACCAGGAGGTACTTCTACATAATTTCCTGGGGAATGCAGCACGTTATGTTGCAACAATTTAAAAAATATTATTAATTATTTACTCAAAACAATAAGCTCTATAATTTAAGTACAAAGCTTTCAAGAGAGACATGACCACCTCAGCATAACATCCCAACATCCAGGTGGCCTGGTATCCCTGAAACTTTGGATAACCTACAGATTTGCTCAGTTACACAAGAAAACTTACTATAACGAATACATTATATTTAACTATTATTGATAGGGTACACATTATCTTCTGAACAGTGCGCGCTCAATGGCTGTACCAAACAATTCAAAATGTATCTCATATATGTACAAAGCAGGAATTAACTTTCTTGAACTCATTAGCTGGCAATGTAAAGTCTCTACAAGAATATTCTAAGCATCGCCTTTACTGTACATAACAAATCAAAAAGTGAATCCATGACAAACTCTGCTGCACAATAGCTGTGCCTCAGTACTTTTACTGGTGTCTGACTGCTGTTAACTTTGCATGCAGAATCTCGATTCATATCTTATTGAAATGAAGCAGCCTAGTCGTTTAGGTTTTCAGGTGTATCTTCTGAATGGTGGAAAACAGTTGCATTGGATTCTATTTTTCTTTAAGTCAGAATCAACCATAAATCATTTATTATTTATGTTCTATTCATTGGGAACTTTTTTCATATTCAATTTAATAGAACAGCTGCTCTCAGCTGCCAAAAAATAAAGGTGAAACAGCACTTTCTTCAAAGAATCGGAAGCATATTAATCAAGATGCTGCTAGAAATTTAATGCTCCATTTATTGGAAGGCAAAACTCACACATTCACTGGCGCAGATGTAAATACATTAGGAATTAATGGGTGCTCAAAGTATCTTTTACAAAAAGAATGCCGCTTACCAAGTAACATGCACGGTTCTGCTAAGCATTCTAATACAGTACTTCAACTTTAAAACATTAAGGTACAATATATAACCCCCAACTTCCTCACATTATTTCATTACCCACACACGATTATGTCATTAATTGTTTATCAGGTCTTTAACGATTATTTATACAAGAATATAAATGTGCATGCAGAGAGAAGTCGCAACTTCTTTGGTCGAAGATCAGCCATGATCTTAATGAATGGCGGAGCAGGCTCGAGGGGGCAAATGGCCTACTCCTACTCCTATTTCTCATGTTCTTGTGTTACTCCCTCCACGTCTCTTTTGAAGACTCCTGATGGGTGTGGTTCCATGGGTGCTGGTCATCTACAGCAGCTCTCCCAAATTACTATTCTTCATCCGTGAACCTAGACAACAGTTTGACCATGGTTGTGTGGGGTTGCTGGGCAGAGGAAGCATCATATCCAGGTCTAATCCTCAACAGCGACACCTAATCCACACATTTCCAGCAGGGGTTACTGGAAAGCAATCAGGAGCAAAAACCCTGTCTGATGTTCCCCCCAAGTCCCAGGACAATGAAGCTGTTCTCATCACCCCAAATGGAGATCAAATAATGAACCATCAACTGCGAGTCAAACCTGGGGCATTTTAAGTTTGTGTGGTTCAGTGTATTTATCCAGTAGGCTGGTGTAAAGTTTATCTGAAGTGATTATTGAATTAGGCAAATTTCAGAAGTTTATGGTACACTTTTTATTTTCATGGGGGTGAGGGATGGAAGGAGAAGTGTGTGTGTGTGTGTGTGTGTGTGTGTGTGTATGTGTGTGTATGTTTGGGGTGGGAGGGGTGGGGGGGGGGAAGAAGAGGAGTTGAGAAACCAAAATGAAAGATGTCAGAACAAAAGAATACTTTATATATTCTCATTAATACTCATAATTTTAAACCACCACTAATAAGATATTCACTAATAGCATAACACTTTTTAAGCCTGAAAGATCAAATACATGGAGGAACGCTCTCTATTTCTACTTTGATTATTATGGTAAACTCTATGCAAATGATCAGCCTACATTGCTACAGAGCTATCAGTCTTATTCGACACTGATTAGGTTAATGGTAATAACTATTATTAAAATTATCCCTAAAGAAAACAATACTCATTTCCTCTTATCAGCCTTCCCAAAACCTTGAGTAAACTGGAGCTCAATTATGATCTAGCCATACTGTGCGATAATCTGTCCATAGAGTTTCAAGACATCAAACTATTTCTAATTAATTTCTACATAATCTATCCTCATTAATGTCAAAATAAGCCTGTTTCAATGTCATTTATTAAAGATATTTTTATTAGCGATATTAGCTAAGCTCAAGAGCTGATTTACAATGGGATCTTTCTAAAACAGGACAAATCATCTCAGTTTGTCACAATTAACCTATGGTTTAAAAATTGATTGTTACCGTCATGCATGATGGGGAAAAGGACACCTGTAACCATTCCTATCAACTTCAGGGGATACCATCAGCGGCGATGTTTAACCAAAATGATGCTGATATGGGAGCCCATCAAGATCTTTACATTAATCTGCTCTTTTTGAAGTTTGAGATCTAATATGTACAGAAAAAACTTTTGATACTAGGATACTGTTGAAATTATTTTAAAATGCTATACTTGCAAAGATCATAATGAACCTGAAACCAGGCAGTACCTGTGGTACAGGTACTGAAATAGGCTGGTTAGTTCACAAACATAAATGTCCATTTCCAAGCCAGAAATTGCTAACAATGCTCAATTAATGTTGTTATGATGAACTGTTTTAATAATTCTATGAATGCCTAATGTTGCAGTACACCAGCCATCTTTTCTGCATTAAGAATTACCAAAAGACAAACAGATAAAAGTGATATGTGTCTTAGTCATGTGCAGAGTCACATATTCACTTATCATACCCTTGGCTG